>NC_135394.1:11083750-11825000 GCF_051989625.1 Stigmatopora argus
ACGTATGATGACTGGAATACGCCCATCGCTACCGTCCTTTGTGACAATGCAGCACGTAGTAATCAAACGTCATGTACGCTCAAAGATCAGTCTGCTTCCTTGTTTGGGAAGACAGCAATGTCCCGTGCCAGGATTAACACCATTCATCTTGGGGTTGCCAGCTGTCAGCTCAGGTGGCCTTACTGAGCTCCGGCGGGTGCGCCGTGACGTCAACTCCGCCACTGACGCACAGGTGGGACATTTGGTGAGCACCGGACATGTAATGCCATGACTTGGACTGAACCTGTCTGCCAGCCTGAAGCTAAATATATTCGGGCACCCACAGGGCCATGCTAAGACAAGCATCAGTATGTGTGTGTGGTTTGGCCTTCTCTTACCATAAACCACGACACTCCAATCTGAAACCTCATCTTGCTGGCAGGATATTTGTATTTCTACACACACACACACAAATACACGCAGTTATATTGTACAAGTTGGTTTCCGCCCTTCTGGTGAACTCTTCAGAGGCCTAAAGCATGTTACACCTGCATTTGGAATGTCAAAAAAGTCCAATCACTTTTGTCAGTAGCTATGGGGAAATTCACGTATTACATGTTGTTCCCATACACATACGAATGTGTCAAGAGGCCACATCACTGGCCTTAAGCAATCCAGGAGGCCGTCTTTGCACAATGACAATTTGTAGCAAACTTGAATCAAAGCATTAAGAGAACACTTACAATGTTGACGCAAGATGACTGAGGTTCGCTGGAATCTCTTTAAGTTCATTTTCATCACTGCACACATACAGTAACATTTTGCACTTTCTGCTTTGCTATATGAAAACGCAAAAACGGTGCTTTAATAAGTATTTAATTCTGATACATTGTCCATAAGTGAAACAAAAACTGTGTCAAACTTTTTTTGAAAAACAAATGTCTTACTGGGGTGGCCCGGCGAATGAGTGGTTAGTGCGTCGGCCTCACAGTTCTGGGGTCATGGGTTCAAATCTAGTCCGGTCCACCTGTGTGGAGTTTGCATGTTCTTCCTGGGCCTGCGTGGGTTTCCTCCGGGTACTCCGGGTTCCTCCCACTTTCCAAAAACATGCATGGTTGGCTGATTGGACACTCTAAATTGCCCCTAGGTATGAGAATGAGTGTGAATGGTTGTTCGTCTCCACGTACCCTGCGATTGGCTGGTCACCAATTCAGGGTGTCCCTTTACAAACTTTGTGTGCACATTCAGACTGCTTTATGGCTCCAAAATGGCATTTTGTCAGTGCCATTTCATTTTTTCTGGGGTTCCATAGAAACCAAATATGTTTTCATGATGTTTTTGCTACTTATGTAAACAATACCTGCATGCCCACTTCTTTGGATGCTTGCTGTGAGATAGCAGAATGATTAAATGTGTTACATTGTTGCGAGTGTGAACGAGACAATATGCCGTAAACGATAACAGCTTTTGTTTGCCATGTAAATAAAAATTTATTTAAGACGCATGGTGGGCAATGTGATTGTGACCATAACTTTGCTATTTGTAGATTCACTACCTGGCTGGAACATGCTGTGTGGAGGCAAGTGTCTGACTGCGTTTGGCAGTGGGGCCAGTGGGTGGGTTGTTTGTGTTCCGCAGAAGGGTCTGCGAGAATGGAGCGATGGATGGCACATACAGTAAGATGGCAGAGTGGTGGGAAGCTGGTGTCACGGCCTCCCTCCCACTGCCAGGCTGCACACAAGGAACTGACAGCTGACGTTGAGAGTCTGCAAGTAAGTCTCCGACAAAAGGTCACAATTCCAATCAGCACCGACTCTCTGGACGCCTCTCACCGTCTTGTAACCACCGCTAAGGCCTCATTTAGCACCTGTATGTGCATTGGCTGTGCTTGCCCACATTTATTAACTAAAGATGTGTATTTGTTTGTCGGGGGCGGTGGCGGTTTGTCAGTGCAGAAATACTAATTAGCCATTCCAAAATGTTAACTGTGCAGGCAATTTTGGCTCTTCGATCTTAACTAATACAGGTTTAAGAAGTTAAACACTGCTGACAGTGAAATGTGTGGAACAAAAGTTGACCTCATGCACAACTCCAAATTCAATGAATTTCAGCATATTGTGTAAAATATAAATTAAGAATACAATGATGGGCGGCCCAGCGGCAGAGTGGGTAGCACGTCGGCCTAACAGTGGGAGACCTGTGTTCAAATCCAGGTCGGTCCACCTGTGTGGAGTTTGCATGTTCTCCCTGGGCCTCCGTGGGGTTTCTCTGGGTACTCTGGTTTTCTCCCCCATTCGAAAGACAGACACAAGGGCTTTCTTAGCACACACAATCATGTTGATGGCCCTCCAGTCATGACATTAACAACAACAACAACAACAAAAGGTTTAAATAGAACATGTGAATGAATGAACTGGTGCTTTGAGTTATGTTATGAAAGAGGTGGTGGTCCTGGTTTGCCACAAAGCGGACAATAAGTCTCTTTTCAACTTGATAATATCACCAATTTTGTTATACGCAGCTGTGTATGATGACAATAAAGGCTTTTGATAAGCAAAGCCTGAGGTGCTCATAACAAACAGATGTTATCCCAACTTTAAGTGGTTGTAGTGCTGCTTTATTTCCTTGAAGGCATATTTGAAGGTCAGTTAAATAATATTCAGATGATCTGACAGGGCACAGTACTTGCATTATTTCCACTAGCTGGCATCTGCTGCCACCAAGAGGCAAGACGAGTTTAGAATACATGCAAGTCAAAATTGAATGGAAATAAGCACACCATTTAATTTGGAATAAATTTATTTAGTTTTTTTTCGTCCACTGTACAAAGCAAACATGGAATCCACAGGACAGATGGAGATGCCACAAGGGTGTTCCATCAACAAAAAAAGAGCTCAGATGACCTGAAAGTAAAAAGGGGAGAGCACAAATTAGAGATGAGCACGAAATACAAATGGTCATTAATTTTAGCTGTCAAATATGTGCTTCTTGTAATCTGTGTTGAGGCAAAATTCCAAACTGGTAATTCAAGGTAACCGTGTATGGGTGTCCAGTACCAGCAAAGATACAATATATATTTGTGATTGTGACTCGATTCTTTCGGTATTTTTCTACACAGACAAATTGGTGGATAAAGTCGAGTGTTGAGCCGTACCGCAGGGGATGTCTACTCCAACGCTTTGACGATGGCTTCATGGGCGTCTATGCTTATTTGAACCTCTGCCCTCGCTGCCTCATCGGACGCGCCGGCCAGGTCAGCCTGGGCCTTCTCCAGACCGGCCCTGGCAGCCTGTGAAGAGTGAGAATGGTGAGTTGATTTCATTCAACAATTAGTCAAAGAATTCAAAACAAAAGGCAAAATAGACTTACAACCAAGGCCTAAGATTGGTATCTGAGTTGTGAAAAAGGGGCACTTTTATTTTCAAAATGCATTTGGATAAACTACACAATGAAATATATCAATGGATGGACTACTTAAAAGATGCATATATATATTATCAATGAAGGAACTCCTACCCATCACACACAATGTGTGTTCATATACACACATTTACGACTAATCACCTTTAAACAGGGACAGAGTAGGATTAGGCGGAAGGTGAATTTTGACAGAAATCGGCTAGAGAAAAACCAGAAGTGCCGCATTCGCTCTGAAAGCTCCATTTGTCACAGTGGCGATTAGAAAGTAGAAATGCCAAACATGGCTGGAAGTTAAAGGTCTCCCAGTAGGGATTTGACACATCTGCTATAACTCAACAGTGAGTGACCTTTTCCTCCTTATTAGCAATGTGGCCTCATGTGCATTGTTGCTGCAGACTCAAAGAATCGGGTTGGTGTAGGAGGATGGAAGAAGAGAGGGGGGGTTATATTCAGTCCGTCAGAATTAAGTTAACAGTGATGGTGCCCAGGGTCAAAAACAAGACGGGGTTGGAATGATAGTGTACCATTAACAAGCCTGACATTTAAACGGTCAAGTTGAACTGAGAAAACTACCAGATGGGTCATCACCAACAAGTCAACAGTTCAAAATGGGAGGTAATTAGAAATCTTGCACAGGTACACAGAATACTTTCTGCCACCAAAGGGCACATCCCTGCTGTGAAATTGGCCAGAATAAAGAGGTCATTATGAACGTCTCAACAACGTAGCTAAGAACAGCTCTAATTAAAAACACAAAATCTATAAAAGGAATCGACTTCCTCGTACCGAAACCTATATTTCCTGGGCTGATGCACTTCCATTTTAGGCATGTCAAGCTTCATCATTATTTCTATATAACAAAACACTATTTAAACAGCATCTTTTAGTTACCGAATTGGGCAAATGTTTCTATTTGCAAAAAATAATGGGGAAAAAATGAAAGTGTTTTTGCACACCATGGCCTCTATTGTATATATTTTTTTGATGATTTTTGTCTATTTATGTGTCTATTATAGCCATAAATTAGATTATAGTGGAGAAACCTACTTGTTCATATAGATGGTGTGTTGAAAAAGACAATACCAAGTAAGGGCATGTTTTTCCACACAAACACAGAATTACTGTGTTTATTGCATTTTTTTACTCACAGTAACATCCAGCTGGTCGAGGGTCACAGCCTCCTCAGCTAGCAGCTGCACTGTAGAATCGGCGTTGACCGTTATGGACCCACTGCTCACTACAGGACATATGAGGGGTGAAAACGCATTTATGAGCAATATAAAATACAATACGAGTTGATTGTGTAGTTATATGCTATGGCCAATTTACCAAAGTATTTAGCTGCAGAGCCGTCATCGTTATAGACTGTGACAACGCCAGGTCGGAGCACTTGCAATGTGGGCACGTGGGCAGGCAGTATACCAAAAGCACCAGTGAGTGTGGGCACATCCACCTGCTTTACACTTACCGCATTGAAGAAAACCTGAAAATAAAACAAAGTTAATGAGTGACAAAAAAAATAATTCTTTAAAAAAATGATTGTTACAAAACAATGACCTATACAAGGGCGTTCACACATTTACAATGCATTTTTAAATGAAATCTTCTGTGAGCCATCTTTATGTAGAAGTACTAGTCCATGTAGCATTACAAAAATAAACTAAATTGATGCGAAAATTTGATATTGTTTACATTTGGGGATAACAGGCCATTCATTTGGAGGAATGTACGTTTGTCATCTCTCCTTTAATCCCAGTTTCAGGGGGGAACTGAAATTCAAACTACTATATAAAACCTTTAGGTGTACCTAAAGAAGTGCACAGCCAGATGGGTAAGTGAAGGTTAGGGAACTGTCATGACACATGCCAACAATATATTAGTTAACACAACAAGTTCAGATCATATTGCTTATGAACGCATGTAATTTAGTAGGACAATCAGAATTTCTATCTGACGGGGTTTGAGTATTTAACTCTGCAGGTCAACCATAAATGAATGGCAGCAAAGTCTACCTAGCTTGTTCATGCTAACACGGTTACATGCCTGAAAAATTGTGCAATCGCAACAATTGGAACTGCACTTGAAAATGCATTAAGGTGTGTGGCTGCAAAATAGAAAATTTACAGACAGTTTTGAATGTTTATGACAAAGTCTGACCCCGTATTTATTCGGATATTGAGCAAGCTGTTCGGCTAATGCATGCTAGGCCCGGCTAGCCATGGGTACCTGTGTCGGGGAGGCGAACGTGAAGGACATTTGCGGGGCACCAGAGACAGCCTCGGCATAGCAGCGAGCTTGTCGCAGCACGGGGAGGGAACGGCGAAGAAATGTTGCAGCCATCATGTTGGAAATTTCCCGACTTGAATCACGAGTACGTGAGTCGCAGAGACCCTCAAATTCCCAGTCGGTGAGAGCTTGGTGGACAAGGACGTTGACAACCTACCCACAAGGCTTTGCGGCTGTGTAAAGGCTTTATGGGTAACGTAGTCTTGAGACTTTTGGTCAGCAAACAGGAAGTAAAGGAAGCTATCTCGTTAGCTAGCTAACTAGAAGGACAGACAGACAGATAGGACGAAAGGACAGTAGGAAGTTTATTAAATGAATTCGCAACTAGATGGCGCTAAAATGCTGATATAAACCCAGTACAGTGGTCTCACCAGTATACGGTGCTACTACGTACTAGTATATACGTATGTACAGTACCATATATTTTTCTATATGGCCTAATTTGCATTGGTGGATTGTAAAACGGAAAAAAATATTTATTGATATATTTAATTTCGAGAAAAAAAATACAAATTTTAGTAGGGAGTTTATTAAGACTGTAAACGAGCGTGGGTGCTCTATTTGCTGGTCAATCCCGAGTCAATCGTCGAGACCTCACTTGTGACGTCACACGGCACGTCTCTGACTGGCCAGTGGGCGCGTCTTAAACGCAGGGGCTCCCATTCATAAATACCTTTAAGCCCTTTGAAAGATCTCCACATTCCAAAGTGTCCTCGGCAGACTTCCCGGTGGGTTTCCCCCCTTCGCCTCTGGCCGGACCACGCAGGTAGAGCAGGTAAACCCAGTTTATATATAAATTTGCTTCTGTGTGACGCTTGATCTGAACGAACAGATGCTTTCGGTGCCGTTGTCTCCATCCTTGCATTCTTGCATTAACGCCCGCCTTCTCATCGATTGCGTGCCTTTCGCCTTCATTGCGCCTCTTTAGGTTGATGGTACGCTTTAAATGTCATCTAACTAGAAAGATACTATTTCATTCATTCATTTTTCGAACCGCTTATCCTCACAAGGGTCGCACGGGGTGCTGGAGCCTATCCCAGCTGACTTCGGGCACCAGGCGGGGTACACCCTGAATTGGTGGCTATGTCGGAGAAAATTAAAGATTCATAAAGATAGCTAATAACAATAAAAACATTCAAACCACTATCAATGAAAACGGAAGTAATTAAAAAATATATACACAACACTGTGGTGTGACTACCTGAACATGCAGACCAATCATCTTGCAGGAAACCCAATTACACTTTAATTGATCCCAGAGACCTTTTGCAATACTGCTGTTTAAAAAAAAAAAAGAAACAGTCTTTAAATATCAAAAAAATGAGCGCTGAACCTAATTGCGAGGCAGCCAAAAACAAACATATTCCACCGTGCGCACCACATAGCATTCAGATATTCTTGCCTGTTATCATCGAAGTGTATTTCCTTACATAATGTATGACTTTACATTGAAGCAAGCGTTCTGCCAGTTTTGTTTTGTTCCCAGCCGTACCGCCACGTTGTCCTGTTGCTTCGAGGCCAATAGGCCGCTACTGAGAGATGATGGGGTCTGGTGGGGGTGGTTGGGAGGCACTCGTTTTGCTTGGATGGAGGCGGATTCTCTCAAGCCACACACACGCACCCACAAACATCCACAGCCACTGCTTCTGCGCACTGCCCTGCATCAGGAGGAAGACACTGGAAGCAACTAGGAGAATTAGATAAGCTGGGATCAAATGCTTCTATTTGCTGGCTCTGGTCAAGTTGGTGCAGTGAGCAGTGGGCATGTTGCTTCTTCCATGCTGTGGTGAGTATGCAGGTTGTGTGTGTGTGTGTGTGTGCGTGTGTGTGTGTGGGCGTGCAGTGCTGCAGTAGCAGGATTAATGGCCATGATTTGGAGGAGCCTAGACATGGCAGAAGCAAGCAGCAGTAGACCTCATTCTCTGATAAATAACAAGAGCTTGCCTTTCTGTAATGGGATGTAGTAGTTAGATATTCTAGCAATTTGATGCGCTGGAGTGCAAGATGATGATTTACATAGTACAGATGCTTTCCCTTTTTTCAGGGCCGATGATTAAACGCATGCATGAGCAGCACGTGAGGAGCACGCTCTTTTTCTGCTCTCAGATTTTGCAAAGGATTGCCCAGGAATGAACCGGCATCTGCATTCATTCTTTTGGTGGTTATTTTTTAAATCCTGTTTATAGTAGCGCCAGTTGGTAAAAACAAGACAATTCATCACGGAGTAAAGTGCGTGATTTAAGTCAGACAAAGTGTACTATTTGAGAAGTTTTGGAATGATGGAGCACTCCCATTTTAGGGGAAGACTAAGCACAAGCTTACACTCGGAGTGCTTCCCAACTTCAGTCCTTTGTCACACTAGTGTGCCATGATAGATTTCACTCAGTTGGATGGAAAGGGTCATTTATTTGTGATGAAAAATGTATACTTGTACATCTATTCATGTCAGCCACATATACTGGCAAGCAGAACAATTAGTTAATGCCTTTCCACCATGAAGTAGAAGGCACAACGAATACTATGTTGTCGTTCATGATATACTAGTAGCTTTGTGTTCAACTGAACAAGACCAGATTGCACACAATATAGATATGTTTTTGTGGAAATGGCCGCGATGCGGTACTGTATTGCTGGCATCGGTATCGGCAAGTACTAATAAATAACATGCTGTTGCCATTTACCAACACTAATCTGGATCTGTGAAAGCAGTCCCTTGTGTGTCGCCTTGCTCAGATGGTAGAAAGTTGGGAAAAATATCAATGAACACTGTGGGATTTATATTTTATTGGTTTAGTTGTGGAAAACAAACTATCAACTTGAAAATATGTTAATCGCATGTAAAATTTGTGCCAAATGTATCCTGTTGACAATAACAAACTCAACAAAAAGCTAATAATGATCCTGATTTTTTGATTCAAAACAGACTGGTTAGGTGTTAGTGGCCCCTGCTATAAAGTTACCAATCACTCCTGTATTGCTATTTTCGGGAAATAATTAAAGATAAGGATAACAAGTATAGGTATTTTGAGAGAAGAAGAGCAAAAATGAATACATTCCGTCCATGTATGTAGTTTTATTCATGATATTCAATGAGGCAACGTTCATCCACAATTTAAATAATGTGAATTTCAATGTCTTGACTATACTCACACTGTATGTGGTTGTTACTATTTCACTTATGTCCTGTTGGTTTTCACAGCATGCAATTGTTGCTGGATGTCAAAACAATCCAATAAATCTACATTTCTGTCATCATGGTCATGCTTAAAACATCGCTGTACAAGTATTAGGAGCTCCTGATCACACTTTGTGCTTTCTGCCTTATATTGCACTTCTCAAGCACATAAATTCAAATGTGATATTAAATTTGAAGGTGAGTTAAACAGCTAGGAAATGAGCTTGAAATACCCAATTTTGCAGGTGGCCATTTGACCAAATGTCCTTGATCGTTCTTAGGTAAAAATGTTGCTACTCTTTGCTGGCAAAATGCAAAAATAATTTTGTCGTCGTAGATTCATCATGAATGTGTGCCACTGCTCATTGAGTGTTTTCTTTCTTGTTAATGATGTGATGAATAGACCATCAATTCCAACCAATTGGCCGAATTATTAATGATCAATTAGTCGACGAATGAATTATTACTCACATCCTTCATGTGGTTTATTTTGGGATAGGTCAAGTAGATCATGGAGGGAAAAACAGCACTAGTGCCTCAAAGGGCTTAGTGAAGCCGTCCGTTCAGATTGCTGTGACGTACTGAGGACCGAGTGATAAACTGCTCAGTTCATTTCTTATTTCCACTTGGATCGTCAACAGAGGCTCTTAGAAATCTCGTGCACTTGCCATGTATGTAACTGTCATCTCTTATTAGACTCTAGTTTGTTTACTTGATTTAATGCAAGCGAGGGATTGTGGGTATTGAGTGGAGATAAAAGGCACCCGGCTGTCTGTTCTGCGTTGACTTTTGTGACTTGATGAGCAGCCATTTCCTCTGTGTGTGTTGTCTCCCAGGGGGACTCCATAGTTGGCCTGGACCATGAGCTATGAGTCTACCGTCTGGAATATCCAACCAGAAAATGCTACTGTAAGTCTGGGCCCATGTTTCACTTCCTGTATTTATGTCTTTGGTGCATCCACTACACTCGGTAATAAATATATTCCTAATCTTGATCCGGAATTAGTAAATAGTAAATCTAATGCAATGCAAGTTTAATTCACCCTCGTAGAAGCCCCGTGACCGGACATTTGGTCGCCGGACGTTTGGTCGCCCGGACGTTTGGTCACCCGGAGGTTTGGTCGCGGGACGTTTGGTCGCCCGGGTGAATATAATTTTGAGAGCTGGTTTCAACAGTAGATATTTAGATATTAAACTCTCTCTCTCTCTCTCTCATGAATATAATTTTGAGAGCTGGTTTCAACAGTAAACTCTCTGTCATGTTGTCAAACGTCCGGCGACCAAACGTCCGGGCGACCAAACGTCCGGGCGACCAAACGTCCGGCAACCAAACGTCCGAGTACCGTAGAAGCACAGTATAATAATTTAACATTGTCCTTCCGCTTCAGGATTTACCGTTGGAGACGGAGGGTCAGCAAGATGGCTACATACTTCTCCTGGTGATCCTGTCCATCTTCCTAGTGGGGACGTTGATATTCATCGCAATCGTCCTTATCACCTGCCGTCGCTGCTGCCGAGGAGACCGATGCTGCGACAGGTATGTAAATCAAAGACGTCGATCGGCAGGAATTACATCTCCATTTTGTAATAATATCTGGATTGACACTATTTCCAAGGCCAAATGTTGCTTCCGTTGTCAGACGACTCAGTTTTTGTTTTTGAAAACCAAGGCATCACAGTATGTTCTAAACCCTCTTAAAGTATACCATTAGACAGAAGTGAATGAGATTAATTAAATTAACATGTATACTATTTAAAATTGTAAACAAAACAAAAATTAAAGTCTGGGTGGCCTTTTCTGGGCAAGCGAGGGAGTCAGGGAACGTAGTAGTGAATGGTGTGAAGAAAGTCCCTGAGGAGAGGCGCCCCTCACACTCAGAGAAAAATGCTTGTCTAAATGATTCATCATTTGACTTG
The DNA here is from genome assembly GCF_051989625.1 of Stigmatopora argus. Classification (NCBI taxonomy): domain Eukaryota; kingdom Metazoa; phylum Chordata; class Actinopteri; order Syngnathiformes; family Syngnathidae; genus Stigmatopora; species Stigmatopora argus. The sequence goes on from NC_135394.1 coordinate 11,094,528, forward strand.
TTGCATGGCACACACAACCGGCGAATCACAATGGAGATGTTAGTGTTTAAAATGAATCTTCTCAATGAATCTACACTGAGGGATTCATCAATAGTTATAAAACCCTGTTTACTTTTCATTCCTATTGCACCCAACATAATATTTTTCAATATTGACGTTGGAATTTGGTGTTATGACCACTTTTATAATGTGATTGACTCACTGAGAGACTCTTAAATTTCCCCAAAACATTGATTCTTCTCACAAAATGATTGCAATTGCTTGCATTCATAGTTTAAACCATAAATCTACTGCAAACTAGATCTCTAAACACTCATGGCCATTCTCTTAAATACAGAACATTATCAAGCTCACAGCTGAGCACATCATGCTATGTACAAAAAATCAACAATAATGATGAAGATTATGAAAAACTGATACATGAGTACATGACTATGAATTAAATTACAAACTTGGTAACTGAATGAATTCTGCTTTTAGTAAGTACTATACCATATAAAATTCTAAATACGAATAATATTGTTTATCACAGTGCTCCCCACTGGATGGTAATTTACTAACAAACATTCCACGTTTGACTGGTTCACATGCACGTGCTTCTTAGACACAGCATCTTTATTAAATATGTCTGCTTACATAATAGATGAGGCTCGATGGAATTGCATATGAAACTTCCTACACAACAGTCTTGTGTACAAAAGTCCCTGAAGCATCTTTAGCGTGATTACCTCATGGGCAAACGTGCACAATAAGGCAACTGTGAATATCTGTTTTTTTTTAACGTTTGGGTTGATTCTTTTTTTTTTTTGACAACATCACAAATCACCTCATGCACTTAAAAAACATGAGAACAGCAAATAACCACTGCACACGAAGCCGTCAAAAGGCAAGGAAGGTTTTGGCGGCACGCAATCAGCTAGGCTGGTGCAAATGACGAGTGTAATGAGATTTCATCGCAGCCATCGGGGGTGATTAATCTTACACCCCACTCCTCTGTGCACACGTGGAGATTCTGCACGCACACACAAATACACACTGACATGAAAACTGTGGGAGCCACACAGGAAATGAAAGACAAGAGGAAGATGAGATGTGGAATGACACACATGTATGCAGCTCATAGAGCTCCACCAAGAAATCAGATGGAGGGAAATTACTGGAAGGGGATATCATTCTCTTTTTGCTTCCTCATAAAATAGATGGCAGGCCTGGGATTTTACTTGGATGGAGTGAGGCAAACAAAGATGTTTTGCCAGACTAGGTGTTTTTGCTTAAAACCTGCTGTTTTTATTGTGCCAAAGGAGCATTTGTACGTGCATTATGTTCAAGAGTTGTTTTTATTTCAACTTTTTTTAAAAATACAATTCCATTAAATTCATTGATTCATCATTTTTGTTTATGTATTGGTTGGTAAAACATTTTTTAGCAAAGAAACCTTGACCCTAAATTGGATGTACTTATGTTTTGGGTTAAGTAAGCCATAAGGTTAACATTTGGTATACAGTAATCCCTCAAATATCGCGGTTAATGTAGACCAGACATGGCTGAGATAATCGAAAAATCGTGAAGTAGGGTCACTACTATTATAAATACTTTTTGTCCTAGTAGCAAGCGGAAGACAGGGGTGTGTCTTCCACTTACGAGTTTCAGCGTGGATTTTCACATTTTTATGAACTTCAAAAAAAGGGAATTCGCGATAAGTGAACTCGCGATAATTGAGGGAAGACTGTACATCTGTGAACTTCATGACATAAATTCTAATGTCCAAATATGTGGATCCCATGGATATATATATTTTCTATTTATTGTTTAAATTTATGTTACCGCAATGTTCTGATTACAAGACGCACCTGACTGTAAGATACATGGTGCAGCTTTTTTTACCCTCATCTCTCTTGCTTGACGTTAAAACCAGACAGAACAATGCATTTAAATGTTGTTGTTTTTTGTCTCGCAGTGGTAACGATGATGCCGAGAAAACAAATGCTACATACGCTACAGAGGAGTCTCAACCCACCCATGGTAAGCGTGGGTGGTATGTTTGTGTGTGTGCCTATGCGTGGAGGAGAGTATAGTGTGATTGATAGAGGGAAGAGTGAGAGGAAAAATGCACGGCACACTGATGCTTTTATCATGTCAGCACAATGTCTAATCTATTACATTAAAAAGCTGCAATTTTCCAAGTCAGTTGCTCAAATCGCTAGCACGGTGCCCATAACACATTCGGGTACTCTGCGGACCATGGAATGCATTCTGTCCCTGCAGAAAATGTTTTAATAAAAGACGGCATGAAACTGCTTTTCTGAGGCAATTTTCGTGGAGCAGTTTCACAACTCAGCAGCTGATATATGTTATACTTCCCTTTGGTAAAATGATCAAACAGCCGCAATTTCTTGGATAATTATGGCATCGTTTCTTCCTATATTTGTCTCTGGGTAGAAATCACCATCAAGGTGGATGAGTCTGACTGCCTGTCAATGGCCAGCTCCCATGACCAGGAGACAGAGCGCTTCCTCTCCACGGGAACCATGGGTCGTCGCGTCTCCTTCAACGAGGCAGCACTATTCGATCATAGCAAGAAGGCGCAGGAAAAGGGTCGAAGGTTAGAGAGAAATACGCAAGATTTTTGTCTGCATGTAAGTGGTCCACATTCATCCAGCCATTTTATAGCATTTGACTGACTAAACTCTGTTCTTTCATCAGGGAAAAAAATAAAATAGTATAGTATATATCAGCAGTAGAACATATAGAGGTTTAAGAAAACTTAGTGGGCAAAATTGTCTCGAAATTTGAAATTCACAGTCAAGCAGGATGAGACCCTTTACCAGCCAGCACAATTGAAAATATAATTGACGAGGACACTCGTTGAATGTGAACAATGAACAGTGAATGTTGTTCAGATTCCAATTAACGAGTGCACTCAATGAAATCGGTTGAGGAAAAAGGATACAGGAGACATGTTTTCACATATTGAGGTCCCGCATGGTTTAATAAAACATCTGTGACATGATGTTTTTTTTTCTCAAAATTATCTCGTTTGAGAGGACTTATCATGCAAGTGAGTGAGCATTCAATCAGTCCCATATACTTCCAGGCCAATGGAGAATACAGATGTTGTTACCATAACAAATAGGACCAAGTTAGTTTTTTTTGCATTAAAATGTGAAAAATGAGACATGCATGTTTTTTTCTTTGTTTTTCTTCTCCTTTAATCTGTCCTGTTCAGCTACTAAGGAACAGAGAATTGGAATCTGAGCATCTTTATAGACTGAAAAGATTTAACGTGCCACATGGGAATTTGGCCTTTATGGCATTGACATTGTGACATATCGTTTTGTTTATTTGGCAAAAAATCCGGATAGGGAGGGGTTTTGGTGAGAGACAGAGAAAGGAAGCGCAGACAGGCAAGGGAAAAAACAAACAGACAAAAATAAACAAACAAGTGAGAAAAATACATAATCAAACACCCATGCCACCCAAGAATGTAGCTGTGATATCGTGATCTAATTATATTTACCAGTGGACACCATATAGCAACAGAGGACGTGCAATTCCAATCTGAGCCAATTTGCACTTATTGGTTACATTGGTTTTCTTCTCTCCCTCTATATGTGCTCCAAAAAAATTTCTCCACTCTCCATTTCAGATACACTTTGACTGAGGGTGACTTTCACCACCTAAAGAACGCACGGTTAACACACCTCCACATTCCGCCCCCGGCGCTCAAGATAGTCACGATCCATGAGTGCGACTCAGCAGAGAACACCATCTCCACGTCAACGCGCCCTGTCGCCAAATCGGCACTCTCTATCTTCCAGGTGACACTTCCGAATGGTTCTATAGACCTGTTACATCATTGCCCTTGACCTGCTCCAATGGTGAACATCAGTCACTTCAGTCAGGACGAGATCACAAAACACAAGTGACCTTTTCTTGCTACGTGAATTGATCCTACGTAGCACTTTCCCTTCAATAACTTGAATTAGCAGCCTGATATATCTTATAGTATCAGTGCTTTGTCATGGCCCAGTCTGATATTCACTATATGACATAATAGATTCAGTCAAAAACATTCACAGTGTGTTTTCCCCCCTTTTAGCCAATGCTGTGTCCCCTGCCGCAAACTGCACTGACAAACTTGAGCCCCAATTCTAGCTGTGCTCTCCCTGGAGACACCCTCAACTCGACTGTGGTGGAGGCCAGCTGTAGTCCAAATACTACTGCTAAGACAAATGGAGGCTCTGTGAGTTATATCTCATTATTCTAAACAGCTATGCATTATCTGTAGGCGTATCTGTAAGAGCTACTGTAGAAAAAACAGCATGTTGTTAGACACCGCATTTGATGGGCTACTTCTTTCAGATGGAGACGATAGCAGCAGGGCCCCGGGGCCGAGGCTGCAGCATCAGCATGGGAGCCACCAGCGCTGTCTCTATTACAAGTAGTGGTGCAAGTGGCCAAGGTCCAATGCAGCAGTTCTTTACCAAACTGCGGCGCCACGCAAGCCTGGAAGGGGCCAGTCCATATTTCAAGATTAAGAAATGGAAGCTGGACAGCAGCCAGAGAGCGTCAAGTCTCGACATGAGAGGTAGCAGATATTCCATCCCATCTATTGAGGAAAGGAACAGTGGCACAATTCTTCAATTTCAGTGTGCTAATCATTAGTGAATGAAATGCATATTTGATGATAAATTAAGATTTTTTAATAATGTTTCCCTTCTCGATATGACTACAACACAGTACTGCTATTTTTTTCTCAGATTTTTGGGTCAAAACTGAAAGATATGTGGCTTAGCTGTTTCCACAAAAATAAACCAGAATATACTGTGAGGGGCCTATTGGCTGCTCTGGTTGTTTGGATATGCACAAACACACAGAGGACAGATGGCTTTTGGAAGAAAACTTTAGCTGTTCCAAGTCGATCTAAATCCTTGAGTGAATTTGCTACCTACAGCAGGAGCAGTTTTTCATTATCCCAAGACTCGAAAGATGATCTGAAAATATCCTTAACAGCTGATGGTAGAGATAATAAGAATTAAGTGTCCCCCACCAGCCTGCAGTCGCCAAACTTTCTTAATTTCTTCCTTCTACTCTCTTTTGCTTTGATTAGGTTCGCCAAAAAGACGGCAGTTCCAGCGTCAGAGAGCAGCTAGTGAGAGCATGGACCAAGAAGACAATGACACACACAATATTGACCTCATTCAGTACATCGCCCGCACCCGAGACATTACCTACAGCACCAGCCAGCCTGTGCGCTCACCTTCATCTGCTCCACCCCCTTCCCTCGGCAGGTATCTTTAATTCCCTTGCCATTCATCCTGTCCACTGCTTTGCTTTGCAACCATTTAGCCTAAAACATTTAGCGAAGATATGTTACAGTTCTTCAGGGTTCCATACATTTGAACCAGTCCGTAATACTGTGCTACTGAGCTAAGATAAATATAAAGACATGCCATGGCAGCCATTGCAAGTCATGACAATCATTCCGTGCCCTGTGGAACAAAAACATGACGATGAACAATGTCATATTCAAAGTAATGTTCTGACATTCTGTCATTCTGTCTATTTCCTTTCCACTTCACATGTGCGCAACCACAGGGTAGAGGTAGAGGTGATGGTGGAGCCCACCTGCAGCCATACTGGAGCAGGGGTAATTGGCCTGTCCCCTGATCCCCAAAATGAAGGGCTTTCCCTGGAGACAAGGGAAAGCCCAGAGCCTCTTCCCCTTCAGGATCCCCAAACACTTTACAGAGACATTTGGACCTTACGTGCATCACTGGAACAATATGCTGCCTCTGACCAAAGCAGCAACAATGATAGGAACTCTGTCTGCAGCGATGTTGACAGCATCTGTACGGAAAAAGAAAGAGAAGAGCTCCCCAGCTGCTCATCCCAGGATCTGGGAGACGAAATGGAAGGTACAGAGGATAATAAGGAATTTTTAATGTACATAGATGAGACGTTGCGGGCGAAGGGTGTGCGTAGTAGGAGACATCAAAGTACTGACTCTGACCGAGATGGGAGTGACGCGGAACCGTGTACTCGTAAATTATTGCAAATGGATAGTGGCTATGCGTCAATAGAAGCCCCGTCCCGTGGTCCTGAAGACTTACGGATGTTTGGAAGCAGCAGCCCGAAGGAAAGAACCGCCCACGAGAAGAGGCACCGCTTCACCAAGGCAGGACGATCTGGTACGATCGGTGAGAGCTTTGAATCTCACCTCTATGAGGAGGAGCCAGATGATGAGCAATTGCTGGGTGCCAGTGGGGGAGTTTCCATAGAAACTGGTGTCGGTCCACCGAGTTGGTTTCCATATGGTCAGATGATCACCCCTCGGGAGGCTTCACAACCTCCCATCCAACCACCTCTCACCCTTCATCGGAGAGACTACAGCATTGATGAGAAAACCGATGCACTCTTCCATGAGTTTCTCCGTCATGACCCTCAGTTTGACCAGCAGGAGTCGCCGCTAAGAAAGCACCGGTCCCGTATACACCTGCGAAAGCAGTGGCAGCGGCACAAGCAGTGGAGCGACCCTGGTGTCAGACACTTCCATTCCTCTTTTGAGAGACAACGAACTCCACTAAGGAGGGGTGACAGTGTCAACTGCCCTATGGATACGAGCTACCACAGCATTCTCCCACGCATTGTCAGCGCACCAGACGAGGAGAGCAGCGACCGCAGCACGCCCGAAACTCCAAAGATAGAGACTACAGCAAATAAGATTGCAGGGAAGGAGGAAGAGCAAAGTTACAGCGTAGACCAGACATCGTCACCACATCTTCAACCACCCATTTGTGAGAAAGACGAAGGGCACAGTGAGCATCTGGAGCCTCAAGAGGACAGCAAACCTCCCGGACACCTCCTTGAACCCTTGGACGAGAGGTCGCCGCTTCAGCCGCCTTCTTCCTCGGGCTACGGCCCACAAACCATCATGGCAGAGCTCACGGACAAACTGACTTCGAACGTAGACGAGAGGCTATATATGAGCCTTCGAAGGACCAAGGACCCAGCAAACGAGTGTTTGACGGTGACAGCTACCCATGCTTCTCCTGATCACAGTCCAGTGTAGCCACACTCGTCTTTATGGACGACCACATAGCTGCTGATAAACACCGATTTTGTTTGTCCTCAGTTGGTTCACAATGAATTTAAAATTAGATCAACTAATTTACCAGGTGGTACAGTTCACTTTGCTTTCTTATAGTACTATTTGAAATATTAAACATCTAGCTAGACATTCGAATGTGATGATGTTACCCATCAGTACACAATCGAGTCGTGCATGCATATCCAAACTAAAACGTTATATCCATTATAGTTTTTAATAGCACTTTTTTTGTCGTCTGTTGCCACTCAAAAGTGGCATGTATATCTTGGCCACTCACTTGGAAAAGTTAGCTAGCTCCGCCTTCCTGTAGTGTACCCTCACTAAAACAGAACTATTTTCGTCATCGTCTTTACAACATTAAAGGGTAGAAATGTATTTTAAAATAAATAAATAAAGGATTGCGATCCTTGTGAGGATAAGCACGGAAAATGAATGAATAAATGTCATTCCAAAATTGATTAAAAAAAATCCCGTTCTGAGGCAATCTATGGGTTTATTTTTGTAATTTTAATCATTTGTAAAACTGAAGGTAATGATTCAATGGTCCATAAATTGTTGAATTTTTTATGCTGTTATGTTACGGACAAGGTTAACTCGTACTCTGAGTGGCAAGTGAAGTGGTTCAGGTGTAGACAAAATACTATATTCCAGATTTAAGTTATTTTGTAACTATTTATATATTTGTTTTTTTATGCCACTGTGGAAGTTGTTTTATGCCTATTATTTAAAAATGTGAATTGAATTTCTGAAGCCCAAATATTGCCCACAGGGTGTTTCAGGTTGAGCTAGTTGTTTAAGTTTGTTCTTTTCCTAATCAAAACTGTCACAATTGTTGTTTTATTTATATTTGTCTGGATGTAAACAGGCACACGTCGCAATTGCATTAGACAACAGTGACAGTTTCCCTGGGCGGTTAGCTAACCAGCTGCTCATAATTATTCTTGTATATCTCACAGGAAAACATTGAATTATTTGCAAAACACAATGTTGCTTCTGATGGAACAATGACGTAGTTTGCCTTGACATATTTTCTTCCAAAATCAACATAAATGTTATCGATCGTGAGTTGCTAAATATATTTTTATATGTGTTTTAGTGTGAAAATCTTAGAGATGGCAATCCATTTCTAATCTGTAAAGTACTACGACAACACTAAACATAAGATGTAGGTACAGCCCAGTTCTGGTTTTGTTGATGTTTGCCATTTCGTGATTGCAATGAGATAAGAGACCCGCTCCCACGGATGTTTGCGGTTTTTGCTGGATTTTTATGAAAGGCATGAATTCTTATGCATGAGGCTCGACAGAAAAGGCTTTATTCGCCTGGCGTATGACATCTTGGTTTTTCTCGTGCGTGTATTCTCATCCGTTCTTAAAAAAAAATGACTGCAATATACGTAGATGGCTGCCTACTCGCAATCCACACACTAACCAATCATTTTGCGCACCTAGATCTCTGCTCGATTATAAGCCTGTTTTGATGATAGAACACTATTCCCTGGGGCTTCCAGCTTCATGCGCAGCTAGGGGAGCCTCTGCACAGTGTGGTGTTGAATATGAATCATAACAGCAGCGGGGAAGCCCTTGTTTCGTGTCTTCTCTTTCCCTTTTTGATCCTGTTGCACCGCAGTGTATCTTCAGTTCAGATTTGAGGGATGAAGTCAAGTTGAAGCAGCTTGGTACTAAAAATTCAATCACCATTTTGCATTAAGGATGCTGTTTAATTAGTTCATTTGAACAAATTTGAAGAAATTTTGATCTATTGACCTCACGCTGTCACATAAACTGTATGGTGCTAAAGGAAAGTGTTTGCCTTGAGATGTCATTTTCACTGAAAATATTTGATGTTTTTGTTAGATATTCTTCTCCAGGATGTATTTATTTATTGACTTTTCATTACTATTTTAAAAGACATTTTTTGGCATATCTTTAACCTCCCCTGGCATGGACATTATACATTATTTTCAGGCATTCCTCTGTTGCATCTTAAATGAAACCTTTGAGAAAGCAAATCAAAAAAATAAAATTGTGAATGTGTTGTTAAAATGGTTAAGTTATTCAAATGAAACTCTTGCATAAAACTTACACAATCTTTCTGAGAGACGTACAAACAAGGCAAACCAATCACTTGACCTCCTCAGGAGAGGAAATAAATGAGCCTTGTCTGCGTCTTTGATTGGACTCTATGGCGAGGATGATGCTCCTTTTCCAGGCCGCCCAGATTAGATCTCCCTCCTCTTGAGGCTGAGTGGACTCGGAGGCTCATTAGGGAACAATGGCACTGATGGAAGGAAGTGATTTCAAATAAGTAGAGGGCGCAGTGGGCTCTTCTTTATTTTCTTCCTCTTCTAATCTAATCACATCTGATCTGAGGACACACATTCCTAGCCTAGCATATTCAGCGTTATACAACAAATGCTCTATAACCCTTTTCTCAAGAGTAATATGAAGATGGGAATCAAATATTGCTTTCAAGTGATGAGTAATGAATACTCATCAGATTCAAAGGACAAAAGGCACTGGACATTAATCCCGGGCAATTGTGACCACTAAGAATACAGACAATGGATGTGTTTAAAGAGGCCAAAAAGTAGCTAAATCAGACAGAAATCAATTAAAAATAAAACTGCCCAGAGAATAATGTATCCCAAATGCCAGTCTGTGAATTAATGAATAGTGCAAAAAAGAGATATATGCTTTTTTTTAATCTAGAGTCTAGACTTGGGAATGCATCACAAATCATTTATTGGTTTTTTGCTCCCATTTGATATAATTCCGAGCAATTTCTTTCCAACTGAATTGGAAAGAGGACAGCGCAGGAGTTACAGTGCATTACTTTTCCCCACAAATATCATAAAAGTAAGTCAAGCAGAGTGTCAGACACACAATTGGTTATATTAGTTTCATTACTTATGTCAAGGTGACACAGAAATGGTGACGGTAACATTTTTATTTGAATGTTGATCATCCTGACCGTGACCAAAATACATTTGAAACAATGTTAACTTTGTATCAAGTGACAACATTTATTGAATATCATAAGTATTCACTCATACTCATGTCATTCATGGGAGTAACCAAGATCCTAATTATCTGAAGCAGTAAAAGTCTTATGAAGGTAATCAATCGACTGTTTTTCTCGGTACTCGGACGTTTCGTCGAAAGACGTTTGGTCCCCGGACGTTTGGTCGACCGGACGTTTGGTCCCCGGACGTTTGGTCGACCGGACATTTGGTAGAACGGACATTTGGTCGCCAGGTTGTTACTGTTGAAACCAGGTCTCAAAATTATAATCATGAGAGAGAGTGAGTTTAATATCTAAATATCTAATATCAAAATATCAACAGTAAACTCTGTCATAATTTGACAGCGAGCAAACCCGGCGACCAAACATCCGTTCGACCAAATGTCCGGTCGACCAAACGTCCGGTCGACCAAACGTCCGGGGACCAAACATCCGGTGACCAAACGTCTTTCGACGAAACGTCCGGTCACGGTTTTTCTCAGTCGCATTGGTACATTTTTCAGATTCGAATTGAAATTCTCAAAACTACTTGTTTAATCTTCCTACCATTGTTTCTCGTTTCTTTGAAAGAGTTGCAAATCGTATGGCACATCCAAGAAAATAATTCTTTAAAAATGCCTTGCTTATGTCACATTGCTCAAAATGTATTATTTCAGGTCTCTATTGAACAGTCTCAACTCCCAACAAAATTAAGGAATTAGTTCATTAGTCTTTACATGCATTAGTGCAACCAATGAGCAACCAGTTTTCTTAAATAGATTAAAGCTGCATCTCATGAACCATTAAGATAGGTATAGATAGACAGAGAGATAACAACAAGGGAAATTTTGCTTTCTAAAAAGCTAATGGCTAAGTCTACCGAATTATCATTTGAATGAGCATTGCGAACAAAATGTGTGTTTCCGCAGTCTCCTCCCATTTATTATATCATATAATTTGACCATTATCCCAGCAAAATCATGTCCCATTTGGAGATAAAAAATAATAGTGGTAATTGCGGCTTTCCCAGCTTTTTCGTGTCGTGCCCTTGCCCGCCCGCCCACGTGCTGCACGAGTCAAGTCACCGCGCACATGAATGAGCACGTATTCCTCCTCACCCTCCTCCTCACGACACCTCCCCTCCCCCCGAGAGATGCTGTGAGGAAAACCCACTGTTCTCCCTCCATCTCGGCTCCGTCTCCATGTGCCCACGCAATTACCAAGAGATCGCCTTTTCGCAAGAGCGCCTCCAGGCGCCATATTTGGATTTGCAAAAAATGTATGACTCACTGGCTTCCTTGTGCTTTCCATTGGATGCTGTAAAACATTGGAGTTCTCACCTACTAAAATGGGACTAATATTCGCGAGAACGTTGACACTAAAATATACAACATAAGGTACTGTCTAGGCCTGAAATAATATTCCCAGGCACTTTTTTTAAAGTCTACCAGAATTTCAGTCCCGGCCTTCAGCAAAGGCGAGCTAGGCAGTTGGCTGAGGCGCCAGCAAAAGGAGGGAGCGCCAAATTGCTTTGGAGCAGGGGTGTCAGACTCGGGTTGGTTCGCGGGCCGCTTTAACGTCAACTTGATTTCACGTGGGCCGGACCATTTTAGATATAATATTTAGATTTTTTTTAATAAATGGATGAAAAGAACTGGATTAAAATCCCTGAATATTCAGTTTTTTTATATATCTAAAACAATGTATATTTTAGCTTTTTTAAAATATATATTTTTAGATTTTACAAAATGATTTTTGAACTAAAAACACAGAAAAAAACGATTAAAAAAATACAATTATTGATTTAAAAGCGGGAAAATCAGGAAATTTAATATACATCTATACTCTTTATTTTAATTTGATCCTAAAACAGAAAGTCGGCCCTCATGATTTACTTTCCCGGGCCACACAAAATGATGCGGTGGGCCAGATTTGGCCCCCGGGCCGCCACTTTGACATGTGTGCTTTGGAGGAAAAAAAATATTTGGAAAAACAAACTATGACATATAAATCTGCAATCCGTAGTCAGACCATAATCTACTGCCCTTACGTATCATCCCACTGTGTCAGCAGTGAATGAATGAAAGTTGTTGTTTTTCTAAACCTGGAAACAGGTAAACGTTAATTTATTTCATAAATACGGCATGTGTTGCAACAGATCTGAGAAAAACCCTCAAAAGCTGATTAAGCAGCATCCTTCACTCATGTCCAACCCATGTATCGTACCGCCACCTTCCTCGCTCTCTCTGGTCCAACTTAACTTCCCCATCCTTCCTCACTAGCCTTCTCCATCTCTCCAGGGAAACTAAAAGTTCCCTTCCAATTTATTGCATGTCAACATCGACGGCTTGACAGCCACACGCACCCACGCAGCTACCAGTTAATTAAAGCTCGGTGAGATACGATAGGTTGATGGCACAAGCTGTCAACTTGTACAGCGCTTGTTAGTGTATGATACCTTGTGCTGCCCTTACCCTAAAGGCTCATTTATTCTCTTCTTGGAAGTCTTTGGTCCACACGAACTGTTAATATTGTGTCATGAGTTTGAGTCGCAGATATGAAGCCAACGTTGCAGACCGGAAACGGTGGACACGGCAATGAGATTTCGTGATGGAAATTTCCAGAGCAGGCTCGTAAATGAGATCAGATGAAAATGTATTTAGAATTACATGTGCGTCTTTGCAGGAGGTTATTTTTAGTTTTCCGTTCTGAGTAAGACTTTGTAGTTGCAGATTCGGGTTTAGTCTTAGATTGATTGTTGCAATTTAGATTTGTTTAGGGTGGAATTTGAAAAACAATCTACCAATGTAAAAATATATCATTAGTCTTATTTTACTCTTTTATATTTATGGCATTTATTTGTTTTACAAACAAACATTGACGTTGGCATGGTGTCAAAGTGGTTAGCACGTCAACCTCCCATTTTCGGAGATTGACGGTTCAATCCCCAGTGGGTTCCAATGTTCTTGTGTGTAGTTTGCATGTTCACCCAGTGCCTGCGTGGGTCTTCTCCAAGGTATTCTGGTTTTCTCCCACATCCCAAAAAATAGGTAGGCTGGTTTAACACTCGAAATTGTCGTTAGCTGTGAGTGTGTGTATGAATCATTGTTCGTGTCGGTGTGCCTTGCGATTCGCTGGCAACCAATCCAGTGCGTCCCCCGCCTACTAGGCTCTAGCAACCCCGCGACCCGTTTGACTATAAGCAGCATGTAAAATGAATTAATGAATGAATGGGTACCAGTTCTGGGTACGTTGTGGTTATGCTGCCACAGAAGAAATTAAATTCAGCTGTAAAACAAAAAGTCCCTTGCAGATCTTTTTTGGCAATTTGATTTTAGTCAGAAACCAATCTAATTCTGATCAGTGGGCAGGACTATCATGAATTCCCCCCAACACACACATACCCTCGAGCATTTGTTGTTTAATATTTATTACAACGTCATATGAACTTTGCTCTATTATGAAGACCAAAAATATTTCGGTGCTTGTATTTCATTTTTCTCTCCTGTGATATCGTAATATCACATAAACAGACAAGACAGACTGTGTTTGTAGGACGCCAGGTGCGTTAAAACAGGTGCCAGCTGACAGTTTATGTTTGTACAGTATGGCTAGAACTAAACACTGACGCATGGACCGTTTAAACGCATGGAGCATTTTAACTGTCACTTTACATGGATATTTTTATTAAATTGTTTCGCATTTCTATCAAAGTACTGTTGGTTAGTCATTTCTTGGCTTGCTAAAGTACTATTAGGGCTCACAGTTTCTTATGACACACGACATAATGTATAAATCAATTTAATGAGTATTTATGGGTTATATCGGATTTTCATATTCATATTAACTGTAACCTGCTTTTTATTGGACAGCATGATGTTATGGTCAATTAGAGTAGGCACCATTCCTTTGCCCATTACTACAAGTCCTATAAACAATTGATCTTGTAGCGTAAACTAAAATTTAAATCCCCAATTTCATTACTATAGTTAGGGGGGTGATATCGTATCTTTGGAAACGATATTTTAACGTCCGCCACAATTCGATTTGGATTTGATTGAAGCTCCTCCCGTTGACTTAATTCGATTATGTGTACACATTCGACGCAATACATAACATTTCAATGAAAACATTAAAAATACTAAATATTTGTTGAGTTTTATTGTTTTGCTTAAATATTTTAGGGATATGAGTGAACACCATTCTTTTTACAAAATGACACTCTAATGATATCAGTGATATTGCTCAGTGTTGAATAGCTTATTAATCAATTAATGTATTAATACGGATCGATTTATCATTACAGTCCCAATTTGAACTGATCAAAGAGTCCTCAATTTATTTCATCTAGTTTCATGTACCACTTAACACAAACTACATTTCACCTAAAACAATTATCAATATAAAGCCTTTTTCCCCACAATTTTATTGCTTACCATAAAATATATATTATTTAAGTATGAAGTTACTGAATTTGATAAGATTCCACCCTAAAGTGGTTCATTGAAAGTTAATACAGCATCAGCCCAAGCCCTTTGACAATAATAGACAATGACAATCAAGTTTCATCCACTCTTAGCAAATAACGAACATGAAGCAGCGCCAACCAATGTTATTAGTATCAAATCAGTATTTTGCCCTCTTCATCATCGCCCCTCCCTCACCGCCGGGGTCTCAGCTGCGGGTTTACTCATTAGCAGAATCCATAAATATGCAATCAAAGCCCGAATCTCATGATCACCCTGCTCGTCTCCTCCGGAAGCATCGGTACCAAATTCACACCATTCGGAAGATAACGGAGTGCACGGATAGCAAAGGGTCGGTGGGTGAAATGGAAGTGGAACAGAGAGTTGAATCAGAGTTACCGCCATTGTGCCTTTAAGCTGACTGCAGCAGAATGACTCACCCTGTTGCTATGACAACCTAAAGGCATGCGCACTTTCTCATGTGCAATTTCAACAGCCGGTTTGGCAGACCGATGAGGGTTGTTGTGACGTAGCGTTGCCGTAAACACTTGGGGTCTCGGAGGGCAGCGTGGGCACCGGCGTGTAGGTGTTGTGATATCACAAACATAAAATGAAATACGACGATCAGCACAGATACAACGGCAGACCAGCGACAAGCATTGTGTATTGAAATGCTGCATGTGGGTGTAAAGCTCTGATGGCCTTGATAAGTAAATGCCAAGCAGGACAAAGTCTGGCCTCCCACCTTTTTTTCATTAAAGTTTTTCATTGCTCAAGGAATTTTCATGCTCCCTCATAACACATTTATTTCCCTTACTTTGAAAGTGTCCCTTTGGAATGACAATGGCACATTTTAAAGGCTAGCCAATCGCCAACGTTGGTTTTATCGCTCACAGCCGTTAAAGCGAAATGTCAGAGGTGCCAGTCCGTTTGTCAGATGTTTTTCAGATCAAATCCAATTCAAACTGCAACTTGGGAAGACATTTCTGTAAAGCATTCATCTGCTGAAAATAACATGCGGTTTTATTATCAATAAGAAGAATGATTAGATGGATAGATGGAAGGATGGAGGGATGTATATGAGTTGAAAGGTGAATCTACTTTAGAGCAAGGGTCTTCAAAACAGTGCCCAAGTGGGTTCTGGTCTTTGTTCCAGAATGGTGGTGAAAATGTGTCCTCTTAATGGACAAGCAGCACCTGACTGCAATTACCTGATTACAATTGTAAAATACCAGATTGGTGAAAAGTGTTGTTTTGTTTGGTTGGAATGAAAACCTGCAGCATAGTTTGAAGACGCCTGATTTCAAGTAAGTGTTGTGAATGAATCGACGAATGGATGGATGGATGATTAGCAGATCGATCTTTGTTTGTAGGTTTAAATGGGAAAAATGTGACATCATGCCTGTCCAAGTTCCTGGTTTGGAAATTGATTGGTAGTCCATGTTTTGTATGCCACTACTCCTTTTGGTTGTACTTTGTTTTTTGGGGGGGGTTCACCAATTAAAACCCTTTGAGTTATCCACCACCCTGGCCGGCTTACCAGTAATTGGGCCCCGCGCTGATCCCTGGACTGTGACAGTGATAGAATTTGCTGCGTTTACAATCTTGGATACGCCATTCCATATCTCCTCCAGCTAATGTATCCTTGTCTTATAAAATAACCCTTTAAGGCAGTGTAGATTGCAATAACAAGGACACCCCAAACAAAAACTTTGGAATCATTCCAGGATCATGACTTGTATACATTTACCAATTGTGACTGAGAGTTGACACAGAACGAAAGGGTTGTTTCTATATTCCATCTTTAGCGTAGGTGGGAGAAAAGCAGAAGAGCGGACCGACCAAAGAAAAGCCTCGGTGTTTAATTTAATTGGCTCTTGTGTGCACACGCGCTCACTTCCTGACTTCGTTAGGCTGTGAAGAGAAATCTTCCAACTTCCAATAGAGAGGCTAACACAATGATTGATATATGATCAAATGATCAATCTTTACAGTGTGGCTTTGACTTGCGAGTTTCATTTTGTGGCCGCGAAAGCATTCAATGAGGTTTCGTAAATCTCATAACAGTACAATGTAATATAGAAGAGTAGAATTTTTCTATCTTGGGAACAATGAAATTCCCTACAGTGTTATGGTAGCAAAGTTCAATGTTACAATTTGG
Organism: Stigmatopora argus; assembly: GCF_051989625.1. Lineage (NCBI taxonomy): Eukaryota > Metazoa > Chordata > Actinopteri > Syngnathiformes > Syngnathidae > Stigmatopora > Stigmatopora argus. The sequence goes on from NC_135394.1 coordinate 11,111,269, forward strand.
CACACATAACTTGAATTTATGTGTGCAACTCAGGACAAATTGGAAAATCATGATTTAAGTCACTTGTAAGTCGAGGTAACTTTATTCCCCTTGCTTTTTATCAGAATAACATTGTTTCTTCGTGATATATGATAACTGTTTTACCACTTTTGTCATAAATATATATTTGTTGTTTAGTTGTTTTCCTTCATGAAGTAATATCACTCAATTTTGCTGAAATCCTGACTTTTCCTTTAGGCTTAGAGGCTTTAATCTTGTGTAAATGTGATTATTTTCTATCAATGTTTAAACTTTATTCTCGGAACCTGATCACATATTTTTGTGTACTTTAGGCTTGTGAGGGAATTCAATTTTTGTGGTATCGCCACTTTTTTGCCATAAGAAATTTGCATTTTTTAAAAATTAGAATCAGTTTATAAAATAGAATAGCAAGGAAATCACACTTTAAAAATTCCCTGTTCATTCTACTTTTATTATAACATAGGACGGCAAGGATGAAATTATCAACCAGATATACATACTATTTATCCAAACACTCATATAGAAAGATAACACATTAACACAAATAACGTTTTATTGAAGCCTTGACCTTTTTTGTTGCGGGCATGGAAAAATAAAATGCAATATGTCTCCTTGCCCACAGCTTATTCGTTTGTTCCCTTTCTAGGTTTGTTCCACATTCAGATCGAGTGCCAAGTTCACATACTCATCTGGTGAATGAGCTTTTCATTGTAATTGATTTTTCCGTGCCGCATCGAAAATGTCTACATAAATAAAACTGGAGACCGAATCCAACAAAAAGGACAAGCATAAACAACACACAAGGACTTTCTGCGTCCCTAATTAAGTAGGAACAGCTGGTACCCTCTCCATTTATTTTCTCATCATGTTCATCATTCATAACATTTGAAGCCTGCTATGAACAGTCGATGGCAAAATGTCAGCCTCCACACCTCATAACACTGGAAAAATAATAATTCTCTAAATTGCCTTCCAACAATCGCTATGATAGAAGTTATGTATTTGCAGTTTTACATCTGTACTACCTTTTGTCAGTTACCTTCAACACATAAAAGCAGTGTGAAGACCTTTTTTTAGTAACAGCTAACACAATTGGGTGAAACATTGTGAGAGATAGAGAGTGTGTGCGTTTTAAGTGCTTTTCAAAAATGATTGCGTGCAGTGACATGTGGGAGGCTGGAGTATTTAGGTAGAGCTGAGCATTCTGGGTAATACCTTTTCTTTTTTTGGGGTCATTTGTTCCACATCCAGATGGTGTTTTGTCGTCACTGCAGTCCTTGGCTGGGTTTTGCTTTTGTTTCTTCTCTATTTATGTGATTTTGCATTCTTTTATTTTTTTTAGCAAGCAGCAGCCTACACATTCATTCGCCACACTTATTCTACTTCGCCACCTCCACGAACGAGCACTTAAAAGAGCTTTAAATGGCAATTACACCTATGACTTCAATGCATTTGATAAGTGAGTGAATCATGGCCCACCTCAGTTTGCAGGCCTAAGAAAGTGCATCGTGTGTCAAGTATTTGGAATCAGGTCAATTTCTGCAATTATAAATCATAATGGGTGGTCTGTACATCACCAAAATTACAAGAATAAAGAGTCTGTTTCAACTAAAACATCAAATGGAAATAAAGCTGTTTTGAGCATCCACTTTTGGAAAGATGGCCTCAAGCTTTTCTGGAAATATAGATACATAAACTTCAGGATTAATATTTCCATTGGCGATAGAAGTTCAGGACACAGCAGTTAACTAAACATGTTTAAATCTTGATGCTCTCTCCACTTGACTAACTTTAAAAAAAAATAAGTTTAAGTAATAATTTCTTGAAATATTATGAATTCATTCACAAACAGGCCAGGTAATGTTTTGGCTTTAATTTTATCTTCCTTTGATTTTCAATGAATTTACTCATTAACATTAATATTCTTGTAAAATAGTTTTCAGTCACCCTGTGACATTTTCATAAAACTAATAGGCAAATGCTTGACGTAAGACCCTTTTTATCATTGAGTTAAATAATTAGAACACAATCTAGAAAACCACTTTTCACATAGAAGGATTTTTCACATACTTCTATGGAGAAAACAACTTTATTCACACTCAAAGCTCTCCATTTTCAGATTTTGTGGAAATAAGAATAGGCTGTCATTCGCTTTTTTTTTTGAATCGGTGCAAATTAGAGAAAAGAGGAAGAAATTGGTTTAAGAGGAGATTGTCATGGGATGAAGTCTAAACTAATCATCCAGTATAATCTGTGCTATATGAGACATTCTTTAAATAATGTATACATTTGAGTGTAATATTTTTAGTGCCATGCTCTACTCATTAAATCTGCATGAGGCCCTTGTGTCCATAAAAACGGGCAAGCTGATGCTTAATTAATTGAAAAGATCCATACGTTTAAATATTAATTCACGTCAGGCGTATTATATGGGATGTATACTGGTACTCGTTTACACTGCGTGAATCAAGCCATGCTCTGGCGGTGAGATTGATTTGAAAGTGAAGTGAAAAGCAGACTCATAAATCACCCTTTTCAATACCTGATTGAAAAAGAGGAAACTAAATGGTGAGAATGAGCTGCAGGTAGTTTATATTCATTTCCAGGTTAACCTCATTATTCTTCTCTAATAGTGTTAAAACCATTTTTAGGCCATTCACTGAAAAGTGGAGTACAAAAAGCAGTCCAATTTGTTGCAAATGATGTTGGATATGACAATTTAAGCTATTCAAAAAAAATCCATTCAGCCTGTGTTTGAATTGATTTATTTATCTAGTGGTGTTGTTCGGGTAACAAAAGCCTCAGCTACACCTTGGTTCTTTGTCGCCATGGTAACTGCTGCCAGCAGGAGCATCTGCACTTGTGCTATCAAAAGGGGCTTCATAGTGAACACATGCATTTTTTTTTTCATACCCAAGCTGGCTGTTACATGTAATTCAAGCATTTCAATGTTGATGAAGCAGCATGAGGCTCATTGCGCAACTTATTTCCGGGCTCGGTCTTCGGTACTTCACTGTTTACTCGATGGCTCCTTTTCACTTAAGTGCTACACCAGCTCAGGCTAAAACAGTTTTGAAAAAAATGTCCAGCCCCTAAAATAGATGAAAATTAAATAATTGCACAAACGAATGTTAATCAAAATGCTGTGTTTTGAGAACTGTATCACAAAAGGCAAGATAAGAACTGCACATTTTTAGACTCCAGGGTATTAATTTGAAAGGAACAAACCAAGCGTTTGTAGTTTTGTAATGACCTGCTGATTCAATTTCATATATTAAAAATTATAAAATTTGCATTTAACCAGTCAGGGATCCTTTATCGACACTAATGAGTTTCTGCCCACACAGTGTGTTTGAGTTAAATTCAGGCGAGAAAACAGTAAAGTATTATATTATTATTGGTTTTGATATGTTTGGTTTGTTCCTAGCCTTTGTCTGGTTTTCCTGTGTTTCTTGTTCATGTCTTTCTTTGTGATTACCCAACCAATCAGCTTCCCTCAGCCAGCCATGTCCTGCCCAGGAAGATTGTTGTCCTGTCACTTTTGATTGTATTTAGTTCCTTGTTTTCTTTCCCTTCTTATCGGTTCTTTGTCGCTGTCACACGTTTTCCTTTTTTTTTTGCATGCCCAGTTTTTCCCAATGTTTTTGGTCTTTAACCTCCAGTAGATTTTTCCCTTCATCTAATATGCCATTGTATTTTTTTTTAATTAACTTTTTGTTTCCTGTTTGCACCATATCCCTGACCTTGTTTCTCATTTTGGGTCAACACTAATGTTTCGCCCAAAAGTAACATGATTATTTTTTGTTTCCAGTGTAGTTGTGGTTATATTAATATTGCAGGATAATAGTGGATACATGGAGTTTTTGCTTCTGTCTTTAACATTATGAGCTCTGGCCAATGTTCCAAATGTTCCTGGATCCTGTGTGGAACATCTGTTTATAGAGCAGCATGCAGATGGAGCCTGACCTGAGGCCATGTGGTGATAGTGGGAGGGGCTCCTTTCAGTCACGACTGCCTCGGCGCGGTGCTCTTATGTGCAAAGAGCCGAGCGTAGGCGGGGGGGTCTTCCGAGATAAAGGTGAAGAGGAAGGAAGGAGTTGCATTGTGGCAGCTGTATGAGCAGAGCGTGCGCTGACATTAACCTTCTCCATTAATGAAGCGCCAGGGGGACTGAGCTTGCACAGGAAGGAAGCATAGAGACTGAGGGCGGCATCAAAGTGGCAGAGGAGATGGGCCGTCAATCAAAATGAAGTTTAAATTGCGTGGACACGTGACATGGCTGCTTTGTGCCTCAGCGCTCTCATAACTTTGTTTACACTGTGACATCCTCAGAGAGCAACTTGGTTTATTCTCCCATCACAGTGACGCACCCATTCTACACTTGGGATGGGGATGCTTTCACGTATTGACTTTGGGTCAGTACAGGTTGTACAAAGAGGGGCTCCTGAGTGGGGAAAATATTTCAAACAGCTCGTAGAATGATGAAGTGCTCCAACTAAAGTGGCATGGGTCACTTGATCAAAAGGGATGATAACAATGCCACTGAATGTGGAGTAGTTCATTCAAGAATTTTCCATGTATCGCTCTCTCTAAGGTAGAAAATTGTCAAACATCAATATGCAACACCAATTTAATGAATAGCTAAGCGTTAACGTTTTTCAATGATGAGTTCTTCTAAATCACAATGTACCTACAGTGATGAGCTCATTTTCAACGGTCCTTTGGGCTACACATTTGGACCTTGGTGGCCATTTAATGCCTGCAGGCACCCTGTTTGTAAGATCGATCACATTTGATCCGCTCTTTTAAAATAGGATTTGCGACCCTAGATGTTGTTTGAGTGTGTTTGCAGATTCCCAGTGATGTCGTGTACCAATAGTGCAAGGAAAAAATGATAAATCATGTTCAGAATGTCAAATGAGTCATGAAAAATAAGGTTTCAGATGAAGGTCAATGACCCACTTTATGGTTTCTAGGTAGGGTTTCAAATGATGGATTCAGACCAGGGTTCATGTTTCAAATGATGGTTATAAGAACAACAATAACAGGAAAAACGTGCATGTTCAGTTGGCCATGGATTGTTTGTTGTCTCTCTGTGTTTTAGTGGTTCACTGGTTCCATATTTCATTTGAATGTTTAGATTTCAACACAATTGTATTCCTCTTTTAATCAGAATTGCGCTTTTTGGGGCCATAAAACGGCCGTGTCAAGTAGTCCCACATGCACATGAAGCAAAAACTGGTTCAGAGTAGTAGCTTGTTTCATAGAAAGCTAAATGGTGTCCTCCTCTGGCAGGGATTTGCAAACACAAAAAAAGTTTCAGTTTCCAAGAATCAACTACACTTGTGGTCTCGTTAAAGGTCTAGCAGGCTAAGAGTGACATCTACTTTATCTCATACTTTTTAATGGCAACAATTTCATAAAATAAAATGTAAAACCCCATAAAAAGAATAACAAAGACCTTAAAATTGTTGTCTTTTGCCCTAAAAGTCATGTGGTACAGTAATTGGCACAATTATCATCATTTCTGATAGTGTAAAATAGTAATAATACTTAATATTGTACAACACCGCCCTTTGGTGGTCGATATGCAGCAAATATGACAAACAACCCTTGGGACAACCAACCCCGCTCTCCTCTACTACTCCCAATTGAAATTAAAGCTGATACCAGATTGACTGCAGCCTCCATTGATTAGAGGACAGTAGAGTATTAAAGCATTTTACTCCATTTGCTGTGCGATTACTTAGACTCCCACGAATGTCCAATAGATACAACTCTTACTGTTGAGGGTGTCAGCCTCCTCCACTAGATGGCAATGATGTATTCTACCCATGAACTCAAACTTTTTTGGCCTCCCTACTAGAGATTCATTCATCATCCATACCCTGCATTCTTGTAAGGGTTTCTGGATCCTATCCCAGCTGACTTCAGCGAAAGACAGACCACACCCTTGACTGGTCACCAGTCAGCCTAAGCGCTCACAGAGAGACAGACAACCACTCGCACTCACAATCACACCGCCACCAGCTGGGATCGAACCCACGCGTGCCCACAAGGAAGTCAGGCGAGTGAACCCCGAGGCCGTCAAGTGGTTCCCACTAAAGATCTCCTCGCCTCTCCAGTCTGTCAGACATGCAGTTGCGTAGCCAGTTCAGATTGGACACAGTGCACTGAGCGATTCTTAACTGTCACGCCGTCTCACGGAGCCTCGCCACATGAAAGGGGGGCCCAATACGTGCGAAAGATTATGCATTTGAGGGCGCTCCCCGTTCCCCGACATGCTGTATTCATTTGTATGACTCGGCTGCGGTGATGCAAACCATATGAGTGAACGGGCAGAGACCCAGTGAAAGAAGCAGGCCACCCACGGCTCGCGGGCTCGCTTTTTGTCTTTCTCTCCCCTCCCAGGTCAGGCGGCATTCCTTCAAGGGCCCGAGGGATCTCGTTTAAGTAAGACAACATGAGGACTGGGAGATTACAGCATGTGCTACTTGAACAAAAGAAAGTAAGTAAGAAAATGACTAACCATCGATAAATGTGTCAGACAGGATTAAAAGTCAAGAGGTGAATGGGTGCACAGAGACGCAGTAGTCAAGTTGGAAATTCATCATTCATTGAACCGGTCATCCTCACAAAGGTCGTGAGGGGTTCTGGAGCCTATCCCAGGTAACTGCGGGGGACACCCTAAATTGGTGGCCAGCCAATCGCAGAGCACAAAGAGATGGACAACTTTTCACGCATGCATTTATACTTAGGGGCAATTTAGAGTGTTCAACATGCCTACCGTGCATGTTTTTGGGATGTGGGAGGAAACTGGAGCACCTAGAGAAAACCCACACATGCCCGGGGAGAACGTGCAAACTCCAAGTCGGAAATAATAGAAACTGAATTGTCCTTTTCCAGTAATTGTTAATGTTTCATGCATAAGATAGGTTAAAAAAGGAGTTTGCCCTGATTGCTAACGATGTACTTTTGCAGTTGATTGCAATGATCTTTAAATAGTTTAGAAATTAGTCCCAATGTGACATCCTGCCGTGCCTTATTATACAACGTAGGTGCCTTCTTCATTCTTTCTCCCTGCCCACTAACATCGTGAGCACTGCTTCCTGGTTTAAAGCTGATCTGAAACAAGCGGAGCTTAAGTAAACAAAGCAATCTTTCATTAAATAGTCTTTTTTGCATGACCAGATCTCCTCTTTAGGTGCTTTCATTTGCCCCAAAAGCTGCAGGAATCATCACAACCACAGAATTTGGATCAGATAACAGCAAAAACAGACTGTCAACAAATTATGAGAAAGCTAGAAGGGTCTGAACAGTATAAGCACTTGATATTAATTAGATTTGGGACACATGGTTGAATAAGGTCCACTGATACAGATGGTAAGATCAGAGCCCTCCCAAAAAACATTAAAATGCCCCGGTAGATCTTTCAATAAGTATTTTAAAAATTAAGACATTTTAGATTTTCTTACAGTGTATAGCTCCACAGTGTATTTTAGTTAAATTGTCTATTTTTAAATGAATATTATTACATTTGAAAATGTGTGCCAATCCTGAATGGTAAATACCATATCAAAAGTCAAATTGATCTCATCTAATCTCATCTCATTTTCTGAACCGCTTTATCCTCACTAGGGTCGCGGGGGGTGCTGTAGCCTATTCCAGCTGACTTTGGGCCTGAGGCGAGGAACACCTTTAGAATACTTAAAGAGCCCATGCAGTAAATAGTTTAATAGAGCATTTTTGAATTAATGTAAGTGACTGGCATCTGGCACTCGGACGGATCATTTCCCGACTCTGGAAATGAAGTCAGCGTCAAAGTGGCGTGCCTGCCCCGTCATATGACTGGTGGAGAGCTGCGCCCATCCCAGCAGCATGATTCCATCTGGGCTAAATATTTATACAGAGGAGGAGGTGGGAGATTTGGAGGGGGGCCGGCAACATCACTTAGCCACAACACATTCATTCACATAAGGAGGGAGAGAGGCTTCCACACCAAGTTAGTGACGAGAAGGTTAGAGCCGGAGGAGGAACATTACCATTATCCCCAATAGTGACTTTAGTGCCTTTTTGGAAGTATAACAGAAGATGAAGAGCTTCGTGCTGTTAGCTATGACGATCACTTTGTGTCAAATTGGAAGAAATACTGCCAATGGTAAGTGGATTTTTGAGTAGTAATTGCATGAAGGTGTATTTTTCTCCTTATTTTGAAAAAAATAAATTATGTACGGGTTTATTTAAAAGCTATTTTTTCCATTACATAATTTTTGCCATCTTTATATATTGTATGATTTCTATGCCTTTTGATTTGGGGAAACTTAGGGAGACACCTGTTTTTTGGGAAAGTATGCAAAGATTACCAGAAACCGAATTATATTGACTTGCACAAGGCTGGTTCATCCTTGTGTGAAATTCCCAGATGCCTAAACTTTTTACAGGATTCTTCTGATACTTAGCAAATAGTAAGTATTTTGGTTTCAGTCCAACATGGGCAACTCATTATTTTGTCATTTTTACAGCAGGGATGTGCTGGCTGCAGCACAGTCAGCGCTGTGACATGGTGCTGATGAGAGGGGTCACAAGAGAGGAATGTTGCTCGGGGGGCCGCCTGGACACGGCATGGTCCAACACCAGCCTGCCCATGAACGAGGTCAGCCTGCTGGGCTTCTTGGGCATCGTTTCATGCAAACCCTGCAAAGGTAAACAATCGAGGGAAGTTAGCATCTTGTTACGTTTTAGGATTTTTTCTTACTTCTGAACGGGCATTGAAATATGTTGCAGGAAATGTTCAGACATCTACTACATTACGTATTTTCTGTGGTCTGGTGGTTTCAGTGTCCAAGCAACATTATCCGATATTTAGGGAAGTTGGGTGAAAGCATATAGTACACTCCAATTTTTGAATATCAGGAAAATCTACATATTCTAATGAGACTCAGAGTAGAATGCACATGATGTAATAGTTATTTAATATAATGTGTATTACTGTAAAACAATATGTTTGCAGAGGTATAAAACTGCACAACATTCAACTGAGACCAAATTCTAAATATACATGTTAATCCTGCATTGATTCACATAAAAGTAAAAAAAAATGGTCTTCATACTAAAAATGTCCCTTTTTTTCCAGAGCTGGATAAGATTAAGAATATTAATTCTGTATGGCATGGAAGACAGGCAAAAAACACTGGAATTAGAAGCAGCAAAGTTACAAGGATTTTCAAAATGATTTTAACCCTTTGTTAAGTAGTTATTTGTGATCTAGTTTTATTCATGTTGTTCACTTTGCAGCCATTTAACACCCCAGAGTCAAAAATGTTCAGGTGTGGCTTGCTCATAAAATGCAGACGTGGGTGAGAAATGGACACGGGAGTGTGAGGTGATCCAAATAACTCCACCCGGCCGGCTGTGCTATAATGCTCAAATCCCTGTGAGGTTTATCCACATTCGCTTGAACTGTTAACTTATGTGATCATACGATTCAGCTGGACTTGACTCAAAGAAAGAGATGCGGGGGGGAATAAAAACAGGACGAAGCACTGATAAAAGTTTGCCTCCCAAGGACATAACATGTCTGGTTTAAGGTGACCCATTTTTCAAAATAGAAGGGGAGTAAGAACACTCATGGTCGATGACCTTCTCTGAACACTATCTTCAAATTATGATGGACCGCTTTTCATGTATGGCTTTCCAATTAATTTTGTTTGACTGACTACTCATGGTAGGCATGTCTACCAAATTTCAGGACTTGGGAACAGATACTCTTGTAACGTTGGCTGTGAACTTTGCTCTGCGTAGGAATACGCTTCCAACTGTGCGGCGACATTATAGCTTGTCCACATCGCTCTGCACGTCCAACTTTCCGCAAAATTCATTTGAACTCCAATCGCCGCTCCCCCCTCTCCCTCTGCAAGAGCTTAGGCCGTGTCTGCGTGCAGCCGCTTCACATTGGATGTGTTATGAAAACACGCCAGGCCCGCATTCCATCAGGCGGGACGCCCCCGTGCGTACCGCTCACCGCAAGCCATGTGCTTATTGTAAATATCAGACGAGGTTCAAACTTGCATGCTGGTCTGGTTTGTGAATGACAGTCACCTGAAGAATCATAAAAGCTAAGGGTGGTAAAAGTACTCGCATTTTGTACTCAAGAGCAGATACATACTTGTAATCTGAGGAATTGATGTCATTTGTATGCTTCGTGGGCACGTTGAAACCGAAAAAATAATTTCTTATGCTTCCGACATACGACTTGACCAATCTACTTAAAGGGACAGACAATATTGAAAGATGGGTGCTATGAATTTTTAAGTATGCATAGTGCAAAAATTCTTAGACCTCTGATTATGGAGAAAATAATGTTTAAAGACAAATAATTAAAACGCTTTGAAACACAGCAACTTTGCATGGTCAATTACACCCATGCCCATAATCACTAATATACTTCAACACTTTGTGGACACACTGGTTTTATTTTTATTATTTTTATTCACTATGGCAGAAAAAAAATACTGTGTTTTCATCAATTCATTCAACAAGATTATTTTGGCTGGTAAGCCATGATAAAAATAAAGTCTGTCTAGTTTATTTGTACTTAATTTACTCCTAGAACTGCATAGCGAGTGACCCGCATGTATAAAAGCAACTTCTTTTTTTGCAGAGACATGCGAGGGCGTAAAGTGTGGCGATAACAAAGTGTGTAAGATGAAGATGGGCAGGCCGCAGTGCGTCTGCGCTCCAGACTGCTCCCACATCGTTCGCGGGCACGCCGTGTGCGGCAGCGACGGGAAGTCGTACAAGGACGAGTGCGTGCTCCTCATGGCCCGCTGCATGGGACACCCCGACTTGGAGGTCATGTACCAGGGAGAGTGCAAAAGTAAGCGCGTGTAATAAAAAAAAGTTATCAATTGTAAAGCGTGACGCTTTGAGATGCGAAGAACTGCTTTTATTTTGTCAGAGTCATGCTCCAATGTAGTGTGTCCGGGAACACACACCTGCGTGACAGACCAGACAAACAGCGCCCACTGCGTGATGTGCCGTACCACGCCCTGCCCCAAACCGCTGCCCTCTGAGCAGCAAATCTGCGGCAATGACAACATCTCATACCCCAGCGCCTGCCACCTGCGCCGTGCCACCTGCTTCCTTGGCCGTTCCATAGGCGTCCGCCACTACGGCCATTGCAACAGTAAGGACCTCCCAAATCAGAAAAACCTCTTGAATGGCTTCCTTATTTTTTCTTCACTAAATCCTATTGGCTTTTTGGCAGATCCTCCAAGGAAACCTCATGTGTTCAGCAACATCGAAGAAAACACTGTCTAGACGTCGACAAAGGCACCACAAGCTGACCTCGGTGACTTTTGTGACAATCATCCCTTCCTTTTGTACACAATATCTCTGATATGCACACAGTGGTGTGGCGGTGCCAAGTGAGTCGCCTAGGGTGAACGTGGAATTTCATTTCCCAAATATTTAGTCGCAGCAGTATTGAGTCCATGTTCATCTTGTTAATAGAACTCGAGCCACTGATAAATACATGTTGGCTATGAAGGCAGATTCCAATTTCTGCATTGTCCAGAAATATACAGTTAATATGTTACACCAGTGGCGGTCCGTGCATTTTCTCGTAGCGCCTTCAACAAATCAATCCAACCCTCAAAAACTATTTTATGGCTATAAAACCTCTACTGCAGCTACAGCTGTGACACATAAAATAAAAAATAATCAATAAATCAATGCACAAAAATGATCCACTTCCTAGCAGCATTTAATGATTAAATACAAATACTGGAGCGTTTCAGACATTACAACCGGGCCAGGGGGGTGATTTCCCCGGGAAAAGACAGCGATGGACGTCAATGGCGAAAAGGCAAAAATTGCACTAAAATGGGGTAAAATCAACTTCCTAGCAGCATTTAGTGATTAAATACAAACACTGGAGCTTAAATACAAACACTGGAACCTTTCAGATATCAGAACCGGGCCCACAATTGAAATATTATTCAGGAATATAGCCATATTTTACTCGCCAAAAATCCTTTTGAACTGTACACAATATCCATCCTCCTTTCTTTCTTCCTTCTTTTCTATCGCCATCGAAGCTAATGCTGAAAGTCGAGCCTGTCCTGTCGTATTTCTAGCATAGTCCGTCTTGAAAATGGCTTTTAATCAACACAACAATATATTTGCTTGTGCAGCTCGCTACAGATACAGTTTGGTAGCTCTGGCTAATCACTAGCCAATCATAGTTGGTGAAAGTGATGACGTATCCCTATGCCTGCGAGAAGGCATTGTGGTGTTGCCAACTCGAAATCTGATTGGTTAAAGCAACAGTCTTATCGACGCTTGTTTAATGCAGCAGAGCCTGCAGAACTGATTGTGAAGGCCTTTAGGCAGATTTCTGACCCTGCCAACAAATAATGGCTGAAATGTGATTGGTTAAATGCTTCAATATGAAAACACACATCTGGAAGCAGTGCAACCAGGGGGAAAAGCAATGAAAGGAAGCTAACAGACAATTTGGAATTATTGTATTGATGGACCAAATATAATATATGATTCAGATATTTCTTAGGCCAGCAGAGAAGGCCTTGAAGGCCCTGACGGCCCGCCACTGTGTTACATTATACCCTCATGTGCATGTTTGAGTTCCTGACTGTCACTTTTCCCTAAATTAAGGTGGCCCAAAAAGCTACAAAAGCCCCAAAACTGGGTTCGCGTTTACCCATGAATCCCTTTGAGGTGCCATGTACCCCCCACGCTACACCACTGTGTAAATATGCTCTCGTGAAAAAAGTGCCTGTAAGGTAGGTTGGGGTAGATGAACACATCAAGTAGACAGAAGTCCAGAAGAGAAGTGTTCATATTGTAAATAGAATACCGCAACTATTTATTATAGAAGGTATCAATCACTATTTATGATTTTATCATAATAACACATCCATGTAATCTTGGGAAAGCCGATACGAAGCTATGTATTTATTGTGGTTTTCTTTTTCCTTTTTTTCTCAGCCGGTGGCAACCGCATTTTTATGGGCTGGTTTCAAGACAAACAAGATTTTTTTCCCTCATTAAGTTGACAGGACAAAATCTGGGCGGAAAGCTAAAACCTAAAACCATGTTTATTGTAATTTGAAAGTAGCGCTGCTATAGAGAAAGTTGTTGTTTGGCGCTTCAGCACAACATGTACTAACAACTATGGGAAGCCATCTGAGTATGTATTTGATATTCTTAATATTCAAGTTGAGGATGAGGCCCTTTTTCCATAGTAAAATAAATAACTGTCTCACAAATGAAACTATAACTGAATATACAGCCCTATTCAAATATTCCTATCAGAAAACTCTTCTTTTTTTTCCATCTATGCAACAATACCTCCTCTGTGGAATGCTGGCCTTTGTTTTTGTTTTATTTTGTAAATACTACAAGCTTTTGTAGGATGGGCAGCGCTTTTGTTTGTTTTGGGTGCTTCAATTTGATCGGAATTCCCCCAAAGAATGTAGCGGAGAAGATCGAATTAGAGTTAGAATGGACCTCAGTAGCCAACACTTGATGTCGTGCCATCAGAGGTGAGTCAGGTCTGTGTCGTGTTGACGACCCCGATGAAATCCCCCGAGTCAGTGCTAAGAAATTCAAATAAGCTCGCGGACTTCCTTGTGTGTGTAACCTACTGTGAAAAATGAAGTAATAAATGCCTCCTATTTTTGTACTCTCGTTTTCACATCATAAAGTTATTACTACTATGCGACAAACTGAGTCTTCTTTCTCTGAAACACACATTTCACGTACCCTCCTCTTGAATTAGCCTTGTTTTTTTTTTGCACGTAGCAGAATCTGGTTCAGATGCCTGTTTATATTCTTACATTTTCAATGGCTATTTTTGCACAGTTTAATTAATGTAACTGCCGCAATCTTACGTTGCCCGTGCCAGCATACGCTCTCTAGAAGAACACGCCCATGCGCTGTTCAAGTTTAACAAGCATGACCAAGAGGAAACAAGCCTTGTGTTTTTGACACCATCTTGTCAGGCATACAGATGTGGCCTTCATTTGACCCTCCAAATCAGTCTTTACAGCCTGGAGGCAGTAAATTGTTCGCACAAACACTTTGTTATGTCACCATAAACTCATAAATGTCAGAATAACAGTTTTTTGTCACGCATACGTGTGTTGACACTGCTTTTATGAGGGATTTGTTTTGACTACGAATTATTTTGAGTCATATATTTTGAATTACGGCAACATGAATGCATTAGGAGAGAGTTCACGCGTATTTTCATTTCAAGTGAGCGCAACTTAACATTTCAAAAGGCCTGCTGTTTCCCTCCAGCCAAAACTTGACAATTTAAGTGAGCACAAAAATATTTAACAAGTTAACGATCTTAGCGTGATGACTTAAGAACTCTTGAACATTTTCGTTGTGCCTAATTAAAATCTTAAATGAACCTAAAACTGCGGACAATTATTGACGGATGAATTTTTGGGTGTATTGGTAACATTTGAGGAAGAACATGACATCATGGCGAAGTTTCATTTTGTCTGTTTTCCTATGATCATATAATCCGAAGCAATCCGTCAGATTTGTCTCGTGTGGTGATGATGGCTATTTCACTAAAGCTCACATCTTCAAAAACAGATGAGTCATATACCCGTCTATCATCACAATGTCCTTTCCGACGGCCCCCCTTCTCATTCCGTGACATGTCAACGACATCCACATGGGACGGTCTGCACTTGTGCAAAGTTCCTCCTCCCGTTTCCAGTAAGTCAGACAACGGCAAGCTCACAAACCAGCTTGTGATGAAAGTGGGCCCTTTGGACCACCCGCTTGCCAAAGAGGGAAAAGAGAGCGCCACCGCATTGTAAACATCTCCATCCCACAGCTGAAACTAATACATATCAGGACGACCCCGCCATGGAAATGTATCTGCAAACAGACACAGTTTCCGTGGTCCTAAATGTTCCCACAACTCAATCCATATCTTCTAACATCAGCCCAGACACAGCATGCATTTGATCTATTGACTGTTCGAGGAATTGTTTTGCTTCTTTGGAAAAATCCTCATGAAATTATAGTGTTATCCTATACAGCGGAGCCTTCAGAAGCCAATTGAAATCTTTTTGACCATTTTCATAACTCACGCACTCATATTTCAAGTAATGTTTCAGACACAAATCAAGTCTCACGACCAGTGTTCCCTCTAAGCTGCGCGCGTGCGCAATTGCGCACTACTCTCGTCCTCGCTGCGCAGCAGCAATCATATGGCGCGCAGTAAAAAAAAAAAAAAAAAAAAAAAAAATCGGATTTTTTTTTTTTTTTTTTTTTTTTTTTTTTACCCCTTTCCCCATGATGGCGCCGTTTAAGCGGCAGCAAGTGGCAGTAGCTCTGTCCACTTATGTTTTTCGTGTTTTACAGCATGTTTTACATGAAAAATGGACAGGTCGCCGAATGGACGTTCCGCCGAACGTTCATTCGGCGACCTGCCCGTCTGTCAAACGTCCGTCGGCGAAACGTCTTTAAGCGAATCATCCGAGTACCGATGATGTCGCTCACACTGGTATTCAGTGCGCTCAGGGAGGTTGACTTTCTGCTCAGACCAACGAAAAATTAGAGGGAACATTGCTCACGACTGCTATGATTCAATTTGCTGCAGTAAATGTCATGTTATCACAGAGGGTGAGTATATATATATACGTGATACATACTGTTTATCAACATTTATTCCTGCACCATTTGTGTTCAAAGTCACATTTCTGATTACAGAACAGCTCACCAGTCTGTGTCAATGCCATTTTTGTACTGTACTGTTTCTATGAGAAATGGTGTGTGCCAGGTCAACGTGGTAGAAATTGTAAATCCCCTAAATTAAAGGTAAAAGCACATTTTGTTTTCTTTAGTCTTGTGTCAAATCCATTGAGGAATGGACTGTTAAGTAGTGCTTTATAGCTATAATTAAACCCTTGTCTGTAAACAGTCATTTTCTTACACGTCATTGTTCCGCACGCTAACAAGGTGGAACAGGACCTCTTTTAAAAGGTGCGAAAAAGTAGTTATCCATTACATTGCTGATAGATTGGACCGCTCACCGATAATTGATGCCTTCGTTTTAGAGACGAGGCAGTACCTAGTAACAAGGCTCTATACACACATGGAGAGTCATTGTGTAATTTGCGGTTTGGAGAGTAGTGTACCCATGGTCGTATTTTTCTTATTTATTTTTGGCTTAAAAACCAGGCAAACCTTTTGTGTTTGTTTGCTTTTTTACAGCCATTGGCCCAGATACTTAGTTTAGACTTGAGCTTTCTGTTCCCCAAAATTTCCAGGTTAAAAAAGCGAGAGCAGATCTAGACTTGCACTTCCTCCCATGTTATCCGTTACATGACGGCAACTTTTTCCCCTTATTTAAGGCTTCAACTCACTCTTAATTGATCCTGTCAGTAAGAGCAACGACTTGATGAGGAACACTTTTTCAAATCTCATTCGCACAAATTTGAGTGGGCTGCTGGCTCTCCATGTTATTCAGAGTAAAACAAAATGAGTGAAATCCAATCCACACGCTTCAATAGCTTGCATGTAGTGCAAATACACAGAGGGATTATCACGGCACGCTTTTATAAGAAAAGCAAGCGCTTGCACACATACACGCACACACACAATACACAATACACAATTGATGGCAAAGACATTAGCCCAGGCACGCCAGAAGGAAATGATTTACACATTCCTCTTTGTTACTATTCCTTTTGGTTTTGCTCTTTTTTTTCCCCCTTTCTAACTTGCACATTTTTTCCAGACTGAGTTTTAATAGGCCTGATTATTTACACTATAAAAGTTGAGGTTTGCGGTCATTTCAAATCTTAAAATCTGCGAGAAATTTGTTGATTTGACCTTACCTCAAGCATGTTGGACTAGATAACCTTGGAAACAGAGTTATTTATATGATATTGGGTGGTAATCTCTTAGTAACATAGCTTTGTCAACTGTCAACTTCTGTTTTATATTCTTTTTAATGTGCCACAAACTACTACTTTAATTTACTACTTTTACAAATTATCCATATTGTAAAGTATTTGAGTAACCTCGATGGTTGAGTGGTTAGCGTGTCTGCCTCACAGTTCTGAGGTCAAGGGTTCAATCCCAGGTTTCCCCTTCACTGTAAGGCATTTGCATGTTCTCCCTGAGCTTGCGTGGGTTTTCTCCGGATAGTCCAGTTTCCTCTCAAATCCCAAAAAAATGAATGATAGACTGGTTGAGCACTCTAAATTGCACCTAATAGGTATCAGTGTGATGGTGGATTGTGATTGGCTGGCTACTGATTAATGGTGTCCCCTGCCTGGTGCCCATAGTTGGCTGGGATGGGCTCTAGCACCCCCTGCGACCCTTGTGAGGCTAAGTGATACAGAAAATGAATGTGTAAATATTTTTAAAAGTATCTGTAAAAAACAACAGAGAGTTACAAGTGGGGCTGCTTATAGTTCCCATGCAGTATGTTGCTATTGCAACAGCTATATTTTGATAGGTGTTTTGATGTCATTCCAAACATTATGCGTCATAAGGATGTCGTCTAAGAACACATTGTTACATGTGCGTGTTTTTGTGTGTGATGCGCAGCACTGGTGACACAATATCAGATGACAGCGTGTCTGGCAGAACGGAGTCTTCATCTCAAAACAAGTGAGGCAGGAAAGAGGCCCAGGAAGTTACAGCCAGCGGGTGGCTGTTTTTGCTGTGTGCATGCATGTGTTTTCATGTGCAGGTGTTCATGTGTATGGAAGTCCTTCAGGCTGGGGTTCCGGGAGAACCCTCCAGGATCACTTTATTAGCTTTCAAGCGTAACTTCCAATTAGATAATGTGACCAAACAGGGTACCATATTATGGTTACTCGGCTGTTTGGTCGCCGGACTTTTGGTCGCTGGACTTTTGGTCGCCGGACTTTTGGTCGCTGGAAGTTTGGTCGCCCGGAAGGTTATTGATAATTACCATTTAAAATTGTTGCTCAAATTCCCTAAATACAAACTGCGAATTATTATTTAGTCATACTTAATGCCCTATTAATTATTAGGCCAAAGAAAAGCTCCAAATTTCCCGTACTTTTATTGTGTTTTGTTGGAGAACTTGTTAAGACCCTGACTGACGTCCCTTCCTAAGGGGACAACTCATGTACATACAAACTCTTATACACTCACACGTCCGCTCAGTGAAACTGCTCATGGCCATTGTTGGCTTTTATTGATGCGTAGATCGTGTTGTTTTACCGTGTTTTGTCACCGGACTTTTGGTCGCCGGACGTTTGGTCGCCAGTTGTTTGGGTCCGGGCTACCAAACGTCCGCGACCAAAGGTCCGGCGACCAAACGTCCGGTCACGCTATATTGTAGAATATTCTGTGGCGATCAATGTGGGGAACAGAGTACACTTTTTTTTTAACTTTCTGCTCTTGTGCTCCAAAGATTTTTGATTTTCATTCAGTATGTATGTATGTGAGAATCTAAATCTGAATCACAAAATCTGAAGTTAGTGCAAGAGAACATCCGAAAATCTATTGCGAGGTGGGACATGTTGTCATCTATAAATAGGCGATGCACCTGTACCCATGTATCTTTTTAAGGGTATTTTTTTAATCAGACAAACAGTTCAAGAATGAACTGTAATTGGTATGACTGTTGGTATTTCCCTTCGAAGAAACAGAGTTCACTCAGTGAAAATCCAGCAGAAACGGTGTGAAAAGATCCCACGGTTTGTTAGGAAGTATTTTGTGCGGCTCACATGACCGGCGGCTGACCCGCAGTCACTCCCCGGCCACATTCGGGTGGCTGTGATGAGCGTTGGGCTGGAAGGCCGGTGACGCACCGGGGCACAAAGAGACAATAGATGACCTCAGCCGAGCAGACATAGCAAACCTCCGTGCTATCAGACCTTCTCTAATCTGAACCCATGGGACAGACAGGTTTCTCCAGCTCTCACATGGCCCATTGCAGACACAACAGCAGACACACTAGACATGACATCCACAGCGTCGCTCCGGAGGAAACATCCACTCTTAATCTAGTCATCCGCCATGTTTGTTTTCATTCCCTGAACCGATTAGTTTACACTTAGGCCATGAAACAGCGGAAATGTAGGATTCTCAGTTCTTGAGTGCAGATCTTTGATAGGTAAACTGAGACCTACAACTATTAGTTTAGTTTTACCACTAAAACCTTTTAGGAATCCACAGGTTTTGTCCAGATGTGAGGCTTTCCTTTCACTCTATCAGAACACTCATGTTTGATTTCAACCTCTTTCAAGTTGACTCTATGCAAAAGGTATGTACACCATGGATAGTGGCCAAATAATCACAAAGCAAAGATTCAGCTGAGTTTGGGAGAAAGGTAAACTACACCCTAAACTGGTCACCAGTACCATCCACACTCATAATCACACCGCCACTGAGTGGGAATTGATCCCCTGCTGTCCGGCGAATGACCCACAAGACCACCAGCGACTACTCTTGTGTAGGTCATCTCATTAAGAATACTAGAAGAAAAGAAAGAATACGATCTAAAAATAAAAAGAACCAGCCTTACATTTTCATCCAACTGTGTTCCACTTGTTATTATTTTAGACATTAAGATAATGTACTACTTATTGTGCTTGTTTTTTTAATCAAAAAGCTTGGGGAGAAACTTTTAAATTAAAAATACCTGAAAAGAAATGTCTAAAGTGCCCGGTTGGAAAACAACATCCAAGTTCCAGACAGCTATAATTAAATAAATCTATTCCCCAACCTTTATCACAGTAATAGTTTTCCCCTAGATTAATTTGTTTGGCTGGGGAATTATTATTTTTAAAATTATTACCATAAAAAGCATGTTTTTTCTACACTTTTGACCCCAATAAGTACAAGTTGGAGTATACACTGTACTCCACTAGATTTACACGACTGCCACCTTGTGGCCACAACGTGTGTGCGCCACTAAATACCACTTCACAACTGACCTATTTTTTATTCTGTTGTATAAAATAAACATTAAAAACACACACAACGTAAATTCGTTTATTATAATTTGTATGAAATTCATATGAAAAAATGTATTTTATCAAGTCGTACGTTCACGTTAAAGCTTTTTAAGCGTGATCGTCCGTCAACCTAGACACAGAAATAAGTTAATTGATGAGTTTATTTGGCCAGAAAAAAACGACTCCCCAACTTTTGTCTGTTTTTTTGGTTGGGGGACACATTGTCCTCTTGGTCCCCCTACATGCTTCTACCTCTCCGCCTCACAGGCTAAAAGATGGCCGAAGCACATCCATGGCCTAGCCGGTTCTTCTGTCACAGATGCTCCGCTGAGATTAGTCCTCGTCTCCCCGTAAGTACCCCCGAGAATCCGTTAAAGAACAACGTGTCCCACGTTATACAACAAACGTTTGATGCTTAGTGATGTGTTTTAAAGGACTATTTCGCAATCGTAGGCAAATGGGAGCAGGCTAATGCTACGAGGTCACACTTTTAACTCCATGCTAACAGAAGGCTTACAATCATGCCACCGCAAGACGCGTTCTAATAACGCATATGATGTATAAACCGGTTCGTTACTAAAATATACATTTGTATGTAATTGGCCACGTCCCTTTTTGTCCCAAAACCTTCACGTCATAACATTTTGATGTCAGATTCAAATGAGACAACCTTTTATTGACGTTTAAACGACAGTGACGTGGTGTTATGCGCAAATTACGTCTGTTTCTTTGCTCACAAAATGCCGTAAATTGTATTTAGATGTTTAAATAAAGCTGGTGTTTTCTTGAAAGCGTGCCATTCATTATCCTACGTAATGTTTACTGGCTGTCACGTTCTGGAATGATCTCTCATTCACTTGCTGCAGTGATTCGGATCTATACAATACAATGGGTTGGTGGTGTCAGAATTGGTGTCACAAAATATTAATTATGAGTTTCCCCTACATAATGGGGCATATGATCCACCGGCACGACAATGAAAGTCACCATGACAACGTGCCTGTTAACAATGCCCGAAGCATTTGACATTTACTTGGCTGTACATTTTCTTCCTTCCTTTCCAAAACCAATGATGACCTGCTTTTAAGATGGGATGCATGAAGGTGTGGCTCCAGCACCCCCCGTGACCCTTGTGAGGATAAGATGATAACGAATGAATGGATATTTTTAAATAAATGAATTAAAAGCCCTGAATATTCAGTTTTTTAATAGATCTAAAATAATGTTTATTTTAGCTTTTTTTTATGTATATTTTTTGATTTTACAAAATGATTTTTGAACTAAAAACAGAAAAAAATGATTAAAAAATTACAATTACTGATTTAAAAGTGGGAAAATCAGGAAATTTAATATACATCTATACTCTTTATTTTAATGTTGATCCTAAAACAGAAAGTCGGCACTCATGGTTTACTTTCCCGGGCCACACAAAATGATGCGGCGGGCCAGATTTGGCCCCCGGACCGCCACTTTGACACGGGGTCTATGGAATCCCATCAATTAGGTTCCTTTTAAAAAAATTATAATTTACATGTGTACAAAAACTCAGTATATAGAATTGAAGTAGTCTTCACAAAAATAAAGCACAAATGAATTGAATAATTGACTTGTGGTATTATATTAGGCTTTAGAGATCAAGTCCCAACACCAATATTGGTACCTACTGAAAGCAACTACAGCATCACTGTTACATTTTTAAGATCAGCAACAGAGAAAAATATCAATGTCATGTAATTATGTGATGGTGGATCTAGACACAAAAATATTGTGTTCCTATGAAAGACGGATAAATGTTGACTTATACCGGGTTGTGCTGTTAATTAATATTTGTGATACTGAAGAGGCACATTTTATTTCTTTTATTTAAAGGAATACACCTGTCCAAGATGTGAGTCCGGGTTCATTGAGGAGTTGCTGGAAGAAAGAAGGTATATACAATATTATTTTTCGAATCATCCAAATCCGGTACCCTTTCAATTTTTCGCATTTTAAATCTTCCACCATTCATTGTGTGTAATAGAATAACAATCATAACTACATGAATGCAGTGTGGAAGCGTTACAGGTACATTGAATTGGCTGTTAATCGATATGCTGTGACATTAATAAGAATATAAGCAAACAAGCCCAATTGGTGTGGTTGAAGCAGGAAAAAAAAGATAACGCCACGTAACTCGTCAACTATCTGTTTCCCGTCTAGTGCTGACAATGGCTCTGCGTCTTCCATCTCCAGCGGGCCACAAAACCAGCAACCATTTGAGGTTCCTAACTCATTCTTTACTTACATGTCATTCTGTGTAAAAAGGGACATATGGAAAGTGACTTAAGTTGCGTGTATACAAATTGTTGGGTATCTGAAATGAATTTTTGAGCAGTGGGGCTAAATGAATTAAAATGGGGCTTCTCCGCCCATGACATTGGAGAACGAGGGCCGCTTTGTGGAAGAAGGTCTGCCACTTTCAAGCCACCACCAGAATGGAAATGATCAATGAACACCAATACCTTATAGCCACTTTCAGGCGCAATTTCGTGTGTAGTTAGTTAACAAGTCGTGTGACCCGCAACTGACATGGATTGTGTCTTATCAATAGGATTGCGTGCCTGAACTTTCCCGGTTTGCTGCTTTCAGACATGCAGCCAGCTGACGCTGAGTTGTAAAGAGTAGTAAACTACCATGTTCCATGCCATCCCTTGAACATTCCTTTAACTAGTTGGCTGCTTTAGTTGGCGACTGATGACCAGCCAATTTGTATTGGCAGGACTGGACTCTCAGTTTGAATAAATTGGATGTCACTCATCGTTTATAGCAGCAAATGAGTTGACTCATTCTACCAAACCTTTCAAGGAAATGGATGGACTTCAATGTTTGGGTGTTGATGATATGGGAATAACACGCCTGTGGTGTCAGTCAACATGCAAACACTTCTTCCAGTGCTGTATCACATTTTATGATGTAGCAGTCAACAAAACCTTCAGTGTTCAAACTCAAAGTTAACAAAATAAATTTAAATACATACTGTACGTTTTTTTTTTTTTACCAGCTTGGATGTCAGGTTCTTAAATATAATGCTCACCCAATCACATTTGAAGAGACAATATGTTTTTTTTGCTCCTACTGGTCATGTAACACATCATGTAACAGTCTAACATTGAGCTGCAACTGATGTACACAAACTTGGAATTGTAATTATTGCTAATGCCAGTATATTGATTATTTTTATGAAAAAGACAAGGTGATAAGGAGGTAATAATCAAATGAAAAGTAATATGACAGTAAAGTCTCGTTCCAAATGATGAAGTATTCTTGGTTATTAGTATTTTTCCAAAGTATAGTAAAGATGTTTCATTGCTCAATAATGTAACTGGTCATATTGTGTTGTCACTTAAACATAGAAAATGACCATTTATTTTATGTTTTTGTGTATTCCTACTTCTTACTTATCAAAATCAAAGCATTTAAATTTATATTGAATGGCGACCAAGGTCAAAATCAAATTGTGAATTTCTTTCCAATAGCCAGCTTTGATTAACTCTGTGAATGTCGTCGATGCATAACGCATAACTGTGCTACGTATATCAAACACAGCAGAACAAACATAACCTAAGAAAGTGTGACCACAGCCTTGTTGTTTATACCTGTTGAAGGTTTTAAAATTCCTCATATGTGGCAACTAAATCTCTACCTCCAGAGGGCCGACCAGCACTTGTTTACATTCCCGTCGGGCTATGGCCAGTTCTCACTAAGTGTCTTCGACGATGCCTTCGACTTTGGTGCCGGACTCGGACCAGAAGACAACCGCGACGCTGAAAACCGGCGAGAAAGGGAGAATGCGTCGCGGCAACGCTACAGCGCCAGGCAACCAAGGAGTCGTCATGGCTCCAGGCGGCAGCCGGGCAGACATGATGGCGTTCCCACTTTGGAGGGGTGAGTGCCATTCACACGTAGAAGCGGTCTTGTTTCCAAATGTCTCCTCCGTAAATCTCCTTTCTTTGTTTTTGCAGAATCATTCAGCAAATAGTCAATGGAATCATTGCACCTACTGCAATGCCAAATATTGGAGTTGGACCCTGGTGAGTGTTTATGGTCACAACTACATTTTTATTTTTTGAATTAAAAAATATACTATCTACCGTTTTCTTTAATACTGCTTGAGTTTATTCTGATGCACATGAGAAGGAGCCAACAAGTGTAGAAGTAGCCATACATCATCTCATTTAAGTGTTATTTACAAGGTTTACATGGAATGTCCACACTTCTCATTTCATAAACATTTAGGGCTTGAATTAGTTGTACGCACTGATAGTTGTCAGTTATGCCTGAATCCAGTGAATGCTATAAGATTAGGTCAGACAGATTCAATAAGAACAACATTTACAATACAGTATTCTTCTTGTCCTACTAGCAACAACAATAACTGCTCTATTGATTATAATGCAAGGATTTTTTTTTTATTACACAGGGGCGTTCTTCATTCAAATCCTATGGATTATGCATGGGGTGCTAACGGGCTAGATGCTATCATAACACAGGTATTTTGGTTTGTTATTTTCTGTTTACCTCATTGACGATCCACATCCAATTCAACTCATGGATTGGATGTTAGTCTCGTCAATGTCAGCAAAAGAGTTTATTATGGATTCCAATTTTCTATGCAGTGTTTGACCATGCAGTATATATTTTCTCCTCAATTTTAGTTATTAAACCAGTTTGAGAACACGGGGCCTCCGCCTGCTGATAGAGATAAAATAAAAAATCTTCCTTCAGTCTTGGTTTCAGAGCAGCATGTTGGTAAGTTGAAATAATTCTTTTTTTCCCTTTTACTTATTTAAAGGGTCCACACAGTGTCTACTATTTCAAGACTTTACACATTTTTTCTGTTACAAATGTGTTCAGTTTTTGTTTCAAAATTGCATTTTACTCGCACAACATGAAGTTCTTTAAATCACAACAGTCAGCATAAATGGCCTGTAAGAAGCACTTAAGATGTTAGAAAGTATTATTGTCGTAAGGCTGTTGTCATATTGTACGGCTTGTCTTGCAGCTTCAGGACTGGAATGTCCAGTGTGCAAAGAAGATTACACTGTGGGAGAAAATGTGAGGCAGTTGCCTTGCAATCACATGTTCCACAACGATTGCATTGTACCTTGGCTAGAACAGGTACGAGACCACCGTGTACACGTACACTGGAAATGTACTGTATCTAATCAGATTATATTCTATACTCTGATGTAGCAAAATCTGGACTGAGGTTTTACAGACAAGGAATAGAAATCATATCAAACCCTCACCTGAAAAAATTACATACCTAAAATGCAAAAATGTAAAACATCATCTGAGTAGGCATTCATAACTACACCTCACAAAATTCTATTTTGGTGTTTTAAATTGGGTCATGCATAATCAAAGTACCTCTGTAATCGCTTTTTATTTATCCTGTTGGGAAGAGGGAGCTGTCTATTTTATGGTAGCTTAGTTCACGTTTAAACGTTTAATTTATCCTTTCTATTCCTATTGTTCTGATTTTTTTTTCTTCCCTGCCACTGTCTCTAGCACGACACATGTCCAGTGTGTAGGAAAAGCTTGAGTGGTCAGAACACAGCGACTAACCCGCCAGAACTATCAGGGATGAACTATACCTCCTCATCTTCTTCCACCTCCTCAACATCTTCGTCATCCTCATCCACGCCGCAATCTTCAAGCTCTACCAGTAACGATAGCTCCACTGACAACTCGTAGAGAAACATTTTTTTATCTCTCATTTTTATTTTGAGCTGCCTGGAGCTTCAGAGCTGCTCTCTTGTCTCCCTTTTAAAGAGGAAAAAAATGGGGTGAATTCTCATTGAGAGAGCTCTCAGTTTAACGGTAACAGGTGAGGTCTGACTGCTCCTGATTTTTTTAATTTTATTTATCCTTCAGGGATCCAAACAGAAGTGTGTGGAAGCCCCTTGGATGACAGCCGCTGTCAGGGACAATGTGTGGAAGTGTATAGAAAATTTCAAAAGACATCTCATGCCAGAACACTTTTGGAATTGAACTTTTTTTTGCAAGAATGAAAGGCAAATTGAAGTGTACATTTATTCCATTTTTAAGAGTAATATTCATATCAAAGGACTTGCTCTGCGTCCATTTTTTTGCTGCTTCTGTTTTCAAATGTGCGATTATTAATTGTTAAATCTTCACTTGCCATTTCAAAATCATAACACACTTTCCACACAACAGTTTTTGCATTTAAACCCGTACGAACGTTTCAAGTGCAGTTTTAACCTCAGTGGGCAGTGAGTGCTTTTGAAAGGTTGCCAATTGATTTGCAGT
Source organism: Stigmatopora argus (assembly GCF_051989625.1). Classification (NCBI taxonomy): domain Eukaryota; kingdom Metazoa; phylum Chordata; class Actinopteri; order Syngnathiformes; family Syngnathidae; genus Stigmatopora; species Stigmatopora argus. The sequence goes on from NC_135394.1 coordinate 11,137,596, forward strand.
ATAAAAATAAAAGAGGTTTGGGTGATATCACGTGAGACACATCGTTCTTGTGTTTATTTTTTGCCAATCTGCAATGTAATTTATAATCCAGCAAAACAGGTCCCTTGTTTGTCACAAGAACAAAGAATTGAGATTTTGTTAAGAACATGTTCCAGCTTGATCACCACTAAACGAGACCCATTTTGATGCTGCAACTTCAATGTAGAATAAGATTATTGCGATTGCTTTGTAAATGGCCAAGTACCTGTTAATTTTTTTGAATAGTGTCATCAATTCTGCTTTCATTTTAATTGTATGGCCTTCAAAGATCTATTTCCTCCATTTGAATCAGTCCTCTCAGCTTCAAAGGACTTTTATCACTGCATATTGTTACTATGGACGTGACTATGTGGAACTATTCAAAAATTTCCAACAATTGGGTTACGTCCGCTATAAATGGGTTGCCCTTTCATCTGAATCAGGCATAGGCAATTTTATAAACAGACTCAAATTTATTGACTGCCATTGGCAGTGATTGACATATCTATTTTACCTGAGGTGGCTGGCATTGAATGATCATGCTTCAGTGCCATTGACAGCAACAATGGGTTAATTTGTGAAAAATGATGATTGATGTGTTTTTCATATTTCCGTATTCTGTCATGCCAAATTTACTGTGATGTCAATGTTAGTAAAACCTTTTATTTTGAAGGCAACACTGCCAATGAGTTAAATAGCTTCACACAACCTCTGAACATCTTATACCAATATTTTAAAGTGAAAATAATCATAAAAATGGAAGTTTTTTGTGATAATCTTAGTGGTAATCGTAAAAAATCATTTATCTGCCTGCAATATCAAAAAGGGCGCGTCAATAGCATGGCAAGGTGTGTCTTGCAGGTTTATGGGGTGTGGTTAAACTTGCATTGGGGGCGTGGCCTGCAAAAAATACACATCCGTGAGCGACGTACCCGTTTTGCAGGCCGCAAGCCGAACCTTTACTCGTGAATTGGCGTAATCCCCCGGTTAATGTACACCAGACATGGCCGCGGTAATCGAAAAATCTTGTAGTAGTATTATAACTTTTTATTCAGTACTGAGTCATCGTAGCAAGAGTGGCTTCCGCTTACGAGTCTCTGTAGATTTTCACATTTTAATGAACTTTTTTTTAAAAATTATTCAGTGCTGAGTACTAGTAGCAAAAGTGGCTTCCGCTTACGAGTTTCAGTGTGGATTTTCACTTTTTTTTTTTATTTTTTATTACTTATAGTGGATAAAAATCGTGAAGAAGTGAATTCGCGATGAGTGAATATTCGATAATCGAGGGATTACTGTATTCCGTACTGTGACGTCAGACGTACGTGCAGTTTGGGGCGTGTTCACTTCGAGAAGGAAGAGGGGCTCTCCATTGGCGAGCAGTCAAAAGCGTTCGACTTCCAAGACGTCAAACAACGGCTGAATCCAAGCCGGCGTGAAGTACATCTATCGCCGTGTGGTCGGGCACGTACCAGGTGGTCAACCATGAAGCTGTTATTAGCTGTCGGTATCCTCGTGTTGAGCGGTTGGCGAGCCAACGCGTCCACAGGTAAGCGATTTTTTCCCCTTCTTTCTCGTCAGCCATGTTGGTGGACGATCGAAGACTTCGCCCTTAGCACAATAATCGCTTATTTAGATCGTATCGACGCTTGTTTATCTTCTGTCTTTTTGCGATTTAAATCGTATAGTCTCACCTCGTCGATTCAAACTAAAGAAGAACAATCGCCCTCCAGGTCATTAATATTATCTCTGGGTGAAATTCACTAGCACGATTAGCTTAAATGACCCTGCCATGTTTTACCTTTTGAAATCGCTGTATTTTTTAAATGCAAAACGCGATCCAGTCTGTTAGGTTTCGTTATATTTGCCACGAGCAATGTTGAATCTTACGCAATAAATCGTGGCAGCTTTATAATGATTAGAAACGTATGGCCTATCCATCGTGTTGTTTTTCAGTGTGTCGGCCTGTAAAAGCCATCGGTTGGTTGCTCAACATCTCAAATCCATTTTTAATCAACTTATATACACCGTCAATAAACAATTAGACATTGAGATGAACACTGGTTTGCATTGATTCGTTTTTTATCGGTTGGATTTTTATTTTTTTAAATATTTGCATAGTGATCCAGTTGACGACACTTGTGTCCTTACAACCATTTTAGCTTATGTGCAGAGTCAATGTGCATCCAGAGCTTAATCATCCTCTTTTTTTGCCATCACGCAGTATTAAATGAAAGTATAGTATCGGGGTTCTCAGTTTTCTGCCGATTTTTTCCCCAAGGCCCCAAGGAATTTCTACATCGCCTATTTTTAATCTGTCACGTAGTGATACAATTCATCAGTACTGTGCTATTTGCACAAAACTAGCCAAAGCTGTTGAATATTTCATACCTGTCAACCTCTGCTGATAACTGCCCTTATAAATGATTATGATTCCCCTTACAAACCCCCCAAAAAACCTTACAAACACTGTACGAGTCGTACGGTGTTTGTAAGGTTTTTTGGGGGGTTTGTAAGGGGAATCATAATCATTTATAAGGGCAGTTATCGGCAGAGGTTGACGGGTATGATGACAACATTACAATCCAAAGCCAGTTCAATAAGATGTTGGTGAAAAAGTGGTAATTTTCACATCCAAACAGCGTATTTAAAGGTTGTCGTCAACCAAGGACCTCCATTGGCTGTTACTGACAGCGATTGACGTCCAATTCAGCGCCCTTTCATCGCCAGCCCCCCAAATTGAATTGAATTAAACTTAAATCACACTCAAAGTATAGTTCCTAAATATGGCTGAGACACAATCTAGTTATTCAAATAGATTAATGGATAATTGATTCAGATGTTTAAAAATAATAATACAATTTCTCTTTAATGTCAAAAGCCATTTAGGTGTAGTTTTGGTCTATAAATATATCATTCTACGTTGTTGTTTTTCTGCTCGCTTGTCTTTCATTCGCGTGCACATACCTTGAGTTCCAAAGAATGCACCAACATCAATACCATACAATATTTAAAATATAGTAATACAAATTACTATGTGGTTCCTCATGGTGACTAGTAATACTTTAAAATGACAATTGGGGGTGTTGGATTCAGTCAAAATGTCCCTCTTCCTTTTTTCACAGTCAGTACCAGTATTGAGTTTGTCGTCACTACACTCAGGGGACCACAACACAGTTTTCCAATACAATCAAAGGCTATCGAATCCCAGAACTGAATCACAATTCTTTCCATTTCCATTTATGAAAACTATTATTAGAATGTCAGCCTCACTTCCTCTTTTATCTCACTGATAATGTTCTAAAAACTAGGTCATGCAGTCTTTTGGGGAATTATGTTCAATATTATTTTTTTTAATTTAACATAATTGGTGAGCCTAGCAGCTTAACCTGCTCACTCAATTGAAGAGCCCAGCAGCTTATCCTCCTCAGTGAAATCATCATTTCATTTTTATAAAAACATTAATGGCCTGAACCTTAAAGTTGGACTGGGAAGTGCCCACGCACTTGCCCTCTCAAATTAATGATTATTATTAGACTAAGTGGGTGGTTTTCTAGGTACACTCACCATACCACATCTATTGAATGTTCTGTATGTGGGTTTACTGAAATAGGTTTCCCACTCCACTAAAGCTAGGATCAAATAGCTTCATTGTATCAGTGTTTAACATTCTTTTTAAATGCAGGACTTGCAGGTGACTGTTTACTGTTGTATGCTGTCTTGACATTTTACTGGCCTTTCCAGTTTAGTGTAAAATGTTAACATTTGCAAGTATTGCCTGAGCCTAGTGCTTTCTTGATTTTTCAAAACGTGGCGCAATCCTTAGTTCACTTTCCACCTCCCGATATACAAAATATGAACAGATAAAGCACGCCAAAGGTCTTGATCTCAAAGCTCTACTACTTTGCTAGAATGTAGTTCAAATTAGTTTCATGGTGATATTTCATATAAAATAAAATAAAAACGCACAATAGTTTACTTTGGATTGCATCATTCTGATCCAGACAAAGGCAATTCTGAAAGTGACCTTTGGTAATTGTGGCAAAGACATCCTAGTTTAAAACTTACATGGATTGACTACTGACCTTGTTTACCACTAATCCCCCTTTGAATAAGCCAATTAGTTGGATCCATCATTTGTTCAAGCTTCATACCCTTGAAGAATCTGGAGTTTATTTTCCTTCCATTGTGAAGAAACATACTCTGCTCATGTTAGATCAGAATTCTCTTCCAGGCCCAACCCAATGTACTGTATATCAATCCTGACGTCCACCTCCCATCTCCTTAGAGGGGCCAGAAAAAACATCACTGTCTTAGAACTGGAGCAGCAGGCAATAAATATTCTTGGAAGAAACGTGCCTGTGTCGTTGAAAGGACTGTGTTACGATTATTTGCACTCGAGGCTTTCTGGAACAATAAAGTGTGGTGGCAAATATTAAATATTATAATATATTCATTTTATATGCATTAACATTATCACACTTTGAAGACAGGGCAGGTCTGACTTTCAAATTTCTAATTGTGTATTAAATATCCTCATTCCATTTTTTTATCTTGTTTCCTCATCTGCTTTTCTTGTCATAGTTTGTCAATTATATACTGCTTTTTCCACCCCTCAGACATAATGTAATTCATCGTGCTTATTTGGTCTTATAAGATCTTACACCCTTATACAAAAAATGTGCAATTTAAAATATTGCATATTTTTATCAAAGCAACTTTTAATCATACTCTACAGGCCTTAATATATTCCGTTTTTTTATTGGCCAATTAATCCGTTCTTTTGTTCTGCGGAATATTAGGATCGGCCTATTAAAATCCTTACATGTCAGCCTTAGCTCTCAGGTAATGCAAATTGATAAAACTAATATTTGGGTTTTGTCATATTAAATTTGACCTCGATGTAGACAATTACATTGTTTATATGTAATTATAAGGGTGGAAGTCTACTTGCATATTATCCTTTTCATTTGTTTTATTAATCATTTTTTTCTTCTGTTTGTTGCCCTTTTTTCTTTCACTGCCTTACTTTTCAACCATCAATCCATGAAATCACCTGGCTTTACTCAAACCTCCTCACCCCTAAAAAAATCATTTAACACACGCCTTGGCAACTCAGCCGGCTTTATCAAGTCTCCCCTTTCCGTCACTAAGCTGCTCGACGACAGCGCTGAGTTGCATTGCGAAGTGATAGGCACCCCCATCCCAGAGGTACAATGGTGGTTCATAGAAGGCCAGGAGCCCAATGAGACATTCGAGCAGCTCTTTGACGGGGCGCGCGATGAGCGCGTGCAAATAAACACCACGTACGTCACGCACGCCACCAGCGCCATTCTACTCACAAGCCTCGGCCTCAACGACTCGGGCACGTACGAGTGCCGCGCCTCCAACGACCCCGACCGCAATGAGCTGATGAAGACGCCAAAAATCAAGTGGATCCGATCGCAAGCAAACATTATTGTGATTGAATGTGAGTGCCGAGAGAAGGCAAGAGAGACGCGGGTCCAAGTATCTCCCTAGTAGTCAAGCCCTGGACAATCCACTCCTGGTCGAATCCCATCCTTTCTCTATCAGCCCTGTAGTAAAAACACACCCTGCTTAGTACCCCCAATCTCCTGTCTTAGAATTCAACCTAACACTGTACCTTTTTCCATTACACGGATAAGGCATCTGTATGATGGATGTCTTGTTCTGTATATAATATGGGTCATATGGTTGGGTTTCTGGGGTGGGTCCTACTGACAACTCATGTTAACATATTTAATGACCTATACTTGATCAGCTCTAATTACTTTCCTTTTTTTATTTTACCTCTTCCCATGTTCCTCTACAACTCCCTTCTTTCTATTTTCTATTGAATATTATGCATATTTTTTGAACCCATAGTTAAGTGTGAAAGCTTTGTTACAACACTTAACCTTGCTCATTTTTTTCAAGAGCGTAAATCTAAAATTTAGAAACATTACAACTTATTATTCTTATGTTATCTTGTGAAAGTAGTTTATTATAATATGGTCAAATGGAGGTTAGTTGCTTTTAGCTTAGTTGCAGATGGTATGAAAAGTTGAGAAATTGAAATATTGCCTTTTTGTTCTCATCTATCTCAAGCCCCTACCATTGTAACTGATCCCGCTGAAGTTAGCAACCAGACTTCAGCTGTGCTAACCTGCAATTTGACGGACACCAGTCTCCTCGTGAAGGGTTCGCACTGGACACACAATGGCAAAGTTATCGAGGCGTCCAAATCCACGGCCGCTGACCACAGTATGGTGCTTCGGTGAGTTGCATATGTGTTAGTTCCCTGATTCCTCATAGGCTTGCCCATTGACATGAATGCCCATTTATATCCCAATGCTTTCTATGACGACTCTTTCCCATCTCTTCCTGGCCTGCTGCCTCTATTAGCATCAGCGCTTGGGGCGCTTTGTCAGGCACTGGCCACTCCTGATTTGCGAGGAGGCTGACCGTGTAGACGTGCCCAATGGCCTGTGCTCTTGGCAGCACGGTGTTGCACGCTCACCCTGACCTTAATTTGCCATTAGACAAGGAGCAAGCAAGACACAAACAAAAGCTCAATTGTAATGACCATAGCTACCTGAATCATTTACTCTTTAAATACCTATAGTTGAACTCATTTTCAGCAATTTTAGAGCATTCAGAATTTTTTGGGGTGGAAATGGGTTGAGTTACCCTTTAAATTAGCTACTTGGGATTGGCTCTCTTCTCTGAAACCAGCTACATTATTGCTTCCTTCAATTACTAGGTATGAAGTATATATCTGCACTTAAAAAAAAAATCTTCTTCCAGTTTGGACAAGATCACCCACACTTCCGGTGGAAAGTACGAGTGTGTTTTCCTAAGTGAGCCTCAACTGCAACAAACAATTGAAGTCAAAAGTAAGTCACTGATTCGATCCTATTAAAGTTTTCTACAGAAAGTCAGCTGGTTAATACGCTTGCATTTTTACCTTAAATTCTTTGGCGTCTAGTTGTTTTTGCTTTTCCACCATTGCCTTCATAATTGCAGCTGTCCCTCACGTGGCGGCCTACAAGCACTCTGAGCATGGCAACGAGAAAGACAAGGGTGTGATGGTGTGTGTGAGCCACGGCTACCCGCTGCCCACTGACTGGACCTGGTTCAAGCTTCAAGATGGTGTCCAAGAGGTAAGCCCGTCCGTGTCAGCATGCTCGCCAATTTTCTCAATGACGTTGACGGTGGCCATCGTTTCATTGAACGCCTCAGCCCATCATCAATGGCACCAGCGACAAGTACGAGATCAAGAGCACCCCCAACAAAACCGTGCTGACCGTCGACGACCTGAACATCGAGACCGACGTGGGCGACTACATCTGCTCGGGAACTAGCGAGATCGGAACCAACACTGACACGATTCACCTGCGCGTCCGCAGCCGCCTGGCCGCGCTCTGGCCGTTCCTCGGCATCGTGGCCGAAGTCATCATCCTGGTGACCATCATTCTCATCTATGAGAAGAGGAGAAAGCCCGATGAGGTTACCGACGGTATGTAGCACTCTTAAAAGGTGTAACTGTTAGTGTATTGATTTTAGTTGAGGGGAAAAATCCTTATCTCAGTCTAAAACACCCTATTGACTTTTTTACTGTTTTAATTCCTATTGGTAATTTGGACCGACAAGACTGAGAGCAACAATTGCCGCCACGTTGGAATCACCAATTTCCAATGTAGTTGCATGCAACTTGGTAGCAAATCCTGTCGTCTTGTAGGCATGCGTCTTTGTAAAAATTCCTGTTGTCTTTTGGTTCTATCAATTTTTTTTTGGGCAATTCTCTGGGAGAATTTTCACAGTTCAGTTTCCACTTCTGTATACGATTCTTCTTTTTTCCTTTTTTTCCCGTTTTTATTATTTACATTTTTACTTCTCTGTTCGCTGCTGATTTTGCATTTGGTAAGTGAATCCAACTGCATGTTAGACTGAAGTGGTTGAGCTGAGGTGACCGCGTGATAAACTCGAATGAACTTCTCTCTTGGTCACCACCTCTGAAGGAATGTGCTGAAATATGCGCCCACTCTTTCACTGGCACTTTAGAACAAAGAGCCGTAACGCCATCTTTTATTGCTTCTTAGTTAATGACATTCAAATGCATGTCTGAGCCAGAGAAAGAGTCAATAAGACCAACAAGTGAAATGGAACCTGAAACGAGGGAAACTGACGGCATTGCTGCATGAATCTTTGCATTTTGTCCTCAGTGCATGATAAAGCTGCTACAGTGGCACCACAAAGGTCACACCGTTTTTTTGCCCTCCGTCACGTTCGTCGGCTTTCAAAAGTTGTTATAAAAAATGTTGAGTCAGCAGGCAAGTAAGATTTCAACCTTCTTCGCTGTCCTATGTACAGTGCACATCAACTACTACCATAAAAGCACTTCATGGTCATGTGTGCTGCAGATGGATCTCATTAACATTTGCGGTCATACAAATGTTAAATAAAACTCGAATAAAATCATGTAGCTTTTTAATTATAGCCCATGCAGTGAAACAACACTGTTTTTACCAAAGGACACTATATAGCTAACATACTACATAAGTCTAGTGTTGGAAATATGGCTATGCTTCTTACATTTCTGAAGCAATTGCTCACCAAATGTCGTTTGTAGAATAAAAATCACATGACCACGCATACTCATTAGCCGGCATTATTGGGCTAATCCATTTAGGGACTGCCAGTGAATAGGACTGCACAAAAAAAAAATAATACCACCAAGTCCAGTCACTCACTTGTGCCCGATGCATCTTGGAAATTAGTAGAATGATTAAGGAAGAGTTCGAAGAATGTTAAGTCTGGTCAGCTTGAATGCTTTTGTATGTGCCACTGTAGTTATTTCATGAAGACATTTGCCTCATTGCGCCGCAGTGTCTGCAAACATGGCTATGTTGTCATCAGGTCACTATGTCCGTGCTGGCAATTTCCACATTTTTACTGTATGATATTAAACTCCCACTCGCAGTCTTCCTTTTGCCCTCTCGCTTGAATGCATGAGCCTCTGAAGTCTGTAGGTAAAGACTTGTTCTTTTTGTACGAGCTTCATCAGCGTGTTGCTACGCATATACGATTGTGTTTATAGTCGCATAAGATGTCGTCAGATGCAACCGGTAGGCATGCTTTTGGGTTTTTGATCTTTGTCTTAACTCATGAGGTCACCTTGCAGAAGATGTCAAGATTTAGGCTGGAGTAGCATGCACTTTACACACAAGGACAAAATTCAGCTGCTGTTTACTAACATACTTTCTTTCTGCCCTCCTGATCCTGCTTGTCCTGCGCTCCAGACGATGACTCAGGCTCGGCTCCTCTGTAAGTAGCTGCCGGCATTTGCTCGTCATTTGTGTTGGTGGTGGAGGCTCATGTTGACATGTTTGTGGGCATTTCAGGAAGAGCAACTCCAATGCCAACCACCAAGACAAGAACGTGAGGCAAAGGAATTCCAACTAGAAGCTAAGCAGGTACTCCCATGGAGGCTTTACCCAACTCTCCATTTAAGAACATGCCTTTAAACTTCACTGAGTTTGATAGCTTGGACTTCAACAAAACCACAACCTTAACCTCTTAAACAAAAATGTTAAGCCGCATTGCTTCACCATCTAATTTTTGTCGTTAATGTTCCTAACTGTGCTTGATGTTTTTTTCTCTCCTAGGATGACCAGATGGCGGCACTCTTGTTCAAGCTGTACTGTGCCCCCCTGCACCTTCTTTTTTTTTTTTCCTGTGCTCGAGTGTTCATATTAAGGGTGATTTCTTCCTGTTCTATTCTCTAATAATCATCACTATGCTGTGCTGCCCCTCAAAGCTTAGTGTAAAGTGCGTCCTTGCCTGAGGCCACAAGGCCACTGTTGCATGAATTTCAACGCTGTCCTAGCCAAGTGTCTTGTTACAAAAGAATAACTTATCGCACTGAAATGATGAATTTTAGTTAGTGCTCGTTTTCCAACTTTTTTTTTAACTCTGTGGATCACTGCCCTTATTTACACACTTTTTTGGTTGCTTCACAAACTCCTCTCTGCAAAGTTTTTGACTTAATGAGCACCAACTCGCTTTTTGTTAACACTTGGAAATGTCACCTCAAGGTTAAAGCACTCTGCTTGCATTGATTTTGCCATAGGAACTTGTTTGAATGAATTATTTTATTTTAAGCTTGTTGATCAGTAAAAAAAATATATGAAGGACCAACTGCAAAAAAAGTTAACTGCAGTTGCAACATTTATAGGGATCAGAACGGATGGTTTACTTGCTTTTAACATTAATGATCTAAATTTAAACACTTCAGTAAGGTATTATATGCGCGTTGAAGGCTCATCACGTCATTGGAAAAAAAACGCATAATGCATTCTGACTGAGTTTTTGTGATTGGTTGTTGCTGTCTAAAAGTTACACTACAACAAAGGATCCAAGCCAGTTTTGTGTGAGTTAGTGAAAACGCCACCATCTGTTGTACAACTTGCACAAACTGAATAAAGTCATCAGATTTTACTGTTGTCTTTGTTCAATTGACTTGTCTGTGGTGTTTGTGAAGGAAGTAAAACGTCACACTACGTACATTCCTATAGCCGCAACTGCTTATTTTTGTGTCTTTTTGAATTGAGTGTGAAGTGTGTATCGGTAAGACGGGTAGGTTGTGAATTGTTACCTTAATGCATGGGTCTTTACTATTCCACAAAGGGCTGCAGTGGGTGCGGGTTTTTATTCCAAACCATAGAGAGGCCACCTTTTCACCAATCTAGTGTCCTACAAGTGCGATGAGTGGATTGCAGTCAGGGTGCTTCTTGTTTTCTGCAGAAATCTCATTTGGTTTAAGTGGCTGTGCTGGATCGGTTGGAACAAAAACCTGCACCCACTGTGGCCCTAGAAGACTAGTTTGCCTACCCTTGCTAAGGTAAACTCATTTTAATTGCTTTATAATGAATGGAAATTTAGAAAATTTAGTTGACCTGAATCCACAAAAGGAAACTTCTTTGGAGGGGGTTCAATACACCGAAGGAAATATTGTGAGGAGTTCTATACTGTCGGAATATAAAATGTAAAAATTACAATTCTAATTAGGGCTTTGTTTTTGAGATGGTTAGCGTTTGACAACACATCTTTTTTCCCAATAATACAATGACCTAAATGTGTTCACTTCACAAAAGAGTCCTACTCGTGAAGTTGTAGGCGTTGCCTTTGTAGTCCAGCTATTCTCCAACAGGGGGCGGTATGTAGCCTTCAATGCAATAGGCGAACACGTGTTAGTCCATCAACATCAGGGTGGCCGAACCGAAATATGTTTGGAGTTTATTACATGAACATCCAAGAGTTAGAGGTTAGTATTTCCCGCAAATCTGGATTTGGAACAGTTGTCAATTAAGCAATACATTAAAATGTGTGTGAGGAGTGCTTGTGCGCGTGCATGTGTGCGTCTAATTGCGTGATATGGTCCAGGTGTGTGTGCCTTGTTACTGTTTGGGTTGTTGCGTTCTTGTATGTTCGTGTGCTCCAGAGCAGATTTCCCCCACTCGGCGCACTAGACGCCCCCTCTCTCAAGCCGCCGAGGATGCTCGCCTTGGTGGAGGTATCCGCACCATGAAGAGACGCGCACCGCCGGGAGGAGGCGGGGTCGCCCAAAAGTCCAACAACAACGAGCTCTTGCTCCTTGACGGCGATCCCTCAGAATCTTCGGCTCGTTTCTCGACGAGGGATGCCCGGGGATCGGTGGCACTGGAGAGCCCCGCGCTAGGACACCCAACCGGTGGCATGATATGCAACAAGAACGGAGACTGTCGGAGGGAGCCCACCAGCTCGGGGAGCCTTTCCTCACTCATATCCCGACAAGATAAGCACGCCGATGGGGGAGTAGAGGCGTCGGATGGGGGCCAGGCTGCGAGCATGGACGGCTCCGCGGTCTCGGAAGCGCCCGGGATCGAGGTCAGGAGCCCCTCGTTGACGGAGAAAAAAGACTCCCGGGTGTCGTTCTCCTACGCGCCGGGTGGTAGAGGGCACACCCCAAGTCAGCTGTCCAGGAATTCGTCCAGCAAAGCGGCGGAGGAAGGCTCCCTGATCGTGGCCGACGATGACGAGCCCAACCGGGGCCAGACGTATATGCAGCGGCAGTTTAGCTCCATGCTTCAGCCCGGGGTCAACAAGTTCTCCCTGCGGATGTTCGGCAGCCAGAAGGCGGTGGAGAAGGAGCAGGAGAGGGTCAAGTCGGCGGGGAATTGGATCATACATCCGTACAGCGACTTCAGGTACTGCATGACCGGTCAGGGGTCGCCGATACTACTTTGCAAACTTTTTTGAAATGTTCATTAAGTGCATACATAAGGTCACACGTTCTAGCACCATGGACAGATCCCTTTATCCTTCATTCAATTTCAATCTACGTATTTCAAACATTATTCCGGACAAATTAAACATTGCTGTAAATTACCTAAATGTAGTTAAGGTAAATTCACCTGTTTTCATGAATTGGATATATAAAGTTTTTATTGTAAATGTATTTTGAGAACAAGACAATAAATTATGCAATAAAACTAAGCACCAAAAAACTTTGAAGAGAAAGAAAAGGTAACCGATGGGTTTCCAGCAAAAGTACATATTGACCACTACTGCCCCCTGCTGACGCCCAACATACAACTTTAAGACACATAAAACCTGGAGATGAAAGTTTTGGAGGTAGGAGTTTATTTAAAAATCGTTTTGAAAATATCAAACATTTATAAAATCGAATCTGTGTTTCTGTGGGCATATCACATTTTGTCATTGTCAACTATTATCTGCGGAATGGCTCACATTTAATGATTTTCAGTGACAGGATTTTTTTACTATTTCAATTGTGCTTACTGTTTTCTCACTTGAGTTACTCGATTGTGTATGATTCTTCAACATCCGAATTGATCTAGGTTTTACTGGGACTTCACCATGCTCCTGTTCATGGTGGGCAACCTCATTATCATCCCGGTTGGCATCACTTTCTTCAAGGACGAGACCACCACGCCGTGGATCATCTTCAACGTCGTGTCCGACACCTTCTTCCTCATGGACCTGGTGCTCAACTTCCGCACGGGCATCGTGTTCGAGGACAACACCGAAATCATCCTGGATCCCAAGCAGATCAAGAGGAAATACCTGCAGAGCTGGTTCGTGGTGGACTTTGTCTCTTCCATCCCCGTGGATTACATCTTCCTTATTGTGGAGAAGGGCATCGACTCAGAAGTGTACAAGACGGCGCGGGCGCTCCGCATCGTGCGCTTCACCAAAATTCTCAGCCTGCTTCGCCTGCTGCGGCTCTCCAGACTCATCCGTTACATCCACCAGTGGGAGGAGGTAATAACCAAGTAACCTTGTGTTCCAGCTATTTTTTTGTGTGCAACAAAAATTGGAATTTTGCCAGAATCAAAATTCACGTGATTACGATAAAGCTGTAAAAGATTACCAGCATTATCAGCCTGGCTGCGATTGTCGGCTAGACCGTGCTTACCCAGAGCTGCTTGGTGATACTGAGCACACAATGGTTGACAGTTACTTGGAACTGGCAGTCCAAAAATAACCTTGGATCAATCAGCCACATGTTGCCTCACCATGACCATAAACAAAAACATTATTAGTGGATTTGTTGTACTATAGCATGCTGCTTTTGTTAAGTTCAATTACAATTCCTAGTGGATGTCAGCACAGTGGACCAATATGATATGACGTAATTGTGTTCATATGGTGTTCCACTGTTTTGAGAAAATTCAAGGTTCAATTCTGGCTTATGGTGCTGGATCTTATGAATCTTATGAATAATCACTGCCAACCCGCTCAAACACAAGAGATTGGGCGTCTATTTCCGTCAGTGGCAATATTTTCTGTGAAATTGGACAGGTTATAGGTCAGAAAAAGATGGGGGGAAAAACTTTAAAAGGATCTCTGCTTTTTTGTTTCATTTTATCATGAAATTCCTTCATTTAAATCGAGGTGTGCAGACATTTTATTTTCACTGCAATTAGCATTGAAGCCTTATCCACTTATACACTACAGTAGCTAGATGCATTATTATGCTACACAAACACAATTAACCCCAGTGCACTGTGAATGTACGTATGTATGCTTGCGCATGCTGGTTTAAACATAAATCACTTTTTAAGCTAACGGAGCTGCTGCAAATCACAGAAAACAACCACATAGTCTTTTAATTACAGAGCTGTAATCGAGCTAGGGGAGAACCTAATTAGTGTCTTCGTCGCAAGAAAACAACTACACAAACCTCAGACATGCATCACATCATCTTACAGTGCTGAGGTTATGCATAAAACATGTCATGATATCACTAGAATAATTACAAAACATTACATGAAAGACAATGATTTGACACACCCAATTCATTAAAAACAAATATTCATATTATTTAAAAACTTTAATTTCAGCGAATAATGTAGAGACGATACGTGAACATGTCCTAAGTACAATATGGGGATAAAAAAGTTATTAGAAATTATTTTACAAAAAACATCTAATGAGGTCTTGCCTAAACTATCAGTCAATGTTATTTTAAGAGTATAACATAAGGCAACACAGTGCCGAAGTAATCAAGATACTGAAGATACAAGTGCTATATTTTGTTGTTGAATTGCTTAATATTTTATTACTGCTTAGATTTATAAGCGATCTTGATATATCAGTCTCTGTATGCTTGCATTTGTGCATGCGTGTCTGTGATTTGTCCAAGCGATAAGCATTGTCGGGAACGAGTGCAGTAATTTCCTAAGGCAGGAAGCTCTTTTCATATGAGCTCTTGACTCACTGGAGGGATGATCCTTTTGTTTTAGTAACGGAATACATGTGCGTGTGTGTGTGTGTGTGTGTGTGTAAGTAAAAGGAACTTGTAATGGAAATTTTGCATAGGAGGTTGCCATCAGATAACGCGACTTGGTGAAGCAGCATCTGACTCATCATTCTAAATCCAATTTTATATTGTCTTGTAGTACGGATGTAACTTCAGACATAAATTATAGTGTGACACTGACATTTGACAAATTTCCGTTTTGGCCTCACAGGATAATATATAGGTCGATTTGTGAACAAGGTGTCTTAATCATTTGAGCTGATGTCTCAGTTTCCCTTTGTACTGTGAAAATCCTGAGACCTTGAGGTCCTTGTAAGTGTGAGGAAAGCATGCTTTCTGAAAATAGAAGTAGAGTATGGGTCTGGGAATAGATATAATAGGTGGCTGGGATTGGCTCCAGCACCACCGCGATCCTCGATAAGCACTTCATAAGATGAATGAATGAAAACTCGCCCGCTGCTCTTTTTCTCGGTTAACATAAATGTTTACCTTCTATTCCCATCAATGGCATTGAACAGATGTAAATAAAACATGATGGCACAATGATTTTAACATTTTGATTGAATATGATTTGAACTAGGAACATTTTTTATGTAAAAAAAAGATGTCAAATTAAACCTTGATAGCATAACATGGGAATATGGTTTGTCAAATCCCGATGACATTAATACATGAATAATTGACTTGCTCCCGTCAGATATTCCACATGACGTACGACCTGGCCAGCGCCGTGATGCGAATAATCAACCTGATTGCAATGATGCTGCTGCTGTGCCACTGGGATGGCTGCCTGCAGTTCCTCGTGCCCATGCTGCAGGATTTCCCATCTGATTGCTGGGTGTCCCTCAATAAGATGGTGGTAAGAATAAGTGCACGATGTACACACTGTATTTACTTCAAATATAGACATCTACAGGATGTCTCTTGCCTACCTAAAATCACATGGAAAAAAATATGCCGCATTTTAGTACCATTCAGGCAGAAGCATGTGTGACAGTTCTCTGTCTGTGTTGCTTGTTTCAAGTGTTTTCCTATTTCTCAGAGTGACACTAATCATAATAGCTTTGTTTAGATAATCTGAAAGCTCATACAGTGTCCCGAATTCCCAATACTACAATTTCGACATAGATAAACTCAATTCTATTGCTTAAATGAGCAACAAACCATCCTTAACAAGGTATTTAAAGCTTGGAGCTCACGGTTTGTACTTCAAGGAAACGTATGTGACTACTTTTGATTCATGTCTCTGGGAAAACTGCAGAAATAATGACTCTCGGTGTTGAAATGAGCCTCGCGGTGCACATTTTGTAAGGCGTCCAACGAGAAGGGATTCTGGCAGTTAATAAGCATCCTCTGATCATCAGTAGGAAAAAAACAGGCCTGCCAAAATCCTCAGAATGTTTTTGAATATTAATTTTTAGCAACTTTTATTGAAACATTTAGAACCATCCGTTCCTGGATTGTTGTGTCATCGTTTACTAGGATCAAATTTTAGCCTAAAAAATTGACTTCTGGTTCCTTGATCTGAAAAAGATTAATTGTTGACAGCCCTAATATATTCATACAGTATCTTCATATTGTATACAACATGAATACATTAAAACTGCCTAATCATGTCCTGGAGTGGCATTGAAAATAAAGGGTTTGGCGAGCATATGCTGCCAGCCCTCCCAGTTCAAATGAATTGGATATCCTTTGACAAAAAAACAGCTAGGAAAATTATATTAAAATATTTTGTACTTTGAAGCTAAATACAATTGAACTATACTTGATCATTTAGTGTTTATTTTTACATCATTTATCTAGTGGTTGTTGGGATGTTTGAAAGTAAAACACACTTATTAAATAGTACATTTCAAAGTAGCTCACAAACTCTTTTGTGTTGCTTACTGTATTCTAAAAGTACAAATGGATCTCTGCCAAGCAAGATAAGCTTTCTGATGTTGGCTCTGCGCTCTGTCTCACACACACAAACACAACGCCATCCAAATGCATTATCTTCGAATGCTTTTCAGTGGTAAATGAGCTGTTGGGTCAAAGGAAACAGCTGACGTGAACACAACTGCTTTTATTTCAATTTTTTTTAATCAATACTTACAGGAACACTTTTCTTGAAATTCTCACTTGCTGGTTTCTTTCCCAGAACGACACATGGAGCGAACTCTACTCCTTCGCCCTCTTCAAGGCCATGAGTCACATGCTCTGCATCGGCTATGGGCGTCAAGCCCCCGAGAGTATGTCGGACATTTGGCTCACCATGCTTAGTATGATCGTCGGGGCCACCTGTTATGCCATGTTCATCGGCCACGCCACTGCGCTCATTCAGTCTCTCGACTCGTCTCGGCGACAGTACCAGGAGAAGGTAAGGATGTCAGTTTTTTGTGTTGGCCGTCTTCAGTTGGTCCGCTTTCCTCTTTCTACAATAGACCGAACTGAATTTGGAGACTTGACATTAGTTTTTTTAAATGATCTGTTTTGCCTCACAAGTCCTTGATACATACCACTTTGAGAAATAAGCAACCAAAGTCATGAACAGATGAAAATAGAAGCCCCTTTCCTCTAACCCTTCTCTTCAAAACATCAGCAGGATGCCACGCTTTGCATTTAATGGTCCTCAACATTTTAATGTTACTTGTGACAAACTGTAATAAGGCTTGTGATAGAGATAATTCCCACATTGGGGTATTTAGGTTTTTTTAGGGGTTTATTTAGGGTATGGTTGGCATGATTCTTAAAAATATGATTTGTCAATCAAGAAACAATATATAATATACCAAATTGTGATGTTCATGGCTTTAAATGAACAAACTATATTTGGATGACGTTATAGAAATGCAAAAATACAAATTTCAGATTTTAATAGAAAATCTGAGGAATTTAAATTCGAGCGTGTCCTGCATAAAATCGGATGAAGGGCCACTCAAACTACGGCCCTTGACGACACCATCGATGGCAAGCAAGCTAATATTTGAGGTGCAATTAGTGAGTTCAAAGATTCCCCTCCTTAATCCCAGCAATTTTTGAGGGTAGCAGCATGTGCTGTATTAATCCCCTGCACCGATCGCAAGGCCTCGGCCCGTCTCGTCACCTGTGGCGCTGATCAAAGCCGAGCTCAAGTTGCCTTTTAGGCCCATCGTTGTCTGTCTCGCGGGCTTCCTTACATCTCGGAGGAGATGCTGCCTAATTACACCAACATTACTGCTGACGGGCATATCCTTTACACATTCAGGCGCTTTGTTGTCTGGCCGGCTCCTCGAGTCATCGCTTAGCCGAGATTGATCATGGATTGATCTCTGTTTTATTAAATTGCATACATATCGTCTTACGCTGGTATTCTCTTGAATTTTCCGAATTCAGAACTATTTTGAGCTCACATTCTTACACGAGATGACTTTTATGCCTTTTACTTGTTTGTTAATGAGAACATTTCAAAGTTTGTCTCCGTAAGTCATAATTTTATTTGGGATAGTGGCCTTGGTGGTCTGTATTTGTGTTTGCTGCGTGTTTGGTCTTGTTTGCTAATGAACTGGCTCCCACCTCGGTGCTATTTTCAGAACCCCACATATTTCCTATTATTCCACTGCTATATATATTGTCTATGCATGTTGGTACGTTGTTGTGTGTTGTTTTATCGCTATATTCCAGGTGTGTTTGAGCAAGGGTCTCTGTTCAAAGTATAGCTGCATTATCTGTAAATTAATTTGACATGTATTGCTGTGCCAGGTCAGTTGAATTCATTTATGGTTAGGCTGCAAGGCAAATTCTAAAAACAGTGCTTTTCAAATCACTAGGTGCAAATAAACGTCAAATCCAATTCAAGTGAGATGACTGGCAGCGAATGATGAGCAGTTTGCATTTTTGATTAGTTTTGGTGAAATGTAACGTATTGTGTACATGATGTTGTGTTGTATCTATTGGTGGCCCTTGAATTGAATTGTGGCAGACTTTGTCATATTGGCAGATATTGTATTTCTGTTAAAGGAATCAATATAGGATCGTCATGAAATTGGTGATTTAAGCCCCCAATAAAAACATAATGCACTGAACTGGGTGTTATGTATTTCAAATCAGTTTCTAGATCAGTTTTGGATTCCATGGCCAAAAATGTGTCAAGAAACAATAGAACTTGCTTTACTTAGTGGGATCTTTGTCTTTAGACTTATTGACAAAGAATGTGTCTCATTGCGTGACTGTTTTTTCCCCTTCGTTATGCTCCAAATAAACAATTAGATGTTTGTGATAACGAGGGTTCACAGTGTTAAGCGTGTAACAGCAGCTGCCGTGTTAATCTGCAAAACTTGTGAAAGACTCAATGTGTTGTACCTTTTTATGCTCATTTGTAAATTAATTTTCCCACAAAGTCTCTGGTGCCAGCAGTGTCGAAAAATGAAAATATTTTCTTTTTATACACATCTTTATCTTCATCTACAATAAACTGAAGTGGATCTTCCTTTGGCAATGATTGCAAGATTATCACTAATCTCACTGAAATATATTTAACATTTTTATAATAGTATATTACACCAAGGCTAAACAATATTGGAAATAAAAACTGACTTTAACTTTTGTGAAGTTTGCGATCTAATAAAATACATGGGATATTAAAAATGGAATAATTTTCATTGTTTGGAAAGACTCCCTATGACAACCTTGTAGTATTCATTTTGTAGTATTTATTCATTATTTATTTCACCTCTTAATGATGAACCAAAACAACAGTTCATTAAATTCCCAAAAAAGAAACACCCGTCTTGCAATGGCGATGTTCCAACGACGTATTGTGTAGGCCTATAGGAAATGATACACCTGTATCAGATAACATAAAGATAGATTTGTTTAGGGGGTGACCTTGTCCTCTTTACATGGAGGTGACCGATGCCTCCATGTCGCGTTCCTCGCATCCCACCGAGCGTCCCTCCTTGTCAATTCACCCTTGAGGATCGAGCGACACGCCATCTGCCCGTGGGCCACAGCGAATGGACGCTGGCTATTATGTAACTGCCCCCTCCACTTACAATGCACGTGAACGTTCCCCATGAGATCAGCAGACCTCGACACCAAATTGGAAGGCTCACTTAATCACGCGGTTAATCACTGACGCCATATAGTACCTAACCCAGCAGGTTCAGATAATCCCCAAGACATGATTTTATAGTGCTGCTTAATAACCATGTTTTCAGGTTAAAAAAAAAAAACTCCCAAAAAGACTTTTAGGCATTTGTTCTGGCTTTTACAAAATTAAAAGCTGTTTGTATGACTTCTATGACTTGTCAGAGAAGCTTGACAGATGTTGGTGCCACATTCTTAAGTACTAACTTTTATTCTATCTGTGTTAATTTTAGAAAGGTTATTGTGGCTTAATAATCGAAAACATCATTCCAAATTCAGGTATTCAGACCCACTTGTGAGTACCTCAACCACAAAACATATCAGTACAATCAGACCAAAATGATATGAAAGTCTAAATATAAGTGATTAAGCTAACTTGAACAAAGTGTTTCTTTGAAGCTCTTTCCTCACTCTTAATAATGTTGGTGCCATCATAGAAATAAAACTTTTATTACAAGAAGATAGAATCTAGCCCAATTTATCATTGGCTGTAAAAAGGTAGCAAGATTTTTCGCTGTCTGCTATGCATTGATTTATTCATTTAAATAGAAGGAAATGGGTATTTTGGGGGGGAAAGTTTTAAAAAAAAAGATTGCCGTCATAGCCATCACAATAGACATTTATATCAGACTTTTTTAGTTTGGAAGGGTCTGAGGATTTTCTCTCCCAACCTTTCCCCTGGCTGCATCCAAACCTGTCAATCCGAGTGAAAGCGCAATTAAATGCAGTCACACAAATTGCGCATAGATTTCTCAAACGCGACTTTTCCGCTACATCAACTTCCGAAGCACGTTTGACTTTTGATTGACGCGGCCGCTAATCTCAGTCTAATGCTGCCGAATTCACAAAGTCAATAAAACTTTTGCCAACAACAACTTCTTAAAGAGGGAAAGGCGAGCGAGCTGTCACTTGGCTTTAATTGAGAGTGTCACACACACTGACTCCCGGGTCTGAAAAATGACTTAATAGAGGGCGACTCACTTTTCCTACTCTGACTCGTGTATTGACACTCTTACTGGCACACAGAAAACTTGGAAGATGGATCAAGTATTTATCGGGGTCAGCTGCTATATATGTGCACAGATAATGTACTATTTGCCAATTGTAGGGCCGTTTTGAGAAAAATCAAAGGATGGAAGGGCCGACTTGAAATCTTTTTGAATATATTTATTTTTAAGTAACATATAATAGGGTCCTTTTGATTGTCATTCATTGCCAATTTAATCGTTTCATCGCTGCCAGCATTCCAAGTCGAAATGCATTCTACGTCTGTCGCCGTCAATGGCAGTGAAACTTGTTGAATATCAGCTTTTGCAGTTGAAAAGGATTTGATGTAGGCACCCCGGTGGGGCAGTGATTTGTGCATCGGCTTCACAGTTCTGAAGTCGAAGGTTCGATCCCAGATGTTCTACTCAGGCTTGCGTGGGTTTTCTCCGGGTACTCCGCTTTTCTTCCCACATCCCCAAAACATGCAAGGTACGGTGGTTGAACACTCTAAATCAGGGGTGTCTGACTCGGGTTGGTTCGCGGGCCACTTTAACTTCAACTTGATTTCACGTGGGCCGGACCATTTTAGATATAATATTTAGATTTTTTTAATAAATGGATTAAAAGCCTTGAATATTCATTTTTTTATACATCTAAAACAATGTTTATTTTAGCTTTTTTAAAATATATTTTTAGATTTTACAAAATGATTTTTGAACTAAAAACACACAAATGTGATTAAAAAATGACAATTATTGATTTAAAAGGGGGAAAATCAGGAAATTTAATATACATCTATACTCTTTATTTTAATTTTGATCCTAAAATAGAAAGTCAGCACTCTTGGTTTACTTTCCCGGGCCACACAAAATGATGCGGCGGGCCAGATTTGGCCCCCGGGCCACCACTTTGACTCGTGTGCCCTAAATTGCCCTCAAGTTTGAATGTCAGCTTTGGCTAGTGTTAAAGCTGAGAAGTACAATTGAAGGTAGGCTGAACTCAAACTTATTGTGTGGACAACTGTGAATTAATTCAATCTTCTGTCCATCCATTTTATTTTTTCAACTGTTTATTATATATATACATACATATATATATATATATATATATATATATATATATATATATATATATATATATATATATATATATATATATATATATTTACAAATTAATTTGGTGGGCATGTATAGTTTATACTCCAGTCTAAATTTCATAAATATTTGAGTCAACTACGATGTCACCACATTAACACGTCCCACAATTATTATCCGGACGGAATGGTTGACTTTTATACAACTTCAACAAGAGGCAAGAAGCCGTGAAGAAAATGTGAAGTGTGAGTTCTTGTTGTTGTTGTTGTCAGACAGCGGACGCCAGCCACGTCCCTTGACCCCCTACTCGGAAAATACCACTCATCCAATTGACAGCTGATTCCACAGAGTCGTGACTCACGAAGCGTGACGTGCACACATAGACACGCAAACAAACATAAGGTTGGGGGAAGTCCTTTGTTAGGTTTGAAAGTTCTTTTCTTTTTTTCTTGTCAGCAGTCTTCAAGTTGTAATTATCAAGCAACCGTCTTCAAACTGACACGCATCGCTTGCTGTATTCTACGGCCAAACAAGAACCCTATTGATTTAGTAGGAGGGTAAAATCAATGCGTATATGGTACTTCTCAGAATTCTTACAGACATTATTTTCGCTCGAAGGCATTTTTTTTTTCATGGACGTCACAAACTTTTTTTTTTATTGGCTGTGCTTACGTATTTATCAACTCTGTTACAGTGGGAGAATGCACGCCTGCCCTTTGCTTCCTTTTATATATTATTCATTTTGTTGCATTTGGACACGGAATAATGAGAGGCCGTGTTTGTTCTTTTCATAAAATATTAAATAAAATGTACGCAGGATACATCTGGTAACAATATTAAATATTTCAGTGATGTAATTCGTTCCTTATGAATAAAGCATTAATAGACAGCGAGATTAGCAGAGTGAAGACAATACATATCCACAAGCTGTTTGCTTTGGCAATAAAATATTAAAATGTAAAAAAAAAAATCAAAATACTAATTATTCATTTCAAAAAAATAAAATTCATTCACAAAAGGAGCAAACAGTGAATATATATTTTTTTAAATTTAAACTTACACTTCTTTTTCATCTTTATTTTTAATGCATTTAACATTTTTAATGAAAATAACGTTCATCTTATGCGGAAAATTCTGTAAAAACTCTCTCTGCAAATTTAAAATTTTTAATATTCATTATTGATGTTTCATTTGTAAATTTACACCCAAAAACGCTGAAGTGATTAAGTTTGCCATTTTTATTTTTTAAATATCCACTTAAGTACACATTAAGTATCTATATTATTAATTCTAACGTCATTTTAAGGTCAATTTCTAATCATTCAAATTTTTGGTGGTGTTTTCAAAAATGTGAAATTTGGACATACGAATTCAGTTTATTCTTCCAACAAAAAGCAGTAACATACAATTTTTTAAAAAGCATTACTGTTTGCAACCATGCAATAGAAACAATGAGAAGAGTGTTTTAGTGCAACTTCCAATGTGTAATACACCTCAACCTGCACCTACTCACTCACTCACAGTAGGTGTCTCATTGCTTGGAGACAGAAACAGGTCACAGGCTCCTGATCACTTCATTTTATACCTCAACAGCATGCCAATGTGTTACCAATGCTTCTCCCCTCTTTTTTTCCAGTACAAACAAGTGGAGCAGTATATGTCATTCCACAAGTTACCCGCAGAATTCCGGCAGAAGATCCACGACTACTACGAGCACCGATATCAGGGCAAGATGTTTGATGAGGAGAGCATTCTGGAGGAGCTTAATGAGCCTCTCCGAGAGGTATGAGCACAAACACGTATGCACACATTCTGACGCTCGTTGCAAAAAGAAGTGTGGGCTATGACGTATATTGTTGAATATTAATCAATTTAGAGGAAAATTTTTGATTTACCTGTTCTTGACGTCTCTTTTTAAATGCTAAAAATACAGTGGCAGACTAGCTTTAGAGGTTTTTTTCATGTATATTAAGATTAAATGTGTATTTAAAATGTCTTCTGTAACTTATATTTTTATAAGGCTCACAATAATATTATGTATCTGCAAAAATACAATTAATAAGGGGATGCATCTCAGCCTATATATTTGTCAAGAATTGCTATATTTTATAAGATAAAATGCATGGCAAAATAAATTATCAAAAGGGAAATTATCCAAATAATCAAAGCCTTATGAACAGGAATGAAATATTACAGATTACAGGAAATTATGCACTATTAAAAGGCTATTTATATGTACAGGAAATGTGATATTGTAATATTTTTTCATAGTGGAAGGCTTATTATTATGAGAGGTAAAGAAAATGCCTTTATCTTAAATTTATTCAGGAAAAAAAAGTGAATAAAGCCATACAATTTTTCACATTTCAAACAGACAAAGATTAACAGAAAACAGTCGCTAAAAATGTAATGATGATCAATAAAAAATAACAGAAATGAAATGAATCCTACAAGAAAAATATACTATTTGGAACATTTTAAAAAGTCAGCACACCTCACTTAAATTTATATTACGAGAATAAACTTAATGAAAGTTAGAAGACAAGTCCCTGTCTATTTCAGGAAATCGTCAACTTCAATTGTCGCAAGCTAGTGGCGTCAATGCCGCTGTTCGCCAACGCCGACCCCAACTTTGTGACGGCCATGCTGACCAAGCTGCGCTTCGAGGTCTTCCAGCCGGCCGACTACGTGGTGCGCGAGGGCACCATTGGCAAGAAGATGTACTTCATCCAGCACGGCGTGGTCACCGTGCTCACCAAAGGCAGCGTGGGCATGAAGCTGGTCGACGGCTCCTACTTTGGAGGTGACGAAACCCTTACAACCAGAATTTAATATCATGACTCATCTACCCTTTTGCAAAACCGACTAACATATAATATATCGACTTCTTCTTTACTGGTCAGACTACTTGACATGATCTCAAAGAGTCACGTTCCGCGTCACGCTTTACGCACGTGCAGGCCATTAGAACAACCCAATTGAGATGATGATGATGTGCTCATTTGTCATGTCTCCCAATTTTCATGAGTGTGCACACAGACGCTCTCCAAAGTATCTTGACACATGGTCGTCAAGACAACGGCCCACAGAAAAAAGGAGAGGAAAAAAAGATATTAAAACATGAATGTAATCCAGTTTAGCAGGCCCATATCCAAATATAGCGTGCGCTCCATTAACATGGCCTGTCAGCAAGACGCCAATTCCAGTCACCGGGTCAACGTAACCGCACACCATTCACCATTCAATCCTGTCGTCACTGACAAAAAAATCACAAAAGCCACAACGTCACAGCCCGTTGTTCGCTGTGTCCCGCAAAATTCGAAAAAGCCCCAAAACCACGAATGACACGAAATCGTGAAAAACGGAATGACAAAACAATTAGCATTATTTTGTACGTCATTTTCAACAATGCGCAAAAAAATAATCTGCTTTGTCACACTGACTTCTGTTCCTCCACTTATGGATACAACCATTTCTCACCGCTAAGGATGCACGAGGGTTGGCAGTGATCATTCATTGCCTGCCTTCCACAGTCAAAATGGCTTTCAGTGACAGCCAATGAGCTACATGAGTGCCCAATGAAGAGTTAAAGCAAATTACGGACTGTCACTAGGTGCATTTTTGAGGTACATTTCCGTTACTAATGTGCATTCCTTCTCCTCTGGCAGAAATCTGTCTGCTGACTCGAGGGCGACGGACGGCCAGCGTGCGCTCGGACACTTACTGCCGCCTGTACTCGCTTTCTGTGGACAACTTCAACGAAGTCCTGGAGGAGTACCCCATGATGAGGCGTGCCTTTGAGACGGTCGCCATCGATAGGCTGGACAGGATTGGTAAGTGGCTTCTTTTCATACCATTTGACTGTTTCTATTTGCATCACAATTTCAGAGAGAATCCCCATCTCAGTAAAAAGTGAATTGGAAAAAAAAAGCCATGTCTGTGGATTTAGTTTCACTGATTTCTTAATCACATCAGTGGAGTACAATGTCTTGACAGAAATCTGGGAGTCATTCATGAGAGGCAAGCAAGCATAAGGAATCGTGGCACTAACTCACAGTAGTGATGAATAATCATGAAGATGTGAGAGTGTGAAAATGTATTCA
The DNA here is from genome assembly GCF_051989625.1 of Stigmatopora argus. NCBI lineage: Eukaryota > Metazoa > Chordata > Actinopteri > Syngnathiformes > Syngnathidae > Stigmatopora > Stigmatopora argus. The sequence goes on from NC_135394.1 coordinate 11,163,731, forward strand.
CAGGCGGTGTTTTTTTTTCTCGCCAGACACCACACTCGAACAGCATATTTCACACCTTTTTCTCTTCGTCATTTAAACCAAAGCTCCTTTTTTTCCTGGTGTCTGGCTAATTAAAAAAAAGGAGCAATGCCAGTCATCAGAGAAGACGCTAAATTTATGAAGCAACAAGTAATTTGTACGTTCGTTTTATTTTATTAGTACGGTTTTCAGCACCAAAATTGTTATTGTTGTTATTAGGAATGGAGGTGGTCCTGTCATGGAGTGGTTCGCGCTTTGGCCTCACAATTGTAGGGTCGAGGGTTCGATCCCAGGTCGATCGTCACTGTGTGGCGTTTGCATTTTGAATGAAAAATGAATATTATTAGTGGGCCACTGGAAATAAATCAAGACATTTTCCAGATTGATATTTCTCCTTCTACATTTGTAAGCAATTCAATCTATTCCAACTTTTTTGTTGCATTCCAAACCTCCGACTCTTTGACCAAATTTCATAACAAAATATGGAAACTAACTCGCATTAAACTGAGGAATTGTACAAATTGAACCTTTTCTTCCACATTTCTCACCATATTCTAATTTTAGAAACGTTGTTCCTGTTTGGAAAATACCCCCAATGCTCTCTTTTATGTTACCGATCTCCTTTGCATATTTGCAAAAGCCCCGCCTCCACAGCCTCCCATCTGTTGCCATGACAATTGCATTCCACAGCGCTGGTCAGCTCACATATCGGTCGGTGGGTGTGTTTAAAGAGCTAATCAGCCCAAAACACTCTCTACGTGCACTCAATGAAGACTAATCATGCCCGTGCCTTCTATTGTTGCACTTCGTGTGTGAGTGTGTTTGGAACATCAAACAGCAGCTGCACCAAGAACACACAATCTGAATAGACTTGCAAATAATGAGCCAATCAATGCGTCTACATGAGTTAACAATATTGGAATATCAGTATCTGTTATCAAACCATCCGATACGCTTCAAAGATTTCACTATTGAGCATCTGTGAGCCTGAACACTTCTTGAGGATTCTAAATTGACACACACGGTACACGATGACACTCTTTTGGATTTATATGCACTTGTTCCCATCATGTAAAATACATCATTCAAAAGTACATTTTGTATTGGAAAATAGCCCGAGACTCAACTGCAAAAAGCTTTGGCGAGAGCCGTATGACAGGATTATCATCATCATCATCCTCTCATAGTCTACAGTTTTTGGTCCAATAATATCAAGAAAATGTCATGTCAGATTTCACATTGTATAAGAAGCATCTGGTTGAGAAAGAACATCATTACTTTTCTCCTGTTACACATCCCCTGACCTAAAAAAAAATGAGACCCATTCATTATTTTTGCCGTAAAACCATTTCTTCTTCATTTTAGGCAAGAAGAACTCCATCTTAATGCACAAAGTACAACATGACCTCAACTCGGGAGTGTTCAACAACCGCGAGAACGAGATGATCCAGGAGATCGTCAAATACGACCGCGAGATGGTTCAAAAAGTGGACGTGCCGCGAACTCACCCCCCGTCTCTAACGTCTCCTCAACACAGTGGGATTTTTCCTCCGCCAGTTCCCTCTCAACAACCACAAAGTTCCGCCATCGCCACCTTGCAGCAGGCCGTAGCCATGAGCCTTTGTCCGCCTATGCAAGGGAACTCAGTCGGGGCCGTTGCGTTGCAGTCTCCCAGGATGATGAGGAGATTCCAGGTTTTGCAGAACCCATCCAGCCCTGGCTCGCCGCTGCAGTCCCAACTCCTTGCTTCTGGCGCTTTTGCTCCAGCCATGTCAAGCCCCCGTTCGTTCCCTTACGGATCTAGCGTCTTGGCAGATCATGCCACGGGATCCCAACTATCTCTGGTCCAGCAACAAGCAGCCAGCCCTACACACAGACCCAGAGACACCCATAAGAGTACATTTTCTTTGCCTATGGGGACCCTGAGCCAGGACACAAGGGCTCTGTCAGCCTCTCAGCCCTCATTGCCCCATGAGGGCTTGCACCCGGCAGCACCCAGTCCAACCCTATCGACGCGTGTTTCCTCCATTTCTATTGGACCTGCTCAGACCCTGCCAGGCCACGCAGGGGTCTGCAGTGCTGTACCACACAGGATCGTGCTTCCTCACCAGATGCCACTTGGAGCCTACGGGTCAGGTGGGGGGTCCGCCTTGGGGGACACGGTACGACCCAAGAAGGACTCCATCTCGAGCCTTCCGGAGACGGAGAAGATTAAAGGAAGATCTCGGTTGTCCTCAAATTTGTGATTGTAATCCAAGACCTTCTGGAATTCACAAGGGGCTCGACATTAGGAATTTGGGGACTCTACAGGACTGCAGTTAGACTGCGTGAATTTGCGAGATGAGAGTAGACTGTAATAGAGTAGCTAATGTTGGAATTGTCTGAAATTTTGCTCTTTCTACTCACAGACATATAAAGTAAATGCACAGAATAGTATGATAGCCAAGTAGCAACTTCCCAGATTTGCCTCCTTTTTATGGCATTGTTCACAAGGTATGCCTAATTATCTTCAGTGTGTGCTTCTGATTCACATTGCTAGCTTTAAACCCCAGAGTATCAAAGCTGCGCACCCGTAGCATCAATTAGAGATTCGTTCACATGGCTTAAATGTGGCAAGGTAGCTTTTCCATTTTCCTGTTATTCCGCTAAATTAAGTTTCATTTTCACACACATTGATTTTGTCTTTGAATTTATTCACTTGCTTTAATATTTGGAACTTTTTTTTACATTAATGTATTCTTAGCTACAACTAGAAATTAAAACTTTAAAAAAATATTTTGAATCTTGTGTCATAAGATCAACCACCAAAGTTCAAACTTTGAATATTTTTAATTGATCCTTGTAAATTACTCCTGTCATAGCATTCAATTAATCCCGCAGCATTTGTATAAAATCCTTCTGTCAGTTCAGCATAAAAATGTACTCTTTTACAGTAGCCTCCAACATGCATAACAATTCAGTAGCACATCATTAAAATGTAAATCCAAGTAATCGCTGAGCTAAACTGAGTCGGTCCCCATAATGAGTGAAATGTAAACGCAGTTTACCCCATCAGAAAAGTGCTTCACAATTTATGCGGTAGCTCAACTGCCCCAATAAGAGTTCACTGGTTTCTACCTGTTTATGTCCAAAAGCATTTATATTTGTCGCTCTCTCTGCTGGCCATCGGATGGGACTTTGCATTTAGCTCATCTCCCTAAAGACTGCACGGTTGCTACCTAATCACAGTGGCAAATGAAACCCCTTGGGTCTGTTTGACTCCCATTCTCCTTCCTATGGATTTCATTATGCTGTGCCAACAATGATTTCTTACCCCGATGATGAAAATTGATCCTGATCTTTCATTCACTTTCATTTTGTCCACCTTATTTAGAGCCTTTCCAGGTGGAGTCATTTTGTTGTTTTCAGTGGTTAGCACATTGGGCTCACAGCTCCAGGGTCGTGGGTTCAAATCCAGGTTGGTCCACCTGTGTGGAGTTTGTATGTTCTCCCTAGGCTCCGGTTTCCTCCTACTTTCCTAAAACATGCATGGTAGGCTGATTGGACACTTTAAATTGCCCTTTTAATTGGTGCGAATGTATGTATGAGTAGTTTTTTTGCCAATATGTACTAGGTTCCAGCGTGTGTGCAGTCGATTGGTCGCCGGTCTTTTGGTCGCCCCAACCGCAACAACGGGCGACCAAAAGACCGATGACCAAAAGACCGGCGACAAAACAAGGTAAAACAACACGGTCTACGCATCAATAAAAGTCAACAATGGCCCTGAGCAGTTTCACTGAGCCGACGTGTGAGTGTATAAGAGTTTGTATGTACATGCGTTGTCCCTTTTTAGAAGCTTCGTCAGTCAGGGCCCTAACAAGTTCTCCAACAAAAAACAATAAAAGTCTGGGAAATTTGGAGCTTTTCTTTAGCCTAATAATTACTAGGGCATTAAGTATGACTAAATAGTAATTCACAGTTTGTATTTAGAGAATTTGAGCAACGATTTAAATGGTAATTATCACTTACCTTCCGGGCGACCAAAAGACTGGCGACCAAAAGACTGGCGACCAATCGACCGTGTACCGTTCCAGCGTGTACTCTCGCTATTTTAGCTATGACTCGGAGGACAAGCGTGACAGAAAAAAGTAATGAAAATATGCCTGACCAGTCAAAAGCAAAATACCCAATTGAGTGACAAAGTGAGTGGCCGCTGAGTGTGGGATAACTCTATTTCATTGGAATTTGAAGTTTGATACATCTTGCACCATTACTCTGTAATCAATTTGCTATGCTATGAGATTATGAGAAAATTGTAAAAGTATTTCACATCATTGTAACCTGTTTTATCTGGTAATATTTTAAATTACTCAAATTCTCAGTATGAACCTAATTGAGTGCTATCAACTGTACTGCACTACAGGTGTGGCCAACTCTGGTATTCGAGAACCGCTATCCAGTGTGTTTTCCATATCTCCCTCCTCTAGCACATCAGACTAAAATGATCATCCCTTTAGCAAGCTGTCCAGAAGCTTGATACCGATCCCAATTATTTGATTCTGGTGTTTTGGTGGAGGCAGATATGGAAACATGACCAAATAGCGGCTCTCGAGGAACAGTCGGCCACCCATTTATAGTAAGGCTTTTTTTTCCTTAAAAAAACAACCAACATGTACGACCATGTATAGTAAGGCTTTTTTCTTAAAAATGGACCAGGTATAGTAAGGCTTAATTTCTTAAAAACGACCATGTATAGTAAGGCTTTTTTTCTTACAAAACGACCATGTATAGTAAGGCTTTTTTTCTTAAAAAACGACCATGCATAGTAAGGCTTTTTTTCTTTAAAAAATGACCATGTATAGTAAGGCTTTTTTCTTTAAAAAAAAAACCGACCATGTATAGTAAGGCTTTTTTTCTTACAAAACGACCATGTACAGTAAGGCTTTTTTTTTTTTAAAAACGACCATGCATAGTAAGGCTTTTTTTAAAAAAAAATGACCATGTATAGTAAGGCTTTTTTCTTTAAAAAATTACCATGTTTAGTGAGACTTTTTTTCTTAAAAAATGACCATGTATAGTAAGGCTTTTTTTTCTTAAAAAACGACCATGTATAGTAAGGCTTTTTTTCCTTAAAAAACGACCATAGATAGTAAGGCTTTTTTCTTAAGGCTTTTTTTCTTAAAAAACGACCATGTATATTAAGGCTATTTCTTTAAAAAACGACCATGTATAGCAAGTTTTTTTCCTCAAAAACGACCATGTATAGTAAGGCTTTTTTTCCTTAAAAAACGACCATGTATAGTAAGGCTTTTTTTCTTAAAAAATGACCATAGATAGTAAGGCTTTTTTCTTGAGGCTTTTTTTTCTTAAAAAACGACCCTGTATAGTAAGGCTTTTTTCTTGAGGCTTTTTTTTCTTAAAAAACGACCCTGTATAGTAAGGCGTTTTTCTTCAAAAAACGACCATGTATAGTAAGGCTTTTTTCTTCAAAAAACGACCATGTATAGTAAAGCCTTTTTCTTAAAAAACGACCATGTATATTAAGGCTATTTCTTTAAAAAACGACCATGTATAGCAAGTTTTTTTCCTCAAAAACGACCATGTATAGTAAGGCTTTTTTTCCTTAAACGACCATGTATAGTAAGGTTTTTTTTTCTTAAAAAATGACCATGTATAGTAAGGCTTTTTTTCCTTAAAAAATGACCATAGATAGTAAGGCTTTTTTCCCTTAAAAACAACCATGGATAGTGAGGCTTTTTTCTTAAGGCTTTTTTCTTAAAAAACGACCATGTATAGTAAGGCTTTTTTCTTAAAAACACGACCATGTACAGTAAGGCTTTTTTTCTTTGAAAAATGACCATGTACAGTAAGGCTTTTTTTCTTAAAAACGACCATGTATAGTGAGCCTTTTTTATTTAAAAAATGACCATGTTTAGTGAGACTTTTTTTCTTCAATAATGACCATGTATAGTAAGGCTTTCTTTTCTTAAAAAAATGACCATGTATAGTAAGGCTTTTTCCTTAAAAAACGCCCATAGATAGTAAGGCTTTTTTCTTAAGGCTTTTTTTCTTAAAAAACGACCATGAATAGTGAGGCTTTTTTCTTTAAAAAAATGACCATGTATAGTAAGGCTTTTTTTCTTCAAAAAACGACCATGTATAGTGAAGCATTTTTTCTTAAAAAAATGACCATGTACAGTGAGGCTTTTTTTCTTTAAAAAATGAGCATGTATAGTAAGGCTTTTTTCTTTAAAAAAAACGATCATGTATAGTAAGGCTTTTTTCTTAAAAAAAAAACCGACCATGTATAGTAAGGCTTTTTTTCTTAAAAACACGACCATGTACAGTAAGGCTTTTTTTCTTAAAAACGACCATGTATAGTGAGGCTTTTTTTATTTAAAAAATGACCATGTTTAGTGAGACTTTTTTTCTTAACAAATGACCATGTATAGTAAGGCTTTTTTTTCTCAAAAAAATGACCTTGTATAGTAAAGCTTTTTTTCTTAAAAAAACGACCATGTACAGTAAGCCTTTTTTTTTAAAAATGACCATGTATAGTGAGGCTTTTTTTCTTTAAAAAATGACCATGTTTAGTGAGACTTTTTTTCTTTAAAAATGACCATGTATAGTAAGGCTTTTTTTCTTAAAAAATGACCATGTATAGTAAGGCTTTTTTTCCTTAAAACGACCATAGATAGTAAGGCTTTTTTCTTAAAGCCTTTTTTCTTAAAAAACGAACATGTATATTAAGGCTATTTCTTTAAAAAACGACCATGTATAGCAAGTTTTTTTCCTCAAAAACGACCATGTATAGTAAGGCTTTTTTTCCTTAAAAAACGACCATGTATAGTAAGGCTTTTTTTCTTAAAAAATGACCATGTAAAGTAAGGCTTTTTTTCCTTAAAAAATGACCATAGATAGTAAGGCTTTTTTCTTAAGGCTTTTTTTTCTTAAAAAACAACCCTGTATAGTAAGGCTTTTTTCTTCAAAAAAACGACCATGTATAGTAAGGCTTTTTTCTTCAAAAAACGACCATGTATAGTAAAGCCTTTTTCTTAAAAAAACGACCAGGTATAGGAAGGCTTTTTTTTCTTAAAAAATGACTAGGTATATTAAGGCTATTTCTTTAAAAAACGACCATGTATAGTAAGGTTCTTTCCCCTTAAAAACGACCATGAATGGTAAGGCTTTTTTTTCTTAAAAAACGACCATGTATAGTAAGGCTTTTTTCTTAAAAAACGACCATGTATAGTAAGGCTTTTTTCTTAAAAAACGACCATGCATAGTAAGGCTTTTTTGTTAAAAAACACCATGTATAGTAAGGCTTTTTTTCTTAAAAAAACGACAATGTATAGTAAGACTTTTATTCCTTAAAAAATGACCCTGTATAGTAAGGCTTTTTTTCTTGTCCAGAAGCTTGTTACCGATCCCAATTATTTGATTCTGGTGTTTTGGTGGAGGCAGATATGGAAACATGACCAAATAGCGGCTCTCGAGGAACAGTCGGCCACCCATTTATAGTAAGGCTTTTTTTCTTCTTAAAAAAACAACCACCATGTACGACCATGTATAGTAAGGCTTTTTTCTTAAAAATGGACCATGTATAGTAAGGCTTAATTTCTTAAAAACGACCATGTATAGTAAGGCTTTTTTTCTTAAAAAACGACCATGCATAGTGAGGCTTTTTTTCTTTAAAAAATGACCATGTATAGTAAGGCTTTTTTCTTTAAAAAAAAGATCATGTATAGTAAGGCTTTTTTCTTTTAAAAAAAAACCGACCATGTATAGTAAGGCTTTTTTCCCTTTAAAAACAACCATAGATAGTAAGGCTTTTTTCTTAAAAAACGACCATGCATAGTAAGGCTTTTTTTCTTTAAAAAATGACCATGTATAGTAAGGCTTTTTTCTTTAAAAAAACGATCATGTATAGTAAGGCTTTTTTCTTTAAAAAAAAAAAACCGACCATGTATAGTAAGGCTTTTTTTCTTAAAAAAACGACCATGTACAGTAAAGGCTTTTTTCTTTAAAAAAACGATCATGTATAGTAAGGCTTTTTTCTTTAAAAAAAAAAAACCGACCATGTATAGTAAGGCTTTTTTTCTTAAAAAAACGACCATGTACAGTAAAGGCTTTTTTTCTTAAAAAAAACGACCATGTACAGTGAGGCTTTTTTTCTTTAAAAAACGACCATGTTTAGTAAGACTTTTTTTTAAAAAAATGACCATGTATAGTAAGGCTTTTTTTTCTTAAAAAACCACCATGCATAGTGAGGCTTTTTTTCTTTAAAAAAATGACCATGTATAGTAAGGCTTTTTTCTTTAAAAAAAACGATCATGTATAGTAAGGCTTTTTTCTTTAAAAAAACCTGACCATTTATAGTAAGGCTTTTTTTCTTAAAAACACGACCATGTACAGTAAGGCTTTTTTTCTTTGAAAAATGACCATGTACAGTAAGGCTTTTTTTCTTAAAAACGACCATGTATAGTGAGCCTTTTTTATTTAAAAAATGACCATGTTTAGTGAGACTTTTTTTCTTCAATAATGACCATGTATAGTAAGGCTTTCTTTTCTTAAAAAAATGACCATGTATAGTAAGGCTTTTTCCTTAAAAAACGCCCATAGATAGTAAGGCTTTTTTCTTAAGGCTTTTTTTCTTAAAAAACGACCATGAATAGTGAGGCTTTTTTCTTTAAAAAAATGACCATGTATAGTAAGGCTTTTTTTATTCAAAAAACGACCATGTATAGTGAAGCATTTTTTCTTAAAAAAATGACCATGTACAGTGAGGCTTTTTTTCTTTAAAAAATGAGCATGTATAGTAAGGCTTTTTTCTTTAAAAAAAACGATCATGTATAGTAAGGCTTTTTTCTTAAAAAAAAAACCGACCATGTATAGTAAGGCTTTTTTTCTTAAAAACACGACCATGTACAGTAAGGCTTTTTTTCTTTAAAAAACGACCATGTACAGTAAGGCTTTTTTTCTTAAAAACGACCATGTATAGTGAGGCTTTTTTTATTTAAAAAATGACCATGTTTAGTGAGACTTTTTTTCTTAACAAATGACCATGTATAGTAAGGCTTTTTTTTCTCAAAAAAATGACCTTGTATAGTAAAGCTTTTTTTCTTAAAAAAACGACCATGTACAGTAAGCCTTTTTTTTAAAAATGACCATGTATAGTGAGGCTTTTTTTCTTTAAAAAATGACCATGTTTAGTGAGACTTTTTTTCTTTAAAAATGACCATGTATAGTAAGGCTTTTTTTCTTAAAAAATGACCATGTATAGTAAGGCTTTTTTTCCTTAAAACGACCATAGATAGTAAGGCTTTTTTCTTAAAGCCTTTTTTCTTAAAAAACGAACATGTATATTAAGGCTATTTCTTTAAAAAACGACCATGTATAGCAAGTTTTTTTCCTCAAAAACGACCATGTATAGTAAGGCTTTTTTTCCTTAAAAAACGACCATGTATAGTAAGGCTTTTTTTCTTAAAAAATGACCATGTAAAGTAAGGCTTTTTTTCCTTAAAAAATGACCATAGATAGTAAGGCTTTTTTCTTAAGGCTTTTTTTTCTTAAAAAACAACCCTGTATAGTAAGGCTTTTTTCTTCAAAAAAACGACCATGTATAGTAAGGCTTTTTTCTTCAAAAAACGACCATGTATAGTAAAGCCTTTTTCTTAAAAAAACGACCAGGTATAGGAAGGCTTTTTTTTCTTAAAAAATGACTAGGTATATTAAGGCTATTTCTTTAAAAAACGACCATGTATAGTAAGGTTCTTTCCCCTTAAAAACGACCATGAATGGTAAGGCTTTTTTTTCTTAAAAAACGACCATGTATAGTAAGGCTTTTTTCTTAAAAAACGACCATGTATAGTAAGGCTTTTTTCTTAAAAAACGACCATGCATAGTAAGGCTTTTTTGTTAAAAAACACCATGTATAGTAAGGCTTTTTTTCTTAAAAAAACGACAATGTATAGTAAGACTTTTATTCCTTAAAAAATGACCCTGTATAGTAAGGCTTTTTTTCTTGTCCAGAAGCTTGTTACCGATCCCAATTATTTGATTCTGGTGTTTTGGTGGAGGCAGATATGGAAACATGACCAAATAGCGGCTCTCGAGGAACAGTCGGCCACCCATTTATAGTAAGGCTTTTTTTCTTCTTAAAAAAACAACCACCATGTACGACCATGTATAGTAAGGCTTTTTTCTTAAAAATGGACCATGTATAGTAAGGCTTAATTTCTTAAAAACGACCATGTATAGTAAGGCTTTTTTTCTTAAAAAACGACCATACATAGTGAGGCTTTTTTTCTTTAAAAAATGACCATGTATAGTAAGGCTTTTTTCTTAAAAAACGACCATGTATAGTAAGGCTTTTTTCTTAAAAAACGACCATGCATAGTAAGGCTTTTTTGTTAAAAAACACCATGTATAGTAAGGCTTTTTTTCTTAAAAAAACGACAATGTATAGTAAGACTTTTATTCCTTAAAAAATGACCCTGTATAGTAAGGCTTTTTTTCTTGTCCAGAAGCTTGTTACCGATCCCAATTATTTGATTCTGGTGTTTTGGTGGAGGCAGATATGGAAACATGACCAAATAGCGGCTCTCGAGGAACAGTCGGCCACCCATTTATAGTAAGGCTTTTTTTCTTCTTAAAAAAACAACCACCATGTACGACCATGTATAGTAAGGCTTTTTTCTTAAAAATTGACCATGTATAGTAAGGCTTAATTTCTTAAAAACGACCATGTATAGTAAGGCTTTTTTTCTTAAAAAACGACCATACATAGTGAGGCTTTTTTTCTTTAAAAAATGACCATGTATAGTAAGGCTTTTTTCTTTAAAAAAAAGATCATGTATAGTAAGGCTTTTTTCTTTTAAAAAAAAACCGACCATGTATAGTAAGGCTTTTTTCCCTTTAAAAACAACCATAGATAGTAAGGCTTTTTTCTTAAAAAACGACCATGCATAGTAAGGCTTTTTTTCTTTAAAAAATGACCATGTATAGTAAGGCTTTTTTCTTTAAAAAAACGATCATGTATAGTAAGGCTTTTTTCTTTAAAAAAAAAAAACCGACCATGTATAGTAAGGCTTTTTTTCTTAAAAAAACGACCATGTACAGTAAAGGCTTTTTTCTTTAAAAAAACGATCATGTATAGTAAGGCTTTTTTCTTTAAAAAAAAAAAACCGACCATGTATAGTAAGGCTTTTTTTCTTAAAAAAACGACCATGTACAGTAAAGGCTTTTTTTCTTAAAAAAAACGACCATGTACAGTGAGGCTTTTTTTCTTTAAAAAACGACCATGTTTAGTAAGACTTTTTTTTAAAAAAATGACCATGTATAGTAAGGCTTTTTTTTCTTAAAAAACCACCATGCATAGTGAGGCTTTTTTTCTTTAAAAAAATGACCATGTATAGTAAGGCTTTTTTCTTTAAAAAAAACGATCATGTATAGTAAGGCTTTTTTCTTTAAAAAAACCTGACCATTTATAGTAAGGCTTTTTTTCTTAAAAACACGACCATGTACAGTAAGGCTTTTTTTCTTTGAAAAATGACCATGTACAGTAAGGCTTTTTTTCTTAAAAACGACCATGTATAGTGAGCCTTTTTTATTTAAAAAATGACCATGTTTAGTGAGACTTTTTTTCTTCAATAATGACCATGTATAGTAAGGCTTTCTTTTCTTAAAAAAATGACCATGTATAGTAAGGCTTTTTCCTTAAAAAACGCCCATAGATAGTAAGGCTTTTTTCTTAAGGCTTTTTTTCTTAAAAAACGACCATGAATAGTGAGGCTTTTTTCTTTAAAAAAATGACCATGTATAGTAAGGCTTTTTTTATTCAAAAAACGACCATGTATAGTGAAGCATTTTTTCTTAAAAAAATGACCATGTACAGTGAGGCTTTTTTTCTTTAAAAAATGAGCATGTATAGTAAGGCTTTTTTCTTTAAAAAAAACGATCATGTATAGTAAGGCTTTTTTCTTAAAAAAAAAACCGACCATGTATAGTAAGGCTTTTTTTCTTAAAAACACGACCATGTACAGTAAGGCTTTTTTTCTTTAAAAAACGACCATGTACAGTAAGGCTTTTTTTCTTAAAAACGACCATGTATAGTGAGGCTTTTTTTATTTAAAAAATGACCATGTTTAGTGAGACTTTTTTTCTTAACAAATGACCATGTATAGTAAGGCTTTTTTTTCTCAAAAAAATGACCTTGTATAGTAAAGCTTTTTTTCTTAAAAAAACGACCATGTACAGTAAGCCTTTTTTTTAAAAATGACCATGTATAGTGAGGCTTTTTTTCTTTAAAAAATGACCATGTTTAGTGAGACTTTTTTTCTTTAAAAATGACCATGTATAGTAAGGCTTTTTTTCTTAAAAAATGACCATGTATAGTAAGGCTTTTTTTCCTTAAAACGACCATAGATAGTAAGGCTTTTTTCTTAAAGCCTTTTTTCTTAAAAAACGAACATGTATATTAAGGCTATTTCTTTAAAAAACGACCATGTATAGCAAGTTTTTTTCCTCAAAAACGACCATGTATAGTAAGGCTTTTTTTCCTTAAAAAACGACCATGTATAGTAAGGCTTTTTTTCTTAAAAAATGACCATGTAAAGTAAGGCTTTTTTTCCTTAAAAAATGACCATAGATAGTAAGGCTTTTTTCTTAAGGCTTTTTTTTCTTAAAAAACAACCCTGTATAGTAAGGCTTTTTTCTTCAAAAAAACGACCATGTATAGTAAGGCTTTTTTCTTCAAAAAACGACCATGTATAGTAAAGCCTTTTTCTTAAAAAAACGACCAGGTATAGGAAGGCTTTTTTTTCTTAAAAAATGACTAGGTATATTAAGGCTATTTCTTTAAAAAACGACCATGTATAGTAAGGTTCTTTCCCCTTAAAAACGACCATGAATGGTAAGGCTTTTTTTTCTTAAAAAACGACCATGTATAGTAAGGCTTTTTTCTTAAAAAACGACCATGTATAGTAAGGCTTTTTTCTTAAAAAACGACCATGCATAGTAAGGCTTTTTTGTTAAAAAACACCATGTATAGTAAGGCTTTTTTTCTTAAAAAAACGACAATGTATAGTAAGACTTTTATTCCTTAAAAAATGACCCTGTATAGTAAGGCTTTTTTTCTTGTCCAGAAGCTTGTTACCGATCCCAATTATTTGATTCTGGTGTTTTGGTGGAGGCAGATATGGAAACATGACCAAATAGCGGCTCTCGAGGAACAGTCGGCCACCCATTTATAGTAAGGCTTTTTTTCTTCTTAAAAAAACAACCACCATGTACGACCATGTATAGTAAGGCTTTTTTCTTAAAAATGGACCATGTATAGTAAGGCTTAATTTCTTAAAAACGACCATGTATAGTAAGGCTTTTTTTCTTAAAAAACGACCATACATAGTGAGGCTTTTTTTCTTTAAAAAATGACCATGTATAGTAAGGCTTTTTTCTTAAAAAACGACCATGTATAGTAAGGCTTTTTTCTTAAAAAACGACCATGCATAGTAAGGCTTTTTTGTTAAAAAACACCATGTATAGTAAGGCTTTTTTTCTTAAAAAAACGACAATGTATAGTAAGACTTTTATTCCTTAAAAAATGACCCTGTATAGTAAGGCTTTTTTTCTTGTCCAGAAGCTTGTTACCGATCCCAATTATTTGATTCTGGTGTTTTGGTGGAGGCAGATATGGAAACATGACCAAATAGCGGCTCTCGAGGAACAGTCGGCCACCCATTTATAGTAAGGCTTTTTTTCTTCTTAAAAAAACAACCACCATGTACGACCATGTATAGTAAGGCTTTTTTCTTAAAAATGGACCATGTATAGTAAGGCTTAATTTCTTAAAAACGACCATGTATAGTAAGGCTTTTTTTCTTAAAAAACGACCATACATAGTGAGGCTTTTTTTCTTTAAAAAATGACCATGTATAGTAAGGCTTTTTTCTTTAAAAAAAAGATCATGTATAGTAAGGCTTTTTTCTTTTAAAAAAAAACCGACCATGTATAGTAAGGCTTTTTTCCCTTTAAAAACAACCATAGATAGTAAGGCTTTTTTCTTAAAAAACGACCATGCATAGTAAGGCTTTTTTTCTTTAAAAAATGACCATGTATAGTAAGGCTTTTTTCTTTAAAAAAACGATCATGTATAGTAAGGCTTTTTTCTTTAAAAAAAAAAAACCGACCATGTATAGTAAGGCTTTTTTTCTTAAAAAAACGACCATGTACAGTAAAGGCTTTTTTCTTTAAAAAAACGATCATGTATAGTAAGGCTTTTTTCTTTAAAAAAAAAAAACCGACCATGTATAGTAAGGCTTTTTTTCTTAAAAAAACGACCATGTACAGTAAAGGCTTTTTTTCTTAAAAAAAACGACCATGTACAGTGAGGCTTTTTTTCTTTAAAAAACGACCATGTTTAGTAAGACTTTTTTTTAAAAAAATGACCATGTATAGTAAGGCTTTTTTTTCTTAAAAAAATGACCATGTACAGTAAGGCTTTTTTTCTTAAAAACGACCATGTATAGTAAGGCTTTTTTCTTTAAAAAACGATCATGTAAAGTAAGGCTTTTTTCTTTAAAAAAAATCCGACCATGTATAGTAAGGCTTTTTTTCTTAAAAACACGACCATGTACAGTAAGGCTTTTTTTCTTCAAAAAACGACCATGTACAGTAAGGCTTTTTTTCTTAAAAACGACCATGTATAGTGAGGCTTTTTTTCTTAAAAAAATGACCATGTTTAGTGAGACTTTTTTTCTTAAAAAATGACCATGTATAGTAAGGCTTTTTTTTCTTAAAAAAGACCATCTATAGTAAGGCTTTTTTTCCTTAAAAAACGACCATAGATAGTAAGGCTTTTTTCTTAAGGCTTTTTTTCTTAAAAAACGACCATGTATATTAAGGCTAATTCTTTAAAAAACGACCATGTATAGCAAGTTTTTTTCCTCAAAAACGAGCATGTATAGTAAGGCTTTTTTTCCTTAAAAAACGACCATGTATAGTAAGGCTTTTTTTCTTAAAAAATTCCCTGTATATTAAGGCTTTTTTCTTCAAAAAACGACCATGTATAGTAAGGCTTTTTTCTTCAAAAAACAACCACGTATAGTAAAGTCTTTTTCTTAAAAAACGACCAGGTATATTAAGGCTATTTCTTTAAAAAACGACCATGTATAGTAAGGGTTTTTCCCCTTAAAACGACCATGAATAGTAAGGCTTTTTTTTCTTAAAAAACGACCATCTATAGTAAGGCTTTTTTTCTTAAAAAATGACCATGTATAGTAGGCTTTTTTTCCCTTAAAAACAACCATGGATAGTAAGGCTTTTTTCTTAAAAAACGACCATGTATAGTAAGGCTTTTTTCTTAAAAAACGACCATGCATAGTAAGGTAAGGCTTTTTTTCTTAAAAAAACGACCATGTATATTAAGGCTTTTTTTCTTAAAAAACGACCATGCATAGTGAGGATTTTTTTCTTTAAAAAATGACCATGTATAGTAAGGCTTTTTTCTTTAAAAAAAACGATCATGTATAGTAAGGCTTTTTTCCCTTAAAAACAACCATAGATAGTAAGGCTTTTTTCTTAAAAAACGACCATGTATAGTAAGGCTTTTTTCTTAAAAACTGACCATGCATAGTAAGGCTTTTTTTCTTTAAAAAACACCATGTATAGTAAGGCTTTTTTTCTTAAAAAAACGACCATGTATAGTAAGCCTTTTATTCCTTAAAAAACGACCCTTATAGTAAGGCTTTTTTTCTTTAAAAAACGACGATGTATAGTAAAGCTTTTTTCTTAAAAAACACCATGTATAGTATGGATTTTTTTCCTTAAAAAACGACCATGTATGGTAAGACTTTTTTTCTTAAAAAACGACCATGGATAGTAAGGCTTTGTTTCCCTCAAAAAACGACCATGTATAGTACTTTACCATTTGAGCTAAGGAACCCAACAACCCGCTTACTATGTCACGGACTGGCTAACTATTTTTCTGTTTGACCAGACAAGTAACAATTTGGATGATATGGGAATCGATATGACCACCTTTCACATGGTGAGTGGATGTCTTACCATTTCAGCTAAGTTCACACCTCCCAAATTGGTTCGGACTGGCTCACTATTTTTCCATTGCAGATGAAGAGTGACAAGTTGGTGGATGTGGGATTCGATCCGACTATCTTCTGTGGCAATCTGTGGCATAGGTACCTATGTCGTTTTCTATTTAAAAAAGACTTATATACCTATGTCGTTTTATACAAAAAACGATATAGGTACCTATGTCGTTTTCTATTTAAAAAAAACTTATATTCCTATGCCCTTTTTTTTTCTTTAAAAAAACACCATATATAGTAAGGCTTTTTTGTTGTTAAAAAATGACCATGTATAGCAGGGGTCCCCAAACCGGTCCTCGAGGGCCACTGTGGGTGCAGGTTTTTGTTCCAACCGATCCAGCACAGACATTTTGACCAATGAGATTTCTGCAGAAAACAATAAGCACCTGACTGCAATCCACTGATTGCACTTGTAGGACACCAGATTGGTGAAAAAAAGTTGCCCTCTTCCTGGGTTGGAATGAAAACCAGCACCCACTGCGGCCCTTTGTGGAATAGTTTGGAGACACCTCATGTATAGTAAGGCTTTTTTACTTAAAAAACGACCATGTATAGTAAGGCTTTTTTCTTTAAAAAAAACGACTATGCATAGTTAGGCTTTTTTCTTAAAAAACACCATGTATCGTAAGCCTTTTTTTCCTTAAAAAAAGACCATGTATACTATACATACACATACTATAGCCTTACTATACATTGTTGTTTTTTAAGAAAAAAGCCTCACTATACAGGGTCGTTTTTAAGGAATAAAAGCCTTATTATACATGGTTGTTTTTTAAGAAAAAAAGCCTTACTATACATTGTATAGTAAGGCTTTTTTTCTTAAAAAACAACCATGTATAATAAGGCTTTTATTCCTTAAAAACGACCCTGTATAGTGAGGCTTTTTTCTTAAAAAACAACAATGTATAGTAAGGCTTTTTTCGTAAAAAACACCATGTATAGTATGGCTTTTTTTTCCTTAAAAAATGACCATGAATAGTAAGGCTTTTTTCTTTATAAAGACCATGAATATTAAGCCTTTTTTTCTTAAAAAACGACCATGTATAGTAAGGATTTTTTTAACGAAAAAAACGGCCGATCAGATCGCCCAATTCCCCCGGCCAATCAGATCACCCGTTTTCCCCGGCCAATAAGTTCACCCGATCCCAACCGGCCAATCAGATCGCCCGATTCCCCCGGCCAATCAGATCGCCCGATTCCAACCGGCCAATCAGATCGCCCGATTCCCCCGGCCAATCAGATCGCCCGATTCAAACCGTCCAATCAGATCGCCCGATTCCAGCCGGCCAATCAGATCGCCCGATCCCAACCGGCCAATCAGATCGCCCGATCCCAACCGGCCAATCAGATCGCCCGATCCCAACCGGCCAATCAGATCGCCCGATTCCCCCGGCCAATCAGATCGCCCGATCCCAACCGGCCAATCAGATCGCCCGATTCCCCCGGCCAATCAGATCGCCCGATTCCCCCGGCCAATCAGATCGCCCGATTCCCCCGGCCAATCAGATCGCCCGATTCCCCCGGCCAATCAGATCGCCCGATTCCCCCGGCCAATCAGATCGCCCGATTCCCCCGGCCAATCAGATCGCCCGATTCCCCCGGCCAATCAGATCGCCCGATTCCCCCGGCCAATCAGATCGCCCGATTCCCCCGGCCAATCAGATCGCCCGATTCCCCCGGCCAATCAGATCGCCCGATTCCCCCGGCCAATCAGATCGCCCGATTCCCCCGGCCAATCAGATCGCCCGATTCCCCCGGCCAATCAGATCGCCCGATTCCCCCGGCCAATCAGATCCCCCGATTCCCCCGGCCAATCAGATCGCCCGATTCCAACCGGCCAATCAGATCGCCCGATTCCAACCGGCCAATCAGATCGCCCGATTCCAACCGGCCAATCAGATCGCCCGATTCCAACCGGCCAATCAGATCGCCCGATTCCAACCGGCCAATCAGATCGCCCGATTCCAACCGGCCAATCAGATCGCCCGATTCCAACCGGCCAATCAGATCGCCCGATTCCAACCGGCCAATCAGATCGCCCGATTCCCCCGGCCAATCAGATCGCCCGATTCCCCCGGCCAATCAGATCGCCCGATTCCCCCGGCCAATCAGATCGCCCGATTCCCCCGGCCAATCAGATCGCCCGATTCCCCCGGCCAATCAGATCGCCCGATTCCAACCGGCCAATCAGATCGCCCGATTCCAACCGGCCAATCAGATCGCCCGATTCCCCCGGCCAATCAGATCGCCCGATTCCAACCGGCCAATCAGATCGCCCGATTCCCCCGGCCAATCAGATCGCCCGATTCCCCCGGCCAATCAGATCGCCCGATTCCCCCGGCCAATCAGATCGCCCGATTCCCCCGGCCAATCAGATCGCCCGATTCCCCCGGCCAATCAGATCGCCCGATTCCCCCGGCCAATCAGATCGCCCGATTCCCCCGGCCAATCAGATCGCCCGATCCCAACCGGCCAATCAGATCGCCCGATCCCAACCGGCCAATCAGATCGCCCGATCCCAACCGGCCAATCAGATCGCCCGATCCCAACCGGCCAATCAGATCGCCCGATTCCCCCGGCCAATCAGATCGCCCGATTCCCCCGGCCAATCAGATCGCCCGATTCCCCCGGCCAATCAGATCGCCCGATTCCCCCGGCCAATCAGATCGCCCGATTCCCCCGGCCAATCAGATCGCCCGATTCCGCCGGCCAATCAGATCGCCCGATTCCCCCGGCCAATCAGATCGCCCGATTCCCCCGGCCAATCAGATCGCCCGATTCCCCCGGCCAATCAGATCGCCCGATTCCCCCGGCCAATCAGATCGCCCGATTCCCCCGGCCAATCAGATCGCCCGATTCCCCCGGCCAATCAGATCGCCCGATTCCCCCGGCCAATCAGATCGCACGATCCCAACCGGCCAATCAGATCGCCCGATTCCCCCGGCCAATCAGATCGCCCGATTCCCCCGGCCAATCAGATCGCCCGATTCCCCCGGCCAATCAGATCGCCCGATTCCGCCGGCCAATCAGATCGCCCGATTCCGCCGGCCAATCAGATCGCCCGATTCCCCCGGCCAATCAGATCGCCCGATTCCCCCGGCCAATCAGATCGCCCGATTCCCCCGGCCAATCAGATCGCCCGATTCCCCCGGCCAATCAGATCGCCCGATTCCCCCGGCCAATCAGATCGCCCGATTCCCCCGGCCAATCAGATCGCCCGATTCCGCCGGCCAATCAGATCGCCCGATTCCCCCGGCCAATCAGATCGCCCGATCCCAACCGGCCAATCAGATCGCCCGATCCCAACCGGCCAATCAGATCGCCCGATTCCAACCGGCCAATCAGATCGCCCGATCCCAACCGGCCAATCAGATCGCCCGATTCCCCCGGCCAATCAGATCGCCCGATTCCCCCGGCCAATCAGATCGCCCGATTCCAACCGGCCAATCAGATCGCCCGATTCCAACCGGCCAATCAGATCGCCCGATTCCAACCGGCCAATCAGATCGCCCGATTCCCCCGGCCAATCAGATCGCCCGATTCCGCCGGCCAATCAGATCGCCCGATTCCCCCGGCCAATCAGATCGCCCGATTCCGCCGGCCAATCAGATCGCCCGATTCCCCCGGCCAATCAGATCGCCCGATTCCCCCGGCCAATCAGATCGCCCGATTCCCCCGGCCAATCAGATCGCCCGATTCCCCCGGCCAATCAGATCGCCCGATTCCCCCGGCCAATCAGATCGCCCGATTCCCCCGGCCAATCAGATCGCCCGATTCCCCCGGCCAATCAGATCGCCCGATTCCCCCGGCCAATCAGATCGCCCGATTCCCCCGGCCAATCAGATCGCCCGATCCCAACCGGCCAATCAGATCGCCCGATCCCAACCGGCCAATCAGATCGCCCGATCCCAACCGGCCAATCAGATCGCCCGATCCCAACCGGCCAATCAGATCGCCCGATTCCCCCGGCCAATCAGATCGCCCGATTCCCCCGGCCAATCAGATCGCCCGATTCCCCCGGCCAATCAGATCGCCCGATTCCCCCGGCCAATCAGATCGCCCGATTCCCCCGGCCAATCAGATCGCCCGATTCCCCCGGCCAATCAGATCGCCCGATTCCCCCGGCCAATCAGATCGCCCGATTCCCCCGGCCAATCAGATCGCCCGATTCCCCCGGCCAATCAGATCGCCCGATTCCCCCGGCCAATCAGATCGCCCGATTCCCCCGGCCAATCAGATCGCACGATCCCAACCGGCCAATCAGATCGCCCGATTCCGCCGGCCAATCAGATCGCCCGATTCCCCCGGCCAATCAGATCGCCCGATTCCGCCGGCCAATCAGATCGCCCGATTCCCCCGGCCAATCAGATCGCCCGATCCCAACCGGCCAATCAGATCGCCCGATTCCGCCGGCCAATCAGATCGCCCGATTCCAACCGGCCAATCAGATCGCCCGATCCCAACCGGCCAATCAGATCGCCTGATTCCCCCGGCCAATCAGATCGCCCGATTCCCCCGGCCAATCAGATCGCCCGATTCCCCCGGCCAATCAGATCGCCCGATTCCAACCGGCCAATCAGATCGCCCGATTCCAACCGGCCAATCAGATCGCCCGATTCCAACCGGCCAATCAGATCGCCCGATTCCCCCGGCCAATCAGATCGCCCGATTCCGCCGGCCAATCAGATCGCCCGATTCCCCCGGCCAATCAGATCGCCCGATTCCCCCGGCCAATCAGATCGCCCGATTCCAACCGGCCAATCAGATCGCCCGATTCCAACTGGCCAATCAGATCGCCCGATTCCAACCGGCCAATCAGATCGCCCGATTCCAACCGGCCAATCAGATCGCCCGATTCCAACCGGCCAATCAGATCGCCCGATTCCCCCGGCCAATCAGATCGCCCGATCCCAACCGGCCAATCAGATCGCCCGATCCCAACCGGCCAATCAGATCGCCCGATCCCAACCGGCCAATCAGATCGCCCGATCCCAACCGGCCAATCAGATCGCCCGATCCCAACCGGCCAATCAGATCGCCCGATTCCGCCGGCCAATCAGATCGCCCGATCCCAACCGGCCAATCAGATCGCCCGATTCCCCCGGCCAATCAGATCGCCCGATTCCCCCGGCCAATCAGATCGCCCGATTCCCCCGGCCAATCAGATCGCCCGATTCCAACCGGCCAATCAGATCGCCCGATTCCAACCGGCCAATCAGATCGCCCGATTCCAACCGGCCAATCAGATCGCCCGATTCCAACCGGCCAATCAGATCGCCCGATTCCCCCGGCCAATCAGATCGCCCGATTCCCCCGGCCAATCAGATCGCCCGATTCCCCCGGCCAATCAGATCGCCCGATTCCCCCGGCCAATCAGATCGCCCGATTCCAACCGGCCAATCAGATCGCCCGATTCCAACCGGCCAATCAGATCGCCCGATTCCAACCGGCCAATCAGATCGCCCGATTCCAACCGGCCAATCAGATCGCCCGATTCCAACCGGCCAATCAGATCGCCCGATTCCCCCGGCCAATCAGATCGCCCGATTCCAACCGGCCAATCAGATCGCCCGATTCCAACCGGCCAATCAGATCGCCCGATTCCCCCGGCCAATCAGATCGCCCGATTCCCCCGGCCAATCAGATCGCCCGATTCCGCCGGCCAATCAGATCGCCCGATTCCCCCGGCCAATCAGATCGCCCGATTCCGCCGGCCAATCAGATCGCCCGATTCCGCCGGCCAATCAGATCGCCCGATTCCCCCGGCCAATCAGATCGCCCGATTCCCCCGGCCAATCAGATCGCCCGATTCCGCCGGCCAATCAGATCGCCCGATTCCCCCGGCCAATCAGATCGCCCGATTCCGCCGGCCAATCAGATCGCCCGATTCCCCCCGCCAATCAGATCGCCCGATTCCCCCGGCCAATCAGATCGCCCGATTCCCCCGGCCAATCAGATCGCCCGATTCCGCCGGCCAATCAGATCGCCCGATTCCCCCGGCCAATCAGATCGCCCGATTCCCCCGGCCAATCAGATCGCCCGATTCCCCCGGCCAATCAGATCGCCCGATTCCCCCGGCCAATCAGATCGCCCGATTCCCCCGGCCAATCAGATCGCCCGATTCCGCCGGCCAATCAGATCGCCCGATTCCCCCGGCCAATCAGATCGCCCGATTCCCCCGGCCAATCAGATCGCCCGATTCCCCCGGCCAATCAGATCGCACGATTCCCCCGGCCAATCAGATCGCCCGATTCCGCCGGCCAATCAGATCGCCCGATTCCGCCGCCCAATCAGATCGCCCGATTCCCCCGGCCAATCAGATCGCCCGATCCCAACCGGCCAATCAGATCGCCCGATCCCAACCGGCCAATCAGATCGCCCGATTCCCCCGGCCAATCAGATCGCCCGATTCCCCCGGCCAATCAGATCGCTCGATTCCAAACGGCCAATCAGATCGCCCGATTCCAACCGGCCAATCAGATCGCCCGATTCCAACCGGCCAATCAGATCGCCCGATTCCAACCGGCCAATCAGATCGCCCGATTCCAACCGGCCAATCAGATCGCCCGATTCCAACCGGCCAATCAGATCGCCCGATTCCAACCGGCCAATCAGATCGCCCGATTCCCCCGGCCAATCAGATCGCCCGATTCCAACCGGCCAATCAGATCGCCCGATTCCAACCGGCCAATCAGATCGCCCGATTCCCCCGGCCAATCAGATCGCCCGATTCCCCCGGCCAATCAGATCGCCCGATTCCGCCGGCCAATCAGATCGCCCGATTCCGCCGGCCAATCAGATCGCCCGATTCCGCCGGCCAATCAGATCGCCCGATTCCCCCGGCCAATCAGATCGCCCGATTCCCCCGGCCAATCAGATCGCCCGATTCCGCCGGCCAATCAGATCGCCCGATTCCCCCGGCCAATCAGATCGCCCGATTCCGCCGGCCAATCAGATCGCCCGATTCCCCCCGCCAATCAGATCGCCCGATTCCCCCGGCCAATCAGATCGCCCGATTCCGCCGGCCAATCAGATCGCCCGATTCCCCCGGCCAATCAGATCGCCCGATTCCCCCGGCCAATCAGATCGCCCGATTCCCCCGGCCAATCAGATCGCCCGATTCCCCCGGCCAATCAGATCGCCCGATTCCCCCGGCCAATCAGATCGCCCGATTCCCCCGGCCAATCAGATCGCCCGATTCCCCCGGCCAATCAGATCGCCCGATTCCCCCGGCCAATCAGATCGCCCGATTCCCCCGGCCAATCAGATCGCCCGATTCCCCCGGCCAATCAGATCGCCCGATTCCCCCGGCCAATCAGATCGCCCGATTCCCCCGGCCAATCAGATCGCCCGATTCCCCCGGCCAATCAGATCGCCCGATTCCGCCGGCCAATCAGATCGCCCGATTCCGCCGGCCAATCAGATCGCCCGATTCCCCCGGCCAATCAGATCGCCCGATTCCCCCGGCCAATCAGATCGCCCGATTCCCCCGGCCAATCAGATCGCCCGATTCCAACCGGCCAATCAGATCGCCCGATCCCAACCGGCCAATCAGATCGCCCGATCCCAACCGGCCAATCAGATCGCCCGATTCCCCCGGCCAATCAGATCGCCCGATTCCCCCGGCCAATCAGATCGCCCGATCCCAACCGGCCAATCAGATCGCCCGATTCCCCCGGCCAATCAGATCGCCCGATCCCAACCGGCCAATCAGATCGCCCGATCCCAACCGGCCAATCAGATCGCCCGATCCCAACCGGCCAATCAGATCGCCCGATCCCAACCGGCCAATCAGATCGCCCGATCCCAACCGGCCAATCAGATCGCCCGATTCCCCCGGCCAATCAGATCGCCCGATTCCCCCGGCCGATCAGATCGCTCGATTCCAAACGGCCAATCAGATCGCCCGATTCCAACCGGCCAATCAGATCGCCCGATTCCAACCGGCCAATCAGATCGCCCGATTCCAACCGGCCAATCAGATCGCTCGATTCCAACCGGCCAATCAGATCGCCCGACATGGTCATTTTTTAAGAAAAAAAGCCTTACTATACTATGTTTTTTTTTAAAGCCTTACTATACCATGTCGTTTTTTAAGAAAAAAAGCCTTACTATACTATGTCGTTTTTTAAGAAAAAAAAGCCTTACTATACTATGTCATTTTTTAAGAAAAAAAGCCTTACTATACTATGTCGTTTTTTAAGAAAATAAGCCTTACTATACTATGTCGTTTTTTAAGAAAAAAAAGCCTTACTATACTGTGTCGTTTTTTAAGAAAAAAAGCCTTACTATACTATGTCGTTTTTTAAGAAAAAAAACCTTACTATACTATGTCGTTTTTTGAGAAAAAAAAGCCTTACTATACTATGTCGTTTTTTAAGAAAAAAAGCCTTACTATACTATGTCGTTTTTTAAGAAAAAAAGCCTTACTATACTATGTCGTTTTTTAAGAAAAAAGCCTTACTATACTATGTCGTTTTTTAAGAAAAAAAGCCTTACTATACTATGTCGTTTTTTAAGAAAAAAAAGCCTTACTATACTATGTCGTTTTTTAAGAAAAAAAGCCTTACTATACTATGTCGTTTTTTAAGAAAATAAGCCTTACTATACTATGTCGTTTTTTAAGAAAAAAAAGCCTTACTATACTGTGTCGTTTTTTAAGAAAAAAAGCCTTACTATACTATGTCGTTTTTTAAGAAAAAAGCCTTACTATACTATGTCGTTTTTTAAGAAAAAAAGCCTTACTATACTATGTCGTTTTTTAAGAAAAAAAGCCTTACTATACTATGTCATTTTTTGAGAAAAAAAGCCTTACTATACTATGTCGTTTTTTAAGAAAAAAAGCCTTACTATACTATGTCGTTTTTTAAGAAAAAAAAGCCTTACTATACTATGTCATTTTTTAAGAAAAAAAGCCTTACTATACTATGTCGTTTTTTAAGAAAAAAAGCCTTACTATACTATGTCGTTTTTTAAGAAAAAAAGCCTTACTATACTATGTCATTTTTTTTTAAATTAAAAAAGCTTTACTATACTATGTCGTTTTTTAAGAAAAAAGCCTTACTATACTATGTTTTTTTTAAAGCCTTACTATACTATGTCGTTTTTTAAGAAAAAAAGCCTTACTATACTATGTCGTTTTTTAAGAAAAAAAGCCTTACTATACTATGTCGTTTTTTAAGAAAATAAGCCTTACTATACTATGTCGTTTTTTAAGAAAAAAAAGCCTTACTATACTGTGTGGTTTTTTAAGAAAAAAAGCCTTACTATACTGTGTCGTTTTTTAAGAAAAAAAGCCTTACTATACTATGTTGTTTTTTAAGAAAAAAAAGCCTTACTATACTATGTCGTTTTTTAAGAAAAAAGCCTTACTATACTATGTCGTTTTTTAAGAAAAAAAGCCTTACTATACTATGTCATTTTTTTTAAATTAAAAAAGCTTTACTATAGTATGTCGTTTTTTAAGAAAAAAAGCCTTACTATACTATGTTTTTTTTTAAAGCCTTACTATACTATGTCGTTTTTTAAGAAAAAAAGCCTTACTATACTATGTCGTTTTTTAAGAAAAAAAAGCCTTACTATACTATGTCGTTTTTTAAGAAAAAAAGCCTTACTATACTATGTCGTTTTTTAAGAAAAAAAGCCTTACTATACTATGTCGTTTTTTGAGAAAAAAAGCCTTACTATACTATGTCGTTTTTTAAGAAAAAAGCCTTACTATACTATGTCGTTTTTAAAGAAAAAAAAGGCTTACTATACTATGTCGTTTTTTAAGAAAAAAAGCCTTACTATACTATGTCGTTTTTTAAGAAAAAAAGCCTTACTATACTATGTCGTTTTTTAAGAAAAAAAAGCCTTACTATACTATGTCGTTTTTTAAGAAAAAAAGCCTTACTATACTATGTCGTTTTTTAAGAAAATAAGCCTTACTATACTATGTCGTTTTTTAAGAAAAAAAAGCCTTACTATACTGTGTCGTTTTTTAAGAAAAAAAGCCTTACTATACTATGTCGTTTTTTTAAGAAAAAAAGCCTTACTATACTATGTCGTTTTTTAAGAAAATAAGCCTTACTATACTATGTCGTTTTTTAAGAAAAAAAAGCCTTACTATACTGTGTCGTTTTTTAAGAAAAAAAGCCTTACTATACTATGTCGTTTTTTAAGAAAAAAAGCCTTACTATACTATGTCGTTTTTTAAGAAAAAAAAGCCTTACTATACTATGTCGTTTTTTAAGAAAAAAGCCTTACTATACTATGTCGTTTTTTATGAAAAAAAGCCTTACTATACTATGTCATTTTTTTTAAATTAAAAAAGCTTTACTATACTATGTCGTTTTTTAAGAAAAAAAGCCTTACTATACTATGTCGTTTTTTAAGAAAAAAAAGCCTTACTATACTATGTCGTTTTTTTTAAGAAAAAAAGCCTTACTATACTATGTCGTTTTTTAAGAAAATAAGCCTTACTATACTATGTTGTTTTTTAAGAAAAAAAAGCCTTACTATACTGTGTCGTTTTTTAAGAAAAAAAGCCTTACTATACTATGTCGTTTTTTAAGAAAAAAAGCCTTACTATACTATGTCGTTTTTTAAGAAAAAAAGCCTTACTATACTATGTCGTTTTTTAAGAAAAAAAGCCTTACTATACTATGTCATTTTTTGAGAAAAAAAGCCTTACTATACTATGTCCTTTTTTAAGAAAAAAAGCCTTACTATACTATGTCGTTTTTTAAGAAAAAAAAGCCTTACTATACTATGTCGTTTTTTAAGAAAAAAAGCCTTACTATACTATGTCGTTTTTTAAGAAAAAAAGCCTTACTATACTATGTCGTTTTTTAAGAAAAAAAGCCTTACTATACTATGTCATTTTTTTTAAATTAAAAAAGCTTTACTATACTATGTCGTTTTTTAAGAAAAAAGCCTTACTATACTATGTTTTTTTAAAGCCTTACTATACTATGTCGTTTTTTAAGAAAATAAGCCTTACTATACTATGTCGTTTTTTAAGAAAAAAAAGCCTTACTATACTGTGTCGTTTTTTAAGAAAAAAAGCCTTACTATACTATGTCGTTTTTTAAGAAAAAAAGCCTTACTATACTATGTCGTTTTTTAAGAAAAAAAAGCCTTACTATACTATGTCGTTTTTTAAGAAAAAAGCCTTACTATACTATGTCGTTTTTTATGAAAAAAAGCCTTACTATACTATGTCATTTTTTTTAAATTAAAAAAGCTTTACTATACTATGTCGTTTTTTAAGAAAAAAAGCCTTACTATACTATGTCGTTTTTTAAGAAAAAAAAGCCTTACTATACTATGTCGTTTTTTTTAAGAAAAAAAGCCTTACTATACTATGTCGTTTTTTAAGAAAATAAGCCTTACTATACTATGTTGTTTTTTAAGAAAAAAAAGCCTTACTATACTGTGTCGTTTTTTAAGAAAAAAAGCCTTACTATACTATGTCGTTTTTTAAGAAAAAAAGCCTTACTATACTATGTCGTTTTTTAAGAAAAAAAGCCTTACTATACTATGTCGTTTTTTAAGAAAAAAAGCCTTACTATACTATGTCATTTT
Organism: Stigmatopora argus; assembly: GCF_051989625.1. NCBI lineage: Eukaryota > Metazoa > Chordata > Actinopteri > Syngnathiformes > Syngnathidae > Stigmatopora > Stigmatopora argus. The sequence goes on from NC_135394.1 coordinate 11,191,402, forward strand.
TTGAGAAAAAAAGCCTTACTATACTATGTCCTTTTTTAAGAAAAAAAGCCTTACTATACTATGTCGTTTTTTAAGAAAAAAAAGCCTTACTATACTATGTCGTTTTTTAAGAAAAAAAGCCTTACTATACTATGTCGTTTTTTAAGAAAAAAAGCCTTACTATACTATGTCGTTTTTTAAGAAAAAAAGCCTTACTATACTATGTCATTTTTTTTAAATTAAAAAAGCTTTACTATACTATGTCGTTTTTTAAGAAAAAAGCCTTACTATACTATGTTTTTTTAAAGCCTTACTATACTATGTCGTTTTTTAAGAAAAAAAGCCTTACTATACTATGTTGTTTTTTAAGAAAAAAAGCCTTACTATACTATGTCGTTTTTTAAGAAAAAAAGCCTTACTATACTATGTCGTTTTTTAAGAAAAAAAGCCTTACTATACTATGTCGTTTTTTAAGAAAAAAAAGCCTTACTATACTATGTCGTTTTTTAAGAAAAAAAGCCTTACTATACTGTGTCGTTTTTTAAGAAAAAAAGCCTTACTATACTATGTCGTTTTTTAAGAAAAAAAAGCCTTACTATACTATGTCGTTTTTTAAGAAAAAAGCCTTACTATACTATGTCGTTTTTTAAGAAAAAAAGCCTTACTATACTATGTCATTTTTTTTAAATTAAAAAAGCTTTACTATACTATGTCGTTTAAGAAAAAAAGCCTTACTATACTATGTTTTTTTTAAAGCCTTACTATACTATGTCGTTTTTTAAGAAAAAAAGCCTTACTATACTACCGTAATTACTCGAATATAACGCGCACTCGAAAATAACACGCAGGTATAACTTTGGGCCAAAAAAATCTGGAAAAACGCAGTACTCGAATATAGTGCGCACCTAAAATTTCCCGCTGATGAAAATCAGAAATCTTACCTTTTTTTCTTCGTTTCACGATTGTTTTGTTCAAACAAATTTATTCATTAGAATCCTTCAAATGAAAAGTTCCTCTCTCTCTTTGTCTGTCCTCTCATACATCTCTTCGTTGAGAATCCTATCAACGTCCACGCTTCCTTCATCCACTTCCTCTTCCTCCCACAACACATCATCCGATTGGCTTTACGAGATGACGTAAAATCCGTGCGTCAAAGTGAGTTTGACAATGCTTTTTTCGATCGAAAATTTGTAATTTATTTTAGTTATTGATTATAACACTGAACTGAGAGAGGGTGAACTGAGACGGGTACGAGGCTAGAGGGGGGCAGTGGTGGTCTCGGCTTCACGAGATGACGTAAAATCCGTGCGTCAAAGTGAGTTTGACAATGCTTTTTTCGATCGAAAATTTGTAATTTATTTTATTCAATTCAATTTCAATTCAATTTATTTGGCAAGAAAAAGCACCAGGCTAAGGGCCATGTAACAAGACACAAAAAAAAAAAAAAAAAAATAGTTTTTGATTATAACACGCACCCCCAACTATTGGAATTAATTATTTTGCAAAAACCTGCGTGTTATATTCGAGTAATTACGGTATGTCGTTTTTTAAGAAAAAAAGCCTTACTATACTATGTCGTTTTTTAAGAAAAAAAAGCCTTACTATACTATGTCGTTTTTTAAGAAAAAAAGCCTTACTATACTATGTCGTTTTTTAAGAAAAAAGCCTTACTATACTATGTCGTTTTTTAAGAAAAAAAGCCTTACTATACTATGTCATTTTTTTTTTAAATTAAAAAAGCTTTACTATACTATGTCGTTTAAGAAAAAAAGCCTTACTATACTATGTTTTTTTTAAAGCCTTACTATACTATGTCGTTTTTTAAGAAAAAAAGCCTTACTATACTATGTCGTTTTTTAAGAAAAAAAGCCTTACTATACTATGTCGTTTTTTAAGAAAAAAAAGCCTTACTATACTATGTCGTTTTTTAAGAAAAAAAGCCTTACTATACTATGTCGTTTTTTAAGAAAAAAAGCCTTACTATACTATGTCGTTTTTTAAGAAAAAAAGCCTTACTATACTATGTCATTTTTTTTTAAATTAAAAAAGCTTTACTATACTATGTCGTTTTTTAAGAAAAAAAGCCTTACTGTACTATGTTTTTTTTAAAGCCTTACTATACTATGTCGTTTTTTAAGAAAAAAAGCCTTACTATACTATGTCGTTTTTTAAGAAAAAAAAGCCTTACTATACTATGTCGTTTTTTAAGAAAAAAAGCCTTACTATACTATGTCGTTTTTTAAGAAAATAAGCCTTACTATACTATGTCGTTTTTTAAGAAAAAAAAGCCTTACTATACTGTGTCGTTTTTTAAGAAAAAAAGCCTTACTATACTATGTCGTTTTTTAAGAAAAAAAGCCTTACTATACTATGTCGTTTTTTAAGAAAAAAAGCCTTACTATACTATGTCGTTTTTTAAGAAAAAAAAGCCTTACTATACTATGTCATTTTTTAAGAAAAAAAGCCTTACTATACTATGTCGTTTTTTAAGAAAAAAAGCCTTACTATACTATGTCGTTTTTTAAGAAAAAAAGCCTTACTATACTATGTCATTTTTTTTTAAATTAAAAAAGCTTTACTATACTATGTCGTTTTTTAAGAAAAAAGCCTTACTATACTATGTTTTTTTTAAAGCCTTACTATACTATGTCGTTTTTTAAGAAAAAAAGCCTTACTATACTATGTCGTTTTTTAAGAAAAAAAGCCTTACTATACTATGTCGTTTTTTAAGAAAATAAGCCTTACTATACTATGTCGTTTTTTAAGAAAAAAAAGCCTTACTATACTGTGTCGTTTTTTAAGAAAAAAAGCCTTACTATACTGTGTCGTTTTTTAAGAAAAAAAGCCTTACTATACTATGTTGTTTTTTAAGAAAAAAAAGCCTTACTATACTATGTCGTTTTTTAAGAAAAAAGCCTTACTATACTATGTCGTTTTTTAAGAAAAAAAGCCTTAATATACTATGTCATTTTTTTTAAATTAAAAAAGCTTTACTATACTATGTCGTTTTTTAAGAAAAAAAGCCTTACTATACTATGTTTTTTTTTAAAGCCTTACTATACTATGTCGTTTTTTAAGAAAAAAAGCCTTACTATACTATGTCGTTTTTTAAGAAAAAAAAGCCTTACTATACTATGTCGTTTTTTTAAAGAAAAAAAGCCTTACTATACTATGTCGTTTTTTAAGAAAATAAGCCTTACTATACTATGTCGTTTTTTAAGAAAAAAAAGCCTTACTATACTGTGTCGTTTTTTAAGAAAAAAAGCCTTACTATACTATGTCGTTTTTTAAGAAAAAAAGCCTTACTATACTATGTCGTTTTTTAAGAAAAAAAGCCTTACTATACTATGTCGTTTTTTAAGAAAAAAAGCCTTACTATACTATGTCATTTTTTGAGAAAAAAAGCCTTACTATACTATGTCCTTTTTTAAGAAAAAAAGCCTTACTATACTATGTCGTTTTTTAAGAAAAAAAAGCCTTACTATACTATGTCGTTTTTTAAGAAAAAAAGCCTTACTATACTATGTCGTTTTTTAAGAAAAAAAGCCTTACTATACTATGTCGTTTTTTAAGAAAAAAAGCCTTACTATACTATGTCATTTTTTTTAAATTAAAAAAGCTTTACTATACTATGTCGTTTTTTAAGAAAAAAGCCTTACTATACTATGTTTTTTTAAAGCCTTACTATACTATGTCGTTTTTTAAGAAAAAAAGCCTTACTATACTATGTCGTTTTTTAAGAAAAAAAGCCTTACTATACTATGTCGTTTTTTAAGAAAATAAGCCTTACTATACTATGTCGTTTTTTAAGAAAAAAAGCCTTACTATACTGTGTTGTTTTTTAAGAAAAAAAAGCCTTACTATACTGTGTCGTTTTTTAAGAAAAAAAGCCTTACTATACTGTGTCGTTTTTTAAGAAAAAAAGCCTTACTATACTGTGTCGTTTTTTAAGAAAAAAAGCCTTACTATACTGTGTCGTTTTTTAAGAAAAAAAGCCTTACTATACTATGTCGTTTTTTAAGAAAAAAAGCCTTACTATACTATGTCGTTTTTTAAGAAAAAAAGCCTTACTATACTATGTCGTTTTTTAAGAAAAAAAGCCTTACTATACTATGTCATTTTTTGAGAAAAAAAGCCTTACTATACTATGTCCTTTTTTAAGAAAAAAAGCCTTACTATACTATGTCGTTTTTTAAGAAAAAAAAGCCTTACTATACTATGTCGTTTTTTAAGAAAAAAAGCCTTACTATACTATGTCGTTTTTTAAGAAAAAAAGCCTTACTATACTATGTCGTTTTTTAAGAAAAAAAGCCTTACTATACTATGTCATTTTTTTTAAATTAAAAAAGCTTTACTATACTATGTCGTTTTTTAAGAAAAAAGCCTTACTATACTATGTTTTTTTAAAGCCTTACTATACTATGTCGTTTTTTAAGAAAAAAAGCCTTACTATACTATGTCGTTTTTTAAGAAAAAAAGCCTTACTATACTATGTCGTTTTTTAAGAAAATAAGCCTTACTATACTATGTCGTTTTTTAAGAAAAAAAGCCTTACTATACTGTGTTGTTTTTTAAGAAAAAAAAGCCTTACTATACTGTGTCGTTTTTTAAGAAAAAAAGCCTTACTATACTGTGTCGTTTTTTAAGAAAAAAAGCCTTACTATACTATGTTGTTTTTTAAGAAAAAAAAGCCTTACTATACTATGTCGTTTTTTAAGAAAAAAGCCTTACTATACTATGTCGTTTTTTAAGAAAAAAAGCCTTACTATACTATGTCATTTTTTTTAAATTAAAAAAGCTTTACTATACTATGTCGTTTAAGAAAAAAAGCCTTACTATACTATGTTTTTTTTAAAGCCTTACTATACTATGTCGTTTTTTAAGAAAAAAAGCCTTACTATACTACCGTAATTACTCGAATATAACGCGCACTCGAAAATAACACGCAGGTATAACTTTGGGCCAAAAAAATCTGGAAAAACGCAGTACTCGAATATAGTGCGCACCTAAAATTTCCCGCTGACGAAAATCAGAAATCTTACCTTTTTTTCTTCGTTTCACGATTGTTTTGTTCAAACAAATTTATTCATTAGAATCCTTCAAATGAAAAGTTCCTCTCTCTCTTTGTCTGTCCTCTCATACATCTCTTCGTTGAGAATCCTATCAACGTCCACGCTTCCTTCATCCACTTCCTCTTCCTCCCACAACACATCATCCGATTGGCTTTACGAGATGACGTAAAATCCGTGCGTCAAAGTGAGTTTGACAATGCTTTTTTCGATCGAAAATTTGTAATTTATTTTAGTTATTGATTATAACACTGAACTGAGAGAGGGTGAACTGAGACGGGTACGAGGCTAGAGGGGGGCAGTGGTGGTCTCGGCTTCACGAGATGACGTAAAATCCGTGCGTCAAAGTGAGTTTGACAATGCTTTTTTCGATCGAAAATTTGTAATTTATTTTATTCAATTCAATTTCAATTCAATTTATTTGGCAAGAAAAAGCACCAGGCTAAGGGCCATGTAACAAGACACAAAAAAAAAAAAAAAAAAAAAAAAAAAAAAATAGTTTTTGATTATAACACGCACCCCCAACTATTGGAATTAATTATTTTGCAAAAACCTGCGTGTTATATTCGAGTAATTACGGTATGTCGTTTTTTAAGAAAAAAAGCCTTACTATACTATGTCGTTTTTTAAGAAAAAAAAGCCTTACTATACTATGTCGTTTTTTAAGAAAAAAAGCCTTACTATACTATGTCCTTTTTAAAGAAAAAAAGCCTTACTATACTATGTCATTTTTTTTTAAATTAAAAAAGCTTTACTATACTATGTCGTTTAAGAAAAAAAGCCTTACTATACTATGTTTTTTTTAAAGCCTTACTATACTATGTCGTTTTTTAAGAAAAAAAGCCTTACTATACTATGTCGTTTTTTAAGAAAAAAAGCCTTACTATACTATGTCGTTTTTTAAGAAAAAAAAGCCTTACTATACTATGTCGTTTTTTAAGAAAAAAAGCCTTACTATACTATGTCGTTTTTTAAGAAAAAAAGCCTTACTATACTATGTCGTTTTTTAAGAAAAAAAGCCTTACTATACTATGTCATTTTTTTTTAAATTAAAAAAGCTTTACTATACTATGTCGTTTTTTAAGAAAAAAAGCCTTACTGTACTATGTTTTTTTTAAAGCCTTACTATACTATGTCGTTTTTTAAGAAAAAAAGCCTTACTATACTATGTCGTTTTTTAAGAAAAAAAAGCCTTACTATACTATGTCGTTTTTTAAGAAAAAAAGCCTTACTATACTATGTCGTTTTTTAAGAAAATAAGCCTTACTATACTATGTCGTTTTTTAAGAAAAAAAAGCCTTACTATACTGTGTCGTTTTTTAAGAAAAAAAGCCTTACTATACTATGTCGTTTTTTAAGAAAAAAAGCCTTACTATACTATGTCGTTTTTTAAGAAAAAAAGCCTTACTATACTATGTCGTTTTTTAAGAAAAAAAGCCTTACTATACTATGTCATTTTTTGAGAAAAAAAGCCTTACTATACTATGTCGTTTTTTAAGAAAAAAAGCCTTACTATACTATGTCGTTTTTAAAGAAAAAAAAGCCTTACTATACTATGTCGTTTTTTAAGAAAAAAAGCCTTACTATACTATGTCGTTTTTTAAGAAAAAAAGCCTTACTATACTATGTCGTTTTTTAAGAAAAAAAGCCTTACTATACTATGTCATTTTTTTTTAATTAAAAAAGCTTTACTATACTATGTCGTTTTTTAAGAAAAAAAGCCTTACTATACTATGTTTTTTTAAAGCCTTACTATACTATGTCATTTTTTAAGAAAAAAAGCCTTACTATACTATGTCGTTTTTTAAGAAAAAAAGCCTTACTATACTATGTCGTTTTTTAAGAAAATAAGCCTTACTATACTATGTCGTTTTTTAAGAAAAAAAGCCTTACTATACTATGTCGTTTTTTAAGAAAAAAAAGCCTTACTATACTATGTCGTTTTTTAAGAAAAAAAGCCTTACTATACTATGTCGTTTTTTAAGAAAAAAAGCCTTACTATACTATGTCGTTTTTTAAGAAAAAAAGCCTTACTATACTATGTCATTTTTTTTTAAATTAAAAAAGCTTTACTATACTATGTCGTTTAAGAAAAAAAGCCTTACTATACTATGTTTTTTTTAAAGCCTTACTATACTATGTCGTTTTTTAAGAAAAAAAGCCTTACTATACTATGTCGTTTTTTAAGAAAAAAAGCCTTACTATACTATGTCGTTTTTTAAGAAAAAAAAGCCTTACTATACTATGTCGTTTTTTAAGAAAAAAAGCCTTACTATACTATGTCGTTTTTTAAGAAAAAAAGCCTTACTATACTATGTCGTTTTTTAAGAAAAAAAGCCTTACTATACTATGTCATTTTTTTTTAAATTAAAAAAGCTTTACTATACTATGTCGTTTTTTAAGAAAAAAAGCCTTACTGTACTATGTTTTTTTTAAAGCCTTACTATACTATGTCGTTTTTTAAGAAAAAAAGCCTTACTATACTATGTCGTTTTTTAAGAAAAAAAAGCCTTACTATACTATGTCGTTTTTTAAGAAAAAAAGCCTTACTATACTATGTCGTTTTTTAAGAAAATAAGCCTTACTATACTATGTCGTTTTTTAAGAAAAAAAAGCCTTACTATACTGTGTCGTTTTTTAAGAAAAAAAGCCTTACTATACTATGTCGTTTTTTAAGAAAAAAAGCCTTACTATACTATGTCGTTTTTTAAGAAAAAAAGCCTTACTATACTATGTCGTTTTTTAAGAAAAAAAGCCTTACTATACTATGTCATTTTTTGAGAAAAAAAGCCTTACTATACTATGTCGTTTTTTAAGAAAAAAAGCCTTACTATACTATGTCGTTTTTAAAGAAAAAAAAGCCTTACTATACTATGTCGTTTTTTAAGAAAAAAAGCCTTACTATACTATGTCGTTTTTTAAGAAAAAAAGCCTTACTATACTATGTCGTTTTTTAAGAAAAAAAGCCTTACTATACTATGTCGTTTTTTAAGAAAAAAAGCCTTACTATACTATGTCATTTTTTTTAAATTAAAAAAGCTTTACTATACTATGTCGTTTTTTAAGAAAAAAAGCCTTACTATACTATGTTTTTTTAAAGCCTTACTATACTATGTCATTTTTTAAGAAAAAAAGCCTTACTATACTATGTCGTTTTTTAAGAAAAAAAGCCTTACTATACTATGTCGTTTTTTAAGAAAATAAGCCTTACTATACTATGTCGTTTTTTAAGAAAAAAAAGCCTTACTATACTCTGTCGTTTTTTAAGAAAAAAAGCCTTACTATACTATGTCGTTTTTTAAGAAAAAAAGCCTTACTATACTATGTCGTTTTTTAAGAAAAAAAAGCCTTACTATACTATGTCGTTTTTTAAGAAAAAAGCCTTACTATACTATGTCGTTTTTTAAGAAAAAAAGCCTTACTATACTATGTTTTTTTTTAAAGCCTTACTATACTATGTCGTTTTTTAAGAAAAAAAGCCTTACTATACTATGTCGTTTTTTAAGAAAAAAAAGCCTTACTATACTATGTCGTTTTTTAAGAAAAAAAGCCTTACTATACTATGTCGTTTTTTAAGAAAATAAGCCTTACTATACTATGTCGTTTTTTAAGAAAAAAAAGCCTTACTATACTGTGTCGTTTTTTAAGAAAAAAAGCCTTACTATACTATGTCGTTTTTTAAGAAAAAAAGCCTTACTATACTATGTCGTTTTTTGAGAAAAAAAGCCTTACTATACTATGTCGTTTTTTAAGAAAAAAAGCCTTACTATACTATGTCGTTTTTAAAGAAAAAAAAGCCTTACTATACTATGTCGTTTTTTAAGAAAAAAAGCCTTACTATACTATGTCGTTTTTTAAGAAAAAAGGCCTTACTATACTATGTCGTTTTTTAAGAAAAAAAAGCCTTACTATACTATGTCGTTTTTTAAGAAAAAAAGCCTTACTATACTATGTCGTTTTTTAAGAAAATAAGCCTTACTATACTATGTCGTTTTTTAAGAAAAAAAGCCTTACTGTACTATGTTTTTTTAAAGCCTTACTATACTATGTCGTTTTTTAAGAAAAAAAGCCTTACTATACTATGTCGTTTTTTAAGAAAAAAAAGCCTTACTATACTATGTCGTTTTTTAAGAAAAAAAGCCTTACTATACTATGTCGTTTTTTAAGAAAATAAGCCTTACTATACTATGTCGTTTTTTAAGAAAAAAAAGGCTTACTATACTGTGTCGTTTTTTAAGAAAAAAAGCCTTACTATACTATGTCGTTTTTTAAGAAAAAAAGCCTTACTATACTATGTCGTTTTTTAAGAAAAAAAGCCTTACTATACTATGTCGTTTTTTAAGAAAAAAAGCCTTACTATACTATGTCATTTTTTGAGAAAAAAAGCCTTACTATACTATGTCGTTTTTTAAGAAAAAAAGCCTTACTATACTATGTCGTTTTTAAAGAAAAAAAAGCCTTACTATACTATGTCGTTTTTTAAGAAAAAAAGCCTTACTATACTATGTCGTTTTTTAAGAAAAAAAGCCTTACTATACTGTCGTTTTTTAAGAAAAAAAGCCTTACTATACTATGTCATTTTTTTTAATTAAAAAAGCTTTACTATACTATGTCGTTTTTTAAGAAAAAAAGCCTTACTATACTATGTTTTTTTAAAGCCTTACTATACTATGTCATTTTTTAAGAAAAAAAGCCTTACTATACTATGTCGTTTTTTAAGAAAAAAAGCCTTACTATACTATGTCGTTTTTTAAGAAAAAAAGCCTTACTATACTATGTCGTTTTTTAAGAAAAAAAGCCTTACTATACTATGTCATTTTTTTTTAATTAAAAAAGCTTTACTATACTATGTCGTTTTTTAAGAAAAAAAGCCTTACTATACTATGTCGTTTTTTAAGAAAAAAAGCCTTACTATACTATGTCATTTTTTTTAATTAAAAAAGCTTTACTATACTATGTCGTTTTTTAAGAAAAAAAAGCCTTACTATACTATGTCGTTTTTTAAGATAAAAAGCCTTACTATACTATGTCGTTTTTTAAGAAAATAAGCCTTACTATACTATGTCGTTTTTTAAGAAAAAAAGCCTTACTATACTCTGTCGTTTTTTAAGAAAAAAAGCCTTACTATACTATGTCGTTTTTTAAGAAAAAAAGCCTTACTATACTATGTCGTTTTTTAAGAAAAAAAAGCCTTACTATACTATGTCGTTTTTTAAGAAAAAAGCCTTACTATACTATGTCGTTTTTTAAGAAAAAAAGCCTTACTATACTATGTTTTTTTTTAAAGCCTTACTATACTATGTCGTTTTTTAAGAAAAAAAGCCTTACTATACTATGTCGTTTTTTAAGAAAAAAAAGCCTTACTATACTATGTCGTTTTTTAAGAAAAAAAGCCTTACTATACTATGTCGTTTTTTAAGAAAATAAGCCTTACTATACTATGTCGTTTTTTAAGAAAAAAAAGCCTTACTATACTGTGTCGTTTTTTAAGAAAAAAAGCCTTACTATACTATGTCGTTTTTTAAGAAAAAAAGCCTTACTATACTATGTCGTTTTTTGAGAAAAAAAGCCTTACTATACTATGTCGTTTTTTAAGAAAAAAAGCCTTACTATACTATGTCGTTTTTAAAGAAAAAAAAGCCTTACTATACTATGTCGTTTTTTAAGAAAAAAAGCCTTACTATACTATGTCATTTTTTAAGAAAAAAGGCCTTACTATACTATGTCGTTTTTTAAGAAAAAAAAGCCTTACTATACTATGTCGTTTTTTAAGAAAATAAGCCTTACTATACTATGTCGTTTTTTAAGAAAATAAGCCTTACTATACTATGTCGTTTTTTAAGAAAAAAAGCCTTACTGTACTATGTTTTTTTAAAGCCTTACTATACTATGTCGTTTTTTAAGAAAAAAAGCCTTACTATACTATGTCGTTTTTTAAGAAAAAAAAGCCTTACTATACTATGTCGTTTTTTAAGAAAAAAAGCCTTACTATACTATGTCGTTTTTTAAGAAAATAAGCCTTACTATACTATGTCGTTTTTTTAAGAAAAAAAAGGCTTACTATACTGTGTCGTTTTTTAAGAAAAAAAGCCTTACTATACTATGTCGTTTTTTAAGAAAAAAAGCCTTACTATACTATGTCGTTTTTTAAGAAAAAAAGCCTTACTATACTATGTCGTTTTTTAAGAAAAAAAGCCTTACTATACTATGTCATTTTTTGAGAAAAAAAGCCTTACTATACTATGTCGTTTTTTAAGAAAAAAAGCCTTACTATACTATGTCGTTTTTAAAGAAAAAAAAGCCTTACTATACTATGTCGTTTTTTAAGAAAAAAAGCCTTACTATACTATGTCGTTTTTTAAGAAAAAAAGCCTTACTATACTGTCGTTTTTTAAGAAAAAAAGCCTTACTATACTATGTCATTTTTTTTAATTAAAAAAGCTTTACTATACTATGTCGTTTTTTAAGAAAAAAAGCCTTACTATACTATGTTTTTTTAAAGCCTTACTATACTATGTCATTTTTTAAGAAAAAAAGCCTTACTATACTATGTCGTTTTTTAAGAAAAAAAGCCTTACTATACTATGTCGTTTTTTAAGAAAAAAAGCCTTACTATACTATGTCGTTTTTTAAGAAAAAAAGCCTTACTATACTATGTCATTTTTTTTAAATTAAAAAAGCTTTACTATACTATGTCGTTTTTTAAGAAAAAAAGCCTTACTATACTATGTCGTTTTTTAAGAAAAAAAGCCTTACTATACTATGTCATTTTTTTAATTAAAAAAGCTTTACTATACTATGTCGTTTTTTAAGAAAAAAAAGCCTTACTATACTATGTCGTTTTTTAAGAAAAAAGCCTTACTATACTATGTCGTTTTTTAAGAAAATAAGCCTTACTATACTATGTCGTTTTTTAAGAAAAAAAGCCTTACTATACTCTGTCGTTTTTTAAGAAAAAAAGCCTTACTATACTATGTCGTTTTTTAAGAAAAAAAGCCTTACTATACTATGTCGTTTTTTAAGAAAAAAAAGCCTTACTATACTATGTCGTTTTTTAAGAAAAAAGCCTTACTATACTATGTCGTTTTTTAAGAAAAAAAGCCTTACTATACTATGTTTTTTTTAAAGCCTTACTATACTATGTCGTTTTTTAAGAAAAAAAGCCTTACTATACTATGTCGTTTTTTAAGAAAAAAAAGCCTTACTATACTATGTCGTTTTTTAAGAAAAAAAGCCTTACTATACTATGTCGTTTTTTAAGAAAATAAGCCTTACTATACTATGTCGTTTTTTAAGAAAAAAAAGCCTTACTATACTGTGTCGTTTTTTAAGAAAAAAAGCCTTACTATACTATGTCGTTTTTTAAGAAAAAAAGCCTTACTATACTATGTCGTTTTTTGAGAAAAAAAGCCTTACTATACTATGTCGTTTTTTAAGAAAAAAAGCCTTACTATACTATGTCGTTTTTAAAGAAAAAAAAGCCTTACTATACTATGTCGTTTTTTAAGAAAAAAAGCCTTACTATACTATGTCGTTTTTTAAGAAAAAAGGCCTTACTATACTATGTCGTTTTTTAAGAAAAAAAAGCCTTACTATACTATGTCGTTTTTTAAGAAAATAAGCCTTACTATACTATGTCGTTTTTTAAGAAAAAAAGCCTTACTGTACTATGTTTTTTTAAAGCCTTACTATACTATGTCGTTTTTTAAGAAAAAAAGCCTTACTATACTATGTCGTTTTTTAAGAAAAAAGGCCTTACTATACTATGTCGTTTTTTAAGAAAAAAAAGCCTTACTATACTATGTCGTTTTTTAAGAAAATAAGCCTTACTATACTATGTCGTTTTTTAAGAAAAAAATCCTTACTGTACTATGTTTTTTTAAAGCCTTACTATACTATGTCGTTTTTTAAGAAAAAAAGCCTTACTATACTATGTCGTTTTTTAAGAAAAAAAAGCCTTACTATACTATGTCGTTTTTTAAGAAAAAAAGCCTTACTATACTATGTCGTTTTTTAAGAAAATAAGCCTTACTATACTATGTCGATTTTTAAGAAAAAAAAGCCTTACTATACTGTGTCGTTTTTTAAGAAAAAAAGCCTTACTATACTATGTCGTTTTTTAAGAAAAAAAGCCTTACTATACTATGTCATTTTTTAAGAAAAAAAGCCTTACTATACTATGTCGTTTTTTAAGAAAAAAAGCCTTACTATACTATGTCATTTTTTGAGAAAAAAAGCCTTACTATACTATGTCGTTTTTTAAGAAAAAAAGCCTTACTATACTATGTCGTTTTTAAAGAAAAAAAAGCCTTACTATACTATGTCGTTTTTTAAGAAAAAAAGCCTTACTATACTATGTCGTTTTTTAAGAAAAAAAGCCTTACTATACTGTCGTTTTTTAAGAAAAAAAGCCTTACTATACTATGTCATTTTTTTTAATTAAAAAAGCTTTACTATACTATGTCGTTTTTTAAGAAAAAAAGCCTTACTATACTATGTTTTTTTAAAGCCTTACTATACTATGTCATTTTTTAAGTAAAAAAGCCTTACTATACTATGTCGTTTTTTAAGAAAAAAAGCCTTACTATACTATGTCGTTTTTTAAGAAAATAAGCCTTACTATACTATGTCGTTTTTAAGAAAAAAAGCCTTACTATACTATGTCGTTTTTTAAGAAAAAAAGCCTTACTATACTATGTCGTTTTTTAAGAAAAAAAAGCCTTACTATACTATGTCGTTTTTTAAGAAAAAAGCCTTACTATACTATGTCGTTTTTTAAGAAAAAAAGCCTTACTATACTATGGTTTTTTTTAAAGCCTTACTATACTATGTCGTTTTTTAAGAAAAAAAGCCTTACTATACTATGTCGTTTTTTAAGAAAAAAAAGCCTTACTATACTATGTCGTTTTTTAAGAAAAAAAGCCTTACTATACTATGTCGTTTTTTAAGAAAATAAGCCTTACTATACTATGTCGTTTTTTAAGAAAAAAAGCCTTACTATACTGTGTCGTTTTTTAAGAAAAAAAGCCTTACTATACTATGTCGTTTTTTAAGAAAAAAAGCCTTACTATACTATGTCGTTTTTTGAGAAAAAAAGCCTTACTATACTATGTCGTTTTTTAAGAAAAAAAGCCTTACTATACTATGTCGTTTTTAAAGAAAAAAAAGCCTTACTATACTATGTCGTTTTTTAAGAAAAAAAGCCTTACTATACTATGTCGTTTTTTAAGAAAAAAGGCCTTACTATACTATGTCGTTTTTTAAGAAAAAAAGCCTTACTATACTATGTCGTTTTTTAAGAAAAAAAGCCTTACTATACTATGTCGTTTTTTAAGAAAATAAGCCATACTATACTATGTCGTTTTTTAAGAAAAAAAAGCCTTACTATACTGTGTCGTTTTTTAAGAAAAAAAGCCTTACTATACTATGTCGTTTTTTAAGAAAAAAAAGCCTTACTATACTATGTCGTTTTTTAAGAAAAAAGCCTTACTATACTATGTCGTTTTTTAAGAAAAAAAGCCTTACTATACTATGTCATTTTTTTTAAATTAAAAAAGCTTTACTATACTATGTCGTTTTTTAAGAAAAAAAGCCTTACTATACTATGTTTTTTTTTAAAGCCTTACTATACCATGTCGTTTTTTAAGAAAAAAAGCCTTACTATACTATGTCGTTTTTTAAGAAAAAAAAGCCTTACTATACTATGTCATTTTTTAAGAAAAAAAGCCTTACTATACTATGTCGTTTTTTAAGAAAATAAGCCTTACTATACTATGTCGTTTTTTAAGAAAAAAAAGCCTTACTATACTGTGTCGTTTTTTAAGAAAAAAAGCCTTACTATACTATGTCGTTTTTTAAGAAAAAAAAGCCTTACTATACTATGTCGTTTTTTGAGAAAAAAAGCCTTACTATACTATGTCGTTTTTTAAGAAAAAAAGCCTTACTATACTATGTCGTTTTTTAAGAAAAAAAGCCTTACTATACTATGTCGTTTTTTAAGAAAAAAGCCTTACTATACTATGTCGTTTTTTAAGAAAAAAAGCCTTACTATACTATGTCGTTTTTTAAGAAAAAAAGCCTTACTATACTATGTCGTTTTTTAAGAAAAAAAGCCTTACTATACTATGTCGTTTTTTAAGAAAATAAGCCTTACTATACAATGTCGTTTTTTAAGAAAAAAAAGCCTTACTATACTGTGTCGTTTTTTAAGAAAAAAAGCCTTACTATACTATGTCGTTTTTTAAGAAAAAAAGCCTTAATATACTATGTCGTTTTTTAAGAAAAAAAGCCTTACTATACTATGTCGTTTTTTAAGAAAAAAAGCCTTACTATACTATGTCATTTTTTGAGAAAAAAAGCCTTACTATACTATGTCGTTTTTTAAGAAAAAAAGCCTTACTATACTATGTCGTTTTTTAAGAAAAAAAAGCCTTACTATACTATGTCGTTTTTTAAGAAAAAAAGCCTTACTATACTATGTCGTTTTTTAAGAAAAAAAGCCTTACTATACTATGTCGTTTTTTAAGAAAAAAAGCCTTACTATACTATGTCATTTTTTTTAAAATTAAAAAAGCTTTACTATACTATGTCGTTTTTTAAGAAAAAAGCCTTACTATACTATGTTTTTTTTAAAGCCTTACTATACTATGTCGTTTTTTAAGAAAAAAAGCCTTACTATACTATGTCGTTTTTTAAGAAAAAAAAGCCTTACTATACTATGTCGTTTTTTAAGAAAATAAGCCTTACTATACTATGTCGTTTTTTAAGAAAAAAAAGCCTTACTATACTGTGTCGTTTTTTAAGAAAAAAAGCCTTACTATACTGTGTCGTTTTTTAAGAAAAAAAGCCTTACTATACTATGTCATTTTTTGAGAAAAAAAGCCTTACTATACTATGTCGTTTTTTAAGAAAAAAAGCCTTACTATACTATGTCGTTTTTTAAGAAAAAAAAGCCTTACTATACTATGTCGTTTTTTAAGAAAAAAAGCCTTACTATACTATGTCGTTTTTTAAGAAAAAAAGCCTTACTATACTATGTCGTTTTTTAAGAAAAAAAGCCTTACTATACTATGTCATTTTTTTTAAAATTAAAAAAGCTTTACTATACTATGTCGTTTTTTAAGAAAAAAGCCTTACTATACTATGTTTTTTTTAAAGCCTTACTATACTATGTCGTTTTTTAAGAAAAAAAGCCTTACTATACTATGTCGTTTTTTAAGAAAAAAAAGCCTTACTATACTATGTCGTTTTTTAAGAAAATAAGCCTTACTATACTATGTCGTTTTTTAAGAAAAAAAAGCCTTACTATACTGTGTCGTTTTTTAAGAAAAAAAGCCTTACTATACTGTGTCGTTTTTTAAGAAAAAAAGCCTTACTATACTATGTTGTTTTTTAAGAAAAAAAAGCCTTACTATACTATGTCGTTTTTTAAGAAAAAAGCCTTACTATACTATGTCGTTTTTTAAGAAAAAAAGCCTTACTATACTATGTCATTTTTTTTAAATTAAAAAAGCTTTACTATACTATGTCGTTTTTTAAGAAAAAAAGCCTTACTATACTATGTTTTTTTTAAAGCCTTACTATACTATGTCGTTTTTTAAGAAAAAAAAGCCTTACTATACTATGTCGTTTTTTAAGAAAAAAAGCCTTACTATACTATGTCGTTTTTTAAGAAAATAAGCCTTACTATACTATGTCGTTTTTAAGAAAAAAAAGCCTTACTATACTGTGTCGTTTTTTAAGAAAAAAAGCCTTACTATACTCTGTCGTTTTTTAAGAAAAAAAGCCTTACTATACTATGTTTTTTTTAAAGCCTTACTATACTATGTCGTTTTTTAAGAAAAAAAAGCCTTACTATACTATGTCGTTTTTTAAGAAAAAAAGCCTTACTATACTATGTCGTTTTTTAAGAAAATAAGCCTTACTATACTATGTCGTTTTTAAGAAAAAAAAGCCTTACTATACTGTGTCGTTTTTTAAGAAAAAAAGCCTTACTATACTATGTCGTTTTTTAAGAAAAAAAGCCTTACTATACTATGTCGTTTTTTGAGAAAAAAAGCCTTACTATACTATGTCGTTTTTTAAGAAAAAAAGCCTTACTATACTATGTCGTTTTTTAAGAAAAAAAGCCTTACTATACTATGTCGTTTTTTAAGAAAAAAGCCTTACTATACTATGTCGTTTTTTAAGAAAAAAAGCCTTACTATACTATGTCGTTTTTTAAGAAAAAAAAGCCTTACTATACTATGTCGTTTTTTAAGAAAATAAGCCTTACTATACTATGTCGTTTTTTTTAAGAAAAAAAGCCTTACTATACCATGTCGTTTTTTTAGGAAAAAAAGCCCTACTATACTATGTCGTTTTTTAAGAAAAAAAGCCTTACTATACTATGTCGTTTTTTTAAGAAAAAAAGCCTTACTGTACACGGTCGTTTTTTTAAAGAAAAAAAGCTTTACTATACTATGTTTTTTTAAAGCCTTACTATACTATGTCGTTTTTTAAGAAAAAAAGCCTTACTATACTATGTCGTTTTTTAAGAAAAAAAAAGCCTTACTATACTATGTCGTTTTTTAAGAAAAAAAGCCTTACTATACTATGTCGTTTTTTTAAGAAAATAAGCCTTACTATACTATGTCGTTTTTTAAGAAAAAAAAGCCTTACTATACTGTGTCGTTTTTTAAGAAAAAAAGACTTACTATACTATGTCGTTTTTTAAGAAAAAAAGCCTTACTATACTATGTCATTTTTTAAGAAAAAAAGCCTTACTATACTATGTCGTTTTTTAAGAAAATAAGCCTTACTATACTATGTCGTTTTTTAAGAAAAAAAAGCCTTACTATACTGTGTCGTTTTTTAAGAAAAAAAGCCTTACTATTCTATGTCGTTTTTTAAGAAAAAAAGCCTTACTATACTATGTCGTTTTTTAAGAAAAAAAGCCTTACTATACTATGTCGTTTTTTAAGAAAAAAAGCCTTACTATACTATGTCGTTTTTTAAGAAAAAAGCCTTACTATACTATGTCGTTTTTTAAGAAAAAAAGCCTTACTATACTATGTCGTTTTTTAAGAAAAAAAAGCCTTACTATACTATGTCGTTTTTTAAGAAAATAAGCCTTACTATACTATGTCGTTTTTTAAGAAAAAAAAGCCTTACTATACTGTCGTTTTTTTTAAGAAAAAAAGCCTTACTATACCATGTCGTTTTTTAGGAAAAAAAGCCCTACTATACTATGTCGTTTTTTAAGAAAAAAAGCCTTACTATACTATGTCGTTTTTTTTAAGAAAAAAAGCCTTACTGTACACGGTCGTTTTTTTTTTAAAGAAAAAAAGCCTTACTGTACATGGTCATGTTTTTAAGAAAAAAAGCCTTACTATAAATGGTCGGTTTTTTTAAAAGAAAAAACATGATCGTTTTTTTAAAAAGAAAAAAGCCTTACTATACATGGTCATTTTTTAAAGAAAAAAAGCCTCACTATGCATGGTCGTTTTTTAAGAAAAAAAGCCTTACTATACATGGTCGTTTTGTAAGAAAAAAAGCCTTACTATACATGGTCGTTTTTAAGAAATTAAGCCTTACTATACATGGTCCATTTTTAAGAAAAAAGCCTTACTATACATGGTCGTACATGGTGGTTGTTTTTTTAAAGCCTTACTATACTATGTCGTTTTTTAAGAAAAAAAGCCTTACTATACTATGCCGTTTTTTAAGAAAAAAAAAGCCTTACTATACTATGTCGTTTTTTAAGAAAAAAAGCCTTACTATACTATGTCGTTTTTTAAGAAAATAAGCCTTACTATACTATGTCGTTTTTTAAGAAAAAAAAAGCCTTACTATACTGTGTCGTTTTTTAAGAAAAAAAGACTTACTATACTATGTCGTTTTTTAAGAAAAAAAGCCTTACTATACTATGTCATTTTTTAAGAAAAAAAGCCTTACTATACTATGTCGTTTTTTAAGAAAATAAGCCTTACTATACTATGTCGTTTTTTAAGAAAAAAAAGCCTTACTATACTGTGTCGTTTTTTAAGAAAAAAAGCCTTACTATTCTATGTCGTTTTTTAAGAAAAAAAGCCTTACTATACTATGTCGTTTTTTAAGAAAAAAAGCCTTACTATACTATGTCGTTTTTTAAGAAAAAAAGCCTTACTATACTATGTCGTTTTTTAAGAAAAAAGCCTTACTATACTATGTCGTTTTTTAAGAAAAAAAGCCTTACTATACTATGTCGTTTTTTAAGAAAAAAAAGCCTTACTATACTATGTCGTTTTTTAAGAAAATAAGCCTTACTATACTATGTCGTTTTTTAAGAAAAAAAAGCCTTACTATACTGTCGTTTTTTTTAAGAAAAAAAGCCTTACTATACCATGTCGTTTTTTAGGAAAAAAAGCCCTACTATACTATGTCGTTTTTTAAGAAAAAAAGCCTTACTATACTATGTCGTTTTTTTTAAGAAAAAAAGCCTTACTGTACACGGTCGTTTTTTTTTAAAGAAAAAAAGCCTTACTGTACATGGTCATGTTTTTAAGAAAAAAAGCCTTACTATAAATGGTCGGTTTTTTTAAAAGAAAAAACATGATCGTTTTTTTAAAAAGAAAAAAGCCTTACTATACATGGTCATTTTTTAAAGAAAAAAAGCCTCACTATGCATGGTCGTTTTTTAAGAAAAAAAGCCTTACTATACATGGTCGTTTTGTAAGAAAAAAAGCCTTACTATACATGGTCGTTTTTAAGAAATTAAGCCTTACTATACATGGTCCATTTTTAAGAAAAAAGCCTTACTATACATGGTCGTACATGGTGGTTGTTTTTTTAAGAAAAAAAAGCCTTACTATAAATGGGTGGCCGACTGTTCCTCGAGAGCCGCTATTTGGTCATGTTTCCATATCTGCCTCCACCAAAACACCAGAATCAAATAATTGGGATCGGTATCAAGCTTCTGGACAAGAAAAAAAGCCTTACTATACAGGGTCGTTTTTTAAGGAATAAAAGTCTTACTATACATGGTCGTTTTTTAAAGAAAAAAAGCCTTACTATACATGGTGTTTTTTTTAAAGAAAAAAGCCTTACTATGCATGGTCGTTTTTTAAGAAAAAAGCCTTAAGTAAAAAGCCTTACTATCCATGGTTGTTTTTAAGGGAAAAAAGCCTTACTGTACATGGTCGTTTTTTTAAGAAAAAAAGCTTCACCATACATGGTCGTTTTTTGAAGAAAAAAAGCCTAACTATACATGGTCATTTTTTTAAAGAAAAAAGCCTCACTATTCATGGTCGTTTTTAAAGAAAAAAAGGCCTTAAGAAAAAAGCCTTACTATCTATGGTCGTTTTTTAAGGAAAAAAAGCCTTACTATACATGGTCATTTTTTTAAGAAAAAAAAGCCTTACTATACATGGTTATTTTTTAAGAAAAAAAGCCTTACTATATATGGTCGTTTTTTGAAGAAAAAAAGCCTTAAGAAAAAAGCCTTACTATCTATGGTCGTTTTTTAAGGAAAAAAAGCCTCACTATACATGGTCGTTTTTAAGAAAAAAAGCCTTACTGTACATGGTCGTTTTTTTAAGAAAAAAGCTTTACTACACATGGTCGTTTTTTGAAGAAAAAAAGCCTTACTATACATGGTCATTTTTTTAAGAAAAAAGCCTCACTATTCATGGTCGTTTTTTAAGAAAAAAAGCCTTAAGAAAAAAGCCTTACTATCTATGGTCGTTTTTTAAGGAAAAAAAGCCTCACTATACATCAGGGGTCTCGAACTCAATTTACCTGGGGGCCTCTAGAGGCCGAGTCTGGGTGAGACTGGGCCGCATCAGGATTTCCACAAGAAAAGCACTGATAAAACATTCCAACGTTATCAAATATCTTTATTTTTTAACAAAAAATAATGAATTAAATAAATTAACTTAAAGATGAATAAAAAATAAATCTTTCAGTAATACAAAACCAAATAATACTAATGAGCATACAGTAGATATACACTGGCTGGCTAAGTAGAGAAAATGAATTATTTTTATTCCGTTTCAAATGTCTGTATTAACAGCTCTTTAACCTTTAACTTTCTGAACTTGAATGGAACATCTAATCTCCACCAAAAACAATCCCGACAGTATATATTTTTTTAAAAATAAGAGGCAAGCAGCCATGATAAACTATATGAAAATGGAACGCGAGTTACGCAAGTACAGTGACAGCATCGCTTCAATTGTTTGGCCAAGTTTCTCTTAAAACTGTTTTTCTGAAAGCACTCGTGCTATTTTTAGAAGCCTCGCACAGGAGTATTTTAGGTGAAAGAAGAAAAGGTCAAACAAAGATGCAGAAGTGGTGATGTTTAAAAGATAAGATGACATCCTGATAGAACATTCTTGTACTTCAAGCAACTCTTTGTAGTTTGCAATGGCTGTCTTAGTTTCATGGAGTCTAAATCAGTGGCGTCACTAGACCTATTTCAGCCCTCCTAAAATATGCTTTACACCCGTTAAATAAGTTGATTCTTAAAAAATTCATTACTTTTTTATTTTTACAAAACATCAACATTTTTCATAAAAAAGACCATGTATACTAAGGTATTAATTTGTAAAAAAAAAAGAGTACCAAAGTCCTAATTTCCTGTGGAAATTATTTTATTTAAATTTTCCCAAGAAGGGATTTATCTGAAAAGAGTAATATGACAAAATGATATTCTATCATAGACGAGTCATTATAACATATTTGAAAGAGCATCCATAAAAAAAAAAAGAGTACTTATTCTTGCATTTTTTCTCTCTTTTCTATTTCTCTTTAGTGGCAGCAACAAACACACACACACACTGTAGATGTAGTTTAGTCCATGATGCAATGCCATAATGATAATGGCCGCTCAATACTTGGCACGGATTCTCACATACCTGCTCGCTGACCCCAATCACTGATACTCAAGGAGCACGGGTGGCGTTCTATCACTCGGATGCTAGAAAAAGCCCTTCTCTTTCTTGATTCAAGTTTTTCTCCTTATCCCATCCTTTCCTGTTCAAGTGCTTATACAATCAGGCTCCGGAGCAGGATATCAAACCTCTCAGGAGCCTGAGAAGCAGGAAAAAAACTGGCCACGGGGTCCGGAATCAATATCGGGACCATCCGTGGAGTCTCCATGGGTGCTCAGCTGAAGAAGTATGTGGATTGTTTCACCTGGTTTAAATCAAAGTCCCCTGCGGAAACAAGAAATGATTGGATCATTATCATCATTATGGATGGTTTTTAATATGGAGAATGTTGTTATGACAGGGGGGGAAAGTGATAACGCATATAATTATTGACACAAATAAAAGGGGTGGCAGTTTAAGCACATCTTTTAATTAAAGAGCTATTGGAAAATTGTAGACAAAAAAAATGAGAAGCAACAAACACTGCTCTAAAATTAGGGAATGTTGTTTTTTTA
Organism: Stigmatopora argus; assembly: GCF_051989625.1. NCBI lineage: Eukaryota > Metazoa > Chordata > Actinopteri > Syngnathiformes > Syngnathidae > Stigmatopora > Stigmatopora argus. The sequence goes on from NC_135394.1 coordinate 11,213,854, forward strand.
TTTCTCACATTGCCCAAATCTTTTGCTGCAATGGACAGCAATAGATGCCCAATCCATTTTATGTAGGGAATTTCTTTCTTTTACTATCTGCTACAACACATACTCGGTGAATAAAATGATTAGTGTTAAGGGTAAGAGCGCACCCAAAATGTTTTCTTGACATTTGATCCCGATTGCGGAGGCGGACGACCTCCCTTTCGGCTTAAGCGCCGCTGAACATGAACGAAAATAAGTTCGGTGACGGTCCCAGAGAAGATTAAAAGGATCCTATGATTTGTGTTATTAAATACACCTGACTGGGCGACGTAAGCTGATTACGAAGGTTCACAATTTACACCAATTACATGATCCAGATCAGATGGAAAAGGAAGGGTGGGGAAGTCGTGTAAGAGGACTTCCATCCACCTATTTGACAGGGGGACGAGTCCGTGTGCCGTCACCATAGCAATCGAGGCTCGAAGGCGGGCTAAGGATGGGAATGATAAATCCATCCATCGATTTTTCTAAGTTTGCCGCTCATGCGGAAACGTGGTCGATCTAATGTTCACAGCTACAAGTTGCTCCTTGTGTAATCTTCGACGAAGAGGCGGAGGAAGGACAAATGGATTTCAATAACTGGAGGCGAATCATTCACGGAATGACTAGTTTGCTGCCCAGACGGGCGGGCCTACAGCAACATGTAGTATTGCAGTATCTGCAAAACGTGGCTAAATTAGTTTTACAGAAGGGCCTTAAGCGTGTTTTTCTGTATTTCCCAGAGCGAAGTGAGCAATTCTGAGAATTTTAATTGTCTGTAAAAAAGCAGAAGAACAAAGAAGTGCCCAAAGTGTTTTTGGTTCCAATATTTTCTGATCGAATCCCAAAATAAGCCATCCAGTGATTCTTTTATTGTTGTTGTCGATATTATACTTTGGCTGGGAGTGTTTCTTAGTTTTTTTTACAGTGTCATAAACAAATAATCCTCAGTAATAGCCTTTACTAGTTTGAAAATATAAAAATGCAATTTTATAGAATTGGATAAATTCTAAAGGATTCCTACATCAAAAAAATATACACGGCAATCACTTAAAATGTCACTTCCAAACCGAATCAAAATCGGCTTGTTATGAGTTTAACCTTGAATCATTTTATCATTTATGCATAAAAAATATAGAATGAGTAAGTAATTGCCACAAGCACAAGCCACCCAAGACTGAAGCAAAAAATAGATGTTCAGCTAGTTGTAGTGAATTGCTTGGCTTCAGCGCTTGAGGCCATTTGGATGGTCTTCCAACCAATTAGGACCAAAACCACACAGTATGTACAATGTCTGGGAGTGGCAGCCACCCCAAGCAATAGACCAAAGGTTTAGAAAAGGCTGCATGTTAACTGACCTGTCTGCGGCACTTTGCCCAGCAGCAGCATGAGCCTGCGGTCCTCCAGATACTTTTTGTTTTTACTCTCAGCTCTGCCAAGGAAGGGGTAGAATAAAGGGTTAGAGACTGGGAAACCTGTACAAACAAAAGACGAGACTTCATAGTTTAACCACAGTGAAACTCCTGAATCAGTTCAGTGAGTTTTTGACTCAGATCACAAAGGATTATTTCTCTACTCATCTGGAACAGCCTAACCTCATGGTGCCCGGGAATAAAACCCACAAAGAAAAAGAAACTGCAGCTTGCAGGTAAACAGAGGGGCAGCTCATAAAATACATTTGCATTGAGCTGCAAACAATATTTTGGGATGAAGACTCCAGGGGAAAAAAAGCCTTTAAAAACTCCTGGCCTCTGTGAAGTTTGTGTTCATGAGCAGGGGTGCAGGCTGAAAGGACATGATGTCCAATTATCCAAGAGAAAAGGCTCAGAAATGAGCAGAAGCCTGCCTAGGGCTAGAAAATCAACCATTGCAGAGATGGCAAGGGGCGCGGGGGGATCTGTCAAGTTTATACACATTTTATATACGTTTGCCTTATTTCGCTAGTGTACATGAAAAGGGAAATCTCGGCTCAGTTTGATATAGTGCAGGTCTTAACAATTACTATTGGAAATGGTCAAATTCAAGCAGTTAATCCATTTATTAGTTTCATTTAAAATGAACTTTACTATTATCTTCTTATAGTTTGCTATCACTGAATTAGACAACCAACCTTATGGATTGGCAAATGTGCATTTGTCCAATAGGCATGAGCAAAGATCACAAGATAAATTTCAGAGCAGAGACTTGTGTACCAACTAATTTGAAGTGCCTTGTTTTGGTGACTTTACTTTGAAATTAATCATTTATTTTAAAATCTCATTTAATGACAATAAAGAAATGTATGTCCTTACTACACAAAGTAAAATACCAAGACATGAACTTAACAACATTGTATAATGAATGAAAATGCTATATTTATATATAACACTTTCATTGTGTGGCACTCACGTAAGGCTGGAGCAGTACTTGTGGAGCAGGAAGTCGGAAAGCTCTTGCAGAATGGGCTGATTGTGCAGTGCCACAAATTGCTCTCGGCACACCTAACATTTAGATGGAGGGAAAAAAAAGTCCTCACAGTTGATATGCATCATGGACTGGAACAGGAAGAGGTTTGTTGAACGATATAATCACCGAGCAACATTTTATCAATTACCAACCAATACAGTATGCTATCTCCAAACAGACATATCAGAAAATGTCTGCAGCGCATCGTTATAATCCATTTACGGGAGGAAATTCTCACATTCGATGGCGTCTGGCACTTTGGAGAGGTGTTCTATTCACAAATCAATCTCAATTTTCACTGTACAAGGCCACATGTCTTAGTGTAGTTGAGCAGTTTGCCAAAGTCAATTCTGCAGATCATGGCCCTTGGTTTGCTTTACAGTATATTACAGACAACAAAAACAGGAACATTGGATTATACCGGCATATGACAAGTGCTCATTACTTAGATGTAACCCTCTGGTTATGCTTGTTCCTCAGAAAAAGCAACCATATTCTGACTCAATATTGAAACTATATTGCCAACAACCTATTTATGGTAAATGAGGGATATGTGTTGGTGCAGAAAACTGCACTCTACATGCTTGAGTGTTGATTAACACGTTAAATGCTTCAAATGCCAGAGCTGCGTTCAATTACCTTTGTAATTAGTTGGGAGGACCATGGCGGATAAAGAGACGGGATTATGTGAGAGGATAATCGATTGTACAGAAGGTAAAATCGCTTGATTGAGATGCTCTAACGACTTAAAATTCTTCACTGCTTTTGTGCGACAACTTTTTTTCTTAAAAACGACATAGTATAGTAAGGCTTTTAAAAAAAAACATAGTATAGTAAGGCTTTTTTTCCTTAAAAAACGACATAGTATAGTAAGGCTTTTTTTTCTTAAAAAACGACATAGTATAGTAAGGCTTTTTTTCTTAAAAAACGACATAGTATAGTAAGGCTTTTTTTCTCAAAAAACGACATAGTATAGTAAGGCTTTTTTTCTCAAAAAACGACATAGTATAGTAAGGCTTTTTTTCTTTAAAAAAACGACATAGTATAGTAAGGCTTTTTTTCTTAAAAAACGACATAGTATAGTAAGGCTTTTTTAATTAAAAAACGACGTTGAGAAAATGTTACACAGTACACCTTTTGTTTGTGTTATTTTTTACCATGTCACAGTGAAAGTTAATACTACCTTGTTCATGGTGTCCACCGTGAGGGCGTGTGTCCAGAAACAGTCGTGAACTGAGACGAACGTCAAACCGAAGCTTGGGGGAAGTCCGATTTAAGGAGAAAAGAAAGAAATCATAGGCCAGTTTAAAATTTGCTCAAGGAGCCAGAGGTATAAAGATATTGCCAAACAAAACTAAAATATATAGGTTTTTATATAGTTTTTAGCATTAATTAATTTGAAATCAACCTTATTTAAATAAAAAAGATACCTGTGGCAGTACAACGCTGTCAACATCATGTGTGTTGAATCTAGTGAATGGATAAAGTTTGGCGGGAACGCGTTCTTCTGCTTCACTGTGTCAGGCCTCCTGAGAAGAAACAACCAGACACACTCGTTAATTAAAATGTGTCACAATCATTTTTGTAGTTCTATCTGCCTACTTGAACTCATCTTATTATGTCTCATAATGATCTCTCTGAGGAGGTTGTTAGTGATTCCACACGTTTACAGTGGAAAATATTGTGGTGTACTACAGTACATACTATAACGTATCCAGTAGTGCAAGGCTTGTTTGGTCTGCTCATATGTGGAATAGACTTTGTTTTTCAATGCTTAATTCGTGTTTAATACAGCGAAAAAAAACAAAAACAAAGATAATGCTGTAAGGCAAACTAGAGAGTGACTGTTGGGGGTCATTATAGGTCTTAATACTTGCTAAGGTGGTTTGAGTGTTACCCGTGTAATGGATAATAATGTGTCATAATGTGTTTATTATTTTAACTTAAACACAGAACAAGGGAATCACAGGATCTAGAAAACACACTTACTGTTTGGTGTCATGGCTGATCTGGAGGTTTATGTGTTGAATGATGCTCCTGAGCTGCAGAAATAAAAAGACAAAGAAAGTACATATATATTTATGGAGATTCCTACAACCAAATAGATTAATGAGATGGACATTAAGGAGATTCATTGGTACATAAAATATAAAGTATAAAGAGGAAGAGTAGTAATAATAAAAAAAATTCTTTCTTTGACTGTCAAACACATTCAGCTTTTGAGCCAACAGAATATTACAGCTGGCAAGAAGAAAGGCGGGCATTACAAAATTAAGGTGGCAGCTTTACATGGATTAAATTCTATCTCAGCCGCATCGCGCGAGTCACTAAGCAACTCACTTTGATGCCTCTAGTCAATTGCTTGAAGGTCTCGGTGAGACGAATGACACAATCACACTTTTATCAAGAAAATATTTTGAAAAAAGTGGCAGTGTGAGGAAAAGCCTATTAGTCTATGCCACATCTGTTATCTCACACATCAATGCTTGTGCGAGGTTGTCGCGAGGGTGGGGGAGGTCGTGTCCATCACGTTCCTCTTCCTCTTTATGCCCTGGCATGTCTTAGCAAGGCGAAGATGACATTTAATGTGAAAGAGTTTGTGTGAAAATAATAGATGTTACCTTCAGTTGGAAGCATGGAAGGCCAGGTATTAAAGATCTCGACTATTTTACATTGTACTGTCATAATTTCTTTATAATGCATAATCTGGGAGCTAGCTCAGCATGATGATGAATGAGGCCTTGGCCACCCTGGAGGGAGGACGGGGACCTGTGGTGTAAATCACCTGAGAACTGCCGTTCAGATGGCCACGGGCACAAAAGCAATCAGTAACCACATAGAATCAAGCGGTCCCTATTCATCGCATTCAGTTAATAGCACAAACCTTCATTTCTAAAATGTTCATGTCATGTTAGGGTCCATGTGTTGTTGTCACGTTCGTTTGACCAAACCCCCTCCCTAGTTCCGTTCTTGAAACCGTAGCCGCATTTATTATGATTTCCCCTCAAAATGTCACGGATTCCTGCAAGATCAACGGAAACTCTTGTGACCCCTGGGAATGGCTCACCCCGGTTCTGATGGCAAAGGCGTTGCAGAGGGTATCGCGGCGACATTTGGAGTTAGACACTTTTTCCCGCACGCTACCGGGCCTCTAACACAAAGCCAAACATCACATCACAAAATATCCGTGCCATTCACAAAGAGATTCAGACGCAGTATCTCTGTCAAAAATTATCCATTGTGTATGTCTGTATATCTAGGAAACAAAAATAAGTGTAAATCAACCCAGAGGAAAAAACCATAAAAAACTAAGCTAGCAATATACATTCCTAAAATACACCTACGAAATGTCACTGTAATCAATCCACGAGCAACGGAGGAGCCAATTTAGTCAATGTCCTCACCGTAAAGAACAACAAGACCAAGAATGTTTAGGAGAAAAACAACAACAAGAAAAATGAGAACAAAAAAATAAAACAAAATACGATAAAGAGAACAAAGATTTTGAGTCCGCCCCGAGTCTAAAAATTCCGTCAAATCGCACCAATCCAGATGAGGACACCTCCGTGCCACAATTAGCAAGGTGTGGGATTTTACTATAATCTCACATGGGCACAGGGGGTAGGGTGGTGTTGTGGGGGGGGTTGTTATGGTAGTGAAAAATAAACAATAAATGTGCGCCAGAGTGACCTCTGATCCGATTAGTGTCTCACAATCCTGTTAAGCAGCCTTTGAAGTATATTCATGCTCTATTCTACTCTCATTTCCCAACCTTCATCAGCCATGAGAAGTACTTGTTTACACCTCTGTATTTGAACGACTTGAAGAAGAACGTGTAATCAGTTTCTTGTTTCTAGTAACCAGTGAAAGTCATCTCTCACCAAAAAAGGTCAGGAGAATTAGTTTGTAATCAAAATTTGGGAAAAGCTGCCAGAGAAATACAACATGAACTTCCCCTTTCTAGAAATTTGTAAATTGCGTTTAACACTTGGTGTACATCTTTTGTGGTACAGCGACAGGTTTTAGCATGTTTGATCAATTAACGTTGAAAAATTTCAGGTTGTCCTTGTGTATTTCGATTTTTTGTGATGAAGAAAGAAAAAGGTTTGGAAACACTTTGTAATCCTGAAGGACAAACGCCTGACATTATCAGAACAAGGACAGTGTTTCAGAGAAAACTTTTATTACGAAAGGTTTTCCATATTTATAATATTTACTCGCATATAAGCCGCACCGCTAAAATTGCCTTAAAATTGTTGAATTTTACAATTTCTCACGTATAAGCCGCTCCCCGATTCTCAATTTTCACCTCCATATTATGGTTGTGTGTGTTACTTTGAAGGGAAAATGTTAAGAAAAATCGCAAGTGCTATTTCTGAGATACTGTATGAATCAAAGGCATATTTTTAGGGTCAATATCATAAGTTAATATGGCTGTCTTTGTAAATGCAAAATATCAAATTATTCAATTTCAATATATTCGAGTAAATACGGCATTTTTAATGAAAATAAATTTGAGTTTGATTTATTTAATAAGGATTTTTTGTCCGACAAAAGCGGCTTATATGCAAGTAAATACGGTATTTTTAATGAAAAGAAATTTGAATTTGATTTATTTGATAAGGGACAGCCCATATTAATAAACATATTTATATTCATGTAAATGTGCAAGATTGTAGCCGAGGGCTAATTTCCATATTTAGTCCCTAATTAATTTATTTGCTTACAGTTTTAATTACATCTTTAATCCCTTAATTTGTACCCTTATGAGGGTGAACTTGAAAAATAGTGTCCACATGATAAAGTTGTATTTTTATTGAGGAGGAAGCAATCTTTATACAACTAGAATTAAAATCAATCTAATGATTGATGTGAATATGAGCATCTTTGATTTATCTTTCATCACTAAAGTTAGTAGCGTTTTCTTAGGAAAATTATTTTTTTTACGACAATGTTAACAATAAAATAAGCTGTAAGGTGATAATGTTGCATAGTTTTGAGAAAAGAAACTCCTCCCCTGGCTTTGTTGTTTTTGTGGTGTGATGAAATGCTCTCTCTGTCCATACATTTTGAATCACACATTCATGTGCCCCCTACTGTCTAGGAAGTGAATAACTTGAGAGGATTTGCTGAATTGGGGGGAGAAGTTTTTGCGTCGGGCGCTTGATATTTTTAGCCACTTTCCTAATGCGTATTAGTTTGGTTACAGTGCCCGACGCCACATTTTGCAATCCTATCCCTTGTCTAATTACAAATGACCCACACAATGGCCTTGGATTGAAGAGGCAGAGAGGAGACTGGGAGATTGAATTTAATCCATCTATGTGTGGGGGGAAAATGACCTTTCTGAAAGTTACTTTCATTTTTGTTGTGGAGTGATGCAACTGGATTAAGATGTTATTATAGCAGGGGATAAAAGAAGTCACGTGTACTGCTTCTTCATTGTCACTGTCGATGTGTGTGTGTGTTATCATCAAAGGGGTAATGGGCCTTCTTGTCCATTCTGGACGTTAAACCAAGCAGAACCAATCAGAGGAAAATGAGCCACGAGAGAAGGAACCTTGGGGGAGCCACCATCTGTCAGGAAAGCTCTCTTGCACCTACTTGTGAGGTGTCACTCCCCTTCTGAAGCAACCCACTGCTTGATGTCATACTTAAGAGAGGACAGCACAGTGAGCAACCTTAAAGCCTTGCTGCCTGCATGCATTTGGCATCTGCTATTCAGTATGTCTTCATCCATTATTTACTTATAGCTAAATTAAAAAGGATGGGGCTAGGAATTACTCAAATACTGGAAGACTTTGTCTAGTAACATTAATGCAATACTAAAATATTGGGTAACACGAAGAACAACTAATCATCAACACGCATACAGTATATATCCTACTGTCCTATCAGCAGAGGTGTTGGTACACTGACATTTCTATCTTTCAGTTGCGTCACTGTCAGCCTATTCACAGTAACAAACAACTCTAATGATGTTGAGTAGCTCCATTACAGTCAGGTCCACTAGTGACAATCATACACACCAATCAGCACTAAACTCTCCAACACCCAACCTATCAAGACCTGGACATTCTAGCTGAAACACTCTGACTCGTTGAAAGCATTAAGTATAAAGGAAATGTAACCATCGAGAATGGCATGCTGGGCAGTCAGAGCAAAATGGCAGGTCTAAAAATCTCCACTGGGACCTTTATGTTTTTACTAGTCATGTACTGAACCTTGAAAAAATAAGTTGACAAAATAATACATCACCCAATAGAACGGATTCTGTCAACATGCAGTATTTCTTAAGTCTAAGGAGAGCATATAGGAGGTAAGTGTTAGAGGAACAAATGTAATATTTGAATAATTCCAATGATGGCTACTAATATCACATCCAAAATGGTTTTGGACTCAAAGGCAGTACCCACAATTCAATGTTTTTTTTCTCAAGCTTTGCCAAAGCACAGCAAGAGAAGCAGGAAACAGTTGACGAGGAATTAGTAGCACAACACACACACAACATTTTTTAGTGGCTAAAAATAAGAATATATTCTTTTTCTTCAAGGGAAAAATTCAAATAATTGACTTTTTACTCAAGCAACAACATTTCAGTTCTCCACTATTGATAGATATTCCATGAAATGAGCGACCTCGCTCGGAGGGTGAGGGTAATTTTCTTCGGTGGTAAAAAATTAAAATTTTTCTTTTTCATCCATTTTTAAAAAAAAAGTGCACTATGTGCACATGGAGTGGAATCACAATAGGGGAAATCCAACCACAGCAAGCAGGAACACCGCAGAAGAAAGAAGAAGAAATGGACTACATATTGACTGGTATAAATTTGCTTACCATTTGGCTACGTGTGCGGTGGTAGGGTTGGATGATGGGCAAGCCTAAGGGGGTCATCCACTGCACAGTGTGTCCCGACTTAGATATGAGTCTGGCGCTCTCCGTCAGCCAGTCCTGTAATAAAGAGCAAACTTTAAGCCCAAATGATTAGCAGCGGAGTTTGTCCTGCCTAGAATTTTAGTGGGAATCATAATAAAAACCCCAGCTGCACTCTTAAAATCTTGAGGAGCCCACTATGGCTAGCCTACTGATGGACCATAAGGATTCTAGGAAATAAAACCACAACATTTCCTTATAACAGTAAAGTAAAATAATAAAATAAATAACATGGTTTTATTGTATGATAGAATGTAGTAAAAAGAATACAACGTTAAACAACGAAAAACTTTTACATGTGCTCCCAGATAGCACATTGGTACTATTATTAGTATTACTTTACTACAGTAGTTAGGGATGTAACAATTAATTAATGTAGTATATATCAATTTGTTAAGAAGGTAGCGTGGACATTCAACCTTTGGCCTCATACCACAAAATGTTGTCACCCTCTCTCTTATCATAATATCATTTATAGACATTTTACTGGTACAGGTCAAAATGTTATCACCTAATTCAATTCGTGACCTCTGTGACCTTTGCCCGCATTACCCCCCCCAAATTGACTCTTCTATATCTTATTGCAAACACTACGCAATCTCGTGCAAGTTTGATAATTATACCTTTATCCATTCTTGAGTTATCTTGACCACAAATATACAGACAAAAACATACGCAACAGAATACAAAACCTTCATCTGTCATAGGTTTCATAGGGGATAAAATGATGCTGATTTCACATGTTAGACGGACCTTTGTGAACACTACAGAAAGCAATCACATCAGATAGATAGACTGTTTGGATGCATCAGAAAATGGGAAACGGTTCAGTGAGTAGGATTATTATCAAAGCGTTGTATAATTTAAAGTCCAAAAAATCATGAGTGAACATTTTTGGTGAGCAATGGTAGCCGACTTGCTGAGAAATAGGTGAGGGATTGTTGCATAAACAGTTCAATAATGTTGCTTGTAAAGCCTCCGTTTTGTATTTACGCTATAGTCTTGCCAATAACTTAATCCTTGCACACAAACACACATCTGTGAGGAAGATAAATCATAGTCTTTCTCTGGGCAGATGTGCTCTCATTGTATAGCTCTGTCTGAGCCAGAAAGAAAGACAAGGAGACAGCCAGGGAGTGAAGGGTGGACTAACTTGATAGTTAGAGACTAACTGATCAATGAGTGGATTGATAGGTGGCGGGTCGAGGGGGAGAATGTGCCAAGAATAAATGGGATGTGTTCGAGGAAGGAAGGAAGGAAGGAAGGAGGTCAGCTGCGGGATTGATTTGGGGCCGTAAATTCTTTATCTCAAACCCAGGCTGTCCCTCTCAATCCCCCGGGGAGGAACACCAAAGCAGCGAGCCCCGGTTCTATTAGAGTGCTGGGCCGCGCGCTTCTTGTGAAGATAATGCACACAATCCCAGCCAGGTGCTAGTACTGATGCTATAAATGGAGCATATGTGATGAATGTGTGCCGTTGGCAATTTTTATCACCTAATAGTGCCAGGAACGGGTCATTAATAAGAGAAAAATATGACTCTTTGTGGAGATGGAAGTTACTCAGCATAAGTTAGCTAAGGAATATTTCAAATGTGGAACAATATGTTTATCTGTTATATCTGAATGACAGTGATGGCTTCAATGAGGACTTTAATGGAACACACCCACCTGGATCTCTCTTGTTCCTGTGAACATCTCTTTCAGGCCACTGAACACTTGTCGCACCAGGTAATGAGATGCTTCCCACAAATACTCCTAAAAGACACAGATGAAATTCAATAGGATGATCTGTTACATTAGGAAATTTACAAAAAAACTTTTTTTAACAAATAAAAGATGAGGTTATATGACTTCTGTGTAGTTATAAATTTGATTACCATATTTTTCCTGGACTATAAGTCAAACTTTTTTCATAATTTGGCTGGGGCTGTGACTAATACTGAAATATTATTTTGTTTTCTCTGACCATAGACAGCCTGCTATGTTTTTTTCAGGCTATAGTGATCTGAAAAACTGTTGTGTTAACAGTTGCCTTTTTCTCCATTTTACTATTGTTGCTTCGATGTATGTTTGTTCTTGGTTTCTAAAATAAAATAAAAAAATACACTCCAAAAAGCGACTTAAATCCCAATGTGAAATGTGTGTATAGTTAAGCTTTACAATGCTCAATGAGCTGAAGTCTCATTGGATTTGTAAATGTGTCAAATTTAGTGGGTTGCTTTAAAATTGTTGGGAATTTTAATTTGGAGCTTCCACTGTATAATTGTAAATGCATGAGCATATTTGAGACTAATTAGGAGTATTTTCTTTGCAATAATGTCGTGAGGCACCATGGAGCCCACTAGTGTCGTTAGTTATATTCAATGTTACTCAAAAATTCCCCGGTGAAGCAATCAGGGCATGATGATGCGAATGTCGTCTACAATAACAATCTTGCGTGTAAGATAATACTCAACGGGGCCATGTAGTTTCCATCGGCAATGGAAATGAGATCAAATTTTGGTGTGATGTGAGTAATTTGAGAAGATAAGATGATTCCTGAAAAATGAGTGATAACCACTGAGGACAGAAATAAAAATAGAAGTGCAGTATCACATAACTGTTATCGCTATCCTTCCACTTCTGGCCTCCCTGATACAACAGGTATTATATTTCACTGTATGATTCCATATGTGAGTAAAACCAGCGACTGCACTTGTATATCTGCTGTATCAAGGTCAAAGCAATGCGATGAAAACATTCAAATGTTCTCGTCTGGCTGAAAAGGAGTTCACACATAGCTTGTATGGCAAGTGCCCCACATAAAGTGGAGGAGATCCTGCTCAGAGTGAGATCTAAAAATAAACTCGAGTGCAGCATGAGGGAACCTCTCTACACAGCATCCCCTTATCCCCTCATCTCCTCCGGTACTGTACCTTAGGGAACTCATCAATCTCCTTCAGGCGTTTCTCGATCTGGAGCCTTCCCCCGTAGCGCGTGACCCCATACACCACGGTCATTACAGTCTGTTTGACCACTTTTCTGTTGATGAAGCCGTCTAAGATCTGGGCGATTTTATGGCCGTTGCGAGCATCACAGGCTCGGAACTCCTCCACCTGAAACACAAAACGAGTTGGTGCTGGGGCACAATCACTGTGGAAAAACAGGAGGCAGCCATCCCTCATTGCAATTTGATGCAATCAAAACTACAGGGTTAGGAACTGCACAATCATTTCTCGCACCATGTTGTGTTGAAAGTAATTGGCACAGCCTGATGTGGCAACATTTGTAGTTCTGTATTATAACAAACATCGGAAGACAAGGGTGTCTTTGTATTCCTAGAGGGAACAAAAAGACCCTCCCAAAAATTGGGGGTCACAAGTAGCACAATAGTTCTTAAATTGGAATTACGGTATTTTCTGGACTATAAATCGCAGCAAAAGAGCGATTTATGGTGGTTGTTTTTGTCCCCAGAATGAATGCCGTGTGGCAGTGTTCTTCAGAATTGACTTAATCCAAATGACTAGTTTTTCCCCTCTGGTATGGGCCAGAGGAGTGATCAGCAAGTAAAGTGTCAAGATTCATTTCAAGCATAGGGGATATTTTCAAAGAGGAAAACTTTTAGTCTGTATTTCAAATCATTCTTTTATGACTTTAGTTCTGGCACTTTTATGACAGACCCCATACATAATTTTTTGGGCTCTGCAAAATATTAAATAATGCTCTCATGATGATAAAAAAGCAGTTTAACACCACTCAAATCAACACCTATAATAACTGTCCTAAAAGATATACTATCAAAAAGTGATATTGATTTGTGTAACTAAAGTTGTGACCAGTGAATGCACGTTTCAGGCTTTATTGAGTGTTGAGCTAACCTGCTGCGCAACTACACTGTACACATCCTGTGGCACGTCGCAGGACATGAGGTTGACAGACGTGGCGCCGATGATGTCTCGGCCAAGTGCAGCGTAGTGCTGGAGCCCGTTGCAGGAGCCATCCTGATGGAGATGTAACATAGAATTAAAAGCAGCCTTGTGCTTGAAACTAGATCAGAAATATGGGTGGATGTGCTTTGGTTGCAGAGAGGTGAGATGGAAGAGAATGATGGAAAATATTGCATAAACTCTGGCAATGATGACTCAGAAGAGCATCAGAGTCAAGGATCGGTCAAGGTTGTTATCCCAATTGGAAGAGGAAAAAAAAACAATGGACATTCATAAACGTTTAATTAATTCGCAATAATGTCATAATCTTGATCTTAAGCGCGATGTGGCATTAATCAACATGATAGACAATTAACAGAGGACTTCATTTGTTATTATAATCACTTTCATTAATTTTCACTGTAGCATAACCTCATTAATTTAACATTTTCAACAAGTCCGCATGTGTACATTGAGATAATCGATTAATTGCATTTGCGATACAACCATATGTTAAACATATTTTAAATAGAACGTGGGTTATTACAAGCTGGTCAGATGGGTGACAAAACCACACCTAACTGCTCACACTAGATATTATGAGCCAACCATAAGTGAGAGAAATGCTCGCTTTGCTACTTAAGATGAATCACGTTCCATTTAGAGCTGCCAGAAGTGAAACTTCTTCTGATGTACGTCTCAAAAGCAAACAGATAATGCTAGAATGCACCACGAGACCACTCTCTTTTCAGTCCATATCAAAAGGAAAGCAAGTTAATAATAAATAAGTGATGTAGTTACATACAGCAATGCTTCAAGAACAACACAGGCTCACTGAGTTAGAATGGCTCATGAGCGCTGGGTTTTCCAAGCTCAAGTGAACTAGTACAAAACATATCTCACATTAGGCTCAGACTCATCTCAATATACTCTAGCTGTTTAAGAACACAAAGTGAGGTCACCATCACTGTTAAGCATGATTACACATCATAAAAATAAAATAAAAACATATTTTAAATGGACTTCCATTTTTTAAGATAAATACTAATTATTTTAATTTAAAAAGAAAAAAATATATGCTGATGTTGCTTAGCATGCGTCATCATTGGGGACAGTGCATTTTTATCAAAAATAATCAAATGCCAATGCCCCAGAGAATTCATGCTCTGTCCCTGAATAGGCTTGGTAAAATGTGAAATTTATTTGTAATTTCAGATCAAACCTTTTGGATGCTGTCTTTCTCCACAGTGCACAACGCAGTGATTTGGCAGACTGCGACTGTTGTAATTAATGTGTGTTTATTATGTCTATTAGGAAACTTGGAACAAACAAGCAAAATAGTCTAATGATTTGAATGCCAAAGATAGTGTGCAGGCTTTCGGTGTGCCAAAAGACGATTCAATAAAAGGCTAAATGGCCCAAAAAGATTATGCCAGTCCTCGAGAATAAATTTTAATGTGCACTTTAAAATACCGATGAAAACAGGACAGTAAAATTCTAAATTTGGTGCCTATATATTTGATTTACAATTGGAGAAATGTGCTCTGGTTCTGATACTCCTCATTGAGTTAACCACTGGTAATAATGATAAAATTTACACGTTCCACAATAGGGAATGAATGTTATGTTGCCATCGGTCAGATCCAGATAGTATATTTTAAATTTTTGATGGGGTGGAACAGAGACCTTGTAATTAGCATGTGTTTCAAGAGTTCTGAGATTTGGTGGTCAAATCTTAGCTTTAGTCTTAAAGGGACAGCTCATCTGTCATTCAATTGAGGACAATCAAAATAGTAAATAAATGAAAAGAAAACAATGATAGTACCTGATGCACAGGAAAATGAGAGATAAACTGTGTTGGGTCTGGAGATCTAACGGCGTTGGCAATTTCCATGCAGCAGGCGAGTGCTTGCCATGGTTCATCTGCATTCATCCACCATTTCTTACCCTGAAGAGACAAAACATGGTCATGAAAAACACTGCCCTGCATATATATTATGGATCAAGCAAATAGAGGTGAGAGATAACTCTCACATTTTGAACACCCAAAAAACTTGTAGAGAAAACATGGCAATATACATTATCTGCTATAGTGCCAATCGCATGGTAGGTAAACTGATAATCAGCAATCTATTTGTCTAGCCAATAATAAAAAGACAGACGCACATCCATGGGGTGATCAGCAGAGTCCAGAATGACCTCCATGATAGAGTTGGCGTAGTCCAGCCTTCCTTTCAGGGAGCTCTTCTTCTTCAAACCTGTCAGATTTACTAAGTGGATCTTGACCCAGTCCAAACCCTTTGGCCCGAGCGGCTTGCCCTCTGCGAACTGCAGGATGGAGCGGGTCACATCACTACCCAGGTGATTGAAGTAAGGAGGACAGGGATATGTGCGCCCTCGGAAATCCATATTATGCGGAAACCAGAAGACCTCGTCTCTGATGTGGTTGGCGATGGATAGTTTATAGAGAGCGTCCATGCGCAAACTGTGCATCTCACTGCTTTTCTTTCTGGCGTTAATCACATCTCGCTTCATTTGGACCTTCTCTGTAGCAGTGTAAGAGTTGTCCTGCGAGTTGAAGTGGGGAATTCTAGGGGCCTCTGACATGGGTGGAGGGATGTCGAGCTTTTCACTGCCCCGATCATTGAAGATGGAGATAATAATGTCCAGGAGAGGTTTGTTGATCCTCCAGGCACAGTTACCCAGTTGGTTGAGGGAGTCCAAGACAGGGTGAAGGTTCTGGCATCTCTCCAACAACTCCTCATGCTGGGTTGCCCCATCCATAGTGCGCATCAGCTTGACGGGCGTCAGCAGGTATGCGCCAAACTTGGCCGACGTCCAAGGCACGGGAGGGCAGTACATTGGGATCACAGAGGAGTCAAAGGTCAGTTTACTCTCCATTGCTTCCTGCTGCATCTGAATCAAGATGGGGTGGGGCTTAATGAAGCCCACCTAAAGGGAGAGAGGCAATTTCATTTAAAGCAACGGCCAAAAAATACACTAAATTAAAAAAAACCTGTCACTGTTCGATGCACATACTTTGTAGGTTTTAAGTAATTTCTTTTCTGAAGACAAATATGCTTTTAAATGAAACCGTCTTCACTGATCAATCTATTTACTAATGAAAGAGATGATAACACACGTTGAAATGTTCACCAAATGGGAAGATCTGTGCAATTAAATAGAAAAAGTTCTATTGGAATGGGTAGTAATTGCACACACGCATGCTAAACCTGCCACCCAAAAATGGGCAAACGTCATTTTTTTCAGCAGGAACCCTTTCGAGGCCCCTATGTCCAACATTATAGCTTCCATTGAGCCAGTCTTTTATTTATTTACACAAGGACCAGTCCTAACATGATGATACTAACACTAATAGCTATCTGCATGTATTCTTTTTGGCACAGTGGGGTAGTAGGTTTAATTTCAGTCCATTAAAAGATACAAACTTGAGGGCAATAATGGAAAGAGGTCCACAATTTCCCACCATATATTCTGAAAGCCCATGGCACATTTACTGTAGGTACAGTAATGTCAGGTTTTAAATCTGTCTCATTACTCAGATACTGACTGCCAAAAATACTATTAATTGAAGATGGTGATTCTCCAGGCCAAGGCCAAAACAGAAGAGCACGCTTGAAGTTTGAGCCTAGAATGTGCACATTTATAGAAGTGCATCTCAACAACAAATGCGAGCCAGTGGTTGTTGACCATTACCCCACGATTGCCAAAAATCACCCTTGGCATTCACTCGTGACTATAAATAATGAGCACTCCACTACTAATAAGCAAAAAACTATTTCATGTGTACATATGTCAGCAACAAGTATGCTCTAAATTACAGCCTCAAACTACATTTACACTCATCGCAGTGGAAGTACTGCTGTTTCTGTGAGACTAAGGCTTTATTTACTATGGAACCAGTGAGTTGAAAATAGATTTTTTCCCCTAAGAAACACAACTCTGATAGCAAAGAGAAATAAGATCAACATTGCTTTGCACCGCTCAGACTGTCATGCTGTGCCGTCAAGTCATTAGGCATCTCCCCTAACGAGCTAACCTCCAAAGAGAGCAACAGCAAAGGTAGAAAGTCGCAGCAAAGGCGAGAACTACCTCATAAGTGCAAGGTGAAAAACGTTATCTCCCGGTCGTTCATCAAGTGCCAAAGGCTTTTTTTCTAGCGTTTTCCCATGACACGGCCACTTCTTGATCCTGCGGTATGGTGGCATCCAATCGGCAAGCCAATTAAAAAGGGGACACTAAAAAAGGGATTAGCCTGGGTATTTTGCGCGGGAGTAAGTGGTTTTCATTTTTCGCACTCGTGGGAGAGCCGTGCTTAATGTTTGGGTGCACAAGATGGCAGACTTAAAAGTGGGAAAAAAACAAGGTGAAGTGTATTCAAATGCCTAAAGTACCGTATTTTCTCGCATATACGCCGTATTTGTTGCAAAAAAAAAAATATGACTGAATCGAGGGTACGGCTTATATGCGCACAAATTAGACTTGACATGCACGAAACACCATAACGCCAGACAATGTGTGATTTATTTCAAAATAGAGAAAAGATAAACATATAAAACGCTTAACAAAATTTATTTTGAAATGTATGAATGAAATTAAAGAAAGAAAGAAAAACGTATCTCGCATAAAATGTGAAAAAACTAACTTACTTGTGCCTGCCATTTCTCGCTCAGAGCACCGCCATCTTACCTAGGGATGACAAACTAGACCACTATGGACACACTTCCTGGTTGTACTGCTCACGTGACTTCCTTTTTGAATTTGTCTACGTGCAGGCAACACCCTTTAGGAATGTGCAATCCAGCGGACGATCCTTTCGATTCACAAAGTATCTCAGAAATATCACGTGCAATGATTTTTCCTTAAGATTTTCCCTTCAAAGTAACATATTTGTACTCCCTATTAAAACCATGAACATGGGAATGAAAATTGTGAATCAGGGGGCGACTTATGAGAGAAACTGTAAAATTCTACGATTTTAAGGCAATTTTAAGGGTACGGCTTATATGCGGAGGCGGCTAATATGCGAGAAAATACTGTAATCATTTTCAATGGACAAGTACAACGTGCAATGTGAACAGGATACCTGTCGGTTGCTGCGAAAAGTGTACATGTGGTAGAGGATGGGAATTCGCTTCCTGACGTAGGCTGGGTTATGTATGTCGCTATTGATTTTCAGGTTCTTGACCATCAGATCTAGCAGGTAGGTTCCAAGCTCCAGTGTGATTATGTAAGGCCAGTTGGATTCACACCCCAGTAGCGTGGCCCCTGACGGGTGCTCCGACTCCACCTTGCACCACTCTTCCCTGGGAAGCCTGTTGTATGCCTGGAAGGAGACGTCAATAAAAGGTTTGCAGATGAGCACAGAGTGATTTGATTCTTGGAAAGGGAGTTCACTGTAAAACACCAGTCATTTTTGTTGATTTAGTACAAGATATTGGAAAACTGTGAATGCAGGGAATGTACAGTATTAAAGAAAGGCTTCTGATTAAAATGGCAGCTGCGATCAAACAATTAAATGTTTGTGGGTCAAATACCGCATCACAGAAAGTGAATTATTGTTTTGTTCTTGTATTTTTCTTTAAAAAAAAAACTACATATTTGTATATTGTGGCCATTGTTTACAATTTCAGTCAGATTGGATTGGTTAAAAATATAACTGCTAAATATGTAAAATAGGTCTAAAGTTGTTGTATAAGTAAAGGATATGGATGCATGACTTCAACATTTAAGTTTTTTTTGAGTGGTCGTATGATTTTTTTTAATATACCTTGGTGTCTTTGGCTAGAAGGCCTGTGTAAACATTGTAAATGTTGCTGAGCTTTTCCACCATCTGATTTCTGTACTTCTGCAGTACTGAGTACTTGGTGTAAACACGATTGCCCAAATCTTTAGCTAAAATCACCAAGGACTCTCCGCTGGGCGGCATGCTGGAAATAGTCTAGTAGGACACAATTAACACCAGTAAATATACAGTAGTGTAAATCAATCATTTATAGGTCATTGTGCAGTTAGCTACATTACTTGTAACATGATGTCCACATAGCTGTTCTCTTCCAGCAGGCAGAGGTAGGGATAGAGGTTAAGTTTGAAGTCATTGCTGTTGGTCTTCCCCAGGTTCATCTTGCCCTCTCTGAAGGCCTGGACAAGTGCCTTGCGCCACTGAGCCTGTTGCTCTTGCAGCAAAGCCCTCTAAAAGGACGACATTTATTGGGAAAACAACACAGTCAACAGCAACAGGTACCTTTCGTCAATTCTATTTCTCCCCCCATGTTTTCGTGCAGTGGGTAAAAAAACGGGTGACCTGGTTGAAGTTTGACATCTGCTTTGACATTTACTGTGTAAAAATAGCCATGCCTTCCTCATTAGATCTTATATAAAATGCGGAATTTCATTATGAAATTCCAGGGTTGGCAGGAAAATTATCTGTGCATACAATTTAACCCAAATACCTTCAAATTATAGGCAGTCCTCACATAGAATATTTTCAGCTCTATGTCAGGGATGTTTCATTTTGCATCATTGTTAAAATAGTCAGGGGATTTTTTGCACAATTAAAAATGTCCATCTGAGTGTGTTAACACTATCTTCAATCAGAAATGTTTAGCTAGTCAGAGTAGGTAGTTTTGAGTATTGACAGTCTGGATTGTGAATGGAGAGGTGACTGTCTGTCTCATCTCAGGGGTCCTCCATTACAATAGATTATTATTCTGCCCTTCCGGCTGGTCTGTGTGTAAATGCTTCTTGGCCACAAGGGACACAATCGCTTCTGATTTAGCCCATCTGCAGTGATAAGGCGAGCCAGCCCAGACTGTAAATGCCAAGGTTAGAAAAAAAATTATATGACACTTTACTCTTCCAAGTTTGGAGTGGACAATTGTTTTGCAGTATAAAATTATTTTACGGTTAAAAAGTTTCATATCTTAAATAATCGATACAACTTTCCAACAAGTTTGGCTATTCAAAACGATGAGATACATACATATTCAATAGAATCTTAAAAAAAAATGTAAATCCTGTTTTGCCAATTTGGAAACACAGTTGGAGACACGATGGTTTCAAGAACCTGAGTAGGTTTCTCAACATTTCTACCAACTGAATGTATTTGAACTATATCAAAATAAGAGTGCCTTACCATTTTAGCTATCTTTTTGGTGATAGGCCTGGTCACTTCCACAGAGTCAATGGTGACTGTGCAGGCCTGCTCCATGTCGAGCTGGAGTTTAAAACGTTTCTGGAGCTCATCATGAGTAAAATTCAGCTTTGGGTATTGGTGATCATCTCTCTAAAACACATTTTTCATAAAATTTGACACTGCAGCAGCAAGTTGTAAGAGACTATTGAGTTAGTGCCGGAAAATGGAAAATAATGGGAAAAGGAAGAGGGAGGGCAATTTAAAATGTATCTGTATGGCTTCTATATATTTGATTTAGCCTTTCCATGCAGTTTTTTAAAACCTTCTGTAGCCCATAGCATTAAAGAATATATAATAGAATACTTTTTGGGAAAATTTACCCTTTGGTAAATAAATATGCTCATCAAATCAAAGCAGTTTATTATATAGAACAACCCAAATTTCTGGGACTGAAGGACGAATGGCTCTCTAACTAAAATCAAACTGCATTTTATATGAGCATGTAACACAGAACAAACAGTATTTTAATAAGCTTGAGCTTCTGCCACCAACGCGGTCTCTGGAGGCTCCACGAGGGACCGTCCTGTTTGCTATTCCACTATCGAGCAAGCCAGTTTATTTGGGCAGCGTTTCAGCCTTTCAGTCACCAGTGACGTCAGTTGTGAATTATGAAACAAAAACAAATCTTCTCAGTCAACAATGGTACAACGAGAGCAATTTAAGTAAATGACATGCAAAAATGAAGTATTTAGGCTAAAAATACAATGGAATGGAATATATGAACAATGACAATTTTCATTCCCTTGACCCAGGCCCAACCGGACCGTTGGTTGTCGTCATTGCTTAATTTTTAGCAGCACTGCTAACATAAACGCCACCTTTACAGATGCCAGGACTGGCTGTATGTGGCTGGACTACAGCACATATACCTAACAGGCTGACCAAAGGCAATTACAGCCTTCTTGAGCTACCCCTGCTGTTGTTTTACCTGTGGGGGGCATCTATTAGGGGCGTTGCTGGATGAATGGTACTTAAATTACTTAGCAGTTAGGGTTATTTAAAGAATGGGACATTACTTGATAGAAATAAGATTAAAAAATGTGAATTGTGTATCAAGGCATTGAATGTGATAGCCTCCGTGATAGGGATCAATTTTTACTTTTTTGCTTCCAGTAAAAGGACTAACAACACCATCAGGTTCATCCTAGCGGATTGTTTTATGGATTGGAAAAACAGAAAATATTTTAACATTTAAAATGTAAAAGAAAAAAAAAAGTAAATAAAAGCCAATATTTTTTAGGCAGTGGCCAGTCATGGTGCAGACACACCTTTTAACAGTGCCAAGACTATGCTAAAAATGGGAATATGGCCCCCTTTCTTTTAACACGATGGATGTCTCTTTTTCTCTTTTGAGACTATTTTACTCATTATCAGGGGTCTAAGAAATTTGGGATTCATATAGTAACTAAATATTTTGGCCAACTGTCTTTCACAAGAAGGTCAATTATGCTAGTTGTTGTCTCTCCCCGACAAAGATAAATGATAAAGAATATAGGAGTTCGATACCTTTGTGTAGAACTCTTCAACCAGTGGAAGGGGGTTCTGGCTTATATTGACTCTGCTGGGGGGCTGGTAGTCAGGCTGGATGACGTGTACAGCCTTCAGCACCATGTCTCGTTCATCAAGCTGGAACACACACTTGGTGAAGATATCATCTAAAGAGAGGCCATGCCGCGTCATCTGGTTCAAACACCTGAAAACGGATACACGATCGGTAAACTGAATGAATGTTATTTAAAGATTCATAATGGCGGCAGCAAAAAAACTCCAAGACAAAGAGTCACTATCCACTCTGGAGGGAATTTCAGATTAAGACTCCTTTGTGATATACATTATTTCAGTTGCCTGTGTATATTTAATCTACTATGCACCATATTATAGATCACAAAAGAGTATCCCTTCCCCTTAATTCCAGGTATCCCAGTGAACTGAAGAACCATGAACAATGTTTGCTTACAATGACCCCTAGAGGACAATATAAAAACTAAATTTAACCACATGACAAGCCCAGTGACGCTCCTTGGATTTTTTTAAACACGAGTAGAAGCGAAAAAGCACAAAAAGGTAACAAGCATCAAATAATTTAAAAAAATAAGTTAATAATAACAACACATACCGTTAATACTACCCATATTTTAACACTCACCATGTGATACATTGTGTATACAGACCTATTAATAATTTCAGGAGAGCTGTGATCCCTACGGCCCATGCATTCCAAAGCAGCACAATATGATCCAATATTTGGTCGGAGACCTGCCTCCTCTATGAGAAGAAATAAACGGCCAATCCAATTTAAGGTGCCCTGAAAAACAAAAAGATAAGCAAAATAACTATCTTCAAATGGAATCAGCGTACCTTAAAAATACGAATGTACCGTATTTTCTCGCATATAAGCCGTATTTGTAGCTAAAAAAATGATGACTGAATCAAGGTTACGGCTTATATGCGCACAAAACTTACAGCGTTGCTATACTCTTTTTCACAAGTAAATGTTGGCAGATTAACATTTACTCTTTTTTGGTTATTTTCTGTTTTGCAGTAAGAAAACAACCATCACTGGATAAATTACTAACTTCCTTATGATATTGAGCCTAGAATGGATTGCCATGAAATTTAAGCATGATTTTCACCGTACCTTTTTGGCCCAGACACGCAACATGATGTTGTAGACGTCGGTGTCGAGAGTGGCTCGTCGACTCAGACGTCTGTGCTGACTCATCAGGAAGTTTTGGGCTCGATGGATGTCCCCGGCAAAGACGCACGCTTCCAGCCAAGAGAAAATACAAGAGCGAATGTTGCCCACGGCTCCTTCTTTGACCTGCAGAGGGTCTGCAAGACCTGAGAAAGGCCACTTGCCCGCTTGCTGGTTGAGTCTCTTCTCCAATTCTTCCACTTGTACAAGGTCCTCATCAGTCACCTGATTCGTAACACAGGGAGGTTTTTTCTTAGGGTCCTTTCGTTTGCCTTTGTTGGCCTTTAGTGATTTAGCACTTTGAGCATTAGCATTCAAGTTGGTCTCATCAGCCAAGGCAGCAGTCGATATCGTTTTATAACTAGTGCCGGGGAAATTTCGTTTTCCTTTGCCACCAGGGTGGTTCTTCTGGAGTTTCTCCCAAAGATGTTCCCGTCTTTTCATTTTGATTTTCTTTTCTCGAGTTAATTTTTCCATCCAGCGAGTGGGCTGGGATTTAGAGGAATCCCTTATGATATTCAGATTTGATTTGGAAATGTTGGGCCTCTCCGGAGGTGGGTTTGTAGGAGTTCTGGCAGAGGAGATGTGTCTTCTTGATGAGACGACTTGAAAAAATTCCACACTTGCTTTTTGGACATCAAGAAGACCTTCGGGTTGGAGTTGCTGGATCCTGGCTTCTAGCACTTGGAGGTACAAAAGCCCCCCCAGAAAATTAGTTGACCACAAGCTTTTCAAAGTAAATAAATAAACATGAAAGTGAATGCCTCTATGTCTATTTGTGCATTGTGATTTTTTAGGAATGTCCCGGTCACATATTTTTGCATGTGTTGCTTTTTGAGGCATTATGACAAGGTAAATGACAAAGACAAAAATAAAATGCAAAAATTATTGTCTTAATCATAACTACCACGATGATGCACTTTAATTTTGCAAAATTGCTTACCATCTAATAGCTGAGACTGTTCCACTACACGTTTCTTTGCTTCTTCTGTCTTCCTGACAGAAAATGAGACGTTTCTTCGAATTTGCAAATGAGGATCTATAAGTGCATTAAAAATAAATAAATACAATATTAGTCAAATAGATGGGCGTGTATATACGATGATTGTCATTGGAGCTAATCAGATTGAGATCGAAGGTAGTTTATTATCTGCCAGGTGATCTGAAAGCAAAATTCACTAGTGCATGTCAAATCACAGCGGATTAAAACTGTTTTAAAATAGAAATTTAAAAACGACGAGGGCATTGGTCACTATATGCAAATGTTACAAAATTCGCTTCACCTGGTAGTCGTTTGCCAGCCAGATTTTTCATCGTCAGACACCGCTGACAGGATTCGGTAAGACGGGTACAAGACGTACATTGTTCGAGAAAAGGCCGCCGATTGAGACGTTTAACGAAGGCACAAACTCTTAGAAGTGACATGTTGACATGTAACAACCGCATTACATCCCTGCACTAGGGCGCCATTTTGATCCAGACTAAGGTAGTCGCATGGAAGCGATACTAAACAATTGCAGATACATCGATAAAAAAAAATGTCATATAAAAATGCAATAGAAAAAAATACATTTAGATGTTTCAAAATTTTAAACAAGATTCTTTCCGTTGTCATGCACACGATAAAAGTGTTATCTGTACCTTTAAATCAGGTCGCTTTTCAGCGAATTACTTGAACCAACATAGTATTTTTTAAAGCTCCACTAGGTGTCAGTGTTGCGCTAGAATTTTTTTCTACTGTAATTCCGTTATGGCAGGCGTCATTAAATATGCATCTAATTGATTGTAATTGTTTTTAATTTCTATATGTATAAAAAAAGACCTATTGGTCTCCACAGAAGGCAGAAGATTAACTGATTATAGAAGCAGGTTATCAAATTTACTAAAACGTTTCCTTTTTTTTGTTTTAACCATTAATAAAATCAATTTAAACTGAAATGATCATGTTTCAGTGCCATTGAGGGCAACAGACGTCCAATCCATTTTGACTGGAAGAGGTCAGTAGCAAATGATCACTGCCAACTTTCTCAGTCGAAATGAATTGGATGTCTATAACTGTCATCAACAGCCAATAATTGTTCTCCGTGAGACATCAGGGCAAATCATTTATTGTATTTTTTTTTTAAATCCATCACGTTTTGATCTGTGTGACTGTTACTCAAAGCTTTGTCTGTACAATTAATTGATACAAATGCATTCAAATTGTTCTCGTATTAGAACATATTGGAAGTCATCCAGTTTAATTGTACTCTTTAACCTTTTAATCGCTGTGGGAAAAAGGGTTGAAAAAAACCAAGAGCGCATTGGCGACCATCCGCCTTTTTTTTTGCCTGGATGTGGTTTGAAACATCCCTAAGCTCAACTCAAGTGTGACTCAGCAGTAAAGCAAAAGTGAATTCATCTCATTCACATCCTGTATACTTTCTGACCCCCGGCAGTCGCCCTCCCTCTTGTCATGCATCCATAAAGCATTCTTAAACACTTTAGCACTCCTTTGTGTCTCGCTAGGCTGGAGGTTAACACAAGCGCTACTTGACAGAGGGAGAAAGGGCCAGGAGAGCCATGGGGGGAGTTCCTGCGAGGGAAATGAGGTCCTGGCAGTACATCTTTTCTCAGCGGAGGCAGCGGCTCAGAGCGCAGCGGTGGGTGTCTGCTGCTGAGCCCTAGGTGAGGATAGTGTGGTGTTTGTTGCCACGGTTCACGAGCGCATGCCCCTCGCCCCTCTCCCCTCTCCGACCCCTCCGCCGCCGCTACTTCTTTGACAGCCTTGTTTGATGTGGTCGGCCCCTGTCGGCGGCTGGCTCTTTGCGCTGGTGTGACAGTCATTGCCGGGTGACTGACTGTCAATGCCCGGGCCGACAAAAGAGGAGAAGACAGGCATTCATGGGGCTTGATAATGGCCGAGCCGGGACAAGGCTGCCATTCTCGTACACTTTGATCATGTGGATTCTTGCGCACACCTTTGTAGAGGCTTCTTATTTGTTCAATTGATGCAGAGAGGGATCCCTTTGAAACTGCTTCACCTGGCCACGGTAACACAGAGACACTTATTTAGCGGATGTACGGCGTGGTAAAGGCTTCCGCCATATTGTTTATGTGCTCCACACGACATCGCCACTACTTACATGCGGTCACTGACCTCTGTCACGTGGGGCGTCTGTGCGAGGATTTTCTGCAAAAATTTTGCCGTATGCCGTATGCCATAAGAGAAGATTTTCCACCTTTGCCCTTTACCCTGCAATAAAGGATAGTGCAACTTTCAGAGACATCATACACCATTCAGTCTTGTTGTCATTGGCAAAAAATAGCAAAAGCTTTAACTTTGAATCTATTAGCATATACATGAACATACTAGTGGAGTATAATTTGTGTTTACGTGCACATGTCAGTGATATTAAATTTATGATGCTTTACGACAAAGGCACACTTTTTTTTCATGGCCTGGCTGTGCCCGGTGCTCCTCGTTTTTTTTTTTAAAGATGAAGATGACTACTTGAATGGATTTGGGAGATACATAAATTGGATGTACAATGATATCAGGGAATGTTGGTCATAATTCTTCGTGATAGTTGACCTCAAACAGAAAAAAACTATATGAAATAAATGGTTTTCCACCACATGAAAACACATTGGTTTTTGAACAAGGAATTTGCACCCTCTTGTGGAGAGGTGGGTATTGAAGATGAAATGTGAGGAGAGCTGGTGGATGAGGTGTTCATTTGAATATTAGAAATGTCATATTCTAGGCAAGAAAGCTGATTTATTCTGAATATTTTAACTTCATTAAATTGTTGTGACATCAGTGCTCTGAGTGCTTCTGTAGTCATAAAAATAATTTCACCACACTTTCTAGTGGGGCTTAAAAGACAATTGGCAAAGTTTTTTTTCCATACTTCATAAAAACTTTAAAACAAACAAACCAGCAATCATGAAATATTACCCATCTTCTTACACACTTAATGTCTGTTCCAGTCAATTACAAAAGCAAGTGAAGGAATTTACTGGATTGTCGTGACTCACACGTCACTTAGCGATGTCTACTTCCATAAGTGGCTCATAATTTAAACGATTTCTGTTGAGGTTGTGTCACTTTTGTATTGTAAGTGCATCTTAATTGGACAGAATCACTTGTCACTCAGACATAAGTGAGGGGTCAACATTCAGCCATTAGGCTTGTCAACACTTTAGTGGTTAATTCTGTTGTCGTCATTGTTAGGATCAGGAAATATTGGTCATCATATGTACGATGGAAACCACATTTGATCAAGCAGCTAGCTATCAAGTAAAATCTTTCCATTGGATAATTACTACAGCAGAGATGAATATTGTTGAAATGTCAATAAGCTTTTGAAAAAAATGCAGTAAACAGGCATACTGTTTATCAGTTTCTGGGTGTATTTGCATTTTTGGAAAGAAAATAACCAAGCTAAGAAGGATGATTAATTAAAACTATTTTTCACACTGCAATCCTGCATAGTGGCTCTATGAGAATATTATGCAATAAGTAACCTTTGATTCTTAGTCAGAAACAAGTCCCGCTGTGCCCACTCGCCATCCATTACGCAGACAAATTGGGGTATTTATTGCACAACCAACTTCCGTATCCTAAAACATCTAGAAATGTTGTATTTGTATATGAATGAACCATTAAATGTTACCATATCCGATCAT
This sequence comes from Stigmatopora argus, assembly GCF_051989625.1. NCBI lineage: Eukaryota > Metazoa > Chordata > Actinopteri > Syngnathiformes > Syngnathidae > Stigmatopora > Stigmatopora argus. Next base: position 11,241,734 of record NC_135394.1, read on the forward strand.
TCAACATTATGTGTTTACATATGTATATCATTATTAGTATACTTTACATGCATTAAACTATTGTCCGAAGATGCACGAATAAACCAACATATTTTAGAAATTTCAAGTTCAATTATCATTTTATCAGTCTGTAGTTATCGCCGAATACCCAGCGGCAACTTATTTACTAATTTAGTTAATGGGTCTTTCGCATGAGGTCTATTAGATGTGTAATAATATCAGCGACTGTATCTGTTTTGGTGTATAAAATACTTAAGTGGTGCCATTAATTGCATTGAAGTGTCACATCATGAATAATGTTTTTGTTGTATATTCAACTATGAACATACAGTGAGTGTACTCCATCCGGCACAAAACGGCAACAAGCTAGGTCAAGTGTGAACGCAGCTAAAACTCAAACACACCAGCAAAGCGAGCGACATAGCAAGCAGGCCAAACAATTAATAAAAGGGTGCCGCTACTGAGGGATTGTTAGGACCTGGTGGGGGTCAGATTTCAGCCCCTTTTGAGGACTTGGATGCGACAAGGCAGGCCTCATTGCGGTAAGCCTTTGAAAAGCAAAGCTTCTGTCTAAAATTTGTACACTTTATTGTGGGGATGCTTTGCAGATATCTATTTCCAAAGATCGTTGTCTCTGTCAATTCCAACCATCTAATCCTTTGTGTAGTGAGAAAAAGTCAGTGACCAACAGAGCAAAGCACCCCCACAAAATTTCTACAGAAAGAGCATCTTCTAGTTATACAGATAGATAAGAGTATTATTTATATTCATACACTAACTGAAGATCCTATTGGGATGAGATTAGATTCCTCCACTAATCAATCTCATGGACGACGGGATAATTCACGTAGTGAAATTTATACTGACTGTTAATGCCTTATCAAACCATCCTACTATTACAGAGTAAATGGCAAAAAAAAAAGAGTACATGCCCAGAGGAGCTAAAAACAAGAACAATTTTGGTGAGGTTTTTAGTCTCATGTCTTCTTCTTAAGACATGTTTAACTGTGGGATGATCACATTTCACTTCTTTGCTATTGATTTAAGCTTAATGACTGTCTGTCTGTGTATTTCCCAAAGAAACAAAAGTAAGATAATAGGCGTTGAGCTCTTATAACCGACAACTGTGGCCCATTGGGGATATTTGCCACAACCTTCTGGTGAGTCAGCAATTTGTGAACTGCGAATTATTATATTTCCAGGAGAGATTCTGCTCATTAGGTTCTGCAGGTGTACTTAATATTTAATGTTAATGTATATCATTATGACATATATAGCATGTCCTAATTGCATGGCAGGACAGATTAAATGCTCACACATGGCACACAGGCTATAGGTTAGTCACCTCTAGGGGCTTTTAGCAAAGTTGTCTTTTTCTCGTCGTTTTATTTTTATGATGTCTTAAACGGAGGCAAGGCAGACAACACGTCTGACTGGGGGTGAAGTGTGTGTTATTGTCTAAGGAGAGTGATGTTGACATGCAAAGGAGTGCGAAGTGACTGTCAACCTCCTTGGCCCAGAAGTGCGGGTTGTAACCCACTTCCAGCACTTGTGCAGTTTGGCCTCAGGGTGCTGCTCAAAGGAGCCCTTTAAAATGACCTAATTATCATCTTTAACTGAGAAAACTCACGTGAGCATCTTTCAACTCTGCTCCCCACAAAGAGGTTAATTGCTTGTTTTCACCTCACTTGACAAAGTAAAGGCCATGTCATTAAGACTATTAAAGCCACATTTCTACTGAGGCTAGCGCATCTCGTGACAAGTTGTATTAAATTGGGATTGTTTTTAGAAAGACTGGCGAAGTTTCTTTGGCATATCTACCTCAATGGATACGGTATCTGGATATTAATGTTATCCTAAAAATAAATACAAAGAAATTATAGTACGTATGAATATGATTGGTATTCAAATTAAAAGTTCAAGTAAACAGAAATGAAATTTACCCTGATGTAAATGGCGACCTCCCCCCAAAAAAGCAATTTAAAAAAAATCCTTTTTAAAACCTGTTTTGCAAAAAATACAATGCTTAGTTGACAAAAGCGTGAAAAGGTAACGAAGGGGTGTTTGACATTTTCACGGTGCTTGACCAAATGAAAAATGGCAAAGAGAGCATTTCACTGACATATTGACACAGGTGATCAAAACATAGCTCATACTTTCTTTTAAGATAACTTCCCTAAACACTCAGCTGCCCGATACAACAATCTGTTGGCAGCTTCTTACTGTTCGGAAGCGGTGGCAATAAAATAAAGATTTGACGCGTGAAAGAAAAGACCGGTAATGTGTCAAAGGTTGTCTCCTCCGTGTCCCTGTGGAACGCAATTGAGCTGATTTCAACGTGCTCCGAAACAGTTTATCCTTTGCATTGCAGCGAGACTTTGGCAGTCATGGCATTAGGCATGGAGAGCGTATAAGTAATACCAGGTGTCTGGAAGAATGGCTCAAAAAACAAGAGGGTGAATAAAAAGAAACTGTATATTTTACATCTTCAGCAAGGTTAGACGATGAAGCATGTGGTTATTGTGTTTTGCCACGCTTTAATAACGACCTGAGTTTAAAATTCACTTGTCTGCAAGTCCTTCCCATGCTTACATGGGATTTTTGGCTCTCATACACATAAAAAACATGTTTTGTTTACTAAAACGCTCAAGATTTTCAATGGAGGTGATTGGAAAATTGCATCTACTTTTGGAAAATAATTTGTTTGGGTGCAATAGTTTTGCGTCATGAAAATAAAACGACCTTGAGAAATAACATAATATTTAATATTTTTCTTAAGCAACCTGGTTATATATATACATATATGTATATATACATACACATCCTTGCCTACCGAGTCGGCCATTTCAAATATCCTATTTTAATGGGCACAAACGATGACAGCTAAAACACGGATGTTCAAAAGTACCAGTATTAATGTAGACATTCCCTGAGCCAATGAAAAAATAGCATCTAAAAAAAAAAGTATACATTTTTCACATATTCAACACTGATTGAAAATTCTATGATTTGAAATGCCTGTGCAGGCCCCGCCCCACATCTCTCTCCTTACAATTATCTCCCCACCCAACCTGCCTCGGATGCTGCCAGCCCTGCTCGGGATAAAATGCCGCTGCTCCCACTGAGCAGAGCAGTGCCGGGCTGACTGCACGCAGCAGAGCGTCAGGCCATCGAGCCAGCTGACACACACTCGCCGGCTGCCGCTCTCCGACACACACATACACACATGCACACATACACCGGCTCCCTCCCTCCCTCTGTAACACATACTAACACACACACACACACTCACAGTCAGTCAGTCAGTCATCAACCCATTCAACTCCCTCCCAGCCACGGGTCAGCAGCTCAGGCACCTTGTTCCTCCCCAGCCGGAACGAGCAGACCATCGCAAGGTGCACGAACACACAAACAAACACACAAGCATCATCCTTCAGGACTTTCATCTTTGGAACTGGAAGGCGGAGAGTGGACAAGTGATCAAGGAGAGTGGAACTCTCATTCAATGAAGATATGTGGAAGGAGCGGACGCATCCAGACCAGAACATGATGATGACCTCTGGAGGAACTTTGACAAGCTTGTTTCAGTAGGAAGTTCTTTTGTCACCCCGGTCAAAGATCACCATCCAGGGGGTCTGCTGTGAGTGGCTCCCCCGTCTCTTCAGGACTCGCTCACAGGGACGTCTCCCACCCATCAACATGCCTGCAGCCTGCTCATTAAGGTGCCCCCTGGGAGTGTGACCCACCATGTGCAGATGGACGCCATCCGTCGCTCACCTCCATCCGCCTGAACGTGCAGCCTTTACCAGGCGACAGCCTCCCCCCACGCACGGCGTGGCCACCTTCTGCTTGGCATGTCTGGCCTTGCTACTGGCCGCCACCGGCGCCTCCTCGGGGGCCTGCCCTCCCGGGTTAGGGCGTGAGCCCCTACAGATTCTGACAAACTGTTCGTGGACGTTGGAGAGGCACACGAGAAGTTACAATCACCTGGAGGGCGACGTGCGACTGCGGCGCCTTTACTCGGCCAACAAGTTCTTCCTGTGCATTGACAAAACGGGCAAGGTGGACGGGACGCGGCGGAAAAATTACGCCGACAGTAAGTCACTGACACAGAGTTCTTCCAAGTTGCTAAGTTACAGAAAGGGTGCCGTGTGATGTTTTATGTTTATGATTGGACTTTCCTATCTGCTATCTTTTATTGCCGGACAGAGGGATATCCTGAAGTCGTATGTCGTTGCTCGTGTTGTGTTTAGAGCAAGAGATGCGGGTTGCTAGGCTGGGCAGGTACACTCTGGTGTCGGTTTAGGATCCTCCAGGGGTGACTGGTGCTACATTGAGCATCAGTTGGCATGGAAAAGTACAACTTGGTCACCGGTGATTAACCAATGAAAATTCAGCAATTGTGAGTAGCATGTTATGTAATGAGGGGGTGTCATATTTGATGAGGATGAGAATGTCGCTGGGCGGCCCGGCGGATGAGTGGTTAGCGCGTCGGCCTCACAGTGGGGGACCTGGGTTCAAATCCAGGTCGGTCCGCCTGTGTGGAGTTTGCATGTTCTCGCCCTGGGCCTGTGTGGGTTTTCTCCGGGTACTCCGGTTTCCTGCCACATTCCGAAGACATGCATAGTAGGCTGATTGGACACTCTAAATTGCCCCTAGTATGAGAATGTATGGTTGTTTGTCTCCTTGTGCCCTGCGATTGGCTGGCCACCGATTTAGGGTGTCCCTCGCCTCTGTTCTGAAGTCAGCTGGGATAGGCTCCAGCACCCCCTGCAACCCCAGGGAGGATAAAGCGGTTCAGAAAATGAGATGAGATGAGATTGTAGCTTTGCATGCATGCTCTAAGATCAAGTGCATACTATGCAAAACATGGTGTTATGTTGAACAATTTACTAAACTTGAGTTGGCTTTTTGATTCACCCGTTTCAGTAAATCATGGCCTTTAACATCACAATCTTTGCCACTTATTTCACACTTTGGAATTCATTTCATGAACAAAATGTCTAATTTGGTAATGGGCTAAAACATGGACAGCAGTCTGGACTTAAGATGACCTCTTCTTAACCCATTTTAAGGCCAGTGACTATATCTTTTGGTAATTATAAAAATAACAAAGACCAGTTTTGGTTCATGTTGGCTACAATAATAACCTTTTCATGCATGAATTATGATTCTTTGTTTCTCATTTAACTAACAGGCTGCCATTGACAACATGAGATTCTATTTAAATATTAAAAAACTGTAATAATTTCCCTTTTTAAGTTTTTTAATCAGTAAAATAGCCATTTGCTCTATAAAAGGTAAGTCTTACATGTCAACTTTTGAATAGCTGTCAACTAACATGATAAAAAATAAATATAACGAGATACACATTAAAAGATTATCTTTTGAAATATATATTTTAATGAATAAATAAAATCCAGTTATTACAAAAAACTAATACGCACAGAATTACACTGTTATATATCCTTAATATTTTTTTTTAATCTTTTTTTTATTGTGTTTAACTTATTGGCTGCCACTCACAACAAAAGACATCCAATTCATGTAAACTGGGATTTCTGGCTGTGAATATTTGTTGTATGATACTTGATGAATGATAGATTCAGCGGAGTGGAATACCAACAATTGATAGCTATTGCTCTATTTATTTATTTTTATTTTTTTGCACAGTCCTGTATAGAAGACATTGGCACGTATAAACTCCATCTTGAGCCAGACAGTCTGTTGTAATGCAGAGTTTGCGGTTTAGAGGACACCTGAGAAGTGCAACGGCCGCACCTCATTGTGTCCATCAATGGATGTCTTTCAGACATGTGACCAGGTCAGGGGAGCTGACTCATGAGCTGACCTCGCCTCCGTGTCCGTCATTCCCTGACTGACAGGCGGGGCCCACTGCCATGCCTCCGAATGTAATATTTATGTATTTGTTAATAGCTCTTTTTTAACAGGACAGGGTGAGTCAGAGTTTTTCCACATAGCTACCGAGGTAGAGGGCAAGGAGCAGTTGTTGTGTTAAAGTCACTCACAGGCTTGTTGCCACTGTTCCAAGTTGTGACTGACATTTGCTCACCTGTCCAAAAGAAGCACCTGCAAAGGTCACAGCTTCACAAACTTGCATGAAAGTCAAGTTGAGGTGACTTACTTTGTATATTTACAGTTTTAAATTGGGAGGTTGAGTGTTTTTGTTTGCATTCAACTCGTCAGTTCATCGCTACGAGGTACTATGGGATTTCAAGACGCGGGGTCGAGGCGTGCAGAGCAGGAGTCTTGCATGATAAATTAATTTTATCAATAAGTTTAAGTATTTATTGCGAATGATTACAAAAATAAAAATGAGGTTTTTTTTTCTGTCTTTTTTTGCCAGAATGGAAATCTATTGACAAACTATTCAATAGATTATTCAAAGGCAAATGCAATGTTGTTACTTTGCATTTGTTGTTCAGTGACAGAGTGATTAGGGAGAGAAAAAATATGTATTGTTTATATTTACATTTGATTAGATTTAACAATGTTTTAAAACATTTTATAAAGCAAGGGACTATTTTGAGTAATAATAATTTAAAAAATAAGAAATATGACCCATATATTTATTCAGCTTTTGTTGCTATTGACGGTGCTAGATGTCCAATCCATTTAACTCTGAGTGATTCCAGCCCGAGTAATACTTGGAAGGACAAAAATGTTTCATTTATAAAAATAAAGAATTCTTATAAGTAGAGCGGTACTTTTTCCCCGTTTAATAGTGTAGTAAATAGTTTCCAAATGATTGCCATGTACAACAGTCATCATTCTCAAGATTCATTCATTACAATCAAGTCCTACAAACTGTGAGCATATGAATAAGAGTTAAATGCTTTAGTTGCTAATCATTTTCATAGGCATGGGTGAAATATATAAATAAATAGAAATATATATATGTATATAAAATGAATAAGAATGAAATGTTTCAAGTTGGTCTAACTTAGTGATACTGCAAAGCGGCATGGCTTCATTTGCCCCTAATTTGTCATTCAAACATCTTGCGGGCATCAAACAAAGTAGCACGGGTCTCAAGTACATAAAACGTCCCCAAATTTGTAGTCCAACTATTATAATAATAACTACCAACAATTTCCTTTGCTATAAAGAACCATTCTTTTGGAGGCCATGTCCTATCTTTTTATTCAAAGGCTCAACGTGTGATTGCATTTCCCAATACCACATGAGACTGTTTAATTCACTACAATTGGGAACTAAGGCTTTCAATCTGATTCATAAGCCTCCTGACCCAAACAATTTCTTGATACTGATACAGTAGCGCATTTGTAGATTAGAGTGGGAGGGCATACATATTTAATGACCGCAGCAGATAATCGGATACCGGATCAACTCACAACAAAGGCAGATCCTCTGCTTCTAGTCTAGAACCCGCTGCTTTGGAAATCAACTTGCTGTTTGTGCCTCTCCTTGCACCCGGTGAGGGTCTTGTCACCCTTGCATCCACCCCACTCAGTTTTTCCAGCACCCTCTCAGGAAAAACAGCTGGAATTAGTCAACAAACACTGTGCTAATTGACGACTGGAAAATATTGTATCAATCCCAGTGGAACAGTGGCATGGAACAGCTGAGGGAAGAGGCCGCTGGGAGGAAAAATGGTATCTGATGAGGGAGTGCAACGGGTAGGACTGAAAAAAGAATAAGCTAACAAAAAGAACAGTGGTTGTCTTGAATTAGAGATTTTGAGAATGAGCCTTCAGATTGAGATCGATGTACTTTTTTTTGGAAACCCCTGTCAAAACACTTGTTCAAAGAGCTTCAAGTTAAAATGTTCCCGTCTTGCCTTTGCACACGTGTACAAACATTTACAAATGCACAAAAACACTAAGTATTCTGTTTTCCTGCTTAACACCAAAGTGCGAGTAACAAACCTATCTGGTTTTTGTCAAGCACTGTACCTTAAAATGGCTGATTAAAAATTTATCACCTGTCTGTAGTGGCGTAAAATGTCAACTACAGCAGAAGGTATAGCAATATAAACTAAAAACCAAAACAACCACACCAGCTAAAGAAACAAAGTGTCACGTGAGGACGAAAGTTGCTAAATGTGTCCCCCTTGATGTGTTTTTCTTTTGACATACATATGTTAAAACACAACATGATTGAGAGGGGAAAACACACACCCAATGTTTACAAGAGTCAGGTACACATCATATCCTGTCCCAGGTCACTGACTTAATTAGACAGCTGTGAAGCCCTGCCTAGCAACGGTTTTATAATGAGTTACATTAACAAATCGTAAAGCTGAGTAGTTGTCGGAAAAGCAGTTGTAGGTATGCAACTGTCGGGCTACATAATGGTATGTTGCGCCGCATATGGCATATTATTTTTAGTCAAGAATTGGAATTACATGAAACTCATTCATTCAGAGTAATGAGGTTTGCTTAGTTTGCTGGACCAGCTTGGTTTTGAACCAATGTCTAAGAAACTCTTCCAGTCAGGGTGTTTGCTGACTTTCCCTCAACGTGTAGCATCTCTCGGGTTTTCCGAGTTCACGTTTGAGTTGGATGGCGCCCAGAGTATGAGTGCAGGGGGAGAGTAAAGTGTTGGGTGAATCTTCCATCCTGATGAAATGTGTTGTGGAAATGAGTCAAACCTCTTTGAGACGGTCATTGAGCACTTTGGCGAGGACAAGTGTGGCAGTGTGATGATACTCTTAGTGTCTATGGGTCCATTCTCTTTACTCAGGTAGTATTCGTGCGGCTCATGGTCAAAGTGGGTGCTGCAGTTTATTCCAGCTGACTTGGGGCTGAGTATACCCTTGTGTATTACGGGCCAAACATGGGGCGAATGTAAAGCGGAACTTTAGCAGGAATTGATCCAAGGCCAGGTGCACAACTACTTCATGACCAATGGCACCGAGGCAATTCTGTCAGTCATAAAAGGGAACACATTATGGAAAACAGTTTTAATTGCTTGCATACACAATGCATGTTTTGGTTTCTGGAGTCACCCTGAGTTTCTCCACACAAGATTTGGGGAAAAAATTGGAGCCAACCAACAAAAGATTCTGTTGTATCAGTGACTCTTCAACTTGTTTGGGAGTCTCGACTCCATTCTTAAACATAAATGCCTCTACGCTTGGCTTTTTCCAAAGCCGTACTTGCGATTCAGGTCATGCAAATATTTTCAAATGACACATAAATATATCCACTGTCTAGTGGCTCACTCGCCTGCCTTCGATTCATGTCTCCTGTGAATGATGGGTGACCACTCCATGGATTAGTCATCCGAGGAGATGCTAACCGTTTGGCCAATTGTTCAATGAAAATTGAAACTGCTGAGTATCCATTTTTTGGTTTTTATCTACAAGATTCGCAAAAGTGCAAAAATTCAAAATACAGTTGGGAATTGGAGTACAGCACCGGAATCTTGTTTGTTAATGATGAGGAAAAAAGGAAGCTCTGCTTAGCTGTGAGGTGAAATGAAAGACTATGGGAGTGCTGGAGTATTTCCAGTTGTTCATTAGAGATTATGCAAGATTTTCTCCAGGCTGTATCCACTAAGAGTTGATATTCTGAAGTGGGGATGTCGGATGAGGGTACCATCAATCAATCATGTCACTTATTTCGCCGGAATGGATGGTGACCTTTGCCTGTGAGAGGCAGATGATTATTGACCCTTTGCAAGCTGTTACCAATATGAGGAGTTTAAAAGAACAGGCTGTCCTGGGAACATGGCAGGACAACCGTGTCTGTGTTGCTTTAATTAGACGAGCATCCCTGCTTTCTGCCACTGGGGCGCCATATCATGAATGGAGCCTCGAAATGTAGCAATTAGTAGCTAACCATTTTTGGCAGTCTGACTCTGGCTCCTCTGTGGGATTTACTGGGTTCATCAGCAGGTTTATAGAGTCTGACTTTGGCTCCAGCACCTAAATCCTTTATCATTGCATCCTGTGGGTGTGAGGGCAACACAAAGAAGGAACAACTTCACAGTGCTGCCAACTGGACCCTTGGACTTGAAGCAATTGATTAAAACACAGATTATTTGAGAGGGTGAAAATCTGCATATAGAAATATACGGATGCTTCAGGGAAGAAATAATGTGGAAAAAGAAAAAAATTGGCATTTTGAACATTGTTTGAGAGAATAAAGGTATTTCCCGTGACTAAACTAAGCATAACAGGCCAAAGGTTTCCCCCTATTGATTTATGAGCATTTGACCCTTTTTTTCTAAAAAGCTAACATTCATCACATAATCCAAACAAAAATGAGGACTATAGAAAATTAGAATCAGGCTTTTTATGCATTGTATGCAGAGGCACATATGCATGGATGTTTCCGACGTGTCATGAAGCCTTTAACCCCTAACACAGGACTAAAACAGCCTTGCTTTATTTACTTGGCATCCTTTGAATATATACCGTAACCAACAAGTGACTAACTTAATAGCTTTAAATATGTGAGCCCAGCACTGGAGAGGAATGTAATGCACCTGTTGCCCTAAAGACAGAAATATTCCCCTCCCCAGAGTCTTGTTTGATTTGGTCCATGCAGGAAGTAATAAGAGTCAGTAGGCGTTCTTACGCTTGATCTGCAGGCTGATCTTAACTTCTCTCTTTCCTATTATTATCACAGGTGCACAAGGAAGCTCCGTAAAATTTCAGTAGACTTTAAATGCTCGCTCTTTGCTTGCCATACATATATAAACATAAATAAACCAGGACAAACACTGACTTGCTGTCAGGAAATCAAGCCATAAAAACATTGACTTTACAGGGCATAAAGTGCAATAGATGTTAAGTTGCCGAAATCACACAACACCTCAGGTAAATCAATATGACACTATTATCCCATATATCTATTCACTTATGTTCACAGTTAGAGCTAAATAAGCTTTTACTGTAGCTGTAAATAAAGATCTGAAAACATGAAAATTCAGATAATTGAAAGATGTAATAAAATTGCACTCCCGGTTGTTTTTATATACAAGCCTGCAGCTACGCTACCAGATTTGTGTAGTCTTTAAACACTGGAAAGTACACGTGTCTGTGTGTGTAATGGTGGATGTTATGGCCAGGAAATGGCCAGTGAGTGAGTCTGGTTGCAATGGACATCAACACATCAACATCGATATATTAAACAGAAAATACAAAAATACAATTAATGAGTTTATTTGACTTTGCACTTGGACTAAAAATGTCAGCAGAACCTAGAACTAATAATTTAGCCCAACAAGTTCAGATCTTGACTGAGTATTCTGATTGTGGGCACCAAACAACCAAAAATGTGCATCTCAGAAATTAAATTACTTGAGCTCCGATTCCTTGCCGGTGCATCGCTGCTTGCGGCTTGAGTTGATTTGCAAGGCGGGCCGAATCAAATGCTCCCACGTGCCGTATAAGTACTAGCTTGCCTACCACTGTTTGAGAGTGTGAGGCAGTGCGTCTCATCAAGAAGATATTGAACGGAAATGTAACATGCATGACTGGACATCCAAGAAGGATCTGTTTTTTATCTCCATTTTTTGCCAGAAAGAAACTCTTTGAAGGTGTGTACACTTGGAATGGATGCGCCTGTGTTTATACTCCTGCCATTGCAGAAGCATGAAGTTCACCTAAACTGAAAAAGATGCACGCTTCCTCTCCCAAATTACTAATTTGAACCAGACTACAATTCGTCATTTGTTCATGTACGTATGCGTGTGCATGTGTGACCGGGTGTTTCCCATTCTGGAGGGGGCTTGCTCCTCATTAAGACACACAGTTATATAGTAAGTGTTCGACTGGGATAGTCATCTTTGTCCTGATGCTTCACTCCTAATATCCTACAGATTCATGTTGCCAATTGCGCATCTCATTTGAAAGGTGACACCAACTTCCCTCAAGACCAAAGACTTCAATCAGGGTAAAAAACTACACTATAAAAACAGACAAAAAAGGTCCTATTATATTGTGATGCAAATAAATACCCCTCGAAAACTAAAACCGAGTATTCACTGAAAGAAGGGCCTTTCCCTCCCCCCAATCGCCTTCTTGCAGTTTATTTCCTGTGGCACTCGTGTACTTTTTGACCCATGACTCCCACTTCCCAGCTGTCTACCTCACTGTTGTGTCCCTGGTGGGATGGAGGTCAAGGTTGTCTGGCCAGTGGAGCAAGTGACAGTTGCGACAAGAGTCCTGATCTTGCTCCACCTCCCTGTGTGCCTGTCTCGTTTGAATAATGTAAATGTGGGCCACGCTGATTCTTGTCATACCTGTGTTCACTCACTGGAACACACCTGAACACCACACATACATTATGGTTTAAGTATTGTGGATGGAGCAGAATAAAAAAGGAAACTAATTAACATCAGTTTCATTACTGCACTGAAGTTGAGCCTGAATTGGTAGAAACATGGCATTTTATAAACCCCAATTCAACATAGAATAGACACTGTGTAATTTAGGAAATATATGATTATCAGATATAATTATAGTATATAATTTGAGGGGAGTCACTAAATGAGTTAAACTCATGTTTCATGGGACAACAATACATCAAATGCATTTAAAAATCAAGAGTTCTAAGTATTGTGGATGGAGCAGAATAAAAAAGGAAACTAATTAACATCAGTTTCATTACTGCACTGAAGTTGAGCCTGAATTGGTAGAAGCATGGCATTTTATAAGCCCCAATTCAACATAGAATAGACACTGTAGAGTCACTAAATGAGTTAAACTCATGTTTCATGGGACAACAATACATCAAATGCATTTAAAAATCAAGAGTTCTAGATTTTCCATTAATGGTGCAATAAAATACAACAATGACAGCGCTATAAATATGAACTAAAAAAGACGGCAGACACTATTCCATTGAAAATGTGACAAAGTGCTCAGTAACGAAAGCAGATTGCATCTTGACCTGCCATTTGACTTGTACAAGCCATCGAGACAGAACAAAAGGCCGCATAAAATGGACTGGGCTTTTGGCATACAGTTAAGTGATTGTAAGTGAATCTGGGAGAAGATTCTAGGAGAATCCACTGAACACCACACTCTGATTACATTACCGCATCCCAAGTCTGGGCTGGGCTACCAACGAAAAGCAGCCACAGACGTAGGAGCGGCACGCCAGCTTTCTGCAATTTCGTGGCACGGGAGGAATGACCTCAGACTAATGTGGATTCCACCATCCTGGCCGCTATTCCCAGGGAAGCAAAGTGCAGGAAACTGCAGAAGCCGCGTGAGTCACAAAGCTCTCAGCGGGCAGATCTGCTCGTAACTATCTGTGAAGCCTTTGATAGGCGGCCGCTGGCTTGTTATGGATGTAATGCATGATTTGGAGGCACTTTTCTCTGTCTGAACCCCCTCCCTGATTAAAGAAAAGGCCTCTTTAGTTGGGAAGATTGGTACCCCACAGGCGCACGCTGTTGGCCTTCGTTAACCTTTTTCACCCCCACTATCCATCACTGCAGCCCCCTTTTCCCTCAGGTTGTCTTCTAGTTTTAACCTCCCACCCCACATGCTTGTAAATTTGGAGTTTGATCATCAGTGGGGCTTCCCAGAGGTTTCCTAAAGAACTGATTGATGTTCCGTTAAGTAAAATCACATCTTCAGGGGGGTTGGTGTTGAACAGAACGGAGGGGACGGGTGTGCTAATTACCGGTTGAGGAGAAGTACGGAGCAGAAAGGTCCATGCAAAAATAACAGTTTTTCAACCTCTACATCAAGAGCCGTTTCACCTTTTAGAGGGTCACGCTAGATTGATGATGCAGTAATCTAATTATTACATCACATTATCTTACTGGCTACCAGCTTGCAACAATTCTTTGATAATAGGTTCCTCGGCAGGGTGTCTGAGCTCTATCTTGGAGACAGGGTAAGAAGCTCAGTCACCCAAGAGGGGCTCAGAGTAGGACGCTCCACCACATCAAGAGGATCTAAATGTGGTGGCTCGAGCATCTGATTAGGGTGGCCCCTGGACGCAGGTCCCTCTGGGGGGAGTTTCCGACTCAGCAGACAATGGCGAGACCATGTCTCATGTCTTGCCTGAGAACACCTCAGGAGGAGATACATGACGTTTCTGGGGAGGGAAACGTATAGGTTGCCCTTCTGAACCAGTTGCCAACAAAACAAAAACACAAAATCTTGGGTTTTCAAGTTGGTTCTAAAGGGCCGTGTTGGCCATGCAAACTCCACACAGGTGGACTGACCTGGATTTGAACCCAGGACCCCAGAGCTGTCAGGCCAACGTGCTCCCTTGGACACCCCTGCCCTAAATTATCTGTCAAAAAAATGGAAACATTGCCTAATTTGCGGCAACTATATAAGAATATTTTGAAAAACTGTAATATGCAACATTGTTGTGATTGTGGATTGAACATACCAGTTACGTCAATTAGAAGCTCGACAAGTCTCCTTGATAGAAATGTATCAGTGCTCTCACTCTTGCTGCTAAGAGTATCCTCAAACTCTACATAGAGGTGTGAAGGCCCACTGCTGTTTTTAGAATTGCACAGGGTGCCGGTTCAAATGCTCATGGGAGCCATATATGGCCCATAGGCCATAGGTTGCCCACCCATGCTCTAAATGCACCCTCAGTTATTTCAGTTCAAACACACACAGACACACACACACACAGACAACTTCAACCCCCCTAAACACACTTCCAGCCCACTCAGACCTCTCCAGATGTGGATTGCGGAGTACTGGGTCAGTCTGTCTGACTGGGGCTAAATCAGACACAATAATCTGTCCTGCGAGGGGAATAGCAAGGGGGGGTAATTGGTCACATTTGACCCACGGCCCTGTGGACTGTGGGAACGCGGGCCTTATCTACAGCGGTAATTGGCTAATGAAACACTTCCGCAGCTCCTCTACTAGATTGTCATCCACCGATTGGGATAGGGTGCGTGTGGCCAATGTGCGTGTGTGTGCGTGTGCGAGATGGTAAAGAAAATGACAGGATACGGAATTCCCTGTGGCCAGCTCTACCATTTTTATCAACACCATCAGTCTCATAATGATACATTGACAGCACACGTGTGGTTGCCATTACGGCTTACATCGCGGTCCGGATCACGGATGGCCAATGTAATTTCAATCAGAGTGATGACATATGCTAGGGATGTTTGTGCACTTGCATGTGACCTTGGCGCTTCAGAATACAGATGTAAAAACTACCTGAAATTGTTAACAAATGATACAATCTGATTAATGGCTAGGGGGGGCGAAATGGCACCAAAATTGTGTTCTTCTTGCTCCATGAGCAGAGGAAGAACAGCAAAGTGCGTGTCCAATCATTTTCTTCCAGTTGTTTACATTTTACGATTTTTTTTCAATTATTTCACAAGTTGCTTGGGGCAAGTCAGGTTAAAATTCATAAAATATCTGCAAGGCAGTAAAAAACCTTGTTTTCATATTATAACTTCAGTACCAGAACGGCCTATCTTATAAGATTAACAAAAATCGGTTAATATTCCTCTGCTTTGGTTTCTCCTGTTTGCAATATTGAAAATATTGGAAGATTTTTTTTAATAAGGTGGAATCCATAGTTACAAGAAAAGTCTTATGATTCAGTATTTTTTCACATACGTAATTAAAAGAAAAAAATTATAACAATTATATATGATGGGCGACATAAATATACTTAAAAATAAATTTTCGGATCAATTATTTAATTCAGTTTTTCTGCCTTAGTGGGGGTCTACGAAGTGCCATTCTCGTTGCTTTACAGTAGTTTTGCTGTTGTTTTTCATGCCTACATCAGAAAAAAAAAGCTCGGGCAAAGGGAGGTGTGTGTGGATGTTGGGGGCTACTATAAAGGGGAAAAAAGGCTAAAGTTACAGTGGAGAGACAATGTCTCCGAGGTCCCATCAAGTAAGCCATTCATGGATGCGGCCCTGGCAGTTTGTGAAGCCGGGCAGACCCTGCGATAGAGTGGGGCCCGGGGTGGCCTTCTCTTTTTGTCCCAAGATGACCCCTGCTCTCCTGCGTGGCCTTTGCGCCCCTCACCTGGCCCGTCCCAGCACTCTTGTAACAAGATACCTGTAATTTGCTCTAATGGCCTTTGAAAGAAGCTGGCCCGGCCTAATCCCTGGAGTCTTTCTCCCAAGCAGCCCTGTTTGAAAAGGGCTTGGGGGTGGGGTAACACAGTGGCCCGAAGAGTCCTGAAAGAGGAGTATGGGCCGATGGATTGTATGTGTGGGAGAATGTCACCTCTTGCGGCCAGCGCGGTGGCCAACAAGGGGACAAGAGTCGCCTTTCAGCAGCTCCCCACCATGTGTGGCGTTCACAGGCTCAAAAGAGCTGGGATTTGTCGAGAAGTTTGCTACTCCTCATCCTAGGTGCCTCCCTCGCATATAGGAAGAAGGATGCTTGGAACTCAAGTTTACCTCAGGGGATTCACAAAGAGTGTCTAAATATACCTGCTTGCTCATCAGTACTGTAATCTCTGTTTATCAGGTGAAGTGGCACTCTCAAAATGTAAAATTCAGGAAATGCGACCTCATTTTAACTCACATCCCGCAAGAAATGCTACTGTCTAATGCATTATTTTATAGTCTTCTCGCTCTCTCTCTCTTAACAGTTTAAAAAAAGTTTTGAAAAAACATTAACCCCGGTTATGTAACCCAGTGTTCCTCATTTGTAGGCAGGCCCAATTATTCATATTATCCTCCATATAGAGATTTACATATCAGATGTGCCATATAGTCCAAAAATACACATGTATGAAACTGTCGAGTATATTTTGGACTATATGGCACATCTGATCATTAATGTAGTGCATTTGTCATTTGTTCTTTATCTTTTAACATATTTTTTTTTTCATGTATTATACTTTTATTTAGTGTGTTGGATGAATAATACATCTTTGGCTTTAGACCTTTAACCGAAAACTATAATAGAGAGTCCAACATTATCCACAACCAGAAATCGTTTGTTATGTGCATTGGACAAAATACTTTGTACATACCGAAGGGTAAAGACAACATTGTATAAAGTCATGGCTGAATGACCGCACACAGTGTGTATTCTATGATTTCTATTGTGACAGCGTGTTTGCGTCTGCAAAAGCTCAAGTGCACAAGAAGAAAAGCGGCGAAAATGAGGGGCACAAATAATTCTGGTTCTCGTTTCCTTCCTAAATTGGGTTTAATTAAATAAAGCATAAGCCCATAAATGATGGATGGAAACGATGGCTCAACACTCCTAAAGTGGACCATCGTGAAAAAAATATATACAAGTTGACGATTGCGCACTGCAACCAAGAGATGCAATGGAAGAACTGGGACCCAATACCATCTTCGGAAACTTCCTACATATATATTTTGCTGAACAGCAAAAACATGGTGAGAACCGGATTGCAACAAAGTGTCCTTTTTTTTTTTAGATTGAGTTGTGAAAGTTAAGACAGATATTTTAGTGTAGTGGCTGTTAGCATCATGGCTTTTTCATTAAATAGGCCCCTTAACATTTGGTTTGAGTTCATTTTCAAATGAAGCGAGACCCAATTTTTCCCAACACGTTCACATTTCACGAAGAAAACTGTGGTTTGTCCAAACGGAAGTAAACTTGTGAAGTGCGAACAAGCACGCCCGTGCAGGCAGCTTTGGTTCGAGGTCATCGAGGCAAAAGTGCGAAGGATCACTGCCTTTACGGCTTGTCTCACAGCTGTGGCTAGGGAATTAATAAATCATACTGACGCCCCGTGGGTGTCAATAGGTGTGAAGCAGGTTCAGAGGCTCGCTGCGGTGGATCTTAGAATGGGGGAAGGGGGGGGGGAACTTTTCTGAGAGCGAAAGGAGTAAAGGGAAGAACGATGCAAGGCCGCATTCTGGCAGATGGGAGACAGAAAGGTAGGTATACAGTACAAAGAGAGTCTAGACCGACAGCTGCTCTACAACAAAAAGTCGGTTAAGCACACTCATTGCATTACACATGACACACACACTCGAAGTGGCACGCTTTTCCCTGTTGGGCAACATTTGCACTATTCAAAATGTTTTTACAGTAGCTTGCACTTGGTGTTATTTGTTTTATCGTGAGGTACGCCTATATTTGATCAAATGCAAAAAGAGAGGGAACCTGTTTTTTCTATGACATGATAAAACCAACGAGGAACTAAAGTATTTTCGTAAATTGTGATTGGAATCCTCAAATTTCAAAATGTAATGGTGAATTAAGCTACGTAATTCTGACCTGACTCATTATATCATTACGTTCACAGTCCTATTACTGTGTCTAATTGCAGATGGTGACAAAAGATGTTTAATGAAACTTCTAAATGATGACAGTCAAATCTAGGGTTAATGCTCAAGTTCCCATCCCATGCCACCTGTGCAGGCCTCCTCTGCGGCGCCTGTTCCGATGCTAATCTCTCAAGGTGTTTAAAGCAATACGGAGCCATGCCGCCTTTGTGTGTGCCGATACACACAGGCGGGCTGCTTCACCCACTACCAGACCCTGGGAGGGGGTCACAGCTGATCAAAGGTGCCGGTCACAGCCATTAGGCCCAGCGGCCCAGACCGACATGAAAAGCTGCTATTTTGTAAAGGAGGGCAGAAGGGAAAGAGGGGAAAAAAACCAACAGGGCCCTCTTCGTTTAAAAAGCAAGCAAACTGTGAAATAATTGAAAAGGTGTGTCAATCAAGCACAGGCGCACAGCGGGAACTCTGAGATTCCCAGGCTCGGCTCTGGTCGAGCAATGAGCCATAGAGGGCTGCTCAAGGGGGCAACCCGAGAAATTAAAGCGCCGGCGAGAGAACAAAAAGAAAAGTGGGAGGAAAAAAATGTCTGCTGCTAGTTTCTGGTATTCTTCCACATTTTGTATGCTCTATTCAAAACTTAGCTTAATAAGATCTTGTCTTTACCTCTCAGGTAAGTAACAAAGAGCCCCCTCCCCTCACCCCGCCATCCCACCCTATCTTAAAAGCAGCACCTTCATCGTGTACTCTCTTGCACCCTCCCATCTCACCCCCCTCAGCATGAGCGAGACAAAAGGGAACGGACCCCATGAGAGTTTCATTCGCTTTCCTTTCTGCCTTTTTTTTAACTTCCAAGGTCAGAAAAGGCTTGAATGATCTGACGATGGGCTAACGTCCAAAAAGGGGGGATGGAAAGAAATGAAAGAGTATTATTATTGAAAAAAAGACTTAAAAATCCCCATAGAAGGGAAAATAAATGGCAAGTCCACAGTTGACTGGACATGTATAGCGCAGGATTTGCTTGTAATGGCAGCTTGAGCTTATTGACAGTCCCAGCCAAAACATGTCAAAGGTTAAGAGATCTCCCCAATTGCAAGTGGGAAGAAAAAGCACCTTTTTTCATGAGCTCAATGGGGCCATCAGTTGATACTTGCATAGCAGAACACACTGAAGAAGGGCCCTTCACTCGCCAATGCCACTAAAGAGCAAACAGCTAATTGGACTCCAGTGTTTCTTCTTTTGATAGCATTTAAAAGACTTACATTTGTGACGTTAGCTTGTGGACTCTTGGGAAGAAAAATGTCATAAGCCGTAAACCACAACCTTGAGGGCACTTCTCTTTTACTTATACCCCTCAATCAGGTACTAAACATGTTTTTAGGGTTCTAATTACCCTTATACCGCACTTTAAAAATAAGGATTAATAGAACAATTGGAAGCGGCGCCTCCATAGGGATGGATAATAAACATAATAGTTCAATTAAATTATATTGGCTGCCACCAAAACACCACCACAAAATAAAATCTTCATAAAATCTTTAACATTTACTGCATGCACAACAAATAATAAATCATTTGGGTTTAATTTAGCTCATGGTCATGACTTAAAATTCAAATGTCAATTCAGCCAAAGTATCTTTGTTAGAATCAAATTAGGAAATTGGGCAAATTGGACATTTCTAAAGACATTCCACACATATCTGCGATCTGTTACTTACATATATAATACTTTTGACAAAAATATCGAACTTAATCAGTCCATTCTAACTACAGTATGAGATGCACCTGTATATTAAGTTCTTGACTTTTAGATCCGCGTGTTTAAAAGTTTTAAAGTTAAATGAGGAAATACGATGGCTTCCAAGTACTAACAAACTTGCTTCTGACACTCCAACTGTGTCGAGATGTCCAAGCAGCAATTACTGCTGGCAGCACTTTCAGGCACCAGTGGTTTTCATTGGCCTGGACTAATCCTCTATAAATCCTTGCAGTGCTTCAATCCCCAGCCGGGCCCTGGCTAATTGCTTACGAGTCGCTCGCACGCTCCAGGTGCCACCAGAGCACACCCGGTGTTTGTAAACACAACTCATAAAGAAAAATTAAAAGAAAAGAGGAGTCCTGCCATTAAAGTGTCAAGTGAGAGGATCAGAGGCAGCGGAGGAATGATGGGGGTACAGCTGGATGCCTACCTGGATGGACTAATGGGGCATTCCTTGGTCTGATGCAGCTGGAGCTATCAGAGACCAAAGACACTCAACAGGAACTCACTGTGTTTGTTTACTTTGTCTTTTTCTTTTCACTCTTTGTACTTGGTCTGCGGCATGATCTCACCCGGCAGATATTACGTGCTAAAAACAGGAAAGTTGAAAATTCACCGTGATGGGAGAAGCAGATTATTTCCTTGCGATATATTACTTCATACTTCTGACATTCTTTTTAGGGATTGTTGGAGTAAAATCCAGACGTTCAACTCATTATAAAAATATTATAGCTACTTAATCTTGTAATGTTACCATTTTATTCTTGTAAAATGATCACTTGTAATAATACGACCTTTTCTATTGAATAAAGTGGCTTTAGATTTCAGTCAATGTCAAGTCATTTAACATTTCCAGGTTTTAAACAGGGCTTTAAAATTATACTGAATATTATTTGCATCTGGTTTATACCAAAGTCACTCTCCCGACATTCGTAAGCCTTCCGCGTCACTTATTTTTGCGAGATACCGGAAAAACAACGCAACAATCAATTTTTCACGTGATATTGGGGCCAAGGTTCAAATCAAGGTTCAAAAAGTCTTTTACATTCACATACGAGTCAATAAATATGATGAAAATGTAATTCTGGATGCACGAAACCCTATCATTATATACACACATCCTTTTTATTTTAAATATGTAAACACAGGAAAAAACATCACACGTAGCCTCCAGACCATAATTGTGATGCAACTAATTTTTTTGTTATATTTTCCTTTTGAATTTTATTTTGCATGCAGACAAAAGCCAGATCAAGCGTGAGCCACATGGGACTCGTTTGCCAACCTGTGCCTAGAGGAAACAATTAGCCTGTAAACTTGCTCATTCTTGACATGAGCAGCGCCGCTCTTGAGGCTTTTTTAGGGGCCTGTGGTCTGTAAACAACTGTGGCTATCGTTGGGATGCAATGCCCCACCTACTATCACAAGGCTTTTAACAGCATCCCCTTAAAGAATCATCCCTGTTTCGCAATATGATCTAATTCAACAAGTGTTGTAGAAAAGCTTTGTGTCTATGTGTGCGCGCTCTCGTACTGGCCACAGAGCATCTGGCATCCCATTGATTGAGCAGCTTTTGATGAGGATCACAAAAAAGAAACGAAAAAAAAAAGCTAACTGTGACTCTTGTTCTTTTTTTTTTATTTTCCAGGTCTGATGGAAATCCGATCTGTCAGCGTGGGAGTTGTCGCCATCAAGTCTGTCAGCACCGGGCTGTACTTAGCTATGTCCAAGAAAGGCACGCTCTTCGGATCGGTGAGTTTATAACCTGCCAACCTTTACAAGAGGAGCTAAATCATTGGCGACACCCAAGGCTTGTGTCTAAATCTTTGAAAAATCTTGATTTTCGAAATGAAGCCCTTAATTATGCTTCAAAATTACACTCAACCCATCAATACACCATTCAAAAGGGGTCATACCCACAGCAAACAACAATGATATAATTCTTAATATACTTTTGGGGTGAGACTTTCTTTTCTTGAGTAGCAATGAAATTTCTAGGGAGTGTGGGCCAGTGCCACCGGCCACCTTGGATTCTTTTTTTTTCCATATTACAATACCTGTGTTAAATGAGCCCATATGCTACCTTTCAATCTTTTTCTCACATATGCTAGTTATCACAGTAGCTACGTTGATAGCCCCTAAACTTTACCATGTAGTGAAAGTGCTCTACTAAGTAGGAGCCAGACAGGTCTTAAATCTGATCAAAAGTAGATCAAAGTAGACTTAAAATGGTCTTGCATTTTATTATTCAAAATGAGGATCTTAAATCCTTACAAATGAAACTCAAGCCATAAAGACATCATTCAAGGGTCTTCAAAAGGCCACTGACTTTCCAAGAATGTTGCTCAGTTTTTTTCCTTATTCTGAAAAAATTAACAAACCTCTAATTAGTTACTTTCTGTATACCCTCCAACTACAAATGGTCTGACATTTTGTTCCTGTAGTGGATCAGGGCATCTGACAGAAAACACAATTTAAGGAAGTCAAAGAAAACAATCTTTTTTATTCAAAATCCTACACCTATTTATGCTACCCAACTTGCAAGCTAAATAAACATTAGTGCAGTAGACACAGACAGGACAGCTTTCATTTAAAAGTCAATGACTTATATTTTGTTATCAGACAGGAAAGCCTTAAATCCTGAAAAATGAAAGTTAAGCCCTGAATCCAAAATTCAAAGGTCTTAAAAAGGCTACAGACTCAATAAAGAAAATTGTTCGGTTTTGCTTGGGCAAGCTTCTCTAAAGTACTAGACAATTTGTCAGTCTGAAATCATTATTTTCGGGGGGAAGGGGAGTCCTCCATTTTGGCATGTGGCGCTTCTATATTCAAGTGGATGGTGCAAATGGCCTGTATCTGATTGATGTGTAAGTTATTGCATTTGACAAGCTCGTTTGTTTCAGCACCTACTTGTGCTAAGTAGTTTAGCAAAGAAGAAAGTCTTGAATTTAGTTCCCGAGGCCTTCAAAATGCCTTGGATGCATCTTGGCTGAACCTTGGTTTCCCTATTAACTTCACCATGAGCTCACTGTCTTCCTGTCCATCACAACTACAACAGTACAACACCTGGGCAATAATATAGCAGCTTTTCCCCCCTCACAAAATACATAGCAGACACAAGAAAGCCAAGCAGTGACAAAGAGCCACCTGGCCCCTTTAAAAGTCTTTGCGTGCCATCCCTTTTTTTCCGCAGCCCCTTTTAATGCATGCTTTTAAACATATTCCCGCATCTTTGTTTAAGATCAGACCTGAGGTGTGCGGTGTGCTGCCGCCGAAAATGAGACACGCCATCAGTCAGCGACCGAGTGATAAGGATCGCTTTAAAGCTGCTACAAAGTGAAGCGGCAATAACATCCCACCACGCTTGTAGAATTTGCGTGTTATCAACACACAGTGTCATACATGGGGGACGAGGTAGAATTTTTGACTATCTGATAAGAAGCACTAAGCACCCATGGAAGAGTGGCTATGCTTTGCTTGCATTGCCTTCACACATCGGCTCCTCTTCACGCAAACTGAAAAACGGTCAGATCGGGTCAGTCAATGTTTACTTTTAGACAACACTTAGATTTCGGCACTACAACTCACGAAAAAAGTTACATCAGGGGTTCTCAAAACTTTCTGACCTCCTTCCTGCAAAGACATTTTTCCAACCACTCCACATTATTCTATTGCTATTTTAAACATAAAGTGTACAGTAATAATGAATGCCAGAGAAATTAAGATGTTGCCCATTTTCACTTTTTCTTGTGGAAATGCACATTAAATTTAAGCAAAATTGTATTCATTCTGGAAAAAAAAGATTCCTAGAATTATATAGTTTATGTGTTAAGGGTTAAACTAACTTTATTCATGCAGTTGTTTTATCTGCAAGCATCGAATGTTGTCTCTAGAACAGTGAGGTAACCAAAATTTGTACCAGTCAGATGACAAACCATAATCATAGTAAATGTTTGTATGAAAAACAGAAAACAAACAAAAAATAATCCAGATCATAAGTTAAAAATGTCTTCTGCCATGCCTTGCAGGTCAAGTACAACCCAAACTGCAAGTTTAAGGAGCGCATCGAGGAGAACGGCTACAACACGTACGCCTCGCTGCGTTGGAAGCACGGTGGCAGGCAAATGTTTGTCTCGCTAAACGGGCGGGGAAAGCCACGACGAGGCCACAAAGCCAGGCGAAGGCACCCATCCACGCACTTCCTGCCCATGCTGCCTTCCTAGCGGCCCACCGGACAACTTCATCACCCACCCCTGCTGTCACATATATGTACATTTGATGAGATTTGTGACACGTATTTGTAGAGCTAGCTTGTGCTTTTAAATTATTTTCACCAGGTTGACATGACTGACAGTAGAGCGGCACTATCCTCAAGCATTTACAATGTGTGTGCAAGTCAACAGGATCTTCCATTGTTGAACTGAAAAGCCTGTTTCTTCTCAAACATAATACCAAGTCCCACTGCTGCTTTGGATACTAAACTATTTAGAAAACACTCACACACATACACACACACACACAAACCAACATTTAACACTGGTGGACGATTATCTGGTTTTAGATGAGCTGTATGTTGTATGCATGCAATCCTCAAGAGTTGTTACACTGTCTCCAATGTGTGCTGCCTCACGAGGTTATGTAAAGTCAACTAATCTTCTGTTTCCATATTTGCCATTGCCTGCATTACATAGTGGCTTTAGATGCACTCGTGACGTAGCAGAGGCAGTTCAGTTCATGCATATATTTTTTACACTAAATACATGGTTCTTGCTAACATTTTTCTCAACAACAAGGCTAATAAAACACTTAATATATACGAGATGGCTTGAATCCTTTATTTGCATTACTGTCAAGTTTTCGTATATTAAATTAATTTAACATTACATTATGGGTGACACCTGATTTTGTACCCATTTTATCTGGAAGTACTACATGGTTTACTATCTTTTTTTAATATGCAGTTTATGTGTACGTTGAGTATTTTGAACACGTAAAAATTAAATAAAAAATTAAAACTAAATCGCATGATTAACACGACGACTGCTGTCGAACTAAAAGGAGGGGTCACCTCTTCATTTGGAAATGATAGTATACTACATCATTATTGGATAGCCTTTTAAGCAAGCTATTCTGGTAGTAATGGTGGACCTCTGATTTCAATCAATATTTCACAGAGGGTCCTGTAAAATATAACTCTGAGGATACGAACAGCCAGTATTGAAATACAAGTTTGCGCAACAGCATCAAACAATGTCGCTGGGACAAGATTTTTAAGATATTCCTATTATTTTTATCCGAACATTTATCATGTGGTGTTTCAAACCAGATAGGTCTTGTGATTTATCTAAATGAGATATGCTGCCTTCAGATCAAATGTGTACATTTTAAAGGGATGATTTTTAGAATGAAATACCAATAAACTCATATCACATAAACTTTAGGTTCAAGGCTTGAATCCTACAATTGTGTTTGAGCATGATTTTTTTTTTAAATACCCATCACGAGCAATGGCAAATATACGCATGTTCTTATTAAAGACCCCATATTATGGTTTTACACATTCTAAACTTTTAACATATGGCATTGTCAACAAAGAAGCCCCCAAAAAATTATAATAATATATATGTAACGATTCCTATTATGACCAATTTTGTGGATAATGGAAGGTCATCAAACGTTTTTGCAATGACACAATGAGGCTCAACTTCAGTACAATTCTCACAGTCTCTGACCATAAAATGAGCACTTTAAAACAAAGTGGCTTATTTCCTGTGTACAGTAAAATACATCCAATGCACACAAGCAACTTACACTTGCATCTTTCTCTTTGATAGAAAAGAATAGTAATGATCATTAACATTACAAATTTCAAATTATACAAGATCAGGGACATTGTATTTTGGGGCTCCCACTGTATTGTGAAAGGTGACAATGGCATTTAAGCTTTTGTGCCTGCTCACTGACAGTTAAGCGTTTGTAACATCTCCATTGGTGCCCTCTGCCATAATTCCCCCCCTCCTCAGAGCCATCATCTTCATCATAATCATGACAAGAATCCCAATGCGGCGACGCTTATGATCAGCACGGGGGGACATCAAGGTCATTTAGACACAGGCGAGCGCTCCAGTGGCACAGGAGGCCACTCTGTCTTTTCAGCGAGCAGAAAGGAGAGTTGGCGATGAATGGCGGCCGTTGGGAGGGTGAATAAAGGCCAAGCTTTCAGCGTGTCTTTATGCGAGAGCGCTGCGACGGGGGACACGTCTGGTCTGGAGGGCGTCGCATCATTGCACTGTAGTTCAACCCGGCAGCAGCATGATAGCAGCATGGGGGGTCCGCTGCTACGCTTGTATTCAGCTGTTCCTCTTTACGAATTGCACTCATGTCATTCGTGTAGGACAGATAGCTGAGATTTCCAATACAGTGTCACTGCAGATCACCGTGAGTGGCAACAAATGACCGTTAGCACCACATGGCAACATGGACGGGTAGCTTGCGACTCCTTCAAACCACTCCTATCTCATCCCAACCTTCATCCCATGTTTTACACATTCACAGGAAAAAATGTCCCCTAAAAATTGATGAGCTTTAAAGGCGTTGGACTGCAAATGTTTACGAGGGAAGTGAACAAGCAGGTGCATCCTCTTATGTTACATACTGGCACTGAACACTAAAACAGAGTGGTTTCAGACTGGCCTACTCATCAGTGTCAGAGTGTCCTCTATAAATGCCAAAAAAGAGGCTGTCATTATCATTAATGCCTTGAAAAGAGAAAGCTCCTGATCAAAAGAGCATACCAATGATGGGCGTTCAAAATCAACATGAAAGCTCCCAAAAAGATGGAAAGGACATTGGTAAGATGATGTGATGTGAAAAACATGAGTGTCTAGGCTCTGCTCAATCGGACTGACCCAGGAGCGAGTGTCGAGGGAGCTCAGTGGAAACATCTGCAGAGTGCGGCACATTTATTCTCATTTTTTTAAAAAAACATGCCGTTCCAAAGCTTGGAAACGAGTTACAAAGCCAGAACAGAAGATGAAGCCACAAGTCACGCTGCCTCAAGTGACAACAACTCGTAGCCTCTGCGACCTTTGAAACCATGTGTGGTCATTTTCTCTCTCAGTGATTGAAAAGAACTGTGGTGGGTGGGAAAAAAGGGGGGAGGACACAACCCCTCAAAACAGCGCTCATAATACCAATCTTATGTATGTGGACGAAAACGGGGGAGGACAACGGGAGGGGGCAGACGTAGCGAGGCGCGATTTTTTTTAAGCGCTTATATTGAATTGCCATTACAGATCCTGAGACTAATTGTGGCTGTTGTGTGTCTCTCGGTGGCCTAGGGGGCTCTGGAGTGGCCCTGTATGCTCTTACCCAGTGGGGTTTTCAGAACGAGTGGCCCTGAAAGAGAAAAGGACCACCGTAGATCAATGGCAAACCTTTCACTCTTTCACGGGCCCTGGCTAATCCTTCTCATTTGTCCGCCATTTGTTGAGGCACATTCACGACTCCCTGAATTTAGGATTAGGCCTTGTTTCGTTACAAAAACAGCTCGACTTATAGTGCTGAATGGGCTAACCAAAGCGGCGGATGGGCCAGGGTTGCCTTACAAATATGCTACATGCGTGTCTGTCCTAGTTGTGCTAAGAGTTGGTAACACTTTTACCCCAACAAGAGTCGGTGGTCACAATCCCTCGCAACTTGATGTGGTATTTGTCACAGAAATTATGGCATACAAACCACCTTCGGTCTTTGAAGTGCCAGTTAGTTGAATGAGCGTTGCAAAAAGAAATGAACAAATACTAATTGGAATCTAATCTGAAACATAGTTTTGGATATATTGTATATGAATAAGCATTACTGTCCTGCTTTAGGTACGCATTAATTGGAGACGAAAAGAAGGAAGGAGGGAAAGCTGGAGGAACGCAAAAGAAAGAGAACAGCAGACAGAGAAAATAGGAACGTAAGAAATAAATCCAAATTGGACGTGTGCCACTGTCCTGGTATGATTTTGATCTGAAAAGATTCAGAGTTAGCCCTAGCAGGCCGACTGTCATTTCACTGAATCAGACTTGAAAGGGCACTTTCATAAAGCCTGAACAAATGGATTTATCACAGCCAAACACCTGCAGAGGAAATTTCAGCAACTGCCGCAATCCTGTCTGAAACCACGTTGGGACGGCGCGCAATCGCCGGGCGGATTAGCCACGGCGTCTGAAGGCCTTAGACGGTGGTAGCAAGTAGCACACTCGCCATACTTTCCCTGAAGCGCTGCCACGGTATGCCGCAGGAATGCGCATGGCGCGAGCCAACGGCACCCCACGGCAGGGCATTCCCGGGATGCCTGGAGCCTCGCCAGAAACCAGCGGGGCGAGGTGAGGACCACTGTGTGAGTCGGAAGGGGATGAGGAGGGAGGGGGGTGGGTCCGTACACAAAATACTATTACAAGATGACCTGTCAAATCAAAATTATTGGCCTGGTTTGAACTACAAGGGAGTCACAGATGTATTCTTAGGGACAGAAAAACATATTTTATTTGCTCAAGAGCATATCACAAAGTCAGAGTTGGCCTTGAAAAGTCAAATTTGATCAATGCCAAATCCGTGTCTGCGTGTCCTCTCTGCAAGCCAGTAAAAGCAAGTCAACTCTGTGTTTTGTTATCTCACAGCACTGCAATTTTAAAATGTCATATATTTTCTGCGTTAAAGCTAATTTAAACTAAAGTTCAAATGCAATGCAACCATCAAAACAGATGCTTTTCACAGTCAAAATGACATATGACAGTGTCTTGCAGCAATATTTGTCTTTAGTGTTTTTGATATTTTTGTAATGGTTTATGAATAAACTCACCAAATAAACTGTTACCTAACGTTTTGCATTCTAAAGCTGTTTGAGCAAGCTTTTATTAAGCACAGAGAGGAAAAAAAGCTAAAATATGCCCCAATATTACTTATTTTGGTCTTTCTAGACAAAACTTCCTGCTTCTT
The DNA here is from genome assembly GCF_051989625.1 of Stigmatopora argus. Taxonomy (NCBI): domain Eukaryota; kingdom Metazoa; phylum Chordata; class Actinopteri; order Syngnathiformes; family Syngnathidae; genus Stigmatopora; species Stigmatopora argus. The sequence goes on from NC_135394.1 coordinate 11,270,649, forward strand.
TGGTACAGTAACATCATGCATGTATACATACGAAACAGAAACATGAAAAGTGAATGCACCAAAACAGGTCAATAAGATTTGGACTTTGCTTCAGCAATCCGAGTACCAAAAAGGTGTTTAAATTAATGTCCAATATTAATTAAATCATTAATTTAAAAATAGTGTAAAAAAATGTTCAAGTAAATTGGAAGAGCTAGCCAATTACCTAACAATATATTAGGCGTTTAACACGAGTTCCTTTCAACATAATAGGAAATTAACAATATCAACCTGCGATAATGCCAGCCAGAGCAAGTTGACAATGAGTTTAAATTTATGGACTAATGGCACCCTCCAGCGGCAATTCATAAACATACACACGCACGCATATACGTATAGCACGTACACACCGTACATAGTAATAATTTGTCATAATTGGTCATTATAAAAACTTTACATTTTCCCCAACACAAATAATTTATAAATTCTGAGTCTCAATTACGACAAAAAAAATTCAAACCCACAAATCTGAATTGGGGGAATAAAGTACCGATTATATTTGAAAACAAACGTTTTCCCCTCTCAAAACTCCAATAGACAACTGCAGTAATTTGCGTGCACACAAAAGTGCATGTTGCACGGATGCCCGGTGTGTACAGATGCAGCACCACTAAAACTAAGAGAGACAGACAGTGTTACTAGATTGGCCCGAGAGAAATGCATTGTGCAAATTGATAATATTATATGATAATATAATGCCACCAACTGATTTTTACATTCAACTGTTATTGTGGAGACAACAGGGGGAAAATTGCCAAGTTACCATGTTTCATAATAAGCCGTTTGTTCATGTTCCATCATTAATGTCTTGCAAGAGGAAATATGTTGAAAGGGAAACTTTCCTAAACTTACTCTCAAAACACCGCAGAAGTTGTACAATTATAATGTAATTTACATGTATTTTTTTAGAGTTCAGTTGCAATTTATCATACTAAAAATTAGCTGGGATAATTATGCATATGTTTCTACACCAAATATGAAGACTGAGTGCTAAATGTGTTTTAAAGTTTTGAACTTATCGCCAATTTTTTTTTGTACATCTTTGGAATATACATTTAGCAGAGCAGTAAGCATGTACCTTATTTAGACCAATGTTATTAAATACTCTTTGCTCTTAAGATTTGTAAAACTATTGATTATATACAGGAATGTTACAGGGAATTTGGGGTTTCTCAGATGAATTGGTGCAACTGTGCTATTTTTTTTGTTTCTGTTGTAACTTTGCAAAACCTCTAGCAGCAAATTGCAAATCCTCTGAGGCAACAATAGTCCAAACAAATATCAGGAACAAACTTAGAGCATAGTGTGCATTTGAAAAAAGTACAATGGCCATCACACTACTGCTGTTGTTCATCTTAAATGGTGAGTTTATCTTCTTAGGCAAAGTTTAAATATCTCCTTAAAAATAATTATGGGAGTGTTTTTGGGGTTTCCAGGTGTCGATTGTACTCACATTGTTGGAGGCAGAGACGCTCCACCACACTCGAGGCCGTACATGGCATCGCTGCAGTTGCAAGGCCAGCACATCTGCGGAGGGTCGCTGATCAAGGAAGACTTTGTCCTCACAGCTGCACACTGCATGGTACAAAGGTAAGCGGTCAACAATAGTGGAAAAACATCCCACCAGGTCATTAATTCATGAATGTTTTTCAAATTTTGGTTTTTTTTTTCTCTCGTCAAAAAAATTCAAATCTGTGTTGCTCTGTGCTTTTTCAGCCCACTTACTGTAGTGCTAGGGGTTGACTACCTTGACAAAAACGAGTCTACCAAGCAGGTTTTCACCATCATCAGATACATTCCGCATCCTGACTACGATCGCCATAGAAATGACATCATGCTCCTGAAGGTGAGGATGGAGACACTGCCTCAGTGCCACAAAAAGCTCAGGACTAGAAACACTGTTAGCGAGGCCATACCCATTTCCAATTTGTCATATCTCAGCTCAATGGCAGTGCCACACTGACCGACGCGGTGCAGCTGATCGCTCCCAAAAGACGGCGTGTTGGAAGACGAAGCAGCTGCATTACTGCCGGCTGGGGGGACATCGGTGATAACATGACGTTGTCGAATACTCTTCAGGAGGTCAACGTCACCCTGCTAAGTCAGCGCACCTGTCGGCGGCGATGGCCGTCGGCCCCCATCTTCAGGAGCATGGTGTGCGGAACCGGTTCTCGTGCCTTTCAAGGTTTCTGCTCGGTAAGATCTCGGCTTCAAAGATTCAAAGATCCACTACGATGACAAGAGATCGCGGATTCTATTTTAATCCAATCATTGACAGTAGTCGAGGCCAAAGCATTTTTTACTGGGAGTTTATATGGATTGGGCACTTACAGCCATTATAATGGGAGTGAATGAGTTGATAATAGATTATTCATGTGGAAACGTTGCACCATCATTTCAAGATCGCATGTTTTGAAAGAACTCTACTTCTGTTCGTGTATCATATTCAGGGTGATTCTGGTGGTCCGTTGATCTGCGGCAATGAGACGGCAGGCGTGGCGTCGTTTTCAGGCCAACGCTGCGGAAACCCTAGGACCCCTGACGTCTATATGCGTGTGTCATCCTTCATTGACTGGATTTCTAGTGTTTTGAACAGCAATTCCATACATGAACGCCAAGATGTGCAAAATAATTACATCTAGTTGCACACCTAATGTGTTAGTGAGAAGGCTATCTTGGCATGATAATCAATTATGTTTACGTGCCACTTAATTCTTTGAGTAGTATTCATTAAACATGCTTTTGAAAGTCTGTTTCATAGTTTATTTTAAGCAACATAACATTGAACATCAGTTTATTTTAATTTATTTTCTGCTTTATAATACAACAAGCAACCACTGGTCTTTTCGATTTTTATGTATTTTGGGGATTAATATTGCACATATGTATTGAATACCTATTGGTTAAATGTTGCAAGGGAACTTGTTCAACATGGACACACAAAGACCTATGATGTGTTTTGTTTCACATAAAACATAAGTATAAGTACATAAATCTTCATATTATATTATTGATAGTTATTATATTGGAATATGGTATCCATTACAATGACCCGACATGTAACATTTCCATTGCACCCATTTTTTTCCATGCGCAAATGTAAAATAAATACATATGTACTAAAATACTACTATACATACCTTTCCTGCTGTGAGAGCCAACTTCACTCCCTAGCCTACATTTCCCAGCATGGACTGCGTGTACACCCACGTCTTCTCCGGCTGTTCATGACCGTACGGCATGCTGGGAAACAGAGTTCCATTTTTCACGCAGCTTTCGCGAGATTTCCCCGAGCTTGGTTCCGTATGGAGAGTCATTTTCTTGGTAGAGGACCGAACCGATATGAAATTTGGACGCAGGTGAAGGCGGCCATAAATCTCGCCGGCGTCCAGCCATTCTGTGGAACTTCGGAGGAGCGGATGTAGCTTCTTGCCGCCCCCTTCCCTTGCCTCCCCCCGGAACGTCTGCATTGAGGTGACGCTCGGACAAGCGAGGGGAAACTGGTACGGTGGCATGACAGATTCAAACTATGACCTTATATGTTGGACGTAGGCCAGCACAGGTGTGTTGGTCCCTTCGATAGCCTTCGTCTCGTCACAATTAACACGTATTTTTCGCCTTTTTATGCTAGATCGTGTCATTTTGCCAACACAAGCTGTCGTTCGACACGGCTGGCGATCCGAACAGGGACGCGTTACTTCCAAACTATTACTTAGCGGTTGTGAGCTAACTCCCAATTAGCCGTGTCAGACAGTGTCACCCGCAGCCCACACGCCCACATACAGACAGACATATAACCCCTTCCATTGCTGGCGACGCAGTTTAGGCAACGTAAATACACCGGAAGTAGCTCTGGGGGCCGCGATGCCATTGGCTGAGGTGCAATGTCAATCTCCGCGCACGGCAATGACGTCAGTCGTTGGCGCAATTTGGCACAAGTTGTTTTGGAAAATGTTTCACATACTTTGTTACTTACTGACTGGAAATACTGACTCTTTTGCTTTTAGACTGTAACCTTCGATCTTGTGGAGGCATGTCGAAGAAAAGAGGCAGGTATGTTCATGATAAGTATTTTACATTACAATGGTGCAAGGTAAAGGCCTCCAAATTTCTCCTAATTGTGATAACCAAGCAATGCTTAGTCAATGAGAAATGACTATTCTGCTTTAAAAAAAAGGTTAACTAAATGCACAGTTGAATGTGTATCTACCCTACACCAGATAAGGGTTAGCAGTGCACCTTGATGGCAAGGGAGTCCAAATTTGGCATGTGGGCCAAATTTAAACTCTCCCAAAACTCATCAAAATGAAGAATAACTATAAAGGGAAGTGTATATCATGCTTGCATGACTGCACGTGTTTTCATGCAATTTGACAAGAGCATGTTGGACAAAAATATTGGCAATCTTCAAACAAACATATAACACACTGAGACTTGGCAGGAAACGAAGCATCGGAGAGCTGAGTGACGCCAGTAGCCCAGACCCAAACTGCATACTGGGTGTGCGAATTCAACACAACTGGCGCGAGAAGGGCAACCAGAGCAAATGGAAAGGAACTGTGCTAGACAGACTCAGCGTCAACCCATCGCTCTTCATGGTTAAGTACGATGGCTTCGATTGCGTCTACGGCATCGAGCTGTTCAAGGACGACCGAGTGTCCAACCTACAAGTCCTCTCGGAAAGTGTCGGTATGTCAATAAAAATGTGTTTGTTCCTATTCACGAACATTCCTGTCAATTCACCGATTTTATGTGTATTGTATTAGTAGTCCCTCAAGTTAATTGGGAGATTTCTCATCTTTGTGTGCAGTAAACAACCGGATCAAGATCCCCTCAGGGGCCGAGGAGTTGGTGGGCAAAGCTGTAGAGCATCTCTTTGAAAAGGAGGATGGCGAGAAGAATGAGTGGCGAGGGATGGTGCTCTCCAGAGCCCCGATTATGACCAACTGGTATTATATCACTTATGAAAAGGACCCGGTTCTCTACATGTACCAACTGTGGGACGATTACGCCGACGGAGACCTTAGGATTCTGCCTGAAGCGGGTATGTAACAGTTTAGATGTTCCAGGCTCTACACTGCTAAATGTGTCAAGGCTAGTTAATATACATACATACCTTCATTGAAACTTCCATTTTGTTCAGAAAACAAACACCTGCTGCCCGCCGACAGGAAACCTGGTGAAGAGACTGAGAGCCTGGTGGGCAAACAAGTGGAGTATGTGACTGATAAAGGCATCAAGAGGACCGGTCTGGTCATCTACCAGGTCCCTGCCAAGCCTTCGGTTTACTACATCAAATATGATGATGACTTTCACATCCACGTCTATGACCTGGTCAAAACCACCTAGAGGACGACAACACAGTCCCTTCTATCTCTCTCCCTCGCTCATCCTTCTGAATTCTTATTTGAAGAATAGGCGCATTTTAAATCATTTTAGATTTTTTTCCTTTGTTTGCACAGCACCAACCGTAGCGTTTGCTCTACTACAGCATTTCCATGTCAAAAACACCCTATTTCTATTTGCTGACAAAACAAAGTTTGGTGACACTACCCGTTGGCATTAAGGGGACTAACAGGGAGTCAAGTCAATTACTGGTTGGGATGAGTGGACGATTGCACAAGTGCTTTACATGAAATTTAGTGATTCGCCTATATTGGCTTTTTAATAAAGTATGTCATTAACGCAGGGCATAATTATGTTCTTTTAACCACAGTGCAAAGGATGGCATTTGCTTGCTACCCACTGACACTTCTCGGGGGGGTTAAGTGCCTTCAGGCTCTTTATTTTCGCTAAACTGTACATATTTTAGAGCAGAGATTGGGGAACAATAGAAGAAATACATACAAACAGAGAGGATTGCTTAAAACGCAAATACTTACAATAAATTTGCCCTAATGGCCCCACTGAATAAAATGTTCCTCTGCTGTCTTGGATTTCACCATGTAAGCAGGCTTCTATTTGTCTTTCGATTGTGTCTTTTCACTAAGAAATTTCCAAACAAGCTTGCAGTCAAGTGTGTCCCGGTGTTTGTTGGCAGTGGAAAAAAATGCATTATGAAGGGGGAAAAACATCTTTACAAAATCAGCCAGTGGTTGTATCATCTCTGTTGATATTGTCGGGAGCACTTTATTGTACGTTTACATGCCTAGAATAGTCCCACCCCAAACCATCCAATAATATGCTTCATTTAAAGGAATGATGGTAAGAGTGAGACAAAAATATTGCAGCACTTTCAGTATTTAATGCTTACAAGTTGTGTACAATTGATGTGAATATTTCATCCGAATAAACAGATAGCTCACATCAAATCTTGATTGCATTTGTGATTTTTAAATGTACCCCAAAAGTTCTTAAGTTTTGAGACTTTTTAACCATTCATTTGAATCAAAGTGTCTCAAAACTTTCGACCAAGGGTGTTCAAAACCTTGAGTTGGGAAATAGATAATCTGCTACATTAACAAAATTTAAAGGTGCAAAAATGTATAGTATTTAGCTTTTTATACTGCACTGCATATGTATTGGATCTTGCGAGGTGTTGTTGTAAATAAGTATATCCCACATTTTTTAAATATAATAGAAAACATTTACTCCTCAAAACTGCACACGACTTTAAGAGTTACGTAAAGTTATGTCAACTTACCTGGTTAACTTATAATTATAAAAGCTCCCTATGGTAGCAATAAATGTTAACTTGTAGAGTTTTGAGGAAATGAATGCACTCAATGTTGGGATACAGCTGTAGCATCATGAGGAGTGCTGTGTAGATGCAATATGATCCAATGATATTGACTTGTAAAACAATTTTTGGAACGTGAGATGATACCAAGGACATATCACGGTGAAAATATAATAAGTGGTAGAATGCACACAAACTTAGAAGTTGTTTATTTAAAAACTTTATAAGATATCATTATGTATAATACCACAACCAACTTCCCTTGAGGTGAACAACTTAGTGGACATCTATTGAACACAGGCAAAGAACTATTTTCCAACCTAGTGCACAATATGACAATATACATAGAACTTCAAATTTGAGCATTCTTTAGCTTTTTATAACAGCTTGTCTCCCATTGTTATTTGTATGGTGGACCAAATAACTTTATCTTCCACATGTTCCCCACCCCTGCTCAATGGTGAAAACTTGAGGACATGTCAGTCAAGTGCAAAGTGATAAAGAATTTTATTAACAATAACCTGTTTGTCCCCAGAGAGGTTGGTGTTCACTTGGTGAGGTCTTTTATATATTGCAAGCTCCGGGTGGAATATTCACTTGCTTTTCTTGGGGCCTCCGACAAAGCTGAAATGGTAGACCGGACCCCTGCAAAAGAGTCAAACGTAGTATCAACAAAAAACTACCAAAATAAAGCCTTAAAAGTCAAAATAAAATGTGTGGTATGACATTAATAGATCTAGATGACTATAATCTTTTTCTCATTATTTTATGAAACAGGAATAGAAAATACGTTGTTGGGCTGCTCATTGAGCTTCAGTCTTGCACGATGATGTTAGAAGACCACATATTATTCAACTTTTGAGGCAATGTACCACGTTGTGCTATTTCAAGCTCTGGTTTTGTTGCTCACCAGAATTCCAGGCCATTACTGGAGAGAATTCAACCTTGGGTAATGTTGGAAGCTTGGCCTGAGGAGACAGTCGCATCGTGAGATTAACATTTCTTTTTCCTATTTTTAATGGAAGCAAAGGCATTAACTTTATGAAATGGCATTGATCAATTAAAAATAAAAATAGAAACACAATTTAACTTGTTAGTGTAGGTTATTAAATTGAGTTGTTTTGATCATCTGATAATTATAAGAGTACTTAATCCATCTCTCGTTGTTAGGTTATTACTCGTACTGTACCTGCAGTCCAAAGTACTTCATCCACTCTTCCAAAGCGGGCGGTATGGCAGCTCTGGCCCGCCCCAGAGCCTCAAATCCCTGCTCGCTGGTGCACAGTAACCCGGAGTCATAAGCCACGTAAAGAGCTCCTCCTGCAATCGTCACTTTTGTGGCTAGTCTGGAAAATGAATGGGGAAAAATGACGTAGCCAAACCTTTTTATCGAACTTGTCAAATAAATTCACTCACGTAATCTAATACTGCTCTATTTAGATGTAGTGTCGTGCAATGTAATGTTCTACTGCCTTTAGCTTATCAATGCAAGCTGTCGAACATTAAATCATTAATAATATACGTTGGTTGCGTTAGGAAACAAAATAGAAACCATAAGATGAATAATATTCATAAAAATGTTGTTAATGGTATCGTTTTAAGAATTTGACTAGCTGGGAAGGAGTTCAAGATAGCCTTGTTTGCTAAAACAGGTTAGCCGGTTGCAATCTTAGTTCTCAGTATAGCATGCCTCTAAAGTGCTACGAAAAGAAGTGAAACACTTACTTGATGACAGGGAAAATCTTTGCTGCCATGGTCCACAAAAGAGCGTTTTCTTTTTTAAATCAACGCAGATTTTTGAGTTTGAGGAGCGCTCTAAAAGCAGACTATATGTAGAGTGAAGGACACTCAGTTTGTCAATTCCGTGTTGTCAATAAAGTTTGTTCTACGTTAAGGTTGACGGTAAGTGTCGTAAACCTTCAATACGTCATCCTTTAAATAAACATTTTTAGGGTCGATAGTCGGATATACTTTACATTGCCATTTGTCAATTAAATTATATATTTCCTCTATTTGTAATAATATATAATAAAATCAACCGCAATGTTTTCAAGTGATTTAAAATAAAATCGCCTGTCCTGCGACTGGGTGGCCACCGATTCAGGCTCTCCCCTGCCTGGTGCCCATAGTTAGCTGGGATAGGATCCAGCACCCCCCGCGATCCTCGTGAGGATAAGCAGTTCAGAAAATGAATGAATGATTCAAAACAGGCGTTACCTAACATGTGCATCAGCCAAACAGGTTGCAGCAGCGCTCGTCCTGCAGCCAATCGTATTGCGGGAGGCGCTCGGGTGGTATTTTGACGTCACGTTGGGTCGCACTAAGTCAGCGCGTCTTGTCTCAGAGCACAAGAGTTAAACTCAAATGCCCTTAATCGCCACACTGTAAATGTAAAAACACGTACAACAATTTTAAATTTTAAATTCCATCATTTTCCTCTACCACAGTAGCCTAAACTCAAGGTTTAACGTGAAAACAACAACAAACAACTAGGACAAATGCTGGCATGCAAATTAACTACTACAAACCCAACCGTGTGAACAAGGAAACACGCTGCTTTTAAAATATTTCTTCCTCAAGTAAACGAACGTATTTAAAGAATGCAAAAACCCCACAAATGCATGTTGAATTAACTTTCACAACACACCCTCTTTTGCGCATGCCAAGAGGGGAGGGCTCAGATAAAACTCAACTGTGGATTTACTGGTCACTTCTTATGCAAGTGCATTGGGGGAGCTGCGTATCATTACTTAGCGACTTAATCTAAATTACAATTAGTTTACAACATGAAAACGTTGACCAAAGTCCTGATCGCAAGTGTTGCGGTGGCTTTGCTCGCTGTCAAGTGGAGCGCGCCCACGTTTAATGCGGGTAAGATGAGCCTCTTTCGCACTCATTTTAAACTATTTTATTATACTAGAATAAAACGTGACGGCCTTTACAAAGATTGCGATCGTTAAGGGCATGCTCATTGACTAAAATTTCAAGACGTTACATCTTTTGATTATCTACGAAACATTTTTTGGTGATTTATTTTGGAAAGGAACAAAAGAAAGCTGCATTTACAACTACGTGTGGTTCAATTGTTAATGGTACAGTCCATTGCAAGAAATAATATACTATTGCAATAGAAGGGATCTCGTAAACAGTGTTGCAATGCACTCCTTTTTTTTTACCTAAAAAATGAATGTGTTTTTACTGTTAAAATGATGTGGCATGTTTGGGAACCACGATTATTTGGCCAAATACTTTTTAAATCGTTGCCTCTCTTTGTAAAGCCATACCTGGAAAAGTCATTGCTTTAGAAAGTCTAAAAAATATATTATTGGAAGTTTTTTATTTTTTTGGTAAAGAGGGGTGGATGTGCCTATGTTCAAAATTAACCACACTATATTGGTTAATTCATTCATTTATTTAATGTTCCGCTTATCCTTGCAAGGGTCGTGGGGGTGCCGGAGCCTATCTCAGCTAATAATGTGCCCATTGTGGGGTAAACCCTGAAATGGTTGGCCGGGGCGCAGTTAGACGAACAACCATTAGCTCTCACACTCATCCCTATGAATGATTTAATGATGATTTATTATTCAATTCCAGCTCCAGATAAACAGTCCAAAAGCATCATGCATGCTGTGCCATACGAGCATGATTCAATCTTTTGTTTACTTTTGGCGATGGGCAGTGTTGTGTTTGCACCAAACATGTCCTTTGGAATTATAGCATGCACATAAAGTTTATACTGTAACATCACTAGAAAAATATCAGGAAAAAGCCAAATAGAACATTTTGAATATGTGCTTAGTAACAACCCCAACCAGAATACACGTGTGCAGACTTGTGCAATCACGCCATGTGTGTTTACTTTAAAATGGCCTACCTGACTTTTTTTGTGTACCTGTATATAGTCACATTGTTTGGTTTATATGTCAAATGAACAGTACAAAACGTTTTAAAACTATTTATATGTTGGTGTGGTAACGCACAAAAATATGACATTTGAAAATAGATGCGTTGATTTGAAATCTGGGCGGCCTGGTGGTGCGAGTGGTTAGCGTGTAGGCCTCACAGCTCTGGGGTCCTAGGTTTAAATCCAGGTCATGTCCATCTGTGTGGAGTTTGCATGTTCTCCCCGGACCTGCGTGGGTTTCCTCCGGGTACTCCGGTTTCTTCCCACATTCCAAAAACATGTATAGTAGGCTGATTGGACACTAAATTGCCCCTAGGTATGGTTGTGAGCCTGAATGGTTGTACGTCCATTCGTGCCCTGCGACCGGCTGACCAGCGATTCAGGGTGTCCCCCGCCTCTGGCCCTGAGACAGCTGGGATTGGCTCCAGCACCCCTCGCAACCCTAATGAGGATAAAGCAGTTCATAAAATGAGATGAAATGAGACTTGAAATCTAATGTATTTAGCAATAAACATTTTTCAATAGAAAAAAAACTATTTCTTATTTTGGGGATATTCTATGTACCGTCCTGAGGGGTGTATAATATTTTTTAAATATTTGTCTTTGTAAATATTATTGTATGATTAAATCACATTAATTTGCCAGAGTACATTCATACACGATGATGTTCAATAATGTACTTTAATGCATCTATACTGCCCCTCTCCAGTACCAATTACTGTACATCACCCTCCTTGAAATTCCAGGGAAAAGGAAGCCACATAGTACTACTATAGACTCAAAAGCATGTGTGTTTGAAGAACAGTTGAACACTGTGTCATATTTGCACAATTTGAATATTTTTCCCTACAGGAGAATTTGGATGGAGATGTGCTAAATGACTGTATAATCATATTATTTAACATGCTTGTGACTCTGACCATAGAGCATTTATTTAAAATGTGTTTTTCCGCAACTTAAATAAAACAGAATCAATTCTAACAGAACAAAATAAGATGTATTGCTTGCTCATTACAAAAAAAAACTGATGTAACAAGTCATTGCTTTCTTGTACTCACAGATAAATTATTCTAATTTAAAATGAAAATAAGTGAAAAATGATTTTTTTAAAGCTAATAGGTTCCACTAACTTTAAAAGGTCTCCCATGAATAAGCAAATATGTGATTAAGCAATGTTAGTGCACTTTGTTGTTTGGCATCATCCTCCCTAATGAGTTCAAACACCACATACATTGCAGCACTTTAACCCACAACCATAACATGTAATATTCTTGCACAAGTTGGCATTTTATGCAAGAGCCTGTTCACATGTTAAATTACAAAATAATGTTTCTCTTTCAACTTGACATTTCTTCTCTTGACATCTACGTCAGGAGATCTGCGGTCTAAACCTCTCCACCTAATGCCAGATATTACCTCATGATCATCTAGTTTCATCATTAAGTCTTGGCTATGCATATGCTGCCCTAAAGTGTCTAAATATTTGTGACTAATGACCATTTTTATGACCTTTGCCCAAGACAAATTGTTGTGACATTAGTAGTGCTGCAACACAGACGGGGAGACATTTGCCATACTTCCACTTTCTAAATTACCATAATCAACTGTGGGGAAGCAAGAGTTATATGTATGTAAAAGATCAATAGCATGCTTGCTTTAATGTTTATTTAAAAGTATTGAACTTTTATTTAACTGGTTAAGCCCACTGCGAACACCTTATGTGAAATATTGAGCAACCTCTTAATCAGAAACGTAACTGTTTACAGTTACTGGGAGGTACGATAATAGCCTTCCGTAATGAGCGGCAACCTGCTTTGTAAGTCTTAAAGACAAACGTGTTATCTGATCCCATGCGACAGCTTGTTATAGTAAAATTCAATGACATGTTTATATATTTGTCTCACCCTGCTGTGTAGTAGTTAGCTAGGTCAAGTATTTTTCAAGTCACACCAAATGCTGGCACTAACAGCACTGAAGGATCACATCTGATTACCAGATTACACCGAGGACTGGTCACCACAAATTTCCAGACCATAGTCACACCAGTTGACATTTTTAGAGTCTTAACTTGCATATTTGTTGAGCTTTGGAGTCAAGCCGGAGAAAATCCAATTAGGCATAAGTCTTACATAGTTTCTTCGAATCCTAGGGCAAAAGTACTAATTGCTGAGCCACTACAGTACCACACTGTTGTGACATTTTTAATTTAGATTATTTTCTTTTCTTTCTTTTTTTTTTAAATCAGCCCTACTTATTTCGTCTGAATATGGACATTATTTTTTCTGCAGATTTTAGTCCACAAAGCAAAATCATTGAGCATTTTAGTATGGTACTTTGTACATTTATACATGAGTGTTTAGTGTGTCGGCCTCACAGTTTTGGGGTCAAGGGTTCGATCACAGACCGGTTGCCACTTTGTGGAGTTTGCATGTCCTCCCCGGGCTTGTGTGGGTTTTCTCTGGGTACTCCAGTTTCTTCCCACATCCCAAAAAACATGCAGGGTAGGCTAATTGAACAATCTAAATTGACCCTGGGTATGAGTGAGAGCGTGAATGGTTGTCAGTCTCCTTGTGCCCTGCGATTGGCTTTCCACCGATTCAGGGTTTCTCTCATCTGGTGCCCGTACTCAGCTGGGATAGGCTCCAGAACCCCTGTGACCCTTTTGAGGATAAGCGGTTCGTAATATGAACAACAACAAAAAAAGTTTTGTCCTAAAATGAATCGTACTTTTTGGCAATTAACAGTTTATTGGCTTTCCTTTCAGAATCTCTCAGAGGTGCCAGGGTCTTGCTGACTGGGGCTAGCACCGGTATTGGTGAACAAATGGCCTATCACTACGCCAAGTTTGGTGCCCAGATTGTCATTACAGCAAGGAGGGAACAAGTTTTAAAGAAGGTTGGTGAAAGTTATTTCAGGAAGGTCGACTTCAGTCTGTCAACATTCAACATGTGACCGCCCATGTGCTCTAGGTGGCAGAAAAGTGCATGGGCTTGGGGGCTCAGAAGGCCCTGTACATAGCAGCAGACATGGGCATTAACTCGGACCACGAGAGGGTGGTAGATTTTGCTCTGGACCAGCTCGGAGGACTGGACTACTTAGTTCTCAACCATATTGGACCAAGCCCCTTCAGCAACTGGGATGGAGATGTCGAGCACCTTGAATGGCTGATGAAGGTAATTGTAACAACGATTAATCGGAGGCAATACAGAACATTTCACATCCAAAATGCTATGCTGAACACTCCAAAATTTAGGAGGTTAGGAGAGCGCAATAATATGCCAGACACTTTTCTGTATTAATCCCTCTCATTTCTATTTGGATAACAGTGTTTCAAATCATTTCAAGCATAACATAACAGTTCCTGCTCCACGTTACCAATCCTTAAAGTGAACACAACCCAAGGAAAACTGGCAATATTCTACATTTGGAGGTAGCATCAGAGTAACCAAGTCAAGCCCTTCTATTGCCTTTAACCATTTCTGTGAAAAGCATGTTCTTTGTCAGATATTTTGTCTGGAAAGTATACAAAACTACTAAACTATTGAAATGGTGACATCCTTAAGTATTATACTGTTCTCCTCTTAAAGGTAAACTTCTTGAGTTACACTCATTTGACCTGGAAAGCTCTCCCCTCCCTGGAGAAAAGTAACGGCTCTGTTGTGGTTGTTTCGTCTCTTCTAGGTGGGGTAAAAAGAAATCTGATTTGTAGGTTTAACTGGTGTCATTTTTTTTTAAACAAGGCTATTGTTGATATCCCAACAGGTAAAGTGACCAGTCCCTTCGTTGCACCATACACGTCAACTAAATTTGCCTTGAATGGTTTCTTTGGGGCTCTTTCTCATGAGCTGGCCATGAAGAACAGCAATGTCATGATCTCGATCTGTACTTTGGGCCTCATTGACACTGACTCAGCCATGGAGAAGGTCAAGTAAGTCTACATTGAGGCCATGTTGACCTGGGCAAGTGCTCAAATATTCAACACTACAGTGTAATCAACTATCTTTTACAATTTAGATAATACTTATCTACTGTTTACAGAGCTGTCCTCTAGGGAGTTTGTAGTTGAACTCAGATCTGCAAAAAAATGCTTAATATTAGATAATTTATATATAAGAAGAATCATAATTCATTACAAAACAATCAAACCAAAGTACACACTCTTAGTCAATTTTTATTAGATTCAGATAAGGCAGGAAAAAAATGTTTAAATTCATTGCTGGCTGTAATGATAATGCACACTTAAAATATAATTGTGTTATTTTTTTAAGTCTAATGTAACTTTCCCAGTATTACTGGTAAAATAGATGTAGAACTTTAGTATTGAAAGCAGAGTGCCATGAGATGTTCTTTTGTAAATTTTCCAGGCTAATGGAGCAAAGCCAGCTAATTATATGGCACCGCAGCGGCCTGATTTCTTTGCAGATTTCTATACATTCTGAACAACAGAATCCTTTCACAAATACCTTGTGACTAGCAGAACCGTGTCTTTTAGCCACACCGGCAATATGCGGTGGCAAATATTTTAGATGTCTATTCTGCCCGCTCTAGTTGCTTGAATTCTCACATTATTCTCGCATCCAGCCTGATTAAACGCAATGTTTCTTTGTCTCCAAGGGATGTCAGTAGTGTACCAGCCTACCCTGCCAGTGAAGCAGCGTTAAATATCATTAAAACAGGAGCCACTAAAGAGCGGGAGCTCTTCTACCCATGGTACACCTACATCGTGACCCTTGTTAGAGACTTCTTCCCCGCTACCAGGGACTACATAATTCAAAAGTCCTACAACTACAGCCCTTGACATGTAGGGCAACAACTGCCCTGATTCCCAGGGGTGGTTTAGGAAGTTTTATTTAAGTTGTATTCTCATGCGTTATTGTCTTTGATTTCATGTGTACATCACATACCTGTCAACCTCTGCCGATAACTGCCCTTATAAATGATTATGATTCCCCTTACAAACCCCCCAAAAACCTTACAAACACCGTACGACTCGTACGCTGTTTTTGGATGTACGACGGTGTACGACTCGTACGGTGTTTGTAAGGTTTTTTGGGGGTTTGTAAGGGGAATCATAATCATTTATAAGGGCAGTTATCGGCAGAGGTTGACAGGTATGACATCAATACAAATTCATGATTCTTTTTGAAATACTGGCCTTACTGTTGTTGGCAATGACCTCATATGCATCCTGTTTCAACGTACTTTATACGCAAAATTGATGTTATTGTGTGGAAAATTTAGTGTTTCAAATGATCAATTGACAAAAAGGCAGTTTGTTCACACCTCAAACCAGGAAAAATTATCCTAATCAAATGCCACAGGGTGCAAACATTTTTTGACAACGAGTCTCTGTGCTAATGTGGTGCTAATTTAGTATTTTGCTCCTTGAAAGGCACTGTGAAAAAAGCGCTTCTTGTTACTGACGACAACGATCATGAGTTTAGATGATGAATTGATTCAGTAAAAGAATTGAATTACTGTTATGCCTGCACATATGGGTTCATTTGGTTTATTAATGTGTGAGTTCAATTCAAGATCTACTCCATATGTTATATGCTTTCCGATCGGGTCTGTTGTGAAACAGCACTGTATACAGTAAATAAAACTGACTAAATAGACAAATAAAATAAGGCTAAACTGAAAAGCCACACAGACATTCCTTGGGATGATGTTAAAGAAAGTTGTTGTTTTTTTCCCTAGCAAAAAAATGGCTAAATAAGGCATTGGTACATATTAAAAAAGACTGAGAAAAACCTTTGCGTGTCGACACTTGAGTAGCAAAGTCCTTTCTTTATTTGATGCATGTATTACATGGATCCATCCTTTTTCTAAACATCTTGTTCCCATGGATGAGAAAAGTCA
Source organism: Stigmatopora argus (assembly GCF_051989625.1). Taxonomy (NCBI): domain Eukaryota; kingdom Metazoa; phylum Chordata; class Actinopteri; order Syngnathiformes; family Syngnathidae; genus Stigmatopora; species Stigmatopora argus. The sequence goes on from NC_135394.1 coordinate 11,287,133, forward strand.
TATCAGCCAAGAATCCTCTATTATGGTATTTTCAATAACTCAAAAATCGATAATATTCTCGGAAGAAAATTGCAGCCTGTGTCCGAGTTTTTCATTGCATTTTTAACTTCCTATCACAAGTACTACTGAAGTCACTGCTACTGAGTTGTTTGTCCCAATTTGCCCTGCAATTGTCTGGCAACCAATTTAGAGTGACCCCTGTGTATGAACTGGGCCCCCCTTTTAAAAAAAGCTGAGAAAATCAGAGCCTTCCAAGTCTGTCTTAAAAGACCACATGAGGGCGGTGGTGGCAAGGTAGTGAAAGATTTCTCGAGTTGCAGACCTACATTTATGGACTGCAAAAGCATTGTCATCGCCCCCCAAAACAATGTATTTAATGTTAATACAATAAATACATCTAAGAGAAGAAAACCCACTCAAATTATGAATCTTTCCTATCATTCCAAAGTTGGCCAGGTTAGTGATTATACAGACTTCCAGCAGAGCGAGGCTTTTTCATCGAGTTCCTTTTGTGTCTTTGTTCACCTCATCCAAAAGGCACCACAGGCATCCTGTGAAGCTGTTGGCTCAATCCATCCTGGTGGTCTTTGCTTTACTGTCCTACAGCCTAGAGGTTGTTCACAGCTGACAGAGGGGGGTTTTCTTACTGTATACCCACTGTGAGTTGTCATTGTCAAGATAATGGTGTATCTAGTTAAGATTAGGGGAATGAATCTGATTCTAGAATTCTGTGGAAAAAAATACTGTAGCAATATCCTATTGGATAGAACTGATGGAGTAGAGTTAGCAAATGCTTGTTTCTCTTTGTCCTTATCTTGCCACGTTTTATGATATGAGCGGATTATAGAAATTGCATAATCCCTCTTTAGATGCATAGAAGAACAACACATGTCTTGCTCTTTCAATGTCACCAATATGGAAGGGAGCCTGAATGGAAGGAGAGCAGTCATGGACTCAGAAAACACCTGCAACAGATTAGGGTCCCTAATGCAAGGTAATAAATCCTCTCGCCCTCCTCGAGCATCTCTAGATCTACAGATTGTTGGGGACAGGACATGAAAATATCTTGATATTGGGTTAGACCAGAGGGTACTTACATTTACTCTCTGCTCTAAATAGAGCTTGACTTGCTGCATGAGTTTCTGTCCGACGTAACCGTCAAACATTTATTGTTGGTCCCAGAAGACATGGTGGAAGCTGGCCTTGTTACTGTCAGCGTGGTCAAGTTACTTCCAAAATGTAACATATGATACACTTTATTACAACAATATAGTCATCTATTCCGTCTTCTGTTCAGGGTCGTGGGGAACCGCAATCTATCCCATTGGACTTAAGGCAGACTCAACTGTCTTCTAGTTGCCAATAAATCATAAGACACATCTCTCTCTGGTCAGAAATATTTTGATGTCGTCATCAATGCATGACAGTTGTCATGAAAAACAACAAATATTTATGGAATATACTAAACATGATCCCTTTAAATGACCTATTTAAGTAATTAACCATGAGAATAAAAACTAATAAAGCCAAACCTAATAACTTTTAACCAAACATAATCTTCAATATAATTTTTGAGTTTGGAAAAGTTTGCTGGCATAGCAGAAATTTCCTGTTTCAGTCTTTAAATATGCTTTCCTATCCACAGCCATGGTACCGTACAACTCCAGCAATCACGTGCAAGCTTCAATTTACGATTATTTCTTTTGCTGCTCTTTTGAGCGCGAAGGACACTGGGTCCATAATCATCTGTGCAGGGGTCACCCATCACATATTTTAGAGAGAAATACTAGATGCTAACTAGGAAAATAGTTAAAATGAATTGCCGGTTTAAACACCAAGTAGCTTCAACATGCAGGAACGGGCTATATATTTAACATGAGAATGCAATGATTATCAGCTTGGTTAAAAATAGAAATAGTATTACTTTGTGTCAAGTTAAACGGAAAAAAATATAAATAACTTAGTGAGAAGACAACAGACAAGACTACAACTATGTAATATTTTGTTGTCTAAAAAGCACATATCAAATGAGTTATTACTTCCTTAAAATCGAATATACGCTTCCAGCTGAATATAGTCATTGATCTGTACCATTGAGTGCAGTGATTAATTTTGAAAAGAATGTTAATCTTCTTGAATAACGAGCTTGTGCATGACCTCAGCAAAGTTTTCACAAAACATTGAGCTATGATAACAAAAGGCGAGAGTGAGCAATAGGGACAAGAAAGAAGTGTGTGCGTGTGTCGGAACGGGAGCGTCAGTGCGATTAAAAAGTGGGTGTAAAGAGGTGGCCGAGCTGGCCTCTGACCTCCTCCCCCAGTTCCATTCAGAGCGACACAATGGTTGACACCTGTGTCCTTTCACTAGCGTTGCTATTATTATTTACATCAGTCGCTTGGGGTGAGAGATGGAAACAGAAAGAGGGCAGAGGTGCCTTCAAGTGCGCTACACCAGCTTCATAGCAACATAGTCATCCTGGACACGTGATCATGACATTAAAGGCACAGAAAACACTGAGTAAAAACAAACTTCTTGTTCAAGACCGTTGCCCAAAGTATTAAGGTATGCAAAGAGAAAGAGAGCGAGAGAGAGAGAGAGAGAGAGAGAGAGAGAGAGAGAGAGAGCGAGAGAGAGAGAGAGCGAGAGCGAGAGCGAGAGAGCGAGAGAGCGAGAGAGCGAGGGAGAGAGAGAGAGAGAGAGGAGAGAGATAAAGAGAGAGAGAGGGAGACAAAGAGAGAGAGACAGAGACAGAGACAGAGACAGAGACAGAGACAGAGACAGAGACAGAGACAGAGACAGAGACAGAGACAGAGACAGAGACAGAGAGAGAGAGAGAGAGAGAGAGAGAGAGAGAGAGAGAGAGACAGAGAGAGAGACTAATTGGAATTTATAGCAGAAGGATGGACAGAGCCACATGCAGCTCCAGAGCCACAGATCACAGTCTATTATTGTCATTTCACTTCTATGCATCATGTCATCCACTGTCAGACAAATTCATTCAATTCAAACACTTAGTGCTACTCGAGTATAAAAATTACTGTGTGATATTGCATCAAAAATCCTGTAGTGGATGTTTTGGTCCTCATTTCCCTTTCTCTGCACTGGTAGGCAGAGTAACCACAAACATGGGTGGCAGGCCGAATTCTCAGTTTTTTCTTTTTTGTTTCATGGGAGTGGAGGTGGAGGTGGGGGATCCCAATTAACAAAGGATAAGAAGTGAACCGTAAACACCCTCAACAAGGCCCAACAAACCCAGAAGAACAAGAGCTCTCTTGCTCCCTCTCTCTCTCTCCTTCACCCCCCTGCTCACTCTCGCTTCCACTTCACTCACAAAAGACCGGCTCAGAGCTTACAAAGTGCCAATTAACACTGAATGTTTGGCCCTCGCACCTCCCTCTCTGAACTGCTGACAGCTCTGGTGTTTGGGTTAATACTAAAGGCCTGCAAAGAATTATAATTCTCCTCCTTGCCCTACCTCCCTCCCTCCTCACCCCTCTCCTATCCTTTTATTTGCTTTCCAATGGGGTGGTTTTACAGTTCAACGAACAGTCAAAGGGTAATATAAAATGACTTTCCAAAGAATTTCATTTAAGGATAAGAAGGGCTGCGAAGCATCGGGGCAACGAGCAGGGCTGGCAAAAAAATGAAAATAAAGCAGGGGTACACCCCAATGAGAAAAATAAAAAAAATAACTTTCATATAGAAGTCATTTTTCCTGTTAAGAAGACTATGTTCCCATTTCTTCTATACACAAACTCTTATAAATAGTTGTCACATATTCACACACATTGGAAGCTACTGGAAGGCCCCATCCGGGATAAAGCTCCGGTCGTTTGTCATTTGCAAGGCTGATGGCTCGGCTTTGCTTGTTTTTCTGCTGCCAATAAATGAGTCCCCCCAAATAAAAGAGCAGCCGAAGAGATGATGTGAGTGGGTTAAACTGGGAAAGAAACATAGCCCGTTGGATGATTTTAGGGAGCTTTTGCTGCCACTCGATTCCCTCCCCAATCTGGGCCCACCTCGGAAATTTATGACCTCCGAGACTGAGTTGAGACTCTCGTCTTTCTCGGCGACGAATTGTCGTAGTAAACTCGCTGCTTCCGAGCAACGTGGTAATGCAGCACAAATAATGGATCACTGCCATTTTACTCAGTCGCCATCATTTCCCATCATGGACGTCCAACGGATTAAAGTAATTATTTAGTACCCAGCGAATATAAAAAGAAGTATATTATAATGAAATACTGACATTGATTCTCATAAATATAAAATTATTTCTCGTAGTATTACTTCCAAAATTACACCAAAAACAGTTATGTGTTCACAACAAACCTTACGTCTTCAAAAGTCAGCGCACATTGATGTTTATTCTTTAAATGTAAATCAAAATGTTTTCCAACATGGGAATACTCACAAAATTATACAATACTACACATTTATCTAGTCATTATTTAATTGAATTATCAATAAATTATTGCCCTACGAAGCAAGAGAGATAGCCCTAAAGGTAAACATTCCCCCAGAATTGACACGCACGAGTGAGAATCGTTTTCTATTTCCGTGCCTTCTATTGACTTCAACAAAGTGCTAGAACCCAAGTTTTACTGTGCCATCAAGCCAGACTGGCTTTATTTACATTTAAGCGAGGGAAGCTGACATGACCTGACACAGGTCATGGTTCCCCCAGTAAAACCGTCTGTGCCGAGCCTCCGACCTCAACCTTGAGACCTCGGGGTCAAAGCGATCTGCGGGATTTCACAGATGAAGGTGGCTGCAGGGACATGTGACTGTGGTCTTTCCTTTAAATCCACAGCTCTAGGATTGACTTAAGATAAGAGGAGTACAAAATGGGAACTTATACCTCTGGGTCATGGGATGAAGAATTCAAACAAGAGTGGGCGAGGAATCCAATTTCTGTAATGCCTGACACTTGATCAAGTTACGTTTTATGTGCAGTTTATCTGAAGATTTATTCAGAAACAGGTGCTCCCCCTTATGGAACGAGCAGGGAGAAAAGCCGCACTTCGCTATATAATCTGATCCACCCCGACAATAAGTTTTCAACAAAGCCAACTCAAGGTCAGTGAAGAGGCCATGTCAAAAGAGGGTCATGAGAAAATTTGGATCTAGGCAGTTTTATTTTCAATTTTTTTAAAGATGTGTTCACACATTCTTGTGATATTCTTACATATAAAGATTTTACAAAAGGCATGAAAGTGTTTAGGATTGTGTCCACATTTTAATGTTGCAACTAGCTACCTCTAGCTAACTAGCCTGACTGTGGTTTAGGACGGTGTGAACACTGGGGTGAATCGCAGGTCAGCCATGGAGAAAGGTTCTTTATTGTTCATGTCATGGAATGAGCAATGGACGGAAGACTACGGAAGAGGAAAAAGATGGATGAGAAGCATCAGAGGGGTGGGAGGGAATATGGGCTGAGATCATTCAGATCATGACAAAGGAGGTTTTTAGCCCTGTTCACATTGATACTGGTAAAGTGGAATTGGGGGAGAAAAAGCATTGGTGAAACTGCAAATATCTGATCTGTGATTAGTGTGAAGCTGAAAAGTTTTGCAGATTTCACTCTTTTTTTTTTGAGAACGCAACCTTTACAATAACTGATGGAACACAGCACACAAAATGGAAAGTTTGAAGGCTTGTTGGGTAGACGTGTCCAATTGCGCAACGTCAAATCTCCGTTTGATTTTTTAAGATTTCCATATGCTTGACAGAAACAAACAGCTGGATGCAAGCATCTACCTTTAATGTTCAGCCAACACCACTGACAGAGTATTTGTATCAAACGATGGTTCAAAATGTTTTCCATTTTATGTATGCAGCCAAGTCTAAATGTCATCACCAGATAAAAATCATTTCAGACACTTTGCAAAATGCAGAAGAGAATAGCATTAGTAGGGAAGGATACAATACCTAGCATGCCTAAAGCAGATCAGGGTTATCAAACAAGAAGATTTCTACCAGATTTGAGGTGTCAAAGCTCTTTGCAGGCAGTGATTGATGAGTGCACGGTAATTGTCCATTGTGAGGAGATGTCAGAGTGAGGCAGTGTCACCTCGCAGTGAGAGTAAAAGAGCTGATGAATGGAAGTGATTATGTGTAATATTCTCCATCTGGTAGCCATTGGCTTGCAAGAGCACTTTCAAAGAGCAGGAGAAGGGGAGAGCAGAAATGCTAATTTGCACGGGATTCACAAATCTCCTGATCTCAGATGGAGGTGGACATTTTGTATTCTTCCCAAACAATCACTCCAAAAATGAACAAACAGTACAAATAACACGTGTTCTATGAAATAATCAGCTACACACATATTACATTATTCTATTAATCTGTGTATTGTTTGTTATAAAATTCATCAAATCAGGCTGCTACATAGATGTGGCCAGGAAACGGCATGAATCGGGATGTGGCGCAATACCCAAAATTATTTCGAGCACTCCATTCTAAGTTAAAATCAACAACTGTACATCAGTAGACCTTGCATACGAAATTCTGTACAATGCAGACCTATGTAATTTCATCATTGCCAATGTTTATTGCAGTAATACAAGAAATAATGCCACAAAGTGGTTCTTCGCACAAAATCCTGCAATCACAAAGAGTAGTAATAAACCCTGCAGCGCTTTTTTGGATTCTGTCGATATGTCTCGCCGGGTGCTTAAGTCCAAGCCACCCAACAAATGATTGCCGGTATGTCAGATTGGAGCAGCAGTGAGGTCACCAGTGATCAAAGTGTGCTGAGCGAGCGTTATCTGCTCCCAATTACAATTAAATCATGGGCAATTTGGCGAAGCAAGTAAGCAGGAGGGAAGTCCAGAATGAGAGGAAGAGGCCAGATGGGTGGAGGTGGTCTCTGATGACATATAGGAATATGGCATATTCAATTACAAGTACACAAAACACTCATGATAGGCAATATTGGAATGTCATCATTGAAAATGATACTGTCATAGCCTGACGTAAATAATCTAATAAAATAATAAACTTTCCAATTCCTTGGGTGCTAGTCAACAATTTGATGGAAAACAGAGTGAATACTTTGCAATAAGCCATACATTACGAGTCTAAATCATTAGCATTTTATACATATAGTCATCCCTCTGTGTTAAAGAGTGCTTAGTGGGACAATGAAAGTGTCGATCATGACTTCAAAGTTGCTAAGACTTTGGGCTTTGAATAATTAATGGTGGCTTATATTCAACAATGTGAGATAAATTGGGAGAACTTGAAAAGCCGATCAGGCTCTAACAAAGGCGTGTCACTATATACCAAAGGAACGCAGCAGACTACATTTCCCCACATATTGAATGCTGACAGAGTCAGAAGAAATAACCAGCAAGGCATCACAAAAGGGTTTTTCCTCTCTTAAGATTTGCCAAGTCTGTCTCCTCTGATTGTCCGGGAGACCTTACACACAAAAACCTGACCCTGCGGTGTCTACCTCCTCTTTCCATCCCCCACCTCTGTGGCCCATACCCATCTCCCACCCCTTCCTCCTGCTGGACCCCCTGCCCTTGTGGCCCTCTGCCACCCCCCTGTCTTTCTCCCTCTCTCACTTGCTGTGACCCATCTTGCACCTCTCGAAGCCCACAACAGACGCTTGGTGTGTGAAGAAGGTCAGGAGTTCAAGCTTGGCTGAGGCTCCAACCCTCTCTTTCCACAGAGGAGGCCTGCCCCGTGGGTTTATAATTATCTGCTGTTGGCATTCAGGACAGGTTCAAGCGCAGTGCAAGCGCTGGCACCAGTGTGGGGGGATGCGCTTGGCTAAACCCTTGATAATTAGTTGTCCTTAATTGTCAGTTTCTTGTTCCTATTACCTTTCACTCCCACTGTCTACCTCTCTCCACCTCAGCGCTTTCCATATTTTTACATCAAACTTAGCACTTGGTTTATTGTCCTAAAACTGCACTCAGCGGTGTTGCTTTGTGCTAAGATATTCTCCAGACTGTTCTTCATAGTTCCACACACAAAAAGTTCTCTTTCTGTCACAGGGATGTTTGAATGCTTCTATCAATTCATATATTCAGTACCCCCTCCATGGCTCAGTGTGCACATATTTAAGTTGAAAATGATAACGGTGCTTGAACATCTTTTGATAGCGGTATGGGTACAATTGTCTCTCCAAATACCGGTTGCTATTTTTACATTTGCCTGTACATCGTCAAAATCAAGTACTACAAAACTCTAGTACGAGTTACAATTTGTGATAGCTTGGCAGTTGTGGTTCTAAGCAGTCAGTACTCTATAATAAACCACTCATAGCTTTACCAGAATTGTTTCCACTAAGAGATTGCTTTGTTTTTAAAATTAAAATTAGTAGATTGTACATGTATAGTTATAAAACTTGAAGGTAGACTTCTAACAAACACATAAATAAATAAAACACACAGGCTAAGTAAAGTTTGCCTATAAGGTGTGGGAGATGATTTGTTATAAGTCACCATTTCACACTTACCTAATTTGTCACTTTTGTTTGCCTTTTCTTAAAAAAAGGATGAGTGAAAGATCAATGAAAAGTCAGTTTGGAGATACTAATTCAAGAAAAGATGGCAATAGGTACACATAAAGAAAATCTATTGCAAGAGGAGTTTTCGTTTTCCACTCTATCACAAACAAGGTTCATGGTCCAAAGGCCTCAGTCCATAATGTTTTTATTTGGAAGAAAAACATGAAAATGTTTTTCACAGAGAATAAATAACTGATGCTGTTTTATAATGTGCAAGAGACAAATCGCTTGTAAAAATTGTTCTTTCTGAGGGAGCACCAGGGCTTCTCTTTGACAGGAGGAGCAAGAAATATGCTGTGAAAACCTCTCAAGCAAACAGATGGGGACCTGAAGTCCCATCGATATCTTTTACAGATGTCTGCCTGGGCCACAGGCACTCTCACGGGAAAACTTAGGTTGTTTCGAACCAACAGTTTTCTCTTCTTTGAGTGTTTTCTACATATAAAGTTGAATAGGGGTATTTGTCTCCATCCCAGACCCTAACCTGAAACCCATCCCTCATTCTATCCCAATCTCTTGCAGATTTAACCAGCAACGCAGCTGGTTCCACTGAAAATTATTTGTGGATTTTCCACCATGCATCGGTATTGCCAAGGATATCAATGGCGTGGGATAAAATAATTCCTCAGTGCCTTCAGAAATGGCTCTGTGCAATTAGTCACTCATGCTGGACATCTCTGTGAGAGTCCATCAGTGCCGCTCATGAAAGCAGATCTCCAGAGCGCCGGATGGACCCTCAAGCCGTCCGACAACTGAAGGGGGAAGTGGGGGAAATGCAAAGAGAGCAACAGCAGTGAGGCAGATGTGAGCGCTGGATGGTTGCCAAACAGCGCCCCGCCATCCCAGTGAAGCGCCTTCATCTCAGTATGAGTAAGGGAGCCAGAAAAGGGTGGCGAGGATATCAGCAGGCAGTGAGAGCATGGAAAGGGGGACATAGATAGACCCTTTCAAAAAGGCAAAGAACATCCTCAAATCTCCTGGCAGCACTACAGCGTGACTGCACATTCACAATCAATCAACAGTGCCAGCTGATCCGACGTAGGAAAAAAAAGAACCCATTCAAGTGAACAAGGGAACACACTGAATGGCTTATTAGCATCTAACATTTTAGTGGAAGGCACAATTGGTCCTTTGAGTCCTCCACTAAAGACTATATTTAACTCTTACACAGGTGGTTAAAATAAAACCCACGTTCGCTTCTTTTGTTGCTGAGAGGAAGAAATTCCAATATTTGCCAATTTCCAACTCCTGTGAGGGATGAGACACGGTCTTTTGACAGGTGTTTGTTTGAATATCAAACAGAGCCGTGGAGGCTTGCAGATGGTGGGCAGATTGCATTCCAAACGGCAGCTTCAGCCCAGCAGTGTGGAAGGCGAGGGAGTCTATCTTCCTCAATGATCTTGCAAGGGGAAATGGGTGAGCAAAAACTGTTTCGGAATTACAGTCTTCTTGAACACACAGTGGGAAAGCCATCTACTTGTAATTGCATTGTATTTTTCCTCAATTAGAACAATCAGCGCAGATATAAGAAAAAAAACTCCTAGACTAGAGTTAATTAAAAATAACGTTGGCTGGGAAATCAAAGACCAACAGCAAAATGAGGACCCAAACCTACTGGAACATCACTTTCAGAGCTTTGTAGTATGAAATCAAACCTTATAAAGTCACCATGCCACCATGTGTTGAATTTGTTTACACTTGCATATAAAACAAATTAACCAATTTTCTTTGTTTACAACAGGTTAAAAGCCCATTAGCCATGTTACAGCTTCAAAATGGGCAAGCATCAACAGAATAGCTCCAAAATAGAATACAGATTAACCAGTGAAAGTCAAATTCTTCCACTAAAACATACAGGATAGTAATTCAACGAAATTTCTCTAGAAAATATTTTTCGATCAACTTAAAATAGTGTGACTTCAGTACGTAAAGTATTGTGTTGAACCAAGACCAATATATAGAGTTGCCCAAAAAAAACACAGTACTGTGACCAAATCAAGATTAAGTTTTAGGGGTTAAAAGACTGAATCAAAGACCTTCAAAATTGTGCTGAAATAAAACTGGTGTGAAAGGAACAGATGGAGCTGCAGCATTGTAGGGAATGCAATAATACTACATGTTGATTCCGCCATTACAAAAAGCTGGAAATCAAATCCTTCAAGCTCAGCCTGTACAATTTATATGACTCTGTATTAAACTGGAATATTCTATCAAAGCCATCTGAACAGTCACATTTTTTTGCCATACTGGATTCGAGCAAAAGTATTCATTTCTCCCTTTCTGTTTTAAAACATCAAAACAAAGAGCAGACTGTTAATCCGGAACATCTGATGTATGTAGCTCTTGTTTAGGTTCATTTTCCCATTTGAGTGGACTAGTCGTGTTAGCTGGCTCAAAGAACGAGGTGCTGGAGAAATAAAAATGAGAGTGGGAGGAAGGTATGAATAGCTGGCAAGGTGTATGCTGGTGAGTCAACACGGAGCTCTGCCAGAAAAGGTCTTAAGATTTGAAGTGAATGTAGAGGAAAGTTTGTTTGTTCTCCACTGAATGGCCTTTACAAATCTAATTTCTTTGTCGTATTTACTCACATTCAAAGAGTCAAGTGTCAATACCGCAAATATATCGAGTTAGAGCAGGAATACAAGTTTGTTGTGGAAATGTTCTGGAAAATAATACAGAAGACAGGGTGTTTGGACTGCACATGCTCACATTGCCTGTGCAGACTTTTCCTGAGGAGCACGGCCAACATCAACAAGAGCCACAGCTCAGATTTGCTACCTACACATACATCACCTGTTTGGAGCTGGTTATATAACTTTTTAAGAGTACATCCAGACAAGCCAAATGTTGTTCTTTTACCACTGCAGTTTTTTTGTTCTTTAAATGATTGTGTTCTCTGTCTATGTTCACTTCCAGTGAGTTTGTCTGTGTCCAGGAACTGTTGGGGAACAGACCCAGAATGAATAAATTCAGTCAATTTTGTTCAATTTTATGATATTATTATTTTTGTAGATATTCTTAAAAAGGCTATTCAAGACCATCTGTGAGAAGTCCCCAAAACATTTACCAGATGTGCTAGGTTCTGGCGCCAAGTCTCCATAAGCAGCTTGCACTTTCCTTTCCCTGAGGGTGGCAGCATGTGTGATGCCTGAACTGTTTTGTGCAACAGGTAGCCTCCATTTCCACAATCTCCCCCACGGTTTGGTAGAAAGGGACCGATTTGCACATCCCTTACTGTGAGAGAGAATCTGACAACCCTAAAGCTCCATTGTATAGATCCCCATGTTGCTTTTTACTTTAACAATGACTCCCTACCCCCATCCTATCCTGAACCCAAACCATGCAGAGGTACTGACATCGGGCTATTTTCTTAACCCTGTACAAGGGAAGAAAAAAAGAAGCTCCCAGTGAAATGAAACGGTGGCACATTTGTCTCTTAAATCTTAAAAGATTGTTTGAAGAAAAGTGGATGCTGAGGGGAATTTTAGATTTCAGAACTTTATGAAAGAAATGGAAACCATGGTGCGGTCGGACCATTAATGTCTAAATATATTGGCTGGGCCATTTATTGGAGCCAAAGGAAGAGGAGTAGAACATTCAAGACAAGTTGTGCGTCACCTCTTGTGGTTCTTTAAATCCAAAAACTTCCTGTTATGACGTTCTCTGTCCAAGAACCATAAGGATACTAGAAGAAATAAGTTTGAAATCTTTGGGATGGTTTGGGATTATGAATGATTCTATTTGGCAACAGTGTAAGATTAAATGAAACCAGACCTAAACTAAAAAGTAATCATAGCCAACAGTTCTGATAAAAATCAAGAAACTTCAGTGTTTTACCCCTCCATTTTCAGACGAGCTAAAATTATGAGAATTCTTCCTCCTCTAAACATTTTCAATGTACATGCACTTGAGGAACCACACGGCATGGGTAATTGTAAAAAGCCGATAAATAAGAGCCTCATGAAATGATGACAACAGATCTTGACCACATACTGTAACCAATTGAAGCAAGTGGCTTCTTACACGCATCAACTAATAGTGTAAATCCACTCTTTGTGCTTGAGCAGCTGATAAGTCAACATTGAGTGAAATTTCACCCAGCCTGAAGCTAACTTTGGAGTTTTTGTTTACAAAAAAAGAGTCCAGGGTGAGTATATTTTGAACAAAAGGTGGGAAACCTTTGAGGAAAGAATTTGGCTCCTCTTTCAACTAGTGTGCTCTTCGCACCTCCTGTCAAGAGAAGAAAAATCTCAGGAAGAAACCACTGAAGAAATGCAAAACAAAGTCAAACCTCCTGCTGCCTGTTGATTGATTGATTAGAACCTCTTGCACTTTTTCTACCTTCTAAAAGGCCCCAAAGAATAGAAGGCTAGGACTCTGGGTTAAAAGTGTTTTTACAGTCGTACAAACTGAGCTATGACCCTAGGGGGAAAAAGCCCACCTGTAATCATTGTGATTATTTTTGACCAGTGTTAAGAATAACTAACATTTAGTTTTCATTGGTTGTGATAAATCACAACAGAACCTAAAAATCATGTCCTACTTTACTCAAGCTTCGAAAACAACCCTCAAAATAAATTAATAAAATAAAAAAACTGTGTTGGGAAAAAATAATTAAAAAAAACAAACCCAGAAAATAAATTATTTAGAGAAACTGAGTTTAAAAAAATATTATTATTATTATTTTTTAAAGTGAATACAATTTCTACCAATTTCGTCAAACGCAGTTTCTGGGTGTGATGACGCTTAGGCTTTTGTTGTTGATGATGACGACAGGGCCTATGTCCGATCATGTCCGATTATTATTAATACGCTTCTGTACTTAGGCCCACATCCAGCATTAAGATTTGTATTGCAGTTCATTTTTATCTAAAGCCTCAAGAGTGAGAAATTATAATAGGAGACACTGATGTCCAGTATCCTGCTGCTGCTTTTCTGATGAATGGAGTGAGAAGAGCAGTTAGCTATTAGTAACTTCCGTCGCAGACTCTTGTAATGGTGAAATAGTGGTCGAGCCGATTAAGAGGGAACCACTTTTGTAATTATGATCATGTCAATTGAGCTTGTCAAGAATGAAATATTTCAGAGGAGACAGTAAAATACACCTAACAAGACTGTTCTCAGTGGTAAACACCCCACTTTTAAAGTGTAATTAGGCTTTTAATGCCAAACACATGGCTCACAACTCATTCATAAGACCGACTTTCCCTCTCCTCTCTCAGTCAGACACACTTTTCACATAGCTGGAAATCTAACCACAGAAATAGGAAGTACTATACTCAGTCAGTTAGGGGAAAGTCAAACTCAGCAATTGAGGGACAAATTGTTATTTTCCTGTGCTCAAAATAGATGCACGTGAAATGCAAAGTAAAAAAAATGTTACTGCACTAAATTGGCTGTTTGCCAACCCCCCCCATCAAATGGGAAATATGCACCCTACAAATATGTGTGTGTGTGTTTTAAAGTTATTCCAATACAAACAACAACACCTTTCTCCCAAACCACTCGCCAATAACACACACCACCTCTTTCTCCCTCTCCTTTCCCACAACTGCATCCTCTCTGTCCACCAACCTAAAGTGTTTAAGAATCCCCCTAGAGAGACAGATACAGTAATTGGTCACAGCTTTCTGTTAGCAGGACACAAAGGGACCTCCTATTCACCCCTGTGCAGCTGTTTAATTCCCATTCTCCCATCACTGCACCCCAGTTGCTCTGTCCCCACCAAGTACCACCGATGGGCCTAATATTGGGCCATTGCTGTCACCCATAACATAGGCCTCTTTCAATGCAACAATAAAGACATTGGAACACATGCATTTCATGACCCTGACCCGGAGCCTCCAAACGCCCCAAGGCCTGGTTGACATCTAGGAGACCTTTCAATCTGTTCATAACTTTTCTCTGATAAACTCTTTCGCCAATTAGGGATCCACCAGCTTCGCTTGAAGCACCTGTGGTCAAGACACTTTACAAATATAAATAGCCCATTGAGGTTTGAATTAAAATTGACTCATTTGGTACTGTCAAATACGGTTAACCCTTATAAAGATGTTTGTAAAAGGCTTAAAGGAAAATAGAAGAGCTATTGTTAATAAACTTTATCTGAAAGATGGTTGCTCAAACAATCTAGACACGCTAGGTACACATTTTCTAGAGCTATGATATGACATGACATCATTTTTAACACAAAAATTGACATTACCTAAGAGCACAGCCATTGTGTGGCAAATGCATAGAGCACGTTAAAACTGATACATGTAAAACAGGTTAAAAATAGCTAAGAAAATAGCACACAATCAATACAGTTTCTGAAACTGTGCAATTTATCTTTGACTTTCTTTCTCCTTGTGTCGTGTGAGACTCAACTTCACTTCATAACTGCATTTGGAAAACATGAGTTTCAATCTCAACGTGGGCTGAAAGTGTTAATATTTTTCTTGTCTACACAAAAACGACCAGAGAAAATAAAACTACATTAAAGGTATAGGTATCATAAAATACAGTAAATGTATAGATCATAAAATATGATGTCAATGGAATTAGTTCTCTTTGTCGGTGTAGAACAGACACTTTGGGCTGCCGTTTAAATGGATGATGCCTGGGTTCTCCTAACCAACCTTGCATAATGGATAGCATGTGCTGAGTTTGCATGAAAAGGCAGAATGACTAAAACAGACATGAAAGGGGGGAAAAGACAGGTAAGAAATTTGACATTTTTGGAAGAAAAAAAGGAAAGTGGGGTTTGAAGGAGACAGAATGGAAGAGTGAGCGTTCAGTTTTGCGAATAAGGTGATTACAATTCCAGTCACAACCAGCAGCAGTTTGTGCAGTGATCCCAAATTTCTCTAGCAAGAGAGCAAAGCTGCTCCCGAGGGGCTCATGGGAAGCCATAGGTCAACCACCCCTTTCCTGACTCACCACATGTTAAAGGAATTCCACATTGCATTGTGGGAAATGACACCAATAACCTTTGCAAACGCATTGCCAAATTACTAACACACACTTTCACGCATGTGGATAAAGCGAGGGAACCTACTTCTATTCAAATGAATGAATGAAGATAGCAAAATGACTTTTGAAAGTATTCATTTACCATCAGGCTTTTATCTCTCAAGATAAATGACGACCTCTTTGAAAATGTGGCGCGGAAGAAAACAATGTCCCAGATTTGCTTAGCGAAAGCACTTCTTATCTATTTGCCAAACTGACACAGCAATTGTCACAGTAAACAAGGAGCAGAAGCAGATTGTTCTCTTGGAGAGGAAGCAAACATTTGGGAGTCACTTTAACATTCTGAAAAGCAGCTGCGGCATTTCAACAATTCGGTCACATGTCGCTCCTTCTAACGCGTTTATGTTCAAGGGCTTGTGAAAATTTGATTGTTAGTTTTCACATTTGTAACTATGTGATTGTGATTAAAGGAATAAATAAAATAGAACAATCAAATGATGTGACTTATAAATGTAGTGCATAGATTGCAGTGACTCAGAATACAGTTCTCACGCAGAACAGACAGTTTTCACATTGGAGAGTTGGCATGCTGTGGAGCAATGTCATACGGGTGTCAACATAGGATCTGATTGACATCTGTCAGCCTCCCAAATATAAAACAAACGTGAAGAGCTGACAAAAGGAGCACGACATACTGTACATAGGAGCCACTTTAATAACTCTCAAGTGAATTACCGTTCCATCTGTCCATCCCTGAATATCCCTGACATCAACAGGTTCAATCCCTGTGTGGCCATGAGGGGACAATCTGGAGCCTCAACGGGCCCGGGGGAGGGTTTGGACACAGGTGGCGCACAGCAACTGCCACAAGTCGATACATAAAAAACACACAAAGCCTGCACTGATGTGCATACCACCCAACTAAATGTATACTATATACACACAGCACAGTACATGCCAACATAATTGTAAAAATGGAAGCTTCGAAAAACCACAAGTATGTAAATGCAGCTCATAACACGATAGATTGAGATCATTTACATTCACATACCTGTCAACTTGTACGTTTTATACGTATTTTATAAGTTTTTTTACCATTTCAAATCATGTACGCCGTACACCGACTTTTGTACGGGGGGGAAAAAATCGCCAATATTTATGAAAACCGATCTCAACAAGACCGTTTTGGCTAAAATCCAGATAGTCTCGTAGGCTGGTAGCCAACGACGCTACTGTCATCGATCGTTACTATTGTCACGGTATACCAGCAAAAATTATCCTCAATCGTATGTATTTTTTTTAGCGGTGCGTACGGCAATATCGATAAAGGATGACATGCGCATGCGTAGATATACATAGAGTAAATATCGTGGAAGCAAGCATGGAGGAGAAACTCAAGGATCGGGTCGACACCAGAAAGAACGGGAGTTACTTCAAGGTGAATATGCTGGCTGGATTAAAGCATCGTTAAGAGGCACTCAATTCTCATTCTGTGTCCCTTGCAATAAAGACGTGAAAGTTGCTGCGAGTGGACATCTTAAAGCATGACAGTGTATTGTCATGCTTTAAGATGTGCGCACCCGCATGCGTCACGCCCGCCTTTTCACTGTATAGCGTGTACCCAGACAATCAAGCTGTCAGCGTCATACAACATCTACAGAATCTTGAATTTAGTGCATACAAAAGGCTTCATGACACCCCGTCCACTTAGGGGAAAATTGTATACTTCCCAGTGCGCCCTATGCGAATAAACATGGGCCGCGTTGTGTGTGTACGGTTTATTACCACTTAATACGGGGAATTGCAATCATTAATAAGGGGAGCAACTGGCTTAGGTTGACAGGTATGCATTCACTACATGCATGCTCCAACACATCGGTATACTCAAATATCCCTTTCCCCAAACCTATTGTACACAACACTCCTACGCTAAAATTTTCCAGATTTCGACAGACATCTGGTGTGCAAACGTGAGCATAAAGAGTGCTTGTCAATTGCGAGCAAACGGAGACTGCTTTTTTTCATTGCACAATGGCCTTAACAGGCGCACAGAGGCAAATATCACGCCTAGGTTCAACACACATTAGCTCAAACAGGAACATAAAAAATCTTTCTTTTCCAATTTCTGGTCCTTGAAGATCCATCTGTTTTAGTAAAATAAGATTCATCTTATAGTTGGAAATCAGCATAGCCAAGAGTGCTCAAAACATGGAAAGCAACGGCTGGACATAATGCTGAAATATATTTCAAATTCTGGGATGTTTCTCTCCCGAGATAAACTACTAGTCTTGCGTGGAAATTACTTTGGAAGTTTTGGTGCTTGAGTCATCCACTTGATTTTGTCCTCAGTCATTAATTTATTCATTAATGCATCTGGAAACTGTTCAGAATTCTAATCAAGCAAATGGAAAGACTCAACGTCTTCTTTAGTAGCTCTGATATTAATGGGGGATTAAAATACCCAACTGTGTTAATTACTGGTATTTTGTAAGTTAACTAGTTAAATGCCTGGCTTTAACACAGTTAATCACAAATATACTGTGTTAATCACAATCAAAGAAACTCTATTGTTACAAATGATTATCTAAATTAATGAGATTTTTACCCTCTCTAAATATTGTATGCTTCTTTCAAAAGTTTCCCTCCATTTTGAATAAAGATGGAGTAGTGTATGTTTGACAGTACAAGCAAATACACAGGGCAAAAAAAATTCCCCAACCAATTGGTATTCATAAGTAAGTCAGCAATTCATTCTGGTAATCGTGATGCACAAATGTTAGGTGGGTGGTTGTTTGCCAATAGCGCAAGCCTCTTCCTGCCTTCCGACTTTTTTTTACTATATCACTCATCACTTGACTGCGCTGGAGGCAAAAGGTGCATAGTGAAAACTCATGTTTGAGAAGATCTTGGTGCTCCTCTAACACAAGTGTTTGTCTTTCACAAGAAACTGGAGGCGGTGGGTGCTGGGGGGAGGGTTGACTCCAAATCTGACAAATTGCTGAAAATTGCCTTCCCACAGTCATTCCTGTTTGGACACACTTGGCACATCTGGTTGTGATCTGGCAACAATGGTGCAGGGCGGACTGCTTGGCTCTCAGAGTGGTGCCACATACTATTCACTCTTTCTCCACCTTCTGGTTTTGTTTGCGAACCGACTGACACTCCCCCCGTGCACCATCTTAACCTCTTTCTCCCTGTGGGGTGTCTTGTTTGGCAGTTGTTGTGCCGGAGCATTCCTGTGCTCCTCTCCCAACTTTAGGGGTATCAGTGGCTTGTAATTGAGGTGTCTGCAAATATGAATTTGGCACTGTCACACTGTGACCGTAATACTCTCATAGGGCGGAGGTTGCTACCCGCTAGTCTGACAACTTCAAACAACCCCACAAAGGATAAGATGTCAATGTTTGGTACACTTGCTTAGACTTGTACTAGTTCACAAAGCTTTCCCTGCAGGCTTACCTGAAATGTAAACAATATCTAATATCAAGATACCCAATAATGGTCCATTATTGCCATATTTGAACCGGTTTTGATAAAAAGGATGAACGGTTATATTAGACATAAAAGACATGTTGAAACGTTCCTAAAAATGAGGTTAACCTACAGACCATATTATAAAAAAAAATGTTTTTTTTTTAAAAACAGAAGTGACAAGTTGTTCGCATGTAAAGAGTGGAGGGGCCACGGAAAAATACTTGTCAGTCATGCAGCTGCAAAACAGAAACACAAAGTGCACAGCTGCGCCTTAGCTTCTCAAGTTGCTTTTACTTTGGTTTCCTGTCCCCTGAACCAATCAGGTGTTATTAGACCCTCCCCCTCCCTAATTATCGATGATATCACCAAACATCATGCTTAAAGGTGGTCCCCAGTTTTCCTTGTCATCCCAACCGCTGCCACCAATTGGTGTTTACTCAAGAACTGGTTCTTCTTGTTTCTGTCTTTCTGCCCCTTTTCTGCTATCAACACATCTGCTTCAGTTTTGAGTTCCCCCCACTCTATTTGTCCATCTGTATTTGTATTCCCCCCTTTTCCTCGGTTGCCCATCAGTAAAAAGAGGCTAAGGAATGATCATTCGCGCTTTGATGCCGCTGGCCCCTGCCATGGATTTCCACGACATGAGGGCCCAAGCAATTACAAAAGCACTCCTATCTGAAAGTGATTATACTCCTATTGGGATTAGGTGGAAAATGAAGAGGTGGAGGAAGTGAAGGTTGAAGAAAATGACCTCGGTGGATGTGAAGAGTGTACATAACAGATAAGACTTTCTAATGAATTCAAATGAAAGAAAATTACATTATGTTAAAACGTATAGCGAGAGAAGTGCAGAGAAACCCCAGCTCCACAAGACCCCATACTTGCTATTTCAACAGAAGGGGTGGGTGTGGAAATGTAGAAGCCCCTTCCATGTCGTTATTCTGTATAAACAGTCCTGACACAGAACGAGGCCTGGCAATTTTCCCGATTCTGGGGCAGTAATAAAGGCAAGTGATGTTGGAACTCAGGTGTTAAGTTTAACATCCGGCACTTAGCTCTAAAGCTCTGTTGTGCTGAAAGCTGTCGTTTTTCGCATTTTCATCATGTCGGTGGATTGTATAAGTGAGACTGACATGGAATGAGGGAGTGGGAGAAATTGTATTTTTGATGTTCAGTGTGAGTATCCAAAGAAATTGAATTGTCTTCTAAAAAGAATCAATTATTCATAGCTATTAGGAGATTTTTTTTTACTGAGGGCACTGTATTTCTATGAAGAGTAATATGGTACACTGTCTCCTATTACATGAACTATCTTTCAAATTTTCCATGGATTACCATTGACTCTTGAATACCAACCATGACAGCCTCTTGTCCAGTCAGTTCGAAAGACTTCTGTGGGGAATGATCTTCTCACAATGCGTCGGCATGTCATACTGATTACACAGTGGGTGCTCAGAGGTACATACAGTTTATATTGCTTTTGATTCAACTCTGGGATCACTGGCATTGACAATTCGTACCACAAAACAGCGATTCAAACATGTTAGCCACCTGCGCCAGCATATTTTTATCCAACTTTTCCACTGCAGAGCAATCGTTTGAGAGCACATATTTAAAACAAAAGAAACCTGCACTCCACATTGCAGATGAGACCACCCCTCAAGCAGCTTGCACCTGCCATGTTCCATGAGAGGAAGGAACAACTGTTCACATGTTTGTGAGCGGGCACAACTGGGCATGCGACAAAGGGTCGTGTGAGCAGGGACCTAACCAAGAATGTGCCGGTGCACATGGCGCACGACCGCCGCTCAATTTAACCTCGCGACGAATGCCAGTGCGACGCCAGACAGACTTTGTTTGGCCGCATACCGCCGAGAAGAAGATATGGAAAAAATATGCGGCCCAGTAAATCTAGCTTACGTGGCTCCTCTCAGCTCTAATGCCCTGCAAATCCAACGGTGCCAGGTCTCTGCTATTTGGGCCTTTTGTCTCCAGCAAAGAAAGGAATCTGTGCGCCCACTTGTTGATGGGACCTATGTGCGTGTCTTCCAAATTCCTACACGTATTTGTGTGTTGGTAAAAGATAGGCGAGGCAAGGGAGAAGGGATTACACAGAGGACTAGCGATGGATCAACTGAAAGACAACATTGGCTTGATTTTTTAATTACCTCTCGCCTGCAATGAATGGCCCCGCAGCTGTCTGCCTGAACAGCTGCCTGTCTAAAACGTTTGGACAGAACGCACTTTGGGAGTGGTATGGAAACAACAATGCTGCATGAATCACGAGCAGGCACTGACTTTAATTTTCAGTTTTAAAACACGTTCAAGGAAAAAAATAATCACTTATACGTTGACGCTCACATGTTCCATTTCCCTCAGCACGTTTTAAAAACGCATCATGTTTGCAACAACATGAAATCCAAGTGAGATGATTAAATAGCTCTCTTTTTCTTCTTTTGGTTTGGAATTTGTGAGTTTATATAGTAGATTTATCATTGCCCAAAGAAGCAGGGGGTCACAAAAGATCCAATCTTGCAATACATTTGGAGATCCTGCACAACACTTTCAGACTTGAATTAAGCAGTCTTGTCTTGCTCTACTCCCATTCTTACTCTGCCCCAAGGCCTTGTGGCTGCCTTCTTTGCATCCATAAATCACCTGTAACACAGCCCTATATCAAGCAGGTAGCGTGCCAAGTCAGCCTCACAAAATTAATCCTAAATTGAGTTTATAATTTACCAAACACGCCATATGACATAAAAGGAGTCCGAATAAAACTGTACAGTTGAACAAATGAAAGTGCATAAAGATGGGATTAGACCAAGATTTTCTGAAAAACGTGCTTTACCTACTTCTGATCTGAACCGATGACAACAGTGTGAAGAATCAACATTTCCCACAACCATGAACTTCACTGGCCCTCATTTAATCATGCATTATAGCTATTAACAACTACTACATGTAGGGGTGTTGATTTAACTTAAAGTTGTCGAATTACCTGGTGTTCAATCAAAATAAGACCGTTGCAAACATCTGCTAACACTATGTGCATCTTTGATTCTAGGTGATTGTTCATTGTTGTCATACTTCCACTGTATTAGAGTTCACAGGAGGCTTTTGTCTAGATTTCCAAGTTTTAAAAAAATCCAAATGATATCCAAACCTTCAACTTTTGGTAAGGGACACTGTAGATGTCATTGTCTTGTCATCTTACATATTGCAGGAGGCTACTGGCATTTGCTCACTCTCTCCAGCTACACGGTTGACATCCCTAATACTACTAGTACTAATACACTTGTCACATGAGAGTCGCCACTCTTAACAAGTAAAACGGTCAACACTGAAGTCTTGAGAGACTATACATGCCAAGAGGCACAGGTATACCCTGTCCAATGTAGACCAATGTACTCAGCTCTCACACATCACAGACTCATAACTGATTCAATTTATCTATTAAAAATGCACAAAAAATAATAGCCCTTCACAATAACTCTGGCTAAATTATTACTGCCAGCCCTGCTTGTTTAAATGGATTGGCTGTCTATTGTCGTGAATTGCATTGAATGAGTTCTGTATTTGCCAGCTCCATTAAATAGAACTTCTCTATATGGTGCGTTTGGATGAATGTTACCAATGGGTGTTGAGGTAAAAAAGAAAAAAAATGCAATAAAAGTGGAAAGACAAATGAGGGTGGGGTCGAGGGTGGATGCGAATCAAGAGACTTCTCATTCA
Organism: Stigmatopora argus; assembly: GCF_051989625.1. Classification (NCBI taxonomy): domain Eukaryota; kingdom Metazoa; phylum Chordata; class Actinopteri; order Syngnathiformes; family Syngnathidae; genus Stigmatopora; species Stigmatopora argus. Next base: position 11,309,817 of record NC_135394.1, read on the forward strand.
CATTGCACACGTGTGCGGCTTTACACTGGGGCCAGCCAGCGACGGCGTTCTTCTGTTGGTCCGATGGAATTTGTAGAAAATACAGGACGCTTTCCAAAAGTGACATATGCTTTCAAGCATTTCAGTGATCTATGAACCCCAAGAAGCACAAATGCAGTGGTGTGTTGGGTAGGGGTGTTTCTGTTGTTTGCAAGCATGTGCCGATCTGATTAATGTGCTTCAATCTTTTTTCCATTCGGTACAAAGCGCCCTACCCAGATATGTTGGAATTAGGCCTCATCGCTCACTAGCATCCGACTCTAATCAAAGTGCCGATTCTTAAAACAGACAGCTGCTGTCATGCGCCTTGATTCCAATAGCTATCTGTTCCCCTGGCTGTCCCAGTACTTAGTTGCCATTTGAGGTTGTGAGGGAACAAGGGGCCAGCGGCGTCTGCCAATTGAATGTTCTATCAGAGTGGCGCTTCTATTCGCCGGCTTATATCACAATCTGAAGGTAAGCTTCGATGTTGTTTTGTTTCCCCATATTACTCTTATGGGTGCTCATCAAGATTGTGGGTAATAATTGCCCAGATCAGTTGCTTAGCATTGCCTTCGAAAAATGTTAGTTATTAAAAGATCAGTAAATCATTGTAACAAACAAACTGGCATTTTAGATGTCTATACTGGAATCGCTTTGTGTGGCTGAGCTGCATGTACCCATGTAATTAGATATTTATATTTATGAGGTTAACTAATTGTGAGAAAACACACAAACCAAAAAAAATGATTTTACTTAACAATAAATACATTGTACAGAAATGACCAATGCATTTCCCTTTGAACAAAAAGTCAACGAATGGCAGTGAATCAAGTTGGCTGGTAATAAGACGGGCTTGTCACTTTTTTTCTGCATTTAACATCCTTAAACCAAGTCAAGCTGGAGGTAACATTCCCTAAATACTTTCTTTGGCTGAAATATTTCAGAGATCAAAGTGGTTAAACATGTATATCCTGGAATGAGTAATTGTCTCCCCATCTATTCCTGGTGCATGCTAGTTATCAGGGTGGGCCCAAGCAAAAATAATTGCAACTGTTGCATTCTATCTGCAGATAGGGTTTCCTCACCTCACTCCAATTGAGAGCAACCATTGCCGACATCAAACTACTCATCTACTAGTTGAACATGAAAATCCACCCCTGCATATCTTCCATTCACAAGAATCAAGTGTTCGTTCTCAATATGTACATTACTTAATTTAGTTTAATCATATCAAAATGTACTCATTTCATCCTTGCAAGACAGGGATAATTTCAATATCATGTGGTACTTTCAAAGTTGGACAGCAGTTCAAATGGAAAAATACTTCTTAAAAGTGCTTCATGGAGTCCATGATTCTACTCTGATTAACTATTTTATTATTTTCTTTGAGAAAAATAAATACACTTCCACCTTTGTGGTTCCACTCCAATATGTCAAAAGTAATATCATGAATTCACGCTATAAGAAAAAGAATACATGTACAAAACAGTCTGAAAAGATTAGGATTTTACAGTAGATTAGATTGACATTTCAAGATTCACGATGCTTAACCGTGAAAACACATGCAGAAACACAAAGGCAGTCAAAGGGTCAAAGTTCAAATGAGCCTCAACACCCTCTGCACCTTTTCGACTGCGAACATCACAGGTTCCCTCAATGTGTTGCCCTCCATTTATTTTACCCATCATCCCTCATCAGTCCCCCCATGACCCCGTCACCCTGGAGCTAAGGTTACCTTGTCAGTCGACTGTCTATTCACGAACACAGAGCTTGACGCCATTTAAACACTTCCTCTGTGGAAAAGAAAAGCAAGGAAGAGGAAACAAGTCAGTTTTCATCATAGTTACAACTCAATTGTACAAGATTGATTAAATTCTTCTTCAACTTACACCACATTTATTGTTAAGATGAGTTCATTTAACTTTGAATACCCCCCACCCCAAAAAATAAATCAACACGCGCACTAGGTTCAGCATAATTTGCATATGCTGATTTTTGTTTACGGAAAGGAAAGTGCCTACAGAAGATGGCAAACAAACTGCTTATATACCTGTTGAGGGGCGCCTATAAAAACACTACAGAGTAATCCACCCCCTCTCTTGTGCATGCTGTCAGCTATCATTCAGGGTTCTGTAAGTGGGATCCTTGAGTGGAGATGCTATCACTCTAGGCCCGTATGCATTCACACTACGCTTGGCCTTATCTTTGCCGAGATAACAGATCTCTTCGACAAGCAAAAGGCCTGAACAACACTGACACACACTCACTTTCGGAATATGCTATCTCATTCTTGGTTTTAGCTGTTTTCAAAGTGTTTTAATTTCACAAAGAGCTTCTTTGACACAGACAAAACGGGCCAATTTGTCATGCGTCTTGTTACAAAATCCAATAAGTGGGTCTTCGTCTAGCCGGGTGGCAAAGAGCACGTGCTACAGCATGATTGTGATCGCTAATGTCAGCCCGCGGCAGAAAAGTGACACGCCTCTCAGTTAACGTCTATAGAAGAGCAGATTATGCAGAGAGAGTGATGCGAAAATTTTGCAGAAAAGTCCTCATTATAAATGTCTTTACATTGTAAATATATATTTATCTAAACAGCCCGTATTTGCCTGACATTGGTTAGATTCACGTCACGTGGTTTACGGACACCGTATTTTCAATGGAGCGTCCCAAAAAAAAAACATGCCTGAGCCACACATATGAACTTCTTTGGGAGATTTGGAATGGTTTACGGCAAAATTAAATAACACATTTAAACAAAACAAAACATTACTATATTTTTGTTTCATTAGTTCAAGTAAAAGTGAGTACTACATATAATCACAATGAAGTAGTCATTGTACAGATGGTTCACCAGTACATGGTTTTATAGTAAAATATGACTTTTCATTGCAACACATAAATCTCAGGTTAAAATTTATGTATAGCAATATTTCTACTACCAGGAATAAAAGAAAAGTGCAAACTCTGCAAAGGAAGACCAGAATACTGATGCTAGCCATCATTCTGCCATCCATGCACAGAAAACAACAATATTCTTAATACCTGTTTAAGTATTTTTTTAATAAATTCATTTACATACAATGACAAAGAGTAAACTGCTTAACCCATCAGAAATGTGTTGTTAACCAAAACAGCAGCATCTATTAGGGTACGTAACCAATCTCTATGATGTGTGAAATTTTGCCTGAAATGTAGCTGTTTTGAAAACACATCTTGTGCTCACTTATTTTGTTGCATGCACCTATGTTTAGGTTCTAAGGACATATTTAGTTTTAAACTCCACTCACTTGGCACGACTTCTAAAACACTGGCAAAATTGTTTATTATTATTTCATAAACATATACAAAGACCTCCCTCCCAATCCGCAGTTGAGTAAATAAACACGCCAGCCGCTCTGTGAATAAATAAGGTACAAACACACTACAAGCACTGGTGCAGATACTGCGTGTAATGTAAGCACAGTTACACGTTATGACGGTCGTGAGCCGGCTGTGTTTTTCAGACCACAGCACATTGGGCCTAATAACAAAAACAAGCATCCCGGTATGGAGCTGGTCCCACAGTGTGAGGACCGTAATGAGGAACATGTGGAGCTGCCTAGACACAGAGTCAGAAGAAACCCAATCCTTCAACCCCCACTTCTACACCCCACCCACCCATTCTTCCACCCATCCCCCAATCCTTCTCGCTTCACTCCACATTCTCGCTTGCCTTAGTTTGAGAATCTTCTCTTGCAGCAAAATAATAATAATAATAATCAAATACCTGCAGTAAATATCACAACACTAAAATACATAGAGACAGCATTACTAAAAGTCACTTGCTTTGTTAGAGAAAGTGGTATTTTTTTTAGGCTTGCAACGGAATAGTCATCAGGAAATATGGCAAAAGAAAGAAGTCTTTCTCCTCATGTCAAGCCTGATTGGCGTTCCAGGACTTCCTTTCATGTGTTGAAGTCATCCTTACCGTCCACCTGGATCAATTAGCTCTTTTCTTTGCTGATTGTCAGTTTCACATTCATTATTAGTCTTCCAAGTTGCATTGATCTGCTCCATAATTTTAATTCCACTGCTCTAACATTTAACATCCCGAAAAGCCAATTAATATGAAATATTATAGTGTACTTGTCAGAATGAGGGAGTCAACAAACTACCCTGTCATCATTGAATAACTGCATCTGATGTCTTTATCTGATATTACGAATTTAGCCTGAAACAGTAGTGGTAAATATTCAAAGATTTATGTGTTGTCCTCTTCATATGATGTGTACTGTTGAATATTGTCAAAGCTTAGCATGTCTTATCTGTTGCAGTGAACTAACAATTGCAATATAAGCTATTCGTAAATTCCATATATGACATTCCACAGTCAGGTAGCTCTCTCCCCATTGTGCTTATCCTCACAAGGGTGGCGGGGGCGCTGGAGCCTATCCAAAGATAGGGGAATCATGTTGCATACTAAAGGTCCATTGTGTTTAATTAAAAAAAACTAATATAAAACAAAATATCCACCCTGTCCTTGACCACTCAGCCAAAAAGCTTACTTTTTTTTTTCTTTTAGCATGTAGAAAAATGCAATTTGATCATATTGACTATCCTGCTCTTTTAATCCTAAGGAAATTGTGGTCTGTCCTTTTAGGAAATGCCGTCAACTAGCTGGGAGGACGAACAACTTGGCAGGTGAGTGGTGGTGCAGCCCGCAAATATATATATAAATACTAGCCAGTTCTAAACAGTAAAAGGATGTACTAAATCATAATTTCGTTAACTACATTAGCTATATGTAAATGTTTAAGATCAATAAAGCTACATCAATGGGATTACACATTTTTAAATGGTAAAATGTAAAAAGACTACCACTTTTTGGGGGGGTGGTTGTTCTGATGCAAACATACTTTTACATAAACATAGTTTATCTTATATTGGTGGATTTAAATGTCAACGATCAGCCCATCAACTGAGCTAGGCCCCGAAATTAGCTGAACAAACAGAGTAAAACCAAGCTCTCCAGGGAGTAAACTTGGCACACTGGCTTCAGTATGACAAGCCTCCTTGTTGCTCGGAACAATCCAAATGTTCCACTTGGGTTGAGCTGTCTTCGTTTCCCCCCCTCCACTCTATATATCAGCCCCACATCAACATGGGCCCGTCAAGACCTTTCACAAGGCTGACAGGCCACCTGAATCACACAATTGTGTGGCGCGAGGGCCAGGCATGTGTACAGAAGACGCAGTGATCCAACAACTGTCTGGGTTCACTTCTCCTCTCTCATAAAGTCAGCAGGTCCAAATATTCCAGCTGCGGCAAAACAGCACATTAACTTTTAATCCAATTCAAGAGGAAAATAAAAATAAAAACAATTATGCAAATGTTGGGTTTTTCAAAACGCCAACATTTTATAAGGTACATTAAAATTCCTGCTTCACAGGGCTCAAATGGCCCACACCATATCCCAGGTGAGAGCTGAGGGCTTGAGTGGCCATGTCTTTGCAGATGGTCCGGCCTCATAACAGCTGTGCAAATGAAAAATGAAGTGTCGTTGAAGGAGTGAAAGAAAGAACGAGAGAGTTCTGGAAAGTTGGCTACAAAAGGGAAAGAGTAACTTATAAGTTGCTCGTGAAAAAAGTCATGGAAAAACTCATGCTGCTTACAAATCTGTAGTGAGAAAATCATTGACTTGAGTATTTTTTTCACAGCTTTATCTCCCCACAAAAGACAGATAGCATTCTGACTGTTGCATAAAACACACCCAAATAGTAATGAACCTAATAATGAATTTGGATAATGGGAGAAATTCACTCTTTGAAGACTAACCATTGTATATTATCTTGGCCATATATGCCTACCCAGTAAGCAAGCCATATTTCCAACACCATAAAACATTTTATGGGTGCAAAGTTAGATACGAAGTGTTAGTTTGCACCCACAACAATGTCACTGAAGCACCCTCAGTAGTGAGAAAACAACAGGTGATAGCCTTCAGGCCTGATGCTGAAAACACACAAACATTTGTCTTCAGTAGGAGGGAGGCAGTGCTAAAAAAAGACATATGCTCTGATTATCTCCTACTCAAAGTCTGAAGTTGAAATCAGTGAACATTTTTCAGGCAAATAAGTGTATCTATTACAAATAATATTGAAGTATTAAAGAGCGTACTAGTTCAAATGATAAAAAAAGATTGTGCATTAGGTTACAAAATTTACTTTTAACGCTACAAGAGTATATGTGAAATACAAAAGGATAAGTGTTAAGAATAAAAAATAACTGAATTTAAATCAAGAGAAAAAAATAGTGGTAGAAGACAAAGGTAACATTGTTCCGAAAATAAAGTAATAAAGTTGTATTATTACATGCCATTAAGTTACGGGACTAAGTCTCAGTGGGCACCAGCCCAAACACAGTTTCTTAAGTTTTAAAAATGACTCGTTTAACGAGAAGCATGGTAGAAAAGAAAATGAAGGAAAAAAGGTATACAATCAGTCCCAACACTACTGACCTTAAATTCACCTTATCTTCACTCTACAGACGAAAAAGTTGTACCCGATCATCTGTCGACCTAAAAATAAAGACATTTCACATTACAAGAACTCCACTTTGAAATTTTGCTGAACATAAACAATAATTTTGGTCCATATATATACACATATACACACTTTCTATAAAGAGTTAATTTTAATACCATTATTTTCGTTCGGGGGCTATTAATGGGTAATTATCACCAGCTACTTAAAAGCTTTCTGGTGGAATAATTACAGTTTTATGCAAATAATTACAGTGCATAGTGGATATGGAGAATTATTTTTCACTTGGATCAGATTATTTCATACACAACAGTCGTTTTAAGAATTAACTTTGGACAATTTTCGGACACGATGAGGACCCTCACATTACTACCATTACAATCTTCACCATTATCCCCCTTCTTCCAAAGTGAGTTAAAAAAGAAAAGTCCTCCATTGGCCAGCCATCCCCTCGGGGCCCCCCCAGTCTACGATCGAAACCCCTCCCCGCAGAACCGCCCTGAAGACAGGGGCCCCTTTTGAATGACAGCGCTTGGGGAGGAAGACGAATTTTGCTCTGATTTCCCCCGCAGCCGCAGCGTCCATGAGAAGCAGTCGAGGAACTCCATTCTAACTGAATGGATTGGCATGGGGAGAAGCGGACCTCAGATCACGGCTAAGCTGCAGCTTTTGGACTGTGTTACGCTGACGATGGTTGTCATTTCTCTGCTTTATCCACCAGGTAAGTGGCGGGTGCACCGGGGACCAAATCCGTGCTGCTCCCCTCCCAGCCCGGCGTGACGAGCGGCGGCGCTCCGCTTCGATCACTCGGACCAGGAGGGGGATCAAAAGTTTCAAAATGCCTTCTAACCCCTTTTTTGACGAATTTAAATGAACTCACGTTGATATTATACGCAATCGCTACAATAAATAATTCACGTTAAACAATTGCGTCGATGAAGTTAGTAAAACTAATGCCAACCGAGGGGACAAAGTACCCCTGCCCCTCACTTTGCTAGCAGCGTGAGTTAACGCGACTTTGAAAAAAACTGTTTTGAAATGATCCAAAAACAACCCAAACCATATTTAAACCACCCACCGTCTTTTCGTTTAGATTAATGCCGTCGATTTACTAAATAAATTTTAATAAGTGGGTTGGGGGCGATTAGCTGCTAGTAGCTAGCATCGCTCACGAGCGCCCGTCCGCAGGGTGGTAGAAAAAAAAACACCAAACTTTTACGTTTTTCAGGGAGAAAACGAGAGTAATTGGGACATAAAATGCATGGTTTGTTCACAAGTCACGAGGAGAACGTGTATACCCACCCTGTGGTCGAAGCAAGTCACACCGATGGTATGTCGGTGCTCAAGTTATTAACTTTATTAGCGACCATGAATGGATGGGTAGAGGGGGTTGGAGGCGAGAGGAGTCCACTGTTGAGCTCTTTGGCACGACACGAAAAAGCAAACCAATTGTGGGATAAACATGTTCATCCCCATCCTGAACCACAGTCGTAATGAATTAATTATTACTTCTGTTAGCATGATCAAAATGTGAAAAGTTGACTTTGTATCAGTCAAATTATTAAACTTCTCGGACTGGAGGATTACTAGTAGGAAAAGTTCTATATAAGTCCAAATGTCAAACTTCTAAAGTACATTTAAGTCTGTGTAGTGAGTTGTTTTGTGAAAAAATGAATTAAGGATACAGATGGAAAAAAATCATATATTCAGTGGCTTGTAAATTTATATTTTATCGGATTAGTGGTGTAGTGGTACAAGTGACAGGTTTCTGTTCAGCCAGCATGTTCAGTTATCACTTATAGTGTGAATGGTCATTTGTTTATCATGTGCTCTGAGATTGGACTGACGACCAATCCAGGGTGGATGTCAGATGGGATCTAATTAACCCACTGGGACTCCTTCATTAGTGCATAATGTAGAGGTGCAATGAATAAACTACTAACTGATGATAAAATTAGACAGCTATTTTGACAATCCAAATACTGTTTCAAGACTTTATTTAATACAACTTGATGAAATCTCCAAATTTCTCAACAGTTATCAATCTCAGAATTTCTGTGGACCTCCATGAAAGTTTAGGATCTTTGCAGTAAATCAAAATATAATGGCATATACAAATAAATGCATGTCACATTAACTGAATCTGAATATTATCTCATGAGAAAGATTAATTGATAATTAAATTAATTATTTCCTCCCTAATTATGTTTTGGTAAATACTGATCACAGTTGTTGCTCAGTGGAGACCTGAGGCTGTAGTTCCCCATTGTTGAAGTGTCGTCATTTTTGCCTTCCTTAGACAGCAAACGAGCCGAGACCGAATAAACACTCTCCGCTTGTTGTAGCCAAGTGGAGCATACCATTTTGCCTCCGTTGCTTGAAAGTACGATTCATTGCCCCCCGTTTCCACGCAATGAATACATTTTAAAAAAACGATTAATCGATAATCACACCAATCTCTTTGTACTTAACCCACACCACATTGTGACCACAGAAATGACAATATGGAGTGCTGAACATCTGCTTTTTTAAGTGGCTCGTCCCCATCTTGTACCCATCATATGACTTCAAACGAACTCCTGCTGGTCCTCACACTTGTTATCCTATTTGAAGCCTGTGTGGTCATTTGGGGAGATCAACCAAGGCTGGTGGTTTCTCATGGTGGTGATTGTTAAGGGGTGTCAATCAGGGCAGCCGAGGCTGGTTGGAATTCCAAGGAGGGATGTCAAATGCCTCTAGCTTGACCTCCTTCACTGCATCTCTGTACTATCAGGGCTAGTGTTGAAGTGTTGCAGCAGTGATGTGCATTAATCTTCTGTCACACTCCCTCCCCCACCAAACCCTCTCACTCGCACAAAGTCACACCTCTGTGGAAGGGAAGAGCCAAATATTCCCATCGACAGGAATGATACATTTTTCAAAGAAGTTAGGCATGATGTATTTGATTATGTGGTAGGCTGTCCTTGAATACCTCAGCCAACATTTCATGAACTTTCTTTCATTGCCAAACCATCAAACAAGACTCAAAAAGCCTTTCAACAAAAACATTGCAATTGCAACAATAACAACAACAACAATTATTTTCATTCCTCTCATTATCAAATGAAAATAGATAAATGTCCTACTTAAGAACATTAAGTAGCTGGTGCTGACCTCAATTAAGATTGTTTTGCCTTGGCAGAGGATAAAGATTAGGGCTTTCTGGTTGATATCTCTGATAGTCACGGTTCTGCTTTTGTTTTCCAGCCTTCTGTCAGCAGTGTCGCATCCAGCGCTGCAACGCTGAGTACGTGGCGTCTACCTCATCTTCTGGCAGCCTGCATGAGGACGCGGTGCCTGATGTGGACTACTGCATCGCATTACGATCCTATGCCCTGTGCACCCGTCGACAGGCCCGGAGCTGCCGAGGCGACCTGGTCTACCACTCGGCCGTCTTCCGCATCAAGGAGCTATTCTCTCAGCACAACTGCTCTAGCGATGGACCCACGTCCTCCGGCAAGGTTCCCAGCACAGCTCGGCCAGCCGTGTCGGAGCTGTGCAACTATGAGAACCGGGTGCTCGCCGCTGGTTCAGGCGGGCAGCAGAAAAAGTATGCCCACTGTGGATTATTCGGAGACCCGCACCTACGGACTTTCCGGGACGAGTTTCAGACGTGTAAAGTGGAAGGGGCGTGGCCTCTGATCGACAACCGCTTCCTGTCGGTCCAGGTGACCAACGTGCCGGTCGTCCTTGGCTCTAGCGCCACTGCGACGAGCAAGGTGAGGAAAACTGTTTTTGTCAATCGAAACTCCTCAAAGGGGTTTGAATTGAACGTAGTTGCCGCAAGATGGTGGCAAGACCCTAATTGAACTGATTTGACCCACTTCAGCATTCCGGTGACTCCAAAGCAATGCTTTATATTAGGCACGGCTTTGGTCTCGGCCAAGGGTGTCAGACTTGGGTTGGTTCGCGGGCCGCTTTAACGTCAACTTGATTTCACGTGGGCCGGACCATTTAAGATATAATATTTAGATTTTTTTTAAATAAATGGATTAAAAGAACTGGATTAAAAGCCCTGAATATTCAGTTTTTTATAGATCTAAAACAATGTTTATTTTAGCTTTTTTTAAAATATATTTTTAGATTTTACAAAATGATTTTTGAACTAAAAACACAGAAAAAAATTGATAAAAAATTACAATTATTGATTTAAAAGGGGGAAAATCAGGAATTTGATATACATCTATACTCTTCATTTTAATTTGATCCTAAAACAGAAAGTCGGCACTCATGATTTACTTTCCCGGGCCACACAAAATGATGCGGCGGGCCAGATTTGGCCCCCGGGCCGCCACTTTGACACATGTGGTCTAGGCCAACTTAGTCACTCTCAATTAACTGCAGTTTAAAGAGAGCGTCTTAAAGGCTACGTACACTATTATGGAAAGCTCAAAATCATTATGAAAAAAACTAGTTGGGGTGGCTAAAAAATATGGTATACAATAACTGATGTGTTGTATGACTAACTCCTGTAATTTAATTTGATCAATGCTAACAACTTTAGTTGCTGAACACAGGATACAGACAAAAGATCTATCAATTTACACATGTGTAGGGACACAAAAATGTGATGCGACATATGCATATAAATCAGGAGAAAACATCTTTTCTTTTTATGCATTTCTACTTTTTTGGGGAATCACCAGCAAATCATTGAAATCAAATGGAAGTGTGAGTTTCTTACCAGACTTAGGAACTCGCTTGGAGTCTATGTTGAAAGTGTTGCCTCGACATAAAGCACCAAAACATGTGAAGTTAATCGTCATTCCATGGTGCCTTTTGAGTCTGCCCGGCATTCCTGCAGTCTCGGAGCAGCCTCAGATCTACAAGGGGGGAGAAAGAAAGAAAGGAAAAAAGGGGTGAGGAGGGAGAGTCCTTCACCGGTGTTGAATCACTGACATGCTTGAGCGCTCTACCTTTAACACGCAGGTGGTCATATGGTAGTGATTAACGTTCACTCAAACATTCTCCTCCGCCGCTGCAATCTGGAATGTTTTTGTCACCCTTCTGGTCAAGCAATTAAGCCAGCGCTTTGTGTAAATATGGAACAATGTGAAAAATAATTGCAAAAAAGTGTCTTTCATGTTGCATTTGCAGTTGAACAAAACATTGTTGTATACCAAGCATTGTCATAACATTGAGATAGACGCAATTATGTTAATTTATGAAATAACATTCAAACCGTTTGAACTGTCGAAACGTTGGTAATGTATTTTTTTTGTGTTGTAAGTGGTAATAGAGCAAAGTTACTGTGCGGTCACTGTAGAATCAGTTAATTTTTAGAGCAACTGTGGTTTGTCTATCACAGTCAATAGCAGTCAAAAAGTGAGGAACACTAAAATGCCACAGTAAAATGGATGGCATGAAGCAGGGATACTTGGAAATTTGGCGACCTAAAAAAATGAACTCTTTTTGATCACAAATTTGGGGAAAAAAATGTAAACTCATTTACTGCGGAAATAGACGTCCAATCCATTTTCACTGGGAAGGATGGCTGTCCAAATAGATTGGACGTCTTTCGCAGTCAATGCCAGCCAAAGGCTTGATTTGGTTTAAACTATACTTTTAACCCCAATGCCCATGTGAACAAAAATCTTCCAAAAAATGTTTGTGTATGTTATTTTCGCCCACTTAGAAAGGTCCACTTATTGTCATAATTCTGTACTTTAAAAAGAGGCCCATGGCTTAAAATAGTACGCTTGTATCTCGTAACCTTACTGGAACTTTAAAGTGAGTGAAGGTGTGTATTTGCCAGTACCCACATTGCCCACATTGCACCTTTAGAGTTGGTTTCAACTTGCCAGACTTGAGACAGGAAATCATCCATCATCGTATTGTATCTCTTCCAAATGTGTAGACGTAAGCCAGGCGGGCGTTTTGTCAGGGACTTTTTGAGGAAGGGCCACTGTGGGAGCACTTGATTTGTTTATTTCGTTTTTAGAGCTCAGATGGAATACAAATCACTGTCAGCGTTTGTACAAAAGCTGGCAAAACACTCAGACTGGGGGTGGATGGAGAAAAGAATAGATGGTGGCTCATATAACATGCTGGTCTTTGTTTTTGGATGAAGACTTGGATTGTTTCACCCTAGAGAGCAAGTGCGAGTTACATGTTTGGTTTCCTGCTGCCCTCGAGTGGCCATTATAGTTATGGTCCAAATTTTGATTAGGGCAAGCATGGGAAACCAGATTTTTTTGCATCAAGATGCCAGGCCTTTCAAGGACAAGATGATAACAAAATGATGCAATAGCGATAATTTGAATGTTTTATATGTTTAGATGTCAACAGGACCACAGCATAAAGATGTCAACATTGTTTGGATTATGCTCTTTTGCAGACTTTTAAGTGTTTTTAACATGATCTAACACTCTTTTTGCTAATTAGTCATTTTATTATTCCTGATCTTGTTCATCTCAAAATGAGAAAAACTAGTTATAAGATATTTATTGGGATATTTTATTTTTGAGGCTAGCCATATTTTCTTTTTTCCACAAAACCTTGACAAGCTACTTGTTCCTGATATGCATTTTTTAATTGACTCATTCACTATCAGTGATGGCAATAGATCTATTTGCAGTTTGAATAGAATGGATTTCTATTTTTCACTATTGTCGTCAGTGACACCGAAACATGACAAATTACTGCTCGCACTTCTAATCTGTGACTTTGATTGTGTTTGGGTTGAAAAGGAAAAGGCACATCTGGTAAACTACATAAACAGCATGCTGAATTTGGAGGTTTTCCTTGAATGTTTTTGTTTTTTCTTGTAATACATTTCTGCAAATCATTTAAGTACTTTTTGTTTCTTTTTTTCTAGATCACAGTTATCTTCAAGTCCTACCAAGGCTGCACGGACCAGAAAGTCTACCAGGCCACTACGGACGACTTGCCGTTAGCCTTTCAGGACGGCTCTCGCAGCGGCGGAGAGAGCGGCAGCCTGACCATCACGGAACGGGGGGGTTCCGGAGCGAGCCGGCAGGTGAAGATCCAGGCGCGCTATATCGGCACGTCCATTATCGTGCGCCGCGTAGGCAGCTACCTGACCTTCGCCATCCGCATGCCCGAGGACGCACTGGACTTTTCCGAGGACGCCGGCGGCCTGCAGCTATGCCTGCACGGTTGTCCGCGCAACGAGCTCATCAAGGAGCACACACTAGGCAGACAGAGCCAGCAGCACCGGCGGCCAGGTGCCGCCACCGAGCTGGGTCCGCTGCGGCCCCCTCACCAGGTCTACACGGTGGAGCGAGCCACAGCCAAGTGTCGAGAGACCCTGCAGGTAGAGGACGTTTACTTCCAGTCCTGCGTCTTTGACTTGCTGACAACAGGAGACCCCGAGTTCTCCATGGCGGCGTACGGCGCCTTGGAAGATTTGAAGGCGCTCCCGCCCAGCAAACTCAAGCAGAACTCCCCGAGGAGTCCGCGTCTTTACAACCGGGGGGCGTCACAGACAGTTGCAGGCGAAAACACAGCTTCTGTTCTCACGCTCATACTCCTCGTTGTGCTGCTTTTGTAAAAAAAATCAATATATAATGTTATGTAAAAGACATGTGAAAGTATCATCAGCTTCAGGAAAGAGTGATAAGCGCCAATGCAATGTTTTTGAATTGTAGCTTTTGAAGGATTGCAAACATAACAAAAAACACCTTCATGTGGCTTTTTGATTTGTTTCCATTCTAAATACAGTGGTACCTCGAGATATGAGCTTAATTCGTTCCGGGACTGAGCTCATATGTCGATATTCTCGCAACTCGAACGAAATTTTCCAATTGAAATGAACTAAAAACGACTTTTTGCACGGCAACACGCTCGTTTCATAACATAAACAAATTTAAATGAACTTGGATTACGATGCAGACACTCAAAAATATGTTTAGGGTTAGTTTGGCTTTCTCGTATCTCGAAATTTTGTCTCGTATCTCGCGATAATTATTTGGTCAAAATTTTACTCGTACCTCGAATTGCTCGTGTCGGGGTGCTCGTATGTCGAGGTACCACTGTATTGTAAATCGGGTTTAATTTTTGTAAAAATGAAAATGGTACTCCTCCATAAATACATACATAATATGCTTCACCGTGCAGTGTTTCCAGTCAGATCACAACATTTTACAGTATCAACAGCATGTTTTGTGTATTTAAATGTTACTAGTTCACAACATGGCATGCTAAATACACAAGCTCCAACAACTTTATGTAAAAACTACCTATCCACTCACGGTACAGTGTACAATAATAGACGTTCCTACATGTAATCCATTTGGTCATTCTATAAAACTCTCCCTCTTCAAGCTGTTTGACTTCCACTGTTAAAGGTTAAGAAAAAAAATCTTTATATAATAATATATTAAAGACTTGTGTATATATGTTTTATATTGTGTACATTTGCTGTTGTAAAGTTGTTTGAATTGTCATATAGTTTGTTGTGTATGTAGCCTATTTTAGGAAATAAGCTAATGTGTTGTGCCCTACCCTATGTAATTTTCCATATTAAAGTTTTGGACACTCCTTAATCGTTGTTTGTGCGTTTTAAACTTTTATAGGCTCAGTGAAAGAGGAAGGCGTGAGTCAGTCACATACATTTTTACAGTGAGCCATACTGAGTGGGTGGTCCTATTTCATCCTTATTTCTTCCAGGGGGAGCATGAACCAGCATTTAGGATAAAAAAACAGATGGCAGTGTGTGGGTCAAGACTTTTTTATACACCATTTAATATGGGAAATCCTTCTTGGAAATACCATTGCAGTCCTTATTCAGCCCTGATGGGGTCCTCAGTCCATAAGACCTGAAACCTTCAAGGTGAATCTTGGACGACTTTGCCAGAACTTTGACATGTATAAGTCTTGATAGTGTGTGTAAGTATTGAATGTTATGTTTTTTCTTTGGTATAAATTAAAATGTTTTAACACATTTTTATTTCCAACCTCATGTTAGCTTGATTTTTGAATGCATCAATGTCTCCAATGCTGGAAAGTCAATTTTCAAACCGTCAAACACAAGATGAACACTGAAATGTCATGGCAGCACATGTGTAGATGTAATATGAAAAGCCAATTTCATAAAATATAATGAGGAAATAAACAATTAAAATATCTGTCATTTAAGATATTAAAATACTTGGAAAAAATGTATAGATTTCCAAACACTTATCTGATGCACTCTTTGTCATCAAGTCAATTAATGTAATATTTGTGGGTTACATATGGTGTCAGCAGATAGTTTATAATATTTTTTTTAAATTTACTATTAGTCAAAATTGTGGTCAAAGTATTGCCTGGGTGGCTAAAACATGTCTCATAAAAAGTGAAAGCAAATTCTATTGATTTAATCTTTATCCAAATATTGTATAGTTACTTACATCAAAATGTTATCCTGATTTCTTTTGCTGATTCTCCATCCTCATTCTTCAGGCACGTAAAATTGATGTGGGATCTTGTTCCAATCTGTTTTGCTTGCACAAAATCAATGAAACAGTTGTATTCATTTCATTCACAAATCCTGAAAATGAAAGGCAAATTTAGATAGGTTCAACAGTCTTATTCAACGCTTGGGGTCCTGTAAGATACATTTAACTATTAATGCAAAATACTAGAATTAAAAAAACAAAAAACAAATCTGTTTTTTTCAATGCCTCAGCAGTCATTAGCTATATATATATATATATATATATATATATATATATATATATATATATATATATATATATACATATATACATATACTTCTAATGCTGCGATCACACTGCAGAAAAGACAGATTTTGACGTTT
Source organism: Stigmatopora argus (assembly GCF_051989625.1). Taxonomy (NCBI): domain Eukaryota; kingdom Metazoa; phylum Chordata; class Actinopteri; order Syngnathiformes; family Syngnathidae; genus Stigmatopora; species Stigmatopora argus. Next base: position 11,326,164 of record NC_135394.1, read on the forward strand.
TAGCGGTTCATACAATGATTTATACATTTTATATATATATATATATAAAATATATATATATATAAAAAAAAAAAGATCACACTGCAGAAAAGACAGATTTTGACGTTTTAGCGGTTCATACAATGATTTATACATTTTATATATATATATATATAAAATCTGGTAAACTACATAAACAGAACGCTGAATTTGGAGGTTTTCCTTGAATGTTTTTGTTTTTTCTTGTAATAAATTTCTGCAAATAATTCAAGTACTTTTTGTTTCTTTTTTTTCTAGATCGGATAGGTTCAACAGAACTGTCTGCAGAAAAGACAGATTTTGACGTTTTAGCGGTTCATACAATGATTTATACATTTTATATATATATATATAAAATGTATAAATCATTGTATGAACCGCTAAAACGTCAAAATCTGTCTTTTCTGCAGTGTGATCTCAGCATTAGAAGTATTGAATTCATGGTATGTTGCACCCTTAGGAACGTAAGACTGCTCACATTAACAATTAATGTGTTCTAATTAGCGAGACATGGACAGAGTGTATTTAAATTGTCAGCTGAGAGCAACACAATTTGTCACATACGCCATCAAATTCAATCCCCTCACGTCCCGCTTAGACTTAGGAAGCCAGGATTTGGAACATGACGTCGCTGACGTGTGTCACCACACTTCATTAAAGGGCCTCGCAGTGTTATTCTGAAGAGGATGCAGCAGGTGACTGGATGGATGTGCGCCTGCCGCTTAAATTCTGGCTTTCTGGTGTCAGCCATGGTTTCGTTACAGGGGGATGGGGGGTAAAAAGAGTCAGATGCTATTTTTAAAAATGCTGCAGGCCTCGTCTTGATTCATGTCATGTGTTGAGGTGACAGGCAGCGCCACTACAATGCTATCATAAGCCCACAAAAACCTTTTTCTCTGCAGCAAATAGTTGAAAGTTTTCCCCGGGTTCATATGAGGTTGTTCAATTTCATTGTTTAACCTCCTAAGACCTAGACTCTTGCAAGGCATGCATTTTTATTTCCTCTTTGATATTTAGGCTAATTGGGACCTGAGTGTAAAAACGAAGAATTACCTTTTTACATAATGTAGTTTCTGATAAAAATGATGTCCACATAAGCGGACGCCATCCCGTTGTAGTCCAAAATTTAACATTATAGTCTTTGACAGCCAAAAATTTGATGTCCTCACATGTGGACGCCAGGTCATAGGAGGTTAAAAATATAAATCCCTGCATGTGTTAAAAATGAATGAATGACTGTCCTCACCTAAATGTTCCAGATTATCTCACAAATGGAGTTATCATGCAACGATAATACATATAACCCTAAAAACTATTCAAAGCTACTTATCCCTTTGTGAAAACGCAATTGCCTACCATTTCTTAGAGTTGATTAATTAGTTTGTGATGGGAACTTTAGATTTAGTGGAACAGTTTTGCAAAGAATTTAATTAATCAGACACGAATTACGCCAAATCTTCCTTTTTGATATTTCACCATGTTCTACCATGTTTGTCATCCCATTGAAAATATACCCTGGGCCGTCCTGTTTTGTGCAATAAAAACTATGAAGGACTTCCACATATAATGCCCACCTACCGTCTTGACTTTCCCCCGTAAACAAGGACAATTACCATGCTAATGAGGTGAGGAAAAAGTGTGTGATGCTTGATTGATATTCTCAATGGGGAAATTAATTTGATATTAATAGAGCACTTGGCAAGATAAATAGATAATGGCGTGTGAGTCTTCTCCTTGATTGATACTAGATAGATTGATGGCTGCCTTAATGCACAGCACTCTTTCATCATAAAACTATGTGTAGTAATTGGGGGGAAATTAAGATTTTTTTTAATTGATTGACTCAGATAGTACGTAAAAGCAAGCAACCCAATATGCGGACATTATTTGAAATCTCAAGTAAATGTCGGAATGAGTTTCTATTTTCTAAGGTTCAATATGTTGATTATCACTCGGCTATAGTTATTTAAAGAAAATAAATAAATTACAAAAGCATTATTTGAAATGAAATCAAGCAAAAATAATGTTTAGATTATGAGAAACAAAGGGTTCATTTATACTCACGCAACAAATATTAACTCAAATTCTACTGAAAATTGTTATTTTCATCTTGACAGTGTAATTCAAACCTTAGCTATCAGGGTTGATTTTAAACACTGTCCTTCTCACACAGCTGTACTGGAGTCATCATTGTATTCGCCAATCAGTCAGCTCCTCTCGTCCCCTTTAAATGAGACACACGTGTCACATGGAGACAACTCCTTTTAATTTTAAAGTTACTAGTACAGTTCAGGCGGCACAATCGTCGAGCCGTTAGCATGACTGACCTTCCTGTGTGGAGTTTGCATGTTGTACCCGGGCCTGTGTGGGATTTCTCCGGGTACTACGATTTTGGGTACCACATCCCAAAAGCATACATGGTAGGCTGGTTGTATAGTCCTTAGGTTTGACTGTGAGTGGTTGTTAGTCTCTTTGCGACCTGCGATCGGCCGGCAACCAGTTCAGGGTGTCTGACGCCAACTGCCCAAAGTTGGTCGGGATAGGCCCCGACACCCCCGTGACCCTTGTGAGGATGAGCTGTACAGAAAATGAATGAAAAGTACAGTTCATAAAGGGATCATTCTCTTTTGGAAATGATGGTGATGGACTTTAGTATCAACACCGCGAAAGGCACGCTGTATCAAAACGAGCTGGAGCATGGAGGTTAAATGGTCATGGGAAGTTGGTCAGCCGCTTGTAAACTCATTTGGCTGTCCACGTGCGATTGTGTTTGGGCCCCCGCACCACCACCAGTAAATGATCACCTTCTGTCGCTCATGCGGCTCTCGATAACAGCAGCAAGAACCTCATAACCTTCTCGCCCAAACATCCTGCCTAATGATGCACTGATTGTTGCACTTGGCAAATGACGTTTAACTTATGTACCTAGTTACATGGGTCACCGCTGCAGAACAAAATGAGAACGTACTCATTTTTCAGGCCTTTCTGGGTTATGTGTGTGCGTAGGCAGCTCCACTTCCAGCTATCTCCCGTCACAAGCTCCATCATACCTGAGCAACTCGATGCGTCTGGCCAATAATGAAAGTGACAGGCAGCAAGTGGACATATCTCACCCAATGGCTCACACCACAACGTGCCTGCTGACCTACATATCAAATAAAGCGCTCCTTGGCAACTGTGACAGGGGGGGAGAGAGTTGGGGAGGGGTGGTGGTAGGGGGGGTTGTGATTGATTGAGATTGGTCGTTTTATATTAGTAATCACGCAGCAACCCCTAGAGTTCAACACCTAATGCTGTATAAACTGAAGCACATTTGCTGTGTATCGCAATATGGATGATGGCACTCTAAGGTTTGACCTCTGCCAAGGCCAAACATTGGATCAGCACCAAAGTGTGTACTTAAATGACAATTTGGAACAAATTAAGGACAATGATGAAATATTGTGCGACAGGAGCAAAAGTAACTTCTGACTATCCAACTTCATAGCACATGCTTCAACTTTTGGTGGGGGGGATTTGGGGATTTTGTTTTCACATGCAAATATTGAGTGTTAAAAAAAGGATTAAGAACATACAAATATAGAGATAGTTAGTAAAATTACATAAAATGTCTATAAAAAAAGTAGTTAAAAATAGTGTAGACACCTACTCGAATTTATAGGTATATATTTTATGATCCTAATAATTAATTTGTTTTTATTATATTTTCAATGTCAGGAAAATAATGACATTTCAACATTACATAACGTTTGTATCTATATTAAACAAATTTAAAAAAAATAAGAGAAAAATTATACAATTTGAATTTAAGTCAAGTTTACATTTAAATGAAGGAAAACGACAAAACAACAAAGAAAAGTTAAATTGGTAAAAAAGCCGAAGGCATGATATAGTCCTGTTAATGACAAAAAAATGAACAGATAAAATGTGGAGGGAAAAAAAAGAATAAAACAAAACAAATTTACATAAATAACCAGACTAGGCTCCTTTATAGCATGTGCTGAGGCATGTTTTTGGCGTAATGCTAACAAACGGTGAGGATAACGTAACCTCTTTTGTGGTGAGATAAACATCTGGCTGTATTAGTCTTTTATTTGTATTTATATAAGTCACAAAACTTTTAACAACCTTTCCCCTGGAAGCGCTCGGAAATTAAGCATCTGCATAATAAATCGCGGCTAAGTTACGACAATTTGCCATTCCCTCCCTCAACAAAGGCAACATTATACACTAATTTATGATCTCCCCAGACGAGGGGCTGCGCAAAAGCCGTGAAGATAAGAGTTTATCAGGAGGGGATTGATTTTCATTAAGTGATTGTAATAAAGATGAACTACCTCATGTGCACGCTGACCATGAGCCACACTTTGTTGTAATTGGGACAATTTATTTCACGAGCCACTTGCGCTTCGTTGTGTACTTTTTTGGCCTACCAATCATCAGTAAAAAAATAGATTATTAGCTTAAGAGTGCAATGACAACAGTATTTCAATAAACAGAATTGATGAGTTTAAACAATGATAGAAAATAGTTTTCATAATTTTCAAGGTGCTGTACTATGACTTGGCGCCCCTAAAGTTGACCTCTTAACGGGTCCTATTTGTGTAACGGGGCCCCCTGTCCTCACAAAATGGAATCGTACACAGACACTCACACCATTCAAAACAACACACAAAAACTCCTGTTTATTATTTTTTTGAATTTATTGTAAAATTGGAAAAAAAAGGAGAGAAAGAGAGGAAAAAGCCCCTAGAAGCATTTCCTTATTTTTTTCCATACACGTCTTTATCTTACCTTGGCAAATTAAATTCTTTTTCAAATAAATAAATAAATAAAAAGGTTACATACTTGATTGATAATTAAATATAAAATCATTAATCATCATTCATTTAATATGAAGTCATCTAAGCAGCAAGTCTTAAGAAATTTCAGCAAGGGCAAGGGGGAATGTTTGTTTGGTATCTCAGGCTAATAATGATAATCATAGTCATAATAATACATAACACGTGTTTTTTTTCAATATTTTTACCCCTTGAATATAGCATACTGTATATATAAAAAAAGATACTGCTTTTCCCTGTCAGTTGATCCATGCTGTACTGACATTGCCACAAAAAGAGGTGGCCTTTAATTGCTAAAAATAAATAAATAAATTAAATAAAAAAATAAATAAAACGAAAATGTACAACCTGTAAACAGCGTTTGCCCTTCCACATTTACGGAATAGTACCGAGTTGCCTCTGTTTTCCCCTGTAGGTCGGTAGAATGTACTCAACATACTTTCTTATCCTATTTTTTTTGCTTTGTGCTGAAAAACCGGAATATTCCTATATTTAGAGAGCAAACCCATTATACAGTACCCTTCTACCCACCCCTCCCCCATTAATAACACTCATCTATACTGTAAGTACCCCACCCGACAAAGAAAGGTCCTGTGCTGATTTTCCATAATATACAGATTCTCATATTTATAATAATACCTCCCTTAGCATTCAAAACCATATTGTTATAGAAGTCATACCACTAGATGTAATTTTAAACCCACCCAGCCTGGTGTTTGAGCATGCTCGGAGATTGAAAGGGCACAATGGTAGGATGAAGTGCGGTATGAAGGAATGACGAAATGCAGAAGCATGGTGAGATAATGATGAAGCGATTCGGAGTTTGGGAGGAAAACGCAGCAATGGGAGCCGAGTTATTGCTAAAATAAATTTCTGTCAGGAGTGAACGCTTGTGAATCTCTTCATGATAGGACGTTTGGTCAACATTTGACCTTGCGTAGTTGAGTTATGACAGTTGGGCCATCAAATCATGCTGCCGTAATATACCAATGCGCAATGATGAAAATTTCTGTTTGGCAATTTTATGTCTAGTGTAACTTCAAATTGAGGATTAATGCACTTTGTGAGGCAAAAAAAATCTCAAATGATACTTCCTCACTGAAATTCACCTGTTCCAGCTTTCTACATATCAACAGCAGGGTTTTTAAATGAGAGAATATTACACTTCATTGTAATAACTAATTTTGTCAATGTTAACATTTTACAGCATTAACATGCAGATTTAATGTTAAAAGTCTTAACCTAAATAGCAACCTTTACTGTATCTTCACTGTCTACATTTTTGACGGCGCAAATTTACACACAGTTGTAAGTATAAACAGAATGCTGTCAAAGTTAAAGGTTTACTTTAGTCTACAGAGTTAAATATTTAACTTTAGAAGCACTAATAATTCCCTTACAGAAACCTACACGATGTTGCTTTTGCCCTCCAGTGTGTTCATGTGTTTCCATCAAATTTTGTCTGCCCCCCCCAGCCCCCGTGCTCACCCTACTCATTACATTTCAGCCACACACAGCTGGAGTCTTTAATTTGCATTAGCCGAGCTGTTGTGAAGGCCAAATTTAATTTGATTTGAATAATTCACACTACTCTATGGTAGAAAATCCCATAAGGATTTTTTAAGGCCTTATATGGCCTTAGAAAACATCAAGGTCATCTTTCAAAGCTCCAATTGGCAGTAGTACCTGCAACAGTAATGGTAACCGACGAAAGAAATTAAAAAAATGTAAATTTTAAAAATATTGGAAAAAAACGGCAATATTCCCCATTTTGAGAGGAGCAACAAGTGTGTATTTTTTTGGTGGAAAAGCTCACACATTATTTACTTATGACTGTATTTAAAGGTCCAAATGAAAGAAATAACCCCCAATTACAAAAACCAACACATTTGTAACCCTCAAAAATGGAAAATGGCAACGACTTTTATCGCATAATTTTTTTAAACATATTTTTCCTATCCCCAAAAGATTTAAGATTAGCACCCATTCATTTACACATTCACACACCTATGGTGCTGCTGCCAAACAAGGCAATGCCAACCCACTGGAATCACATTAGGGTGCCTTGCCCAGCGGTACTTCAACAGTGAGCAGTCATAGCCTAGAATTGAACCACCCACTCTTCGGTCCTGAGCCACGGCCGCCCCACACGAAATTAAAAGTACAAAAAGAGGGCACCAATTAGAAAAGGCAAGCTGCTTTAAAGAGATACCAAAGTGTTTAAACAAACACTTGATTAAAAAACAAACTGCTAATTAAAAGCCCATACTGTGTCGGAAGTTCAATCTTTGCACATCTTGGCTACGAGGTGACGCCCGTTTAGATATACGGCGGCCGTGCGTGACCACCGCTTAATGGTAAGCGCTCGTTTTGTCTGCAGCAGCTGTTGTCTGATCCACCTACAGGCCTGCCGCTGTCTAATTGATGGATCATTTTGCTCTTAATTTGACCTCCTAAGACTGCTAATGCCCGACTGTGTACGAGTTCTCGTAGCGCCATTATTCCTTCTGCGGACAGAATACAGCTGCTCTTTATGCGTGTTGTGATCGAACTATACAGGGGTGCCGCCTTAAGACAGTCTATAATTGGAGCCCATCAACACTTTATAGTAGGCTTGCTCAAAGTAGTCATTTGTTTGCTTTTTTCCTATTACAATATATCTGATCAGTAATCTATTTACCCCTAATCAAGGTAGACCGCAATGAATCTGTCACTATTTTTTGATGAGAGCACTTTTATTAGCCTTTCTAGTCTTACATGGCTCAAACATACGTTGGAGGAATTTGTATTACTGTACAATGGTCACTTGAGAAACAACGGTCTTGATTTGCGAGTTTTTGAGATATACATATGTGTACTACATATTTATATCTCGAAAACTCGCAAATCACACCCCTAATATTAGATGGAAACAGCATCATAACATCCAGCCAGCATCTATTCACACTTTTTTCTTCGCTTTGAGAAGCTGGTGGCAGTAATGCACCACTAAGTTTGCCAATTCCCAATACACACCATAGAAGAAGAGCAAGGTAAAGTCGTGTTTTGTGCTCACATTTCTTCTGTGCTTGTATGTTATGTGGATGGCAAATCCTATTTTTCTAAACATGACAATATTGTTGAGTGCAATATTTCTTTGAATTTTTTTTTAAACTAATGAGTGTTTTCAGCTGGACGACATTTATATTGATTTCATTGAGGAAACAATTTGAGATATGAGCCTCATCTCCTGAAAAGCTGCAGCCGAGACTCGAAGCTCAAGAACTCTGAAGCAGACTGGCAAAAACTTGGGTAACAATGTGCCCATAATAAGAGATGATTAAATCCTGTTATTTTAAGCATGAACACTTTTTGTGATTTCTTTTTGGTACTACACTGTGAGATTGTTCTTGGCTTAATAAAGGTAAGCCCCATCCAAGTGATGAAACTTGGTACTTTCTTCCAAATAATTTCTGTCACTCCTTTCCAAAACCATCCACTGACAAGCCCGATTAGTGAATTGGAGGCATATAACACTATACGTGACAGATAAGAAAACAGCAAAATGTGCACTCCAGGAAGCCAAATTCATAATTGATGGCACATATTTCACCCCCCTCTCCATCGAATCAATATTGCCATCATCCTAATTATGCAGCTTTGGGAACTGATGGCTCCTATTAGAGAGAGATATGCTGGCACCCGAAGGCGAGGCGACAGGGGAGGACGCTCTCCCTGCCGCGAGCAGCTGGAGAGCCTTGGCAGCGGGAGAGGGCGCGACCCGTGGAGGCGCTGCCTTGGCACCACGCTGGCCGTGATGTTTACAATCGCTGTCAGGCTCATTTGTATATTTTATGAAGCCGTTACAGACACTGTGCTGTTTTAGTGCAGTGCATGCGAGGCTCGTCCGGATGGCTCTGTTAGCATGGCGCTTTATGGCCAGATTAGCTGGAATATCGAGGTTTAAATCATACATTAAAAGGAAGACGAAAAGGGGTGGGGGGTGGAATTAAGATGATGAAGGTTGGCCACCATATTGGTCTGGGGAAACACAAAAGTAGAAATTCTGCGTGTTATGTGAGTGATAGTTTTGTGTCACCGGATTTGAGTGTTTTGTTTCAAAAGAAATTAATTGGCTAGTTGGAAAATTCATCTTTTTTTGAAGGAATAAAGGCAGGGGAAAAAAAATCTAGATTTTTTTTCTCGATTTCAAGGTGCAGTACAAGTAGGAATAGTACATGGATTATTTCTTGCGGAATAATATCGTCCAATTGTATTTGAGTAAATTTTAGAGAATTTTTTTCTCATTTTAAAACGTTTGAACAAAGTGTCAGGTTTTGGAAGTAATGGCTCTTATTTATGTGCAATGTGTTTTAATGCAATCATTCTTGACGTAAAGTTGTTTTGATTCTTACAATATTTGAATGGGTCGACTGTCCGAACAGCACAATTTTATGTGAGCTACTAGGCCGTTGTATTTAAATGTCTGTCATTATACTACTGCTCTTTTGTGCAAATTGTTTAAGAACCAGTTTTTTTTGTTTGCTGTGCTGTTTTCCGGAAGCTAAAGGATTTTGAAAACAGAAGTTTCGTACAGATTTGCAAATTCCCCCGAGACCAATATGGCGGCTGATATATAATGTCAATTTTTCCTGTGATGAGATGGAATGATGAAGCGGAAAATGTGCCCGTAACAATATCCATCCCAAAATTCTACGTCACTAAAATACTATAGCTTCTTTTTTTCCTTTTTTTCACATTTTCTTTAAATATTTTCAAACCCAGTGAAAAAACCCTTCCCTCTTGTTCCCCTTTCTTTCAACCTGGAGGTCATTTTTCTCCGTAATGTCATTAGTTGTACTGTAGTCTCATGAAGGAATACTATGCGTTACTATTTCAGAACAATACAAATGCGTTTGGTCCTTTGGTCCCTTTTTGGGCTGAAAGATTCTCAGTTGTACTGTCGCTAAGAGAAACCCCGGTGAGCTCCTCCAGGGCCGGTGGCGCTGCGCTTGCTGCGAGACGACACGAGAAATAGAGGGAGAAGAAGAAAGAGGCTCGTTCTGCCTCCCAACTTGGCCTTTTGTGAACCCTCATTTGTCCAAGGAGCAGTTAAAAGCCACAAGCGCATCTCTCATTTATATATATGTGTATAGAATATGTATATAGAAATCTATTTGTCGTTGCTGCTTTTTCCTGTTTGTTAGTTTGTTGCTTCGTTAACAATTCAAGTCTCAACAAGAAAAAAAAGTTCTGTTGATGGAGTCTTTTTGTTTCATTTTCCCCTGTTTTTTTTCTTCCTTTCTTTTCTCGCACTGTGCCATCTGTTAGCGTTCCCCCGGCGACGCATCTCCTCGTCTCGCACCGCTGCAATTTACGTCTTCATAAGTAAATGCTGATATGTTTTCCCCCCCAAAAAAATCCTTACATGTTGATATTTTTTCTTAAAAAGATATTTCGCTTTCCGAGGGGAAAAAAAAGAAGAGATAAGCCCCTCCGAAATAGCTTCACGTGTCGTCTAAAACCTGAAAAAAAAAGAGCAGAGTTTTCAGCTCGCATGTCTCGTCAATTTCTTCAGCTTTGAAGGCTTATTACATCAGTGCACTGGTCTGTAGAGTGCTAACCCATGTTAAAACACCAATTGATCTTTGTCAATCACCACCATGGCGGAATGGCTCATAATTAATAAGCCGCTTGGCTGTTCTGCTTTCAAAATGAGGGGAAAAACTGTACCAAAATAGATTCAGAATTGGCAGCCATGTTTGGAATAATTTTAGACTTGCATGAAAATTCACTAGGCACAGCATTAGGTAGACCTGCACAGTCAAATCAATCTTTTTGAGATGTCTACATACAAATGTTAGGATTTGAATAAATGCATTTCACAACTTTTTACAATTCTAATGAAACATTTTATAGTCTTTTTGAACATGTGTGCACATGCTATTATACCAGGGAATATGGTTACTTTCAAACTCATCTCAAATGGACTCCACATACATCAGTCACCATTAAAATGGAAATTTGAATTACCCAATTCGTTTGCTGTTCAATGGGATTTTGAGAGCATTTATGGGGCATTTCATATGAACACTGACAGGTTCACTATTCAAATTCGCCCTAACATGGGTTTTTCTAAACACTGATGTTTTCTCAAGCACTATCTAGTGTATAATTACTGGCTTCATTTATCAACAGAAAATTGCACTCAAAACAACACTGGAACGGAAAAAGGTATATATAATGGAATATCAACTGACTTCTTTAAATAAATTCTTAGCATTTCTAAGGAGTTTGAAAATAATGTTTTGAAACCAGTGCAATCAAAGCTATTCGTTAAAAAACTCACTTAATTTAATTGACATGATAAAATGTTGTATTCGTATGTACTTTTCTAGAAGAGGCTATATTTCCTGATTTCAATCAGCCTCATGACTAAAAATGTACACGTTTACAGTAACTTTAAAGAAATGGTTGATTTTGTGATCAAGCGCAGACGTCTGTCCTCAGTAGTCAAGACAAAAAGGCAAAATAAATATTTTCTGAGGTGTTCCTAATGAAAGTGTCGTACCTGTGCTGCTGCTGCGGTGAATACTAAAGGTAGGCTGTGTCAGTAAGGGCGGCTGGCATCCTTCGGTCTCTTTAGCTGAACTTTCAACCTTTTCATGCCAATCTGAAAGCCGTTCATGGCCTGAATAGCTGCTTGTGCGCTAGCGGGGTTGTCAAAGCTCACAAAGCCTGGAAAAAAAGGAGAAGAAGCTGTCAATTGTACAATTATATCTTTTGTTCCTTTAATTTCTAATCTATACATGCTAAAGTTTGCATCAATTTGAATTACATATACATACACAAAAAATTAAATAAAATGTAAGTATTCATGGTTGACTGCTGACTTGTTGCCTGTTCAACAACAGCATTTGTTTTCTGTTTTTATATTTTGAATCCAGGCCTAAATATAACATAAGAACATTTGCATCATCTGTCAATTTTTTGAATGTGTCTATGCAGTCCTTTTGTAAAGTCTTGGTCAAACGTATATTCAATCAGGCCATACCAGACAACCTGTACTAAACATCCTGTTTCCATCATGTGTAAAAATAAAGCCTTGAAAAGTCAGTGACCAGAAACGGCAGCGGAGTGTGTCTCCGCTTGATGCGCTCCCCCGCGTCCGGGGTGTCATTAGGAACACTCAGTGACCCGTGAAAAACAGCAGGAGATTCTTCCCGTCCCCACGGCCACCTGGGATACGCGTCTGCCCGGCTCGCACTCCGACCATTAGGGCAAAGAATGGGTGGCGAGGATGTGCAGGTGAGGGAGGGAGGGCATTTGTGGTCAGAAGGATTTTTTTTTTCTTCCGTTTTTGGTTGGGTGAATTGAACAGGTGATGAGGAATTAAGCTGATTTTACCATTTTCATCATTTAAGTTGAGGATAGCCTTGCTATTGGTATCATTGTATTTTTTTCCTATTGTGGACGTGACCGGATGATTCGCCTAAAGACGTTTCGACGTACGTTTGACAGACGGACAGGTCGCCGAATGGACGTTCCGCCGACGGACGTTTGACAGACGGACAGGTCGCCGAATGGACGTTCCGCCGAACATTCATTCGGCCGAACCGCCGTTCGGCGGAACGTCCATTCGGCGACCTGTCCGTCTGTCAAACGTCCGTCGGCAAAATGTCTTTAGGCGAATCATCCGAGTACCTATTGTGGAACATTGTTAGACTGTGGAATATGGAATTTTGCCACCTGAGCTAGTCCGTTTCAATAAAATTACTTGTGTTTTGTCATATTTGGTGCTGAGGGAACATTTATTCCCACTTTGCAAGGAAAATATCAGGAAATACTGATCATATATCTCCCTAATATTTGGGGTGTGACTTTTACTCCATTTCTCCCAGCCTTAAAGGGTAACCATTCCAAAGCTCCTCTTTTCACATTATACCCAGTGTAAAAACGTCTCCCTCTTTTGCCTCCCCATCAATCCAAATTCATTTGCTCCTTTCCAGATTAATTACATCAGCGTTCCCGCTACATCCCCAGGCATAACATTACGTTGTAAATGCATAGTGTAAACGTCAATAGTGCAAATAGGTCTTCTTTCATGAATTTATATGTTATGAAGACTCCCCTTAGTGGTGGGATCGCTGATCAATTTTGGCCCTGAAGTGAAAACAAACGGTGATCTATAATTGTCCTTTGACCTCTACAACACACACTCACGCCATCTCATGCATACACACGGACCCAGCATGGCTCCTGAAAGTTTGTATAAGCCGCAGGGCAAGTTGCTCTCTGTGATGGCTGACAGAGCTAAATGAGGCAGGGGGGCGCAGCGGCGGGTGCGTGAATCAGTCACTGTAGTGAGAGTATTGACAGATATTGGGGTGAATCAACGGTGATGCTGATGCAGCACCAGCGGGGTGTTCAGGTCACATCGCTGCCCCACGGAAACATGGATATGGATTCTGATCGACGATAACGTACCTTGTGCGGCAACACTGCGTATACACAGTGCTGTATATTTATTCATTTAGCCATCAACATGTGCAGTGTGGCCATGTCAAAATGGCAGAATCATCAAGATGTAAATGGAGGTCAGTCACGGGGCCAAGATCGTTTTCTTCATGTCTGTCGTCATCATTGCAATATGCAAGCATTTGTCTCTACTGTTTCTACATCATCTGTTCTGAGGGGACACTTTTTTTCTAAATTTCTGAAGTCCTTTAACTGGGAAAAACAAAAGATATATAATAATACACTATTACCCGATTCGAAAGTGGGGTTCTCTAGGCAGTGTGTGTGTGAGTGTATACGTATGTTTACTCAGCTGCCACTCGCTATTTCAATCCATTAGAAAATGTCCTTGCATTTCTTCATTTAATTGCTTAATTAAAAAAAATCTTATCTTTTTTCTGTCTTTTGCATATATAAGTAAGATACAAAGTTATTTTTTGTATCATTTTTAAATGCTTCAGGGTGTAGTATTAAAGATCATGGAATAGATTATGGTAATTCCAAAATTCAAGTTAGGAAAGCACTTTTGGAATAAATTAATGTTAAGATACCAGTATATTTACACATATTTTGGTGGCAATTGCCCATTGGGAACCATGAAAACAAGTAGAAAAAATGTTCACTGTCCTTGGTCTAAAAGCTGCTATCCTTAGGGGCAAAAAGGCAGCAAATGATTGAGCGTTACTAAAGAACTTACCAAAACACTTGCTCTGATTTGTTGCCCGGTCCATGAACACCTTGGATGAGATGACAGTTCCGAAGGGCAGAAACATCTGCATGAGTTCATTATCCCCAAACTCCTGTGGCAGGTGGTAGATGAACAAGTTACAGCCCTCCGGACCTGGAGAAAGAAAAGAGACTGACTATTGGGAATTTGCTTTTTCCCCTCAACTGTGCAATGCATTCTTTCAAGCCCAGTCCATTAGGATGAGTCATGTTCCTGGGCTTAGACATTATGAGGAAGACTCACTACATTACTGGTGCGAGGAAACTAGTCAATGTTACTTCCGTTCGATGAGATTGGATGACTAGAAAAGTGCAGTGTCTGCTAAAAGGCTGATTAGCAAAGAGGGAATTTAGTTGAAAATAATTTTTCAGCAACTCACATAAAACCTGAACAGTTATGGCATTTGACCCCGCATATTTCAGGTGTTGCAGATAAAAATCAATAGCGATCCAGCACTGATGCACATTGATGAGCCCATTGGGTGTAAACGTAGGTAGGGCAAGCATTTTATCCTTTACCTCAGCAATAACTTGTGTCAGATTGCATCCAAAATCAATTGAGTTTCTTCTATGACACAGTAAAGCTGAGAAGTTTGGATACGATACCAAGCAATTCTATATGTAGCGTTTGAAAAGATTCCCATTTGGCTATTGACCAATTAAAGCTGCCTCAATATTCCAAATCAGCAAAGCTCTTGCTATGCCATGCCGCAAATAGATTGGAGTCACATTTTAAAAAAAAAAATGATATTATAGCTTTATTTTTCTTCTAAAATGCATCAGATTTTTTTTGGGTTCATGTTTGTTTAGGTCACTTATTCCTAAACTCGATTGGACCTCGATTCATCTCAAAATGTAAAATTCCATGCTATGAACGTATGAATAGGGTTGCGTTAAATTGCTACTAATTGTTCATGGGATGTAAAGACCAATAATGTTCTCACATTGACATATAAGGAAGGACATAATAATCCCATGGTAGGCATAGCAAGTGTTTGTATTGATTTGATTTCTAGCCTCGGGTACCTTGGTTATCTTGAGTCACATGCTATTAAATTAAAAATCAATAAGCGACATCTTTGATGAATGAATGAAGAGTTCCTTCTTTTTACAATAAATACAAAAAATGAGATCAATTTTAAATCTACCATTTAATGTGACTTAAAATTGGAGTTATGGTATTTAACAAGAAGAGCTCTAGTATAGTACTACATTTGCAGTTAGACCATGGAGAATCAATAGTGTTGCTTTTTTGTTGTTGTTTTTAAAGTTAAAATATAATCCCATTAAATATGATACCCCTTGTGGCTTATTGCGTTAGATCACAGAAACCATCACTCAATATTTATATATTAAATTACCTGAAAGTTGTGTGTTTAGAGTTACTTGAAACAAATTAAACTTGGATCAATTGACACATTGAAATACATAAAGTCGGACATGTTGTGTTTGCCTTCACCTTTTTAGCATTTTTAGCAGATGTACCATATCATGGAAAATCCTGAGTGAATTATCCTGCCAACCCTCCAGTACAAATAGTTTGGACATTAGTACTGCCAATTTTAGTCAATGAGTTGACTCATTCACTGCCTGGCATCTCTGTTAAAATGTATTAGACACGTATGGCCATCAAATGCAGGTAGATAGTTAAGAGTCTATCGTTGATATAATAAAGAATCAAATGAGGTTTGAAAAAGAAGAGTGGAATAAATTAAGAGTCATGTATATTTAAAAAAATATGACATCTTACATTAGTTACAATGACTACCTTGTGGTCTTTCCATTAACACATTTCTGGGGATTCACGTAGAGACTCAACAAAGCAGGCTGTGACCTTTGTCCAGGTAATCTCATCATTATTATGAGGCCAATTAATATATAGAACATGACACTGAGTCAGTATGTTACTCCTAGTTCAAAGCGTGACAAAAAATACTTATTGCAAAAATAACACGACCCGGAGCGATAAATATATATGTGGAGTTACCATTTCCTTTCAAACCACACAGTATAAGAACATTACCAATGTTTTATTACACTCTTCCTTTAGATGTACTGTATCCATTTCCTGAGATGAGCTGTGAACGCTATACTGCATGTAGCCACTTTATTTATCTATTACACACAGAGAATGAGAGGGTAATATTCCGCTCTCGTAATATGTGCGAATGAGATGTGTACAGCGCCGAAGCAATATTACGCTCTCATGCTCGTCGAGCTTTATAAATCTAGTGCAGATGTGTAAAAAGTAATAATGTTTTCTCACCCTCACCTTCTCTCTGCTGCTGTTGCTGCTGCTGGATGACCTGGGGCGCTTGGGGCAGCGTCTGGCCAATGGGAGTCAGCGTAGTGGCCGGGTATATCGCTAGGAAAGGAGGGAAAAAGGGGCGTGAAAATGCAGATAACGTGACAGAGGCCTAAGGTCAAGAGTGTGAAGCTCCCTCAGTGGGGAAACGTGGGTTGGTACATCAGTGACTTTAACTCTGTTATTGCTAGTACTGTAATAAACAGTTTTTCTCGTTTAATCATTGGTAGAAGGAAGATAAATTCAATTCAGAATATTAACAAAGATTATTTTGCAACGTCTTCTTGCCCCAAATGCTGTGTTACAAAAAATATATATATATCTTAACGTAGTTCTGATTTGTAATGGTGAAATTTTCGAACATTGCAACCTTTGACGTTTAGGAGTCTGAGACAGCCAAAATGAGTGTTTGTTTCATCTTCTTTTAAGAGTTGCACCATTAACACTTCAATAACTAAAAAAAAAATTAAGACAACTTGGATTTCATTGTACAGTCTATTAAAAAGGTACTGTATTGTCTTTTTGTTAAGAGGCATCCAATTTCAAAATTACTGTTTGTTTTGGTGTATGTAATAATATGTTGTGTTCAGATATTTATGCTTATGAGGTGGCAGTCAGGAACTAAAAACCAAAAGTCTGTTTGAGTCCTCTCCTATACACTGTAGAGGCAATATCAACACTCACCTGTGTATTGTTGTACCCCGGTGAAGGCTTGCTGCAGGGTGTCGGCGGCGGTGGGGCTCTGAGTGGAGTAAGGCGAAAGGCCATTGGTGTAGATCGCCTCCACGGCGGGGTGTCCGTTGGGCTGATGATGGATGCCGGTGAATCCGTTGACGATGGGAGTGACGATGCTGGGCACGGCGGAAGTAGTGATGTTGGTTGGTGGGGAACTTAGACCTGAAAAAACAAATATCACGATAAACACATTCAAACGACACAACACAAACAAATCAATTTGAGGTATATAGGGTACAATCAACATTAACATTTTTTAAAACATTTTTTGTCTCAACTGAGTGTAAATTGCACCAGCAATAATAATAAAGACAAAATACAAACATAAATTATAGTAATAACAACAAAATGGAGTACAACAGCCAAAATAGTGGTCAGTTAATGGAATACATTACAAAAAGTACCTTTTTACTGAACTCTCACTCATTCCTAATCACTATAAAACCCATTAAAATCTTCATCCTCAGTATCACTTCTGAACAACTCTGTCAATTCTGTATCTAGAGGGCGCACCGAGAGAATATTTCTTGTAACTGTCGTTGTGGGGGGAGCAAAACAAAACAAAACAATGCGCCAGTGTGCAAGTCGCAGGCCCAACCAAACTATAAAATAGAGCGACTAATATCCGTAAAATATGTTACATTCATGATAGTGAGAAAATTAGCCAGGCAAGGCTGTGGCCTCATGTATTGTACGATATCCTAAACATACTTTTTATGAATAGAGTATTCCTACAAATAGAAAACACCCACACATGGGCACGCATGTTGTCAGCATTGTGCAGAGAGGCATTTACAAACATGCACATTTCCCAGCTAATGCAAGGACACGGGTGTAACAACACGCCTGTCACACATCTGCTATTTGTCATGACGCATCAGGCAAGATCGCTGAGGAAGTAAACCTGTGAAAAACGAGGCTGTCCGTCGTGTTTGCGAGAACCCCGTAGCTCGACATGATGAAACTACCGTGCAACTTGCGAGGTAGGGGAAACAGAAACTTGATGGCAACGATTAGAGTGTGCCCGGGGAAGGAGGTCGCAAAAACAAAAAGATGTCGTTTTCCTCTGTGAGAAAAAGACACGTAACAACAGTTGGCACTTTGACAAATGTGGCGGTCATAACATATATGGCGCACGGCTGAGAGGCAGCGGATCATGAGCAGAATCGAAAGTGGTAGCTTGCCATCCTTTCACTCTCATGCAATGCATTTTAAAAGGACCCTCCTTTGGAAAGTGTTTCCAATTATGCCGGGAACACCAAAGTACCCATTTTGAGCAGAATCTCACGGTGTGATGGCCTCTCTAAAAAGGCCGCCTCCGTGGCGAAGCATCCGCGCTCTCTGAAGTACAGTTCCCCTGAGAACCACCTCTCAATCCAGAAACCTTCACTCTGATTGGATGGGAATGAGGGAGGATGGGAATGTGTGCATGTGTGTGTGTACAGGGGTTGTCACAGAAAACCAACATGTCGCATACCCGTAGAGCTGTTGCGCCTTGGCAGAGGCCCACATATGCGAAAGGTCCACACAGAGGGTAAACAATAACATTAATTTCACACACACCAGGTTTATGCTAATGAGATGGTAAAATTGCTGTACATCGCCACCGCTGCGTAACATCTACATACCCATATGGACTTGCTTTTCCCTGCTTACATCCAACTCTCATTTCCATTCTTCTCTGCGTATACCCAATGGACCATATCTTTGGTAATTTAAATCAAAATATGCACCACATCTACATGCATAGAGTGGCTCTCGAGTTAAAGTAGAGTCTGTAAATAATTGTCTAAACAGAAAATATTAGTAGGAAAAAGTAGGGGGAAAAAAACCCAAATAGAACAATTTTCTCAATCCACATTAGTCACCAGTGCACTCATGGGTTTTTCTCCATTCTGGTGTCTGAATAAGTCATTTATGTCCATTTTTTTTAAAGTTAACTTTCAGCATATATAAAACAAAAATATGTGCCCTGAAGAATTTGTGGTGCACCATCACTCGTGGCTTCGGACAAAATAGGCCAAGTTTTATAAAAAATATGCTCAACACACTAAATTTCTCTAGAGCACATGTGTCAAAGTGGCGGCCCGGGGGCCAAATCTGGCCCGCCGCATCATTTTGTGTGGCCTGGGAAAGTAAATCATGAGTGCTGACTTTCTGTTTTAGGATCAAATTAAAATGAAGAGTATAGATGTATATTAAATTTCCTGATTTTCCCCCTTTTAAATCAATAATTGTAATTTTTTATCAATTTTTTCTATGTTTTTAGTTCAAAAATCATTTTGTAAAATCTAAAAATATATAAAAAAGGTAAAATAAACATTGTTTTAGATCTATAAAAAACTGAATATTCAGGGCTTTTAATCCAGTTCTTTTAATCCATTTATAAAAAAATATCTAAATATTATATCTAAAATGGTCCAGCCCACGTGAAATCAAATTGACGTTAAAGCGGCCCGTGAACTAACTCGAGTCTGACACCCCTGCTCTAG
This sequence comes from Stigmatopora argus, assembly GCF_051989625.1. NCBI lineage: Eukaryota > Metazoa > Chordata > Actinopteri > Syngnathiformes > Syngnathidae > Stigmatopora > Stigmatopora argus. The sequence continues at coordinate 11,345,777 of NC_135394.1, forward strand.
AGCATTTTGTTGCACCAAAACCAAAATAATGACAGAAAAACAGTGCTTGGAAAAAAGACATTTGAGTCTGCTGAAAAGTTCCCTTAGTTAAAATATGATTACATCTATTTATTTTTGTGAATATATCCAAATGTTTGCACTCTTGAGTCTGCGATAAAAAGACAATGTCATGTAGAGAGAGCCCTATATACCTAAGGGGCCATACAAGTAGGTTGACCTGGGAAATAGTCTTAGTCCATTGAGAGCTTTTGCGTCCTTTACACTTATTTTCTTTCTTTTTTCTGTCCCTTCCCACAATTGCTTGTTTCCTGTGGGACTGTGATGAATTAGTCTGCTGCTTCTGTCCCTTCTCCCACCGAGACCCTGGAGACCGCTGCTCCCGTACTAAGCCGTTGATGGCTACCCTGCCACGGAAAGGCCACACACACTTCAACCCCAGCACTTCATAATGCAGCCTCTTCATCATAAGGTTTTTTCAGTTTTTAGTAGGCTCATGTGACACTGTGGTGGAGGTTATGCACTTGGGGGTGGTCACGCGTCCCCTTTAAGGTTCAATTACAGAAGTGCCAGGGCTTGACATGTGGCTGCAAAAGGAGTTCGTAACAAACGGAGAATGTTTTGATTGTTTTATCATCGTGCAAACACCATGCACCATCCTTTAAACCAGGGGTGTCAAACTCATTTTTTGTCGCGGGCCACATGGTAGTTTCGATTACATCCGGAGGGTCGTTATGTCTTCCAACTAGGCTGCCAAAATTAATCGATTAATAAATTGACAGCTTTCTCGATCGTGCTAATCGAAAGATAATTTTTGGACATTCAAATTAGTACAAATTGTTTGCAATTATTGATTTAAAATGAGGAAACACAGGAAATAATCTACAATCTTCATTTGAATTTCATCATAACACAGAAAGTTGGCACTCATCATTTACTTTCCCGGGCCACACAAAATGATGGGGCGGGCCAGATTTGGCCCCCGGGCCACCACTTTGACACATGTGCTTTAAACAATAAGTTATCTTAGCATTAAATTGACCTTACTACTAAATGTTAGTTTTGCTAAAATACACCTTATTTTCTTTGGAATTCAGTTGGTTTCTTGATGTCTGACTGACTATATATAGTTCCAGACCCACTCCAAATGTATAGTGTGTGCCTTGGGAGTACGTCTGTTGTGAAATGGCGCAATATATAAATAAAATTGACAGTAAATAATGTCTACTTTGCAACAATAAAGGCTTCCCCAACCATAATAGAAATTGTTTCAAGTTTGCTTCAAAGGAGGTCTTAATTGATACTTCACATATGTGCAGTTCATTTTATGCAAGCAAACTCATATTTGCGTTCTTGCAAGATGGGAGAAACTCTTGAGCTGCTGTTTTCTGTGATTGCCATCAAAAAGGGGAAAGGTCGTCCGAGAGAAGTATTTATTATGCTAATTGTACATTCAAATCAAGCAGGAAGGGAGAGTCTGAGAGTCATTACAGCCATGAGGACTGTCGGGTGCTGGAGCAAGTAATAAGCACTCAAAACAGATGCTTTCATCTAACTGATTTAAATTGTGATGCATGTTTTTTTTTTTAACCAAAGGGAAAATGACTAGAAGAGAATAATAAAGTGGCTTTCTTAGACAAGCTGACACACCAAGAAAACTATTTGTATTTGAATATCGATAGCTACAAGCGTTAACCGTGTTTGATGTGTGTTCCTCTCGTGACACACATTTACTTTGGATAATATGCAAATCTTGCAAAGGGGAAAAATGTTTTTGCACATTTTCGTTTTTTTCCTCAATTCAAAGAAAATAGATTTAGATACAGGTTTGCGCATTTTTTTTGTGGATGTTGTGATGTTATTTCTGACTACACAAATGGTATTGCTTAAAAACAGAGTGATAATTAGCAGTAACCTCAAAGCCAAATATTATATTTTCTATGCTACTCCGAAAAACACTGATCTTTCTCGTTTATTCCCTGTGAAAAAAAAGGAATGTTTTAAGTTTTCCGACTCACACGCCAATGCTACACATTTAGCTGCCAGGCAATGCTAAACATACATAGTTCCTCCCTCAAAATAACTTTTGCATAATATCGCGCATGCTGCTGTACTCACTCTCAAGACAAAGACATTTATCTTTTCCATTTTATTCTTCCTGCAGGAACATGAGATTACCCACTTCTCATGTATGAAACAAAAGCATCCTTTTCCTGCTCGAGCCTGGCACTCCGTCGCCTGTTTTGTTTGACTTTTATTTCTTTTGCCACACGCTGGTGGACGGGGAGGGGGATATTATTTTCAAAAAGTATCATCATGCATCATTGTGAGGATACACGTGCTAATCAGCGCAACCATCTGGCAAACGGCTCGTGCCCTATCGAGTAAATGCTCGGCATCTGTTGATCAAACGGACGCCTCATTGTTTTCCGAGTAACCCCCTTAACCTCCAAGTGCCTTTGGACTCGCCAATGTCCAATTTTTTTTGGTTTTGTTTTGTTTTTTTTGGTTTCAATTTCGGAAAGGTTACACAGATCGTTTCAGAGATCAACGTTGCGCGCTGAGCTCGGATTCTCCATTAAATGATGATCTGGGCTTTATGTTAATGCGACCGTGAATTGATGCATAGACAAACGGTATCAAAGCAGAGGTGTACCTGAAAATCAGATTCCAATTTGGCACAGGTGTCGTACACAAGACCCAAGTGTCAGATCCTACACTCCATCTCATTTTGTGGCACCTCAAAATAACCTCATTTTTCAGTCATACAAATGGGAATATTAACTCATGGTAATTATTGGTGATTATGTTACTAAAATGTACTATAATTTCCATGACAGCAAGTTTGAACCCCTCTAAAAGTGCACTAAATTATTCCTCTTCGCCATGACAGATATCATCCAGTCTCTTAGTAGTGTCAAACATCCTTGGCCTACTTCATGGATGGCCTTGCAAGTCATGCTATTTATTTCCTCAGTGGTGTCTGAATAAGTCATAGCCACAAGTGCGGTAAATAAAAAATATAATGTAGTCGCTCCCGAGGCAGCACGACTCATATTAATGAACGGAGTGGGAAATAAAACATTTCATATTTATGCTGGTCCTTGAAATCGCACACAAAAGCCCAGATTTCTGTGAAGGATTAATGGTACACTATGTTGAATAATAAAAGGTAATCAGTAGGTGGTGGCGTATCCACACATACACTCACACGCCTCCACACACACAACACACACACACTTGTCTTGAAGGATCAAAGGAGATAAATGGTGCTGCTTCAGTCATATCAGATTCACACTTACTTTGTCACAATCTCTTCTCACCGCACTAAAAATATATACAGTGCTCCATAACATTTGATACACCTGTAGATTTTAACATAAGCCCATAGGAGCTCTCAAAAATTCTAACTTTTCATCTAAAGCATGGTACTGCATATCATTTTGCAGAATGTTCACAGACCCTGCTGATATGAATAAAAATTGAACGACCACTATTTTTATAGTGTGTGATCTACTCAAGATGAGCAGTACAGTACAATCAAGGACGTAGTGCCCAGACTGCCCCTGAGGGGCAGTGTGATGCCACTAGGCAGACTGCTAGGAAAATAAAGAAATAAAATAAATACCGTATTTTCACGACTATAAGGCGCACATAAAAGTCTTAATTTTTCTCCAAAATACACAGGGCGCCTTATAATCCAGTGTGCTTTATATATACACCAATACTAAAATTGTTATCACGATAAAATAAAATAAATCAGTCGATAGGGTACACCATCCTCTACTGCTCTCACATTTATGGCAGGCAGCCTCCGACACTACTATTTTCCCTGTAGAAAAAGTACTGCGCAGTGACTGCTGGGATATATAGTTCTTTTGTCAGCACACCCAATGGATTGTGGCCTGGACATCGACATCGACACAGCTTTACGAAGCATGGAAGACAGCGTTGGAATAGTTACACTAGCTAGCTACTATTTGCGAATGGATTGTGGCCGCCTGGCCGAACGTATAAAACTCAGCGTATTCGATGACTCATTTGGAAAATTGTTCAATTCGGACACAGAAAATGAGGACCTTGATGGATTTGTGGGTGATGATGACGCGAGTACATTGTAAAATGGCTAAATAAAGTACAACCGAACTCAGTTTTGCTTCTGTTGCCTTTTTAAAAACGTGTTTTTATTGTGTGTGTAGCATGTATTTTTAAGATGGTGTATGTTTTTCCATGCCTGGCTGCGTCTATAAAAACGGTGCGTCCTTTGTGTGTGTAAAATACAGATATAGCACTCGTTACTGACACTGCGGCTAAAAATATGATGCACCGTATAGTGGTGAAAATACGGTAAAAATTGTAATTGTTGATGTGGAAGAAAAAAATCTTCTTGGTCTATGTGCAGAAACAGAAAGTGTTCATACAGACTAGGGGTGGGCAAACCCCGTTGGTGCACGTTTTTGTTCGAACCGATCCAACACACAGTTTTACTAATCAGGGTTGTGCTAAAACAAAAAGCAACTAACTGCAATCCACACATTGCACTTCTAAAATACCAAATTGGTGCAAGTTTTCTCTTATAGGTTGGAAAGAAAACCCACACCCACTGCAGCCCATTGTGGAATAGTTTGCCCACCCCTGATATAGACGCATGCATTACTCGGCCCTGCACAATGGAATTAATCATCACCATATTCAACCATATGCGTTGAACAATTCCACATACAAAATTACGAAATAATCATCATTGAATAGATAAATGTCAAATTTCTCATGTTCTGATTCTTTCCTTTGTGTTGCTGCGCAATATTTGCCTTACAAGAGCGCTTTAGAAGTAAGACTTCAGAAGCCTTTTTATTCTTTATTTATTACACTACTGGTTGTCGCACATGCACTCGGCTTCAAAATCTTTCTAACTCCTCACTAACTTTCTTTCTGCACCCTTCAACCATTTGTTTCTTGTCAGCGGACGTCAGCTTTTGTTCCTTTCCCCTTTCAAATGCTTTTGAAATATTCTGCTGCATAGGGGAGTGCTTTCGCTTTTAACTACACACTAAACTTTTACAGCTGACACATCTGGTATGTTGTAATAATGGCGCCTACAATGACACATGATGCTATGTCATTTCATATTTAAGTTAATTAGTGTACAGAAACAGATGATTGCTTCCATTTGTAGAAAGAGAAAAAATCACAATTTTTTATAATGATTTGCTACATGAAAGGGGCAAAAAAATGAACCCCATGTGAATCTAATCCTTGCATTCCTAATAAGAAAATGTTTTTTTAAATCTTGTATTACACAAGTTGGATCGTGTTGTGTAGCTAATAAAATAGTTTGTGAGTCCATGCAATGTGCTGGAAAATGAATCTTCATAATGAGCACCGCAACTGCTTAATCCATCAGAATTACAATCTACCATTAATCACAATCTCTGAGAGGCTGCAAACATTGAATAGTGGACACTTGATCAACATGATTGATTCAATGGATGCGCATCTCTATTTTTGGCCAACACTAACATAGTGTGCACAAACTGTATTGTAAATATGCACATAAGCATTATCTATTTTTATTTAAAGTGCATTTTTTTCACTTTAAAAGAGACAGGCGGATGGCTCGTTTGACTTCAAGTGCAGCATGTTTGATAAAAGAGGGGTTAATTGAGGTCGTTGCATTGATTGTGTCTTTTCTGTATATTTAAATTCACTGACTGTACTGAATAAAATGAGGCAGGACCACCATGGCAGGCTGTGAATAAAAGGCAAAGTGCCTTTCTGGTAGGGAGGCAAACTGAATTTCAATTCAGGGGGTTTGAAAAAAGAAAATAATAATAATGAGAAGACGTAGTTTGATAAATAGCATTAAACTAGATCCAGGATGCTGTACGTTTGTGATAGCAACTCAGCCTGACACTGATTGGTTAAAAGTTAGCCAAGTCTTACAAATCAGTCCATGCCGCAGTGTTGACAAAGTAGGTGAGCGGCGAACAACAAAGACTTGGATGCTCTATTATTTATTTCTCATCTTGCTTTTGTTGAGGCAATTACAAAGTCCCCCCTTTTCTCTTACTCTTGCTAAAGTAAAACAATATGAATAAGCAAAAGTGATACATAAGACGCTAAGTAACTCAAAGTCACTCATTGTACAAATCCTGTTTGCCACATTAAATTAAAAATGTTCTCCTTTTGTTTCTACGCGGGGAATATTGTAAAATTGCCAGTTGAACAGATGTTCTTTTGACCTTGAAACAATTTCACACTTCCACAAAGGTTAAATGTTTTCACGAGTGGAAATATTCCTAATTCATGGTGAGTTTAATTTACAATGGAAAGGAGTAAAAACAAGATATATCCCTCCCACTTTAGTTGAACTACCATTCACACACTCATTCATGCCTACATCCAATTTATAGCATTCAATCCCCCTACCGTGCATGTTTTCTGGATGGGGGAGGAAACCAGAGTACCCGGATAAAACCCACGCAGACCTGGAAGAACATGCAAACTCCACACAGACTAAACCACCGCTCTCATAACTGTAAAGCGGGAATGCTAACCACTCTATGACTGGGCCACCATGAATAAATATGTATACTTATATCGTGTTGAAATTAGATGAAAAAGTTTGACCTTTGATAATAAGAACTACAACTCCCATGATGCTTACCACCTAATAGTTTTCCATAAATTATTACTGCACGTCCCATTAAGATGACCTTTTAAAATAAAAGTCACTATAGTTAACATCCATTATTCACGTTAAACAAACTGTTACAATACATAGCAAAACCAATATGCATCCTATTTTTTTAATCATATTTTCATATATTAGTCACTACAAAAAGGTCCCACTGATGATGATTTTGTTTGTTTTTGTCATATTAACAAAATATAGTTTGACTTGTAGAGAGAAACGTCTTATCATAAACATTTTTTTAAATTAATTTATTGAATTAGAGGGGTTTTAATGGTATGATTGGGCTGGAGAGCGTCTTTCCCATTTCAACCCCGGTTATCATCATTTCCAAACCCCTCCTCAAATGAATCAGGCCCCGATGCGCGCTTCGTGGGGAAGCGACCCGCATCGCCTAAAATTTCTCCCGAAATTATTACTGCACGTCCCGGAGCTTCGATACAGCAACCGTGGATGTCATTTTGCAGGGCTAAAAGAGCGTTGATTTCATTTCGGTGCCCAGATAACCGCTGTCCCTGCAGCTTTACTTGGCAGCATAGCTTAGCTTAGCTTCCGAGCTGCGAACACGGAGACGCGCTTGTTATTGCGTCGCGATAAGCAGGGTTTACGTTTTGTGGATATCCTGTGACAATGCGTGCAATCAGTGTGAAGGAGGAGTACGAAGAAGAGCTCTGCCAATTTAAAATGGACAACCAGGAGCAACGATTGTTGTTAAATGCCGTTTCCAAGGCGAATCGAGTGGGCTCACGGGGAGCAGGTTAGTAGTCTCCGATAGCTGCTCTTTTCAAAACAAACACGTCTAAAATTTACAAATAACACCATGAGATGCACATAAGCCTTCAATTACCCAAATCAGTATGAATAATAATCTCGATAGCACTACTACAAATGTAAGGGATCGTCTTTTATCTGACAAACTTAACCTTGTATGCAGGAAAAGTGAGAACAGTAATTTTATAGTATTTTACTCGTTGCTTGCCATTGACAACACCTGACGTTAAATTTACTTAAATCAAGTGTGACTGAATGCTCACGTCTGTTGCTAGCCCTACCTGTCAAAATGGATTGGGTATATTAAATGAGTATCCTATAAAAAGTTAAGATCCATTCATCCACTTTACATACTAACACTCGCAGAGGGTGCTGGAGCCTATTCCAGCCAACGAGGGCAGACACCCTGAATCGACAACCAGCCAATCGCATGGCACAAGAAGACGACAAGCATTCACGCTCTCACTCACACTTGGGAGCAATATATAGAGTTCAATAAGTCTACCACACATGCTTTTGAAATGTGGGTGGAAACTGGACTACCCAGCAAAAACCCACCAAATCCAGGGAGTACATGCAAACTCCACACAAGAAGCTCCGAACTTCAGATTGAACCCTCAATCTCAGAGCTGTGAGGTTAAGATGGCCTTTTAAAATAAAGTCACTATAGTTAATATTCATAATCCACGTTTCACAATGTGCTTCCTAGTTTCCATATTTATATAGTGTAAAGAATATTGCACCTCAAAGCCACTACTTGACGTTTCCAAACTGTTTGTTTGTCATCTTGTGTCCTGCAGACGTCAGTAAAAATATATTTCCTGAGCAGCAGGACTCTGAGTTCCCCGACATCAAAAAAGAAGTATCTGGTCACAGCCACTGTGAAAAATCACAAGCAGGAAGCCACATTGCTCCAATGTCACACTTTTCTGACACAAATAATGAACAATCGAAAGGTGAGCCAATATGTCACAATGACAACAGACACTAGAAATTTTGTAGGCGGAACAAAACTTTGCAAGGTGTAGCTTTGTGTACTTTGAGACATGATGAAATGGTATACTTTTTGCCGACATTGTTGGTGTTATATTTTGTATAATGTGATGATCTTTGGAGGGAAATCTTTCCAATTTTATATTCAATTTGTGGTTTGATATGTAGTCATCTTTAATGTAGGCTGCAGTATTTAATTTACACATTACACAGACGTAACTGCAGTGTCTTATCAGGAAACTGCAGATTAATATAAGAAAAGCAGAGGTAGAGATAAAAACAAGTTTATATAGCGCTACAATATTGTGCTTTTTAGGAATCTCTTCTGTAGAAATTATAAACCTATTATTTATATGTTCACAGGTACCAGACATAAGTCTGATAGCACTGGAACCACAACCAACGCTGGCAATGGATGTGGAAATAAAGCAAGTACTGCTTCCGTTTGTCAAGTAGGATTAGCTAATACAAAAGGCCCAAGGTTTAACCATGCATAATGAATTGTGCCAAAAAACACAGCCAATTATGGTATTAAAACTAAAGTAGTGTGGGTACGTATTCACTTTATATATTTGACTTTTCTTTGTTTCAGAACACAGAGCAGCCAATGTGTCTTTCCAGGAAAAGTTTAGCTGATGTGCACCAGTCAGAAGCAGATTCCTTTTCTTACAGTGAAGATAGTTATGCATGTGAAATGGTACTTATGCCTTACAATTACATTACCTAAACATGAATAGAATTTTTTTTTGCCCATTTCTTTTTTAGATACAGAAAAAAAAACATTTAAATGGGCGTGTCCATCAATGCAAATGTTTAGTTACCCTGGGCTTACCCAGACTATTTTATGCTACTGTGTATATGTCCAATAGATGCTCATATATATGTTATATATTTAAATAAGTGTATGAATGAATTACTGTATGCAAATGATTGAAGATATTCTATTGTTTCAGAACACTGAGCAGCAGAGTCCTCTCTCTTTGGTAATGTTAGAGGAAGAAGAACACCAGGCAGAAGATTCATTTTCTTACACCACAGAGTCTTTTCTGTGTCAAATGGTAATTATGTATTTCATTACACTAAGGGCAGACCAAAAAAAAGGTATTAAATATGAAAGAAAATGTAAAAAATACTGTTATCCTAGTAGATTGGGATCCTAGCCAGGTTGATATGTATGAAAAAAATCTTTTTTGAGAGGCAAATCCAAAATAAGTGTGTTAGTGGCAGAGTGGCTGTGTTTAGAATTAGGCGATCATATTTTCAACTTTTTTTAAACAGTAGTTAGTCCGCAACTGAAACAATTTCTGATTCACATTCAATGAAGTTCAGATTATCTAGAAGATTTCCTGTTATTTGTGTGCAGCCACGGTGTACTAAGAGCTTCCACGGCCGAGAACTTCCACAGCATCAGAGGGATCTGATTGTCCAAAGGTACCAGTCGGGAGATGGGTACAAAAGAATTTCCAAGGCATTAAACATACCGTGGAACACAGTGAAGAGTGTCCTTGTGAGGTGGAAGAAAAATGGCACAACAGTGACTCTACCAAGAAGTGGACGTCCCTCCAAAATAGATGAAAAGACGAGAAAAGAACTGGTCCGGGAGGTTGTTAAGAGGCCAACGGCAACATTAAAGGAGCTTCAGGAATTTCTGGCAAATACGGGTTGTTCAGTACATGCAACAACAATTTCCCGTATACTTCATAAATCTGGACTATGGGGTAGGGTGGCAAGGTAATGTAAGAAGCATAAGAAGGAAAAGTATGGTGACTGAGATTGTAGGTTATTATATTCTGCTCTGAGATGCTTGGAGATATGTTTATCATATTGATTAGGGTAAGTGTTGGACAGACATTGGAAGACCATTTTAGGGACATACTTGCAAAAAAAATGGCGAGAAAGTGAACTTAGAGCTCGCTTCTTCCAACTCTGGAAGTGTTTTCTTGCAATTATCGAGTTGGGGTGGTCTACAACATTGATATTAGCTCCTCATCATTTTTATGAGGAAGGGGGCTTAGGCAAATTATTACATTTTGTGACTTTTCAAGTAAGAAATGTTTTTGTGTTGGCCTTAGTTTACTTTGAAATGTTTTTTTGTCAATAATGTATACATGGTAAATCAACTTTTGTAAATAAATCATTTTTTATGATGCAAAGTGTCTCAATGGCTGCTTTTTTTTTGTTTCATCCTGGTTGCCTGTTAAAAAATACAATAAACACCTAATTGCTCTGTCTTGTCTGCCATGAAAAGGACAAATACTTAAAAAAAAACAAGCACTACAGGACGACGGCATTGGGTTATTTGCTGTGCTTGGCATTTATAAGCAGAACCCTGGAGATACTGTAAGCACAACAAACTTGAAGGGGAAATAGGTCGGACGTTTGAGACAAGAGTCCAAACTCGCTTTTCGCTGATATTGCCTAGAGACACGACAGTTTCCAAAGGACTTAAAAGAATGGTTCAGGACATGACAAATGACTCTGCCACTCATTCTTGGTGAAATCTGATGTGCTCATCATTTCGCAAGAAGTGAAAATGTAAACTGGCTGACTGCAGGCACAAGATGAAGTAACTAGCCAAACTTATTCTGAGGGCAAGAACAATTGACAAAGACACTGTCTATTTAAAGGACATGATCGACCCAAAAGAGTTCCTCCCTGTTCTCTTGCTGTTAAAAGGATGATCAGGTTTGAGAAAGAGAAAAATGTTTTTTCCCCAACTCCCTAAACAGTACTTAAACAGTTTTTCCCTTGTAAAAGTGACTGATATTTTGCAAGTACGGCACTCTTTCATAAAAGCAATGCAGAATGGAATACAATTGACAAATAATTCACTGCACATTCACCTATGGTTTTTGTGTGTGTGTGTGTGTGTGTGTGGAGTCTATCTTCCTTTTATTTCACAGAAGAGAAATAAAGGCATCACTTTGGTCAAGTGCTATCTCATTGAAGAAAGGTCGTGGTAGGTTTAATTCACTGTAAGTGTATTTTCATCTACATTTGAAATGGTCTCGTTTATTGGAAGTGCTTGAATGAAAGAGAGGATAGGTATATATTTTTATCTCAAGCATTTAGTGTCTCTGACTCAGACTTCAGGCCGTTCTCATCATCCTATGCATAATGCTCACACACCCCTAAAATATGACTCGACATTTTCATATGCAAAAAATAAAATTAAGTCTTGAAACCATCACATTTAGATTTGCTGCGCAACTGTCATGAGAATGTGCGCTGTCAGACGTGAAGCTAGATATCTGAAGGTGGAGTCGGTGGCCTAAGTAACCCATATTAATTTGAAATGTATTTAATATGTATCTATTATTATTTATATCTGCACCCGCTACTGAAAAAAAAGTCTCATTCAACAATTTTCTCAAGTTGTGAAGCCTGATAACATATTCCAATTCTGTACATATTGCTATTTCTGATGTTAAATCCGTTTTAAGTGTGTTGTGTAGGCTAGTGTAATGAGTTGTTGTTTGTTTGTTAATTTTTAAATCCATGGTTGTAACATGGGTTCATGGCTATTTATGTGCTATTTTTCCCTGTCTTTTTTTCTTAAGCTGTCCATTTTAGCTGCTTAGACATGCAGAGTAGTTAATCAGTGTGTATTTAAAGGCTAAAACATTTCATGGGCCACACGGGGGTTTGGAATACTCCCTTTGTAGATGTTTAAATTATGTTTACTATTCAGAAAATGCAGCTGAACAGAAGCGGGTTTAAAGTGACCAAGGGAACGTAACAACTGAGAGTGCTGTGATAAAAACAAAACAAAACAAAAACTACTTTATATGCGACGTAGCTCTAAGCAGTGTTCCAACCTATTAACGAATAGCTTTACTAAGGGGAAACCATAAGCGAAAGAGGTACAATTAGTAAGCAACAGGATAGGAAGTGGGAAGATAGGTCAGTTTAGGATGTGGCAGGGTAGCGTGAAGCGAATCCAGTTTTAAGACAAATCACCTGTGAGCATTAGTGAATCTATGTCCTACCAAGGCCCAATTTTTTACTGAATAATTGCTAATCCTGGCACCAACAGTAGGACCTTTATTTTTCTCGTGATACCTAATTATACATGTACCTACTCAAACGTGTAATAGTCATGCAGTGAACATAACTGCTGTGCAGGAGCTCTCGGGCATTGTACACACTAGATCCATTGTGGTGATGCTTTACTCATTTTTCTTTGTGTTTCCATCAAAGTAAATAGATGAATCCAAATGGAATACTTGTGATTGTTCACAAATGTGTATAAGGGTCATAAAGCTCACTATTCTGCTATTCACATGTTTACACACAAACTAAGCATTTCCTCCTAAATGTTTTGAAACATACAAGTACAAAAAAGATTTCAAAGTTGGTGCATAAAAAGAACAAAAACACAACCAATCACAGATACTGAGACCCAAGGAAAGGGAATAAAACGGAGTGCTCACCCAAGGCTTGATGAAACTCACCCGACACCGGGGTCATAGGGGTGGGTGGCAGGCTGTTAATGTTGAGCGCTCCCATCTGATGGATCTGCGTGGCGGGGAAGGCAGCCACGCTCGGCGTCAGGTAACCGCCATGGCTTGCCGCCATGATGGCCGCCTGCTGCTGCATGAGCTAAAGAAGAGGGACACGGAAGAGCGAGGGGTGAGGGTACCCAGGTGAGAGGAGGACAGATGGTAACGGGGAAAATATAGTGCGTGGTGAAGGACGGGAGGGAGGGACGTATGTGTTGAGGATGATGGATGGAGAGTGGAAAGGAAATAGAAAGTGGAGCAGAGTAGAAGAAAGGGAAGCGGGAAGAAAAGAGAAGCCTGTCAGCCTATGTTTAGTGCATCTGTCTGGGTTGGCAGCAGGAAGCCTGTCACCAGCTGCTCTCGCTCTCATACAAATCAAGACGTTGACATGTGCACATTATCTGTGCGCTAAGGGAACAGGCAAAGTTTGCACAGGAGTTGCAATGTGCTCTCCTTGGAAACTTCAACAGAAAATGCAGCAAATCTCCGCATGTTTCAGGCACCACATTTACAGATTTTTTTAGGAATTTTTGAAGAGCCCAGTTATTGGCTGGTTACCCATATGGGTGGGTACACCTTTAGCCCAAAGTCAGCTGGGAGAGACTCCAGGTCACCACGTGCTTAGAAAATGGCATTTAAAGAAGGGTTAACAGGGTACTCGGCCATTTGGTCGCCGGACGTTTGGTCGCCCGAAAGGTTATTGATAATTTTCATTTAAAATTGTTGCTCAAATTCCCTAAATACAAACTGCGAATTATTATTTAGTCATACTTAATGCCCTATTAATTATTAGGCTAAAGAAAAGCTCCAAATATCCCGGACTTTTATTATTTTTTGTTGGAGAACTTGTTAAGACCCTGACTGACGTCCCTTCCTAAGGGGACAACTCATGTACATACAAACTCATACACTTACACGTCCGCTCAGTGAAACTGCTCAGGGCCATTGTTAGCTTTTATTGATGCGTAGACCATGTTGTTTTACCTTGTTTTGTTACCGGACGTTTGGTCGGCGGTTGTTTGGGTCCGGGCGACCAAACGTCCGTGACCAAACGTCCGTGACCAAACGTCCGTGACCAAACGTCCGTGACCAAACGTCCGGCAACCAAACGTCCAATATTTTTCATTTTCAAGCTAAAAATGCAATATATGCTGGTTTCCACCTATCTAAAGCTATTTCAAGACACTAAATGGAATAGCGACTTAATAAAATTACATATGCTCAACTACAATATCTAAAACGAATAAACCTGGTTGATAAAGTAGCTTCCAATTCTATTTGTGTTTGCTCACTGACAATCCTTCAGTTATATCAGCATCAATGTATTCATTTGTCTGTGTATAACCATTTTGAATCAAATATGTTGAAGTTATTTAACATCACTATCATGGTTATAATGATGGTGAGCCATTGTAATACTGTATAGTGCGTTTGGCTAAAACACTAAGACATGTGCTTTGCATGGCAACTCTATAACCCGTGTGCTAATGTATTAAAGAGATGGGGGCACAGGTTATTACCATGCAGGGTAGCAGTGCATGCAAGTATATGAATAAACACTTTAGGCTACATTTTGATGAAAGTGCTGTTCGTCTCATGCTAAGCAGAAATGCAGAATGAATGAAGGCCTATCGATTTTCATCTAAGGGGGAAGGGGTGAGTTGTCCAGAGGGTGGACATTGACTGCAGTTTTATTTTTTCCTCGAGACATCCACTCAATTACTAACATGCTCTGGAATTTGAGTTGCTAGTTATGCTAAAAAATATAGTCTTATTGATTACTGCCTGGATTCAGGGACTTCTCAAGGGGATGGAGATGCTCCCACTCGCTAGGAAAATGTCTCTGCTCGGTGAAAATGGACAAAAATGTTTCAATGCGGAAAACTGTTTTGTTTTTCTTTTCTTTGCAGAGTATTTTTTAAGAACAAGGTGGTTTTCAGTTAAGTGAAGAGCAAAAGTATAGTTTCTCCAGTTAGAACTTTACATAGTGGCTATAAAAGCCCAATTAATTCAGAGATTTTCACGATTGAGTTGTTATGATGAACTACATTAGGTAGTTTTTCCTCCAAAAAGAACTTCTTTTTTTTAGGACGGAACTCGTTCGATTGGCCAGTTCTCAGCACGATGGGTTGTTGCAGCAAGTCAATACGACAACGGTCCAGAACTGATTGGCCCAAGGAGAAATCCAAGTCCTCCACCAGTAATGCAAATGCAAATGACGATAATCTAAGAGAAGACAATGAACAGGGCAACCGCTCGCCACGGCTATATTTGCATGGCAGACCCAGCAATAATAACGGTGGGGCTGGTGGTGGTGTGGGGGGGAAAAAGTCAATTATTTTCTCTCAGTGCTGCTGTCAGGTAACGTGAAAGTGGCTGTCCCGCCGCAGAATCCCCAACGCTGGCGTTTCATCCATTAGCCGCATATCCGCTATCTATTAATGCCTTTTGTCATTTGCATAATTTTATCAAGGTGGCAAATGGGGATCATCTGTTTCTTTCTCAATAAGATGAATTGAGCTTTTAAAAGGAGGTTACGCTGAAAAAAAGGCAGCAAGGGAGAAAAAAAAACAGGAACAAAAGCAATGGCTCAGAAACAAAGTGCACGGTGTGACAGTGCCACCAGACCTCTTTAGAGATTACTTTAAGTCTATTATGATGGCCTAATAAGCTTTAAATACTGTCAAGCTTACAAGAATCATTATACTTAGAATACTACGGATTGTATCATGCAGGTTGTTTATTTGTTTATATTTTTTATATATATTCACAATGTTGGAAATTTACCACAGATTACTGCTATAGTAATATACGTGAAATTTTCTTAACAAATAAGTTAAAGTATATTATTTGACACGACACAATTTCTGCTTTAGAGTACATTACATCCTATTTTATCCAAAAGAGGTGAAAAGAAGAGAACAAAAGGCAGATGACAGGGAACAAAAGGGAGGAAAAGAAAGTTGTACGGCTTCCAGCAGCATTCATTTTATTGTGGGGCATATTTTTTTTCTATTTTTTTTATTGCAACCTTATGGCAGTGCTCCTCCCGCAGTGCCAGCAGGCAATCATCTCTTTATCACATGGCAATTATCTCACCATCGCGCCACTACGTGACTCGCAGCATTGTCACACATGACCCCGGCACGCTGCGAGCTGGCCATCCCGGTGTGGGGGAGAAGACATAGTGTCCCATAAAGGGAAAGGGAAATGAGAGACAGAATGGAGATTGGAGGCTTTTGAGCTAAACTAAAAAAACTGCATGACAACTCCTTCCTATGTTAGCCAAATGTGGGTGAGCTGCTCGACCACTAAATAACATAGTAATAACAGTGTTTCATCTATCATGCTTGATGTAATTAATGAGACACTTCTCATACACTGTCAAAATGAAACATGACGGCCAGTAGATGCAATATTTTCAGTGTTTTTGAAATGGTTTTTGAATAAACTTGGCTCTGAAACTTTCACTTCTTTCTCTCAAATATCAGCGATTGAATGTAATATCTTGGGCAGTAGGTTAGTGATGCCAATTTTCCATGAATCATCAAAATGAGGGTCAGGAGTTGGTTTATTTGGTTAAAGGGTGGTTGCTAAGGGTCTTTCAAAGACAAACATGCCATATGGGGGTTTTCGCCTTTTTTCCACTATACCATCACATTTCTGCAGGGTAGTGGCATAACTGTAATACGTATACAGTAGTTGCTGGGTAACTAACAGTGTCCTCACAGACAACTGTACACTACTAATGCTACTATTGATAATACTTTGCAATATCATTTGCCTTCTTGTACTGCACTGATTTTTTTTTACTATTCAGGACAAAGATGCGCGCCAGCATTGTCATTGCTCGCAATGATTCCCTCCAACAGGGGGAGATGTTTCCTAAAGCCAGTTTAATATGGCGATACTCCCCCTCGTCTGCATGCATGTTGTCACTATTAGCAGCCAGTTAAAGCTTCTCCTCTCATTTATCTAATTTCGGCTTCGGCTCGAACACGTTTGCCTTTGCATTGCAGACACGTGTGTACACTGTGTAGAATACAAGTTACACCGCAACGCAACAGTTGGCTGACGGATATGATGTGCAGAATATGAACGGGTGTGATACATGCTATTCATGTTGAGTATTCAATTACTTTAAAACTGCATACCAGATGATTGCACGAGTTGCTCTGATCCGAATCACAAGCGAGTTGTAAGTCATTTGGTCCGAGTCTCAAGCACGTCATAAGTCTTTCCTATTGTGGCCGAGTCGAGTCCAAATCCAGACGAGTTACATGTTAGTCAAGATGAGCGAGTATGTGTTTTGAGTTCAGACAGGCTGAGTTGCATCAAGTCAGCAAGTATGTCCCCAAAAATAAAATGGAACTCCATTTCACTCATTCAAATATGAGGTTCAGCTTCATCTAATCTTAAACCTATTTTTCAAGCATATAGTTTCAGTGAAATGGCCAACATATACTGAATTCTCACTCCTCAATTAGAATCAGTAATATTTTTGGAGCTCACTGCCACTCAGCATGTAGCCACATGAAAACTATCCAAAAGGAACATAACTAAATTCAGATTTGCCTATATACTCTATACAACACCGACCCTAAAAACAACTGCTTCAAAATTTGAAATGGGGTTGCTAATGAGGAACTGCAATATGAAATATTAGCAATGAAAACAAATAAGTAAAATGGTGGTGCTTTAGGAGAAACTGGGAAAGATTCATTCATTAAAGGAGTAACGAGATTGGTCGAACAAATTAACTTTGCAAATAAGGCAAAGCATCACTGTATTGGAAAGACATGATTTTGCCTGTTTTAGTGTGACTACTTCAGTTTTTGTGTTAGTCAGTTAGTCAAGTTGTACATTCTTTTCCTTGCGAGGAATAAACCAGAAAGACAACTCTTGGGATTTCTTATGGTTTATTACAGTAATCTCGAAAATATTGCGGCAACCTGGTCGAACTTTTATAGCTCAATAGAAACACTTCACGGAAACACAGCCTGTCTTGCCCAAACCTCTCCTGCTTGTGTTTTTATCAAATCACCTATTGCAAATGGAATGCCTCCTGTCAGTGATTGCCAGTGTCCGCGTCCATCATAACATTTCTCATTTTGGTCACTGTTGCACTCCCCTCGTCTTTCCTCGCCTCCATATATTCGCAAAAGCCCACCCTCCTCCCATCCTGGACTGCGTCCTCCTGGTTTGACTAAAATCCAATTTACTGGCTGTCAACCCAACTCTATAATCCCATCCACAGCTGTAGTGGAGAGGTAACTCTTTACTGTACTCTCTGGTTACAGCTATATACACAGCAGCTTTCCCCACCGCCACGCTCCATACGTGGTCGTCGCTTCGACCTGGCCTCCTTTTGGCCAGGATGTATGGAGACGGGGGACAAATAGGAAGTGTGCCTTTGGAGATAAAGAAGGCCTTTGACTGTCATAGAGTTCTCGTCTTCAGGGAGTTAAGTACACGTTATCGCTACCGTAAAGACACATCCGTCGTATCACTTCACCACTTTTCCCCAGTGGCGACGGGGGAATTGCCGTGCACGCACGAGTCCGGCGCCTAAGGCTAATCATCCCTACATAGTAGGAGCGGACTCCTACATATTTCTTTGCTGCCTCTGATTTGAAGAATTGTGGTAGGAGCTTGAATCATTGATGGAAGAGAGGCATGTCATGCAAAAACATTGCTTTAAAAAATACTTTTTATGTTGTACTTGGGCTCTTTTAGCTATATATTGCTAGATGAACACATTCACATTTGAACCTTGTATAAAGTGGTATCACAATATCACAGTATCACTATGACACCAATAACCAAAGACACCCACACTCACACCTAGGGAGAATTTAGCCAATAAAGTTAAATTATTGTTTTATGTATTTACTGTATGTTTTCTCCGGGTTTCCTCCCACATTCCAAAAACATGCATTCTATGCTTGTTGAACACTACATAAATTGCCGCTAGGTATGAGTGTGAGCGTGAATGGTTGTCCATCTCCTCGTGCCCCGTGATTGGCTGGCCACCAATTCAGCTGGGATAGGCTCCAGCACCCTCCGCGACCCTTGTGAGGATAAGCGAATGAATGAATATTTACTGTATGTACAAAATCAACTTGTTTTCCTAAATTATCAATGAATAAATCATGTTTTGGGGGTTAAATAGCCAAAATTTTAACATAATACGATACAAGCTTAGTTTTACAAATTGGTATTGATCTACAATGAATCAGGATCGATGACTGACTGATGAGGCTTTTTTTTAAGAATCCACAGTGTAATGAATTAAACCAGAACTCAAGCTCCTGGCATCCTGCTGCTTCCCTGCCATAATAAATAAGAGTCATCGCCCAACTGAGCACTTCCTTTAGACCAGGGGTCTCAAACTTGCGGCCCGCGGGCCAACTGCGGCCCTCGGGACGATAATTTGCGGCCCCCGTCTTAATATGAAAGATCGATATTTTTTTTTTTTTTTTTTTTTAATTTTTTTTTTTTTTTTTTTAATTTTTTTTTTTTTTTTAATTTTATTTTATTTTATTTTTTTTTTAACCCCTTTCCCCATGATGGCGCCGTTTAAGTGGCAGCCAGTGGCAGTAGCTCTGTCCACTCATGTTTTTCTTGTTTTACAGCATGTTTTACATGAAAAATTAGAGGGAACATTGACATGCACCTGCTTGTGGCAGGTGTGATACTGGTGTGCCGATAGCGAGCAATGATGATGTCGTGACCGGATGATTCGCCTAAAGACGTTTCGCCGACGGACGTTTGACAGACGGACAGGTCGTACTAGTATTTGTTAGTTTAATGATTAAATACAAATACTAGTATTTGTATTTAATCATTAAACGCTGTTTTCAGCTGGATTTGACCGAATTTGAGAGCATTTTGAGCCGTTTGGCGAATGGACGTCTATAGACGTTTTTTTGCCTCCATCGCGATATCATCCAGTATTTGTATTTAATCATTAAATGCTGTTTTAGGATGGATTTGACCCGATTGCTGTCATTTTACGGCTCGGTTCTGCTACATCTGCCTGCCCAAGAGTGCTTATTCCCGGACTGCCATTGATGGTAGACGAACATTGATTTTTACTATAATTTGGACAACACCGGCGGCGGGCCGGATTAAAAATCCTAACGGGCCGTATATGGCCCGCGGGCCGAGGTTGAAAAACTTGTACACACACGATCCGGCGGGGCGAGCGTTCGAATCCCGTTTCGGCGAAACCTCCGTTCGGCCGAATGAACGTTCGGTGGAACGTCCATTCGGCGACCTGCCCGTCTGTCAAACGTCCGTCGGCGAAACGTCTTTAGGCGAATCATCCGAGTACCGATGATGTCGCTCACACTGGTACTCAGTGCGCTCAGGGAGGTTGTCTTTCTGCTCAGACCAACAAAAAATTAGAGGGAACTTTGGTTCGGAGCTGAATGAACCAATCACGGTGAGGTATACGGCTCTGGAGGGCGGGACATCGGCCGGGCTGTCCAGTGCCTCGCTCACTCACTCATTCATTCCTCCAATCAGCTGGGCGGAGGAGAAGCCGTGAGGCCGATCACTCCGCTCGGCGCGCACACTCCTCCGCTGCTCTCAGCATAGAACTGAATGAGGCGCTTTGATCCGTGATCCAGCCTGTGTCAGTGTCTGTAGCCATCTCCGCGATTGAAACGGAGAGCGAAAGTGCACATGCGCCACAAACCCGCACGACTGAATGTGAAAGATCAACCCGAGACTCATTCCAAGTGGAAAAACATATTACAGAGCCCCAGAGATGTCTCTTTCAAAGCCTGCCGTGAAGAGAAAGGTCGGTGATGAGCACAGACAGTTTCAAGAAAAGTGGGGAGTGCAATATTTCTTTGTTGAGCACAGGGGCACCCCGACGTGTCTCATTTACACTGAAAAAGTTGCGGTGCACAAGGAATACAATTTGAAACGTAATTGTACTACGAGACATGCTGAGGAGTACGAAAAATACCAGGGAGATGAGAGAGCCAACCAGGTTGCCAGTCTTAAAACACGTCTTCTGAGGCAACAGGATCTCTTCAAGAAGGCTACCAAAGACAGTAATGCAGCAGTCAAAGCTAGCTATGCCGTTTGTGAGTTGATTGATCCTGTGCTAAGTGATCCCAAATGGCTCATGGACTTGGCTTTTCTTGTTGATATCACACATGAGCTTAATGTACTGAACAAGAAGCTACAAGGCCAGGGGCAACTTGTCAGTGCTGCCTATGACAACGTGAGAGCATTCTGCACTAAACTTGTGTTATGGAAAGCCCAGCTCTCTCAGACAAACCTTTGCCATTTCCCAGCATGCAAGGCTCTCGTGGATGCAGGCACACCATTCAGTGGTGAGAAGTATGTTGAGGCCATTTCGAAGCTACAGGAGGAATTTGATCACAGATTTGCAGACTTCAAGACACACAAAGCCACATTTCAAATTTTTGCGGACCCCTTCTCCTTTGATGTGCAAGATGCCCCTCCTGAGCTTCAAATGGAGCTCATTGACCTGCAGTGCAACTCTGCACTCAAAGCCAAGTTCAGGGAGGTGAGTGGAGAAGCAGACAAGCTTGGGCAATTTTTGAGAGAGTTGACCCCCAGCTTCCCTGAACTTTCCCGAAGGTTCAAGCGGACCATGTGCCTTTTTGGGAGCACATACTTGTGTGAGAAGCTCTTCTCCACCTTGAACTTCAATAAGTCCAAGTACAGGTCCAGACTTACTGATGAGCATCTTCAAGCTCTACTGAGGGTCTCCACTGCTTCCTCCCTCAAGCCAAATGTGACTATGTGAGAAGAAGCGCTGCCAGGTCTCTAGCAGCAAGGAGTAGGCAAGAGAAGCCGTGTTCAGAATATTTCATGTTCAATGTTCCATTCAAGTTCAGAAAGTTAAAGGTTAAAGAGCTGTTAATACAGACATTTGAAACGGAATAAAAATAATTCATTTTCTCTACTTAGCCAGCCAGTGTATATCTACTGTATGCTCATTAGTATTATTTGGTTTTGTATTACTGATTGATTTATTTTTTATTTATCTTTAAGTTAATTTATTTAATTCATTATTTTTTTGTTAAAAAATAAAGATATTTGATAACGTTGGAATGTTTTATCAGTGCTTTTCTTGTGGAAATCCTGATGCGGCCCAGTCTCACCCAGACTCGGCCTCTAGCGGCCCCCAGGTAAATTGAGTTCGAGACCCCTGCTCTACGCTGATGTTCTTTCTGTTTTCTTGACATTAGACAGAGAGCAGCAATTACAGTAAGTGCCACAATAATGAAAGACATTACCATAAGTACTAATATTAAAGCCATTTTGGAGTCTGAAAATACAATTTGAATGCATTTGAACCTTGTGAGGGAAGGCCATTATTTGTATACATGGAAAAGCTATCAGCGCAAAATCATTTAACCATTCGGTTATCTGTTGACCACATGACTGTCGATTTGACATAACATGACTGATTGGCTAACTTTTAAAAGTTAAAATAATAAATGTATTTGTTGAACATACTTGAGTGTAGAAAGATTTTCATTTAAATCAAGACCTATGTGAAGATAATTGCAAGACGGATTCTGCCAGATGCTTCTAAATTCAGGAAAATTAATGCATTGGCATTACACCTTGTTGCTGAACCAAGTTGTGATGTACCTAATTAAATCATCATTCTGGGGGAAAAAAGACAACTTTTAAGTAGCGGAGGAAACACGAAGGGGGTGACATTAGCATTCCTTACGAGTTGTCTTTCCAGCCGCCCTGATAAATGAAGCCAAGTATTCCCTTTTTCTTTTAGTTGGCGTTTGCACTTCAAAATTCCTGGGGGAAATGTCAGAGTGTGTAGCTGTTAAACGCTCCGATATATTCATTCACCAGCTCGTCAGCCTGACTGAGAATGTGCGGGGGGGATTTGAGGGAGAACGGCTTTTTTACCCCTCCCATGTGGGTCGGTTGAGATTTGTTCATGAAATTTTCAAAACACATGAAATTGGACAGCCTCGTGTTGCAATAAAGCCTAGTGAATCCATGTATACAAATTAAAATGTGCTTACTGTATTTCAGCAGCCATCTAGAGTGTATGACAAATTTGACTAAAGAAGAAGAATGAAAACTACTCAAGTATTTTTCTGAAGTATATGGTGTAAAAAGGTCTTACAAACCATTTGCCTATGGAATGTCATTGATTGTAATGAGTATAGTGGTTATATTTAGAAATGTTTTTGTATTGCTGTATCAACTCCTTGATCTTGTGCCTTTTGCACGCACCAACTTCTTGATATCACGACAGTCGATGTGTGTGTGTGTGTGTGTGTGTGTGTACAGAAGACCACAAGTGTGTCTTTTTCCAGACTCACCGCATGTGCATAAGAGCTGTAGGTGCTGAAGGGAAGGGCGATGGCGGGGTTGAAGATGCCAAACTGGCCGACCATCTGCTGCATGCGTCTGATGGTGCGCTCTTTGTCTGTGTCGGCGAACTTGACCACCAGGCTGGAGGAGGCTCCCTGGACGGATGGCGGGAGGGAAGAGGGGATCAAGGTTAAAGGTCCAAATGGTACATGGTCTTTGTTAGCACCCTTCTACGCTTCATTTTGAAACTAACCATGCTGACTTATCGGGAAATTTCATAGTGGGAGCTAAAACGGAAGATTGAATGAGTGGCATATTTTTATTAAAAATGTTTTTAAAAAATGACTTATGATATATATATATATATAGAGCACATGTGTCAAAGTGGCGGCCCGGGGGCCAAATCTGGCCCGCCGCATCATTTTGTGTGGCCCGGGAAAGTAAATCATGAGTGCCGACTTTCTGTTTTAGGATCAAATTAAAATGAAGAGTATAGATGTATATCAAATTTCCTGATTTCCCCCCTTTTAAATCAATAATTGTAATTTTTAATAATTTTTTTTCAGTGTTTTTAGTTAAAAAATCATTTTATAAAATCTAAAAATATGTTTAAAAAAAGCTAAAAGAAACGTTTTAGATCTATAAAAAACTGAATATTTAGGGCTTTTAATCCAGTTCTTTTAATCCATTTATAAAAAATAAATCTAAATATTATATCTAAAATGGTCCGGCCCACGTGAAATCAAGTTGACGTTAAAGCGGCCCGCGAACCAACCCGAGTCTGACACCCCTGATATAGAGTATGTACATGTATATTTTAGGAGGACATCTGCCTCACGAGGGTTCAATGCCCGGAGGTTGCATGTTTTCTTTATGCGTGAGTTTTCTCTGGGTACTCTGGTTTCCTCCTGCGTCACCTCAAAAAAAAAAAATGCATGATAGCATAGGGTGTTTCAAAACTCTAAATTGTCCTTAGGTATGAGTGCGACTGTTTTGTTGCCTTAGTGTGGCCTGCAATTGACTGGCAACCAATGCAGGCGGGGCCATGCCTACTGCCCACAAGTGGGCTTCAGCACCCTCGCGACTCTTGTGAGGAAAATGGAAAATTAATGAAGATCTATCTATTCATTTATCCATCCATCCATGTATAGGGTGGCACTTTATCAGACACAAAAATATCCTCTCACCCCAATTTCAGAAATAAGTGCTTCAATTTTCTGCGGAACATACTGGATCATCATTTTTGGTGGAAGAAAATCTTTTTAAAACTACAAATGGAAGTAATATCAGCAAGCAGTCGTTGACCCCTTCTTAAAAGAAAAGTGGTGCAATTGCTTTCACTTGCTGCTCTATGTTTTAATCTTCTGTCTGTGCTTGGCCGTCTATTATCCACACTTTGTTGCTGTCATTGCCATTCAGTAGCTGGGAATAACAGACCCAGCAGGTGCACTGGCCATTGTGGCCACATACCCTTCATTAAGAATCCTCAAATGATTTAGCGCTACATTTGACCTTTTGGGTGCTCCGCCTCTCCGGTGTGCCGCACCCCTATTGTGGTCAATCGATGCACATAAAAGGCCGAAATATTACTCTGATTTGACGGTGTGCAAAGGTTGTGTGTCACTCACAATCAGGTGCTTCCCCCTCTGAAATTGGTACAAGGTTGTCAATGGCATCAATCATAGTGGTGAAGGTGGGTGATTCTCAGAAGGGTAGTTTTTTTTTTCTTCTCTCTCCTTTTTTCAAGGAATATAGAAGCAGTCCTTGGTTTGCGAGATATATATATTTTTGTCCGTAAGCCTAATCGCGAGATAGTCAATCACTACATAATATTGCCAAATATTTATTGCGCTGATGCAGACCGTGGATCCCATCACACGGCCTATCACAGTTATGAAAAAAAAAATCCCCAAGTAGCATTTTCAGGCAAACAAGGTAGCAGTGACCACTGGGCACTTATGGTAGTAAAAATATATAATCTAAGATAGAGAGATAGATTAATAACACATTTCAGTTCATCTCCATGTCTCTAATTTGAACCTCAATAGTAGTAGTTTAGGGTTTGGGGATAAATTCGATTTTTCATGTTGATTACACAATACTATGTTGATTTAGTAAAAGATGAGAATGTTGATGACAACATAACCTCCATGGAGTGGATAATAAACAAGCTATGAGCATTTTACTGTGTAACATCAACACATTATGATCACTCTCGGGCAATACCGAGGTTAATTTTGACACTCTTGTACATTGGAACGCTATATCTGTTGTGTCTGTCCGGCTCTTTAGTGTCTGCGTCATTAACTTTATTGTGAGGTTTAACAGTGGAAGCGTTTGGCAAAGGGCAGCTTCGCACTTGAAGACCAAGTCAGAGATTTGAGCCGCGTTTCAGTTTTCAGATTCAACTCATTGAATTTTTGAGGCAATGGCTACTGCCTGTTAGGTGATCTATGGCATGATGTTTGTTATACTTCAACTGCAAGGAAACCAAGGTTTAAGTTTAAAGCAAAATCAGTTTTTTTCTCCATATTTTATCCCACATATCTCAAGATTCCATTCCATTTAATTTCATAGCTCCTTTAAATTATGGTGCATAAAAATAGAATAATACAGTATTTATGTTTTCAGGCAGTTGCTGTCACACTTAAACAAAAGCCTCTCTCCCCATGATCACAGACATACAAATTGTTTACAGTTATTTGAAAAGTGATGCTTATCACAGATACATTTGTGGACATATTCATTCTCAGGAATAAATAAGCCATATATATGCACCGGGTGGTGCTTATTTACAAACTCCCCACGCTGTCCGTGGTGCAAATTCCTCATTCCTACCAGAATCAACCACGTTATCCATACGAAATGCCCAGTGGCCCCTGAATGGCACCAATGTATTCATCTCAACTTCTGCGAACTGGAAAATAAGATCAGTCAGGGCGCCTTTGACCCTTCCTCATGACTGCCTGTGACATAGAAAGTGTGTATGTGCTCTTGCATAAGTTGCAGCTTTCAGTGTGCTCTATGCTGTGTGCGCGCACACACGTCTGCAGGTATGTGGAAGCTTGAAACAATTAAAAAAGACAAGCAAATGTGTTAATGCTGGCGAAAATGTCTGATAAGGGAACATAAATTAGAGAACATTTTATGAAAGAAAAATCGCTAGGGAGGATGATATTTGGCAAAATATAAACCCTTGATTGCCAAATTTGAAGGTAATATAAAGTTCTTCCAAACATGATATGCAGCAATCGCACGTATTACATAAATATGTTTGATTTGATGTAAGCTCCATTAAAATCTAAAATAGAAATAAGGCCCCTTCAACCAAAATTCAATAAAAACATTATTATTACATATGCATTTCTTTTAATACTTTTCCAAATAGGTTATTATTTCTATCTATCAAGAAAGCAGAGGGACAAATTTTACATCATGACATGTACCATGTCCCAATAATGGCATCCATGATAGTATTGCACCTAAGGTACAAGATGCCTAAAGTCTCTTTTTAACAGGTTAACTAGTTAACTTCCTAACGTCATACAATGAGCTTTACTGGATGCCCTCTGTCATACTACATACAATCTCCATGGGCTCATTAATTTTGAAACACAAGACAGAGACGATCCCTCTAGTAGTCTGCCATGTTGTTGTATATGTTGCGGCTTTTGGCATTTCTGTCCCGTTTTCTTTTGCAAAGTGTATGGAATATGCCTGTGCTGACACTTCCTGGCCACTGCACAATATAGATACTATAGAGCACATGTGTCAAAGTGGCGGTCTGGGGGCCAAATCTGGCCCGCCGCATCATTTTGTGTGGCCCGGGAAAGTAAATTATGAGTGCCGACTTTCTGTTTTAGGATCAAATTAAAATGAAGAGTATAGATGTATATTAAATTTCCTGATTTTCCCCCTTTTAAATCAATAATTGTAATTTTTTAATCTTTTTTTTTGTTTTTAGTTAAAAAATCATTTTGTAAAATCTAAAAATATGTAAAAAAAAAGCTAAAATAAACATTGTTTTAGATCTATAAAAAACTGAATATTCAGGGCTTTTAATCCAGTTCTTTTAATCCATTCATAGAAAAAAAATCTAAATATTATATCTAAAATGGTCCGGCCCATGTGAAATCAAGTTGACGTTAAAGCGGCCCGCGAACCAACCCGAGTGTGACACCCTTGCTATAGAGTATTCCCAATACATTTGTCTATGTTGATTTTATTCCTAATTGCTGTCTTGACTACCTTTTGCACTCCACCGGAGCCTAACTGGGCGCTACAGTACGTCCCGCGTATCGACAGAAAGCGTCAGGGCCCACTGATGGTGAACCTCTCCAGCCGGCAGCCTCAGGATATGAGATGCTGATCATATTTCTATAATCAATTTAGCAGAGCAGGAGGTATAAATCCTGTCCATTCATTGCCACCCACCCCCTCCGCCTCCCCATCAACCCACCACCCCACTCCCTTCGGCCCCTTGCTTATAGTCTGATGAATAATTCAGCAGCCGATGTGGCGAAAGGTGGAGTAAACAAGTCTATTGCCTAATATCCCCAGAGGATGCCAAAGAGAGACGAGCCCGGGCCAAAGAGCTAGCACAGATAGCGGGACTGGAGCAATGGGGAAGGACACTATCTATGGAGAATGGACATCAAGAGTCGACCTGCAGTCATTTGCACTTAGATTGACTCGCAGGGTTTCGCTCAAATGGCACAGCTGGCTTTCTAGTGGCTCTCTCCCCGCAACACATTTGGCAACCATTAATAATAGAATCATGAAAGGACAAACATGAGCTCTGTGAGGCGAGCGAGGCAGGAAGATAGGGAGAGGGACTTCAGAGTCCACCTGCTTCCAACCAACAAAAATGCGGACGAAAGCGTGGCGCGCTCCAGACCTTTTGTGGAAATAATGGATGCGGCTCTGCCAATTGTTCCATTCTGTGTGACTCTGTCACCTTTATTTTGTTGAGTGGGCTTCCAACACATTCATAAAATAGCCCCTCTCAGCACAGAATCCAGAATTCACAGGACACGCGGCGTGCTTACATAAAGAGCAAATGTAATCTCGTACCGTAGTTATAGGTGGTGATTATGCAAGCAGAACACCGCTGATTGATGACTCGCCCCAAATTCAATTATCACTCTCAACACTTATCTTCAAATGAGATTTTAAAGAAATATCATGTTAATTAAAGAGACAAACTGCGTCACTTCACCCATTTTTTAACGCCTGCATGCATCACTTAAGTACGACCAGAATAACCAGAAATGCGTTGCTAGGGAAGACCTTGATGGAACCCAGTGGGCAACCTCAAATACTTTCTCATGCTGTATATATTGCTGTCATATCATAAAAAAAGCATATAAATCTTCACATTTGAGGAAGAGATTTTTATCGCAGCTCCGAAATTGAACAAAGTCCTCGATGCTGAATTTTGTAAAATGGTGTTATCTTTGTTCTTAACTATCGTTGTTTTTTTTTTAAGTCTCTTGCCATCGACAATGACCATGAGTGTGTTTGTATAATACATATTGTGATGTATGTAGATTAAAGACCATTTCTAGATTTATAGTGTTATTTTTGAGCAGGTAATGTTAATGAAAAAAAATCCAGATAATTTTATTGAACTAATCATTAATTTATTCACTCAATTATTAAACAGATACTAGCTAAGTTTTTAGTTGTATGATCAATTCTGCCTCATTTGCACCAAGACAATGAAACAAGGGTGTCATTTGGAGGTCTGTTGTCTTTTCAAATACAATAGAATCAATGACAAACTGCAAAATATTGTACGAGATCAAAAAAAGGCTAAAATGTTGGAAATAAGAGTACACAAATAATTTCCAGTATGAGGCCTCTAGTAACAAAAGCAAATTGGTCGTTCTTGCAATCAACAATAAACTGAATTCTAATGCAAATCACTCATCAATAATGGAATAAGATCTGTTGTCTCATCGATCTGCTCGCCTAGTGGTCTTTGGCTCTCATGATCCTAATGGTGTAAATTGTACTTGGATTAGTACTTTCAAGTAAGCGTGGGTGTTTTAGTGTACAAGAGCTATACTCACTGGCATTGTCTGACTTCCATGTAGGGCGCCAATTGCTGACTGAGCCTCGGTGTGTGTGGAGAACTTGACAAAGGCGCAACCTGGAGAAAACAAAGATGCAAACGGCATAAATATGCAATCAGTCAAGTCCAGTGAAAGTCAACCGTATGTAAATAAAGGATGTGGTAGTGTATCTGACATCATATAAACTCAAAAATAATACAGACAAAAAAAGGAAAGCTATGCGCCTCCTTTCACAGTGGGTGGGCATGACAAGCAGGCTGAGGCTGCAGGCAAAAGATTGCACAGATGAAGCAGAAAAGTGTGCTATTTAGCAGCGCGCGCCTGTCTGTGCATTTTAAACACTGGCATACAACAACACCAAGGTCGATATTTGTGTGGATGGTGCGCAAACCGACATTTCTTAACTCGCTTGTCCTTCAGGAATATTATGGTACAACACATAGGGAGCTTTTTGCCGCCTTTCGACATGTTGCTCATCAATTATTTAGTCGCTAAAGTGAAAAATGGATGACAAAGATATGGAAAATGTATAGCATTTGTTTACGACTGGGAAATAATGCCCTCGTATAGCTATGAATATACATCTTTTGTTCCCGGGAGACTGAGGGGAACAACAAAACAGATCTGATCCCAAGTTGAGACTTGCTTACTTTTTTCCCCCCTAATTATTATTTTATAAGCCATGTATCCCTAATTGTTAGATGGATGGTCTTGTAATAGGAACATTTCAATTGATAGAAGTGCAGAAGTTACTTGAGATACAAGTTGAATGCATTGTGTAACCATAACAGTATCTTAAATCATCTTTTTCAATTGAAATGTATAAAAATGTAATTTATCCATTCCAGCCTTCCCTTAAAAGCTTAGAATATTTCCAAAATTATTCAATGGGAAAAAATACATTCTCTTAAAGAGTAATATAATAATAATAATAATAATAATAATAATAATAATAATAATAATAATAATAATAATAATAATAATAATAACATATTTTAACAGAATATGCAACATTATTAATTCATTAGGGCTTCTTCTGATGTGTGTGTCTGATCCACAGGGGGCAGTGTAATACAATCACACAAACAAACAAAGACGCATTTCAAAATGATAGGGACCTAGTATGTAACACAGTCATGTTTATAATTTTCTTCAATATAAATGAGATATTCATGTGAGTGCTGCTAAACTGCCCGTCGACATGTTTCAATTCAACACCCATGTTACAAAATTGACTGTTCCAGATGAACTTTGTTAACTTGTCAGTGGCAAACATGTTTTTTAAAGGCAAGATGGTGTGGTTGTTTTCACCTCACAAGGTATAACTTTCTTCGTTTTACTACAACGAGTAAAGTTCTCGGCATTTGGAGACGACAATTTTCAGTCTAGTTTAGAATGAAGGCAGTTTTACAGACTGGAGCCCAGCAGCAAACCACATTTGCATAATGTAATCAAAGGTAATAATTGGAAAACATTATTCAAATAAGTCATCTGATACGAAACAGAAGGGAAAAAAGTGATTTCCCACTGTTTTCATTGAGCACCTACAGTGCTGTAGCGTTCGTGGATGCAGAGCACACTGCAAAGTTACACAAAGAGAAATAAAGCTTCCCTGGCCTGGCCCTGTGCACCCTCACAGCAGGGACATATGAATTGTTTTGACATCCATCTTTCCTCCTCCTGCAAACTACTGCAGAGTCACAATGCTCTGGCTTCCAGCCCTTTTAGATATAATTCCACAACAATTTCCATAAGCGCTAGCTGGGGAATAGGCTGCACAGACATGAAAAACAACTGGTCCCTTTGCACTTTGCTATATGTCAGAGGAAATTGATGTCTCCAAAAGTTTGGGGCTGCCTCATGCATGCCTTAAGGTAAAAAAAAGAAACTTGCAATAGCACTGTGGTAACTGTCTTCTATGATGCTACATTGTATGAATTTGAGAAGTTAACTCATGTCACGTACATTTTTCAAGGTCCTTCTACACAACCTCTGAAGGTTCCCGTTAATTGTTTTATGTTTCGTTTACAATGCTAGTTAGACATCACTAGATGTAGATGGTTTTGATTTGGGAACAGCAGGGAGCCACTCTTGCTCTAATTGTTCATTGAGGTGAACATGACACTGGGGATGCACAATCAAGGTCCACTAGATGATGACTGAAATAATTAAGTTTGCTACATATGATCAGATAATAATGTCTTTGTCTTTGGAATTAGTGAGGCTGCTTGCCGCGCAGTGCTCAAGGTTATCCTCACACGCCGTGCTCCGAGTAATGGCAAACAATTGTTTATCATTTCCTATATTTACGGTAGAGGAATTGTGAGAGCAGCTTTTGTGGTAGTCAGAGACTACCCCTCTTTTTTTTTCTTAAAAAAAGCTTCTTAACTAGAGCTCATTTTTGCTGTGTCCCAGTGTTTATTATAGTACATTGAGTTTTAATGGTTGGCATCTTAGCTTGTGGCCTGTAAAAGATGCACTTCCTAATACTAGCACTTAAATAATACTACCTAATATCTAATTTGTAAAAGTAATGTCATGTATCTTTGACTGCTTTTCACTTCTGATTTTCTGCAGAAAATATAAATGCTTCACATTTAGCATAAAATGAGGACAGTGCAGGATTAAAATCTTGGTTTTGCAATGCAGAAGTTGTTTATTTTTTTCCTCATATGAGATACCTCTATATGCTGAGAGAGACTCTGTGATAGCAAAGTCAGCATTTTAAAATGACGTGCACCGTTACTGTATGTGATTAAAATAACTGATAAATTGTTCTGTGCTATCAGCTGTGCTGCTATGGGAATTTAAAAGTTGTATCTATGTACTTTTATTTAAAGCAAGAAATACATTGGTGGGGGAGTGGTTAGCGCAGTTCTGAGATTGAGTGTTCAATCCCAGACATGCATAGTAGGCTGGTTGAACACTCTAAATTGCCCCTAGGTACGATTGGTTGGCCGTCTCCTTGTGGTTTGCAATTGGCATGGATAGGCTCCAGCATCGTGTGCGGTCGTTTGGTCGCCGGTCTTTTGGTCGCCGTCTTTTGGTCGCCGGTCTTTTGGTCGCCGGTCTTTTGGTCGCCGGTCTTTTGGTCGCCGGTCTTTTGGTCGCCGTCTTTTGGTCGCCCGGACCGCGACAACGGGCGACCAAATGACCGGCAACCAAAAGACCGACGACCAAAAGACCGGCGACAAAACAAGGTAAAACAACACCGTCTACGCATCAATAAAAGCCAACAATGGCCATGAGCAGTTTCACTGAGCCGACGTGTGATTGTATAAGAGTTTGTATGTACATGAGTTGTCCCCTTAGGAAGGGACGTCAGTCAGGGTCTTAACAAGTTCTCCAACAAAAAATAATAAAAGTCTGGGATATTTGGAGCTTTTCTTTAGCCTAATAATTAATAGGGCATTAAGTATGACTAAATAGTAATTCACAGTTTGTATTTAGGGAATTTGAGCAACGATTTAAATGGTAATTATCAATAACCTTCCGGGCGACCAAAAGACCGGCGACCAAAAGACCGGCGACCAAAAGACCGGCGACCAAAAGACCGGCGACCAAAAGACCGGCGACCAATCGACCGTGTACCCTCCAGCATTCCCCGTAACCCTTGTGAGGATAAGCGGTACGGAAAATGAATGGAAAAAAATACAGCGGTCTATAAATGCATGAAATCTAGCTATATGAAAGTTTCCACCCAAGAATAGAGTTTCCACAAATGTCTAGCACGTCTTACACCTGAGCAAAACAAAAAAAAACATTATTTGACTAACAGTATATCCGACATGTAAGTCACGTGCATTTTCCGCACAACCCACTGAGTCATTCTTTCGTCAGCGACCTAAATAGAGCTGACAAGTGTGTCACGGTGCCTACCTTTGCTGTTGCCGTCAGGACCTCTTAGGACCGTGCACTCCTCGATGACTCCGTAAGGTTCGAATAGGCGGTAGACATCTTCCTCGGTCTGTTGTTTATTCAGCATCCCCACGAACAACTTCCTGTCCTCTGAAAACAAAGGAATTAAAGTTCACAGTTACAACTTTGACCTCAATTATTATGTTGACGGGCAAAGTCTTGAAGCAAAACAGCCCGAGTCCCGGGGTATGATCTTTTTTTCCTCCTGACTGATTATTTTAATCTGATAGCATTAGCGAGTTCCCTGTTTACGAGCGTGGGGGCAAGAAAGTGGTCAGGACCAATAATGAGGGCGTTCGACACACAAACTATATGTCTCTACATGTGCACATACTTTCGTAAACACTCTCCTAAAAAAGAAATGAAATGATCTTTCATGCATATTGCAGATGACTGTTTCGTCCTTTTAGTTAAAATAGTTTTACTTTTTGCAGTAGTAATGTCAAATTGAGCAATGGTGCCATATGTCGTAACTTTTTATGTACATATAAGACATGTCGGAGTACCCGTCTGTTTAAAAAAAGCATTCCATCTCCTAGTCTCCCTGAAATTGGCTGCGCTTGTCGCCATTCTTTCTCTTCACGGCAGGTTTTAACAAAACTGGGACTGGTTGGCAGGATATATTTTCTCTCTACTGAATGTCACTTTGAAATTACATTTTCAATAAAAGGACTGTCACTAATTCACTTTGGCTAACTTGTTGACAAACATAGCCAAAAACTGCCAAGAGCTTGAGCTGTGATAGCTAAGACTGTAGGTGATTTATAAAATCCCAACCATAAAACATCCTCTGAAAACGACTCTGCTAAAATTCACATGCCTCAGCTCTTGATTTGTTCATCTAATCACATTCATAGCTATTTCCATTTTGAGCAAACTCGTTTCAGGCATCTGTGCTAGATTGCAGAATGAAACTACAGATTGTTATTGCCGAATCATTTATTTAACATTTAGTTGTCTCAACTAACACCCCAGGTACTATTCCAAAACTAATCTCTGCCGCTATGTGGAAACATGGCTCCTTGGACCTTCAGTATCATACACAACACTTAAAGTACTGGCCCCCCTACTGGGTCCCTCCACCCACTACTATTCATCTCCAATTTCTCATTCCTCCACGCTGATTCCACATTTTCCACACGCACTCGTTCGTTTTTTTTCCCCACACAGTTGCCGTCCACTCTTTATCTCTCTCTTACTCCTCAACTAATTGCTGCTGATCCAGTGCTTTTTTGTGTCGCCAGAGAAATATTTCAGTGCGCAGCTCAGCTGAACAATGGCCTCGTCTACGCCTGGCAGGCGAGGCGGCTGAGACATAGCGTGAATACCGCTGACTTTTCAATAGGAGACGACTTCTGTTGAGCAAGGGAGGAGTATGAGGGGGGTGATCTTTACCTTGACCTGACACTTCGTGTTTACTGATGTACTCTAATGCGACAGTGCCGTCGTTCTCTTTAGGCTGGCAGAAGAATCACTCAAAACATGCAGTAGAAACCTTTGCTTCTAAAACTGTGTATCATCATTTCTCTATATTTAAATTGGAAAAGGAATATCTGAACTACTATTAGTAAGTGTAACTTGGTGGATATTAATTTTCTGCAGTCACAACTTTCGACGAACTGTCCGTCGACCAAACGTCCGTTCGACGAAACGTCCGTCGACCAAACGTCCGTTCGACGAAACGTCCGGGGACCAAGTGTCCGTCGACGAAACGTCCGTCGACGAAACATCCGAGTACCCTTTGTGAGCATTTTCCTTCCGCTACTTACTTAGTAATGTTTTTATTTCCACACGACAATATACCATCAAACTTTGAGGTCACGTTAATCCAATATTAAAATTCATTCTAGTACTGAAACTTTTAAAATCAAAATATATATACACTATAATAAATATTATAAAATAATAAAAAATACTTTTGCTTTGGTTTGTAATTGCTGATTGACAGGAAAGGATTGATCCTAAGATTTATTTTTCGATGCCAAAGCCCAACTTGATCAATCATTTATTTCTATTAATTCTGGCAAGCAGAAGATATACATAAAAGCGTGTACCCCATGATATATAAACAGAAGAATAAGTGGGTAATGGACATCTAGGATAGAGTCACATTGAAGCTAAAGGCTTTAGATAATGCATTTCACACAGAGATGCACAGGCCGGACTCTGACCAAAAAAGCGACTCAAGCCGGCTAAGTTTAGCTGCCAAATGAGCATCTCCTCATGTGAAAGAAGCCAAGGGATATTCAGCCAGAGAATGCCACTGATGCATAAGGAGGGCCAAAGTCTGGGGAACCTCACTCCATTTACTTTCTACTAGCTTTAAGTAAATGTACTGTACCCTATGGTTAATCTGCATACAATGGAACTAAGTGACTGACCATAATATGGCTTCTTATTTAAGATGACCCAAAATGAATCCCAGGTTTAAACTCTAATTTCAAACCTTATCCCAGACCTGAAACTACATGCTGAAACTTGACAAAAAAACAGAATTAACAAAAATTGAACCAGATGCCATTCTAGAAATACTAGTAATTGAAATGCCCACCTTTAAACCTCTAATTTGGAAATAAATTGAAAGTCCATTTTTAGCCTGGAACCCAAAATCCTAATTTAAATATCTGAAACCAGTCTTGAAATCTTAATTGAAAATCCTAATTCAAATTTGAGACCAAAACTTTGAAACTATTCAGTGTTTGAAAGAAATAAAGATACATAGATTTTTCTTGGAATAAACCACTGTCTTTTTTATGGCTTATGCAAACTACAGTACAATATTTAAATCTTGGTCATCATAGCAAAAGGATTTATAAGTACTACTTGGTGGAGTTTATGAACCACTTTTACAAGCACCTCAGTTTTTCAGAAACCTGAATTTCATTGCACCCTCTGCTGGTGTCTGAAATGTATCAAATTCCATGTGATCAACTAATTCCTATCCCCCAATGGGTCATGTCATTTTTCTGACCAGAAATAGCCATATTACCACACTGACGTCCAGTTATGGTTTGTCAGCACTGGGCCGCACCTTGCAAATAATCAAGCGTGTCAGAGTGTTATCTGGGGAAGGGGCTTCCCTGGTGCTGGCTGCTTATTGCAAGTGGCAGGATCAGAGGCTACGTATCAGCGTGGACGTGATACGACGTGACATCTGTCAGGGTAGATAGGAGAACATTTATCTGAAAAAAAAGCTAAAAAAGGAAGGAAAAGCCTTGAACTGGAAAATGAAAGGCAGAGATGGTCCTTCCTTCTTGCCGGAGGGGGAATATAAATTTTAAGGGTTGGATGTGGAAGGAGGGCCACACACACACACACACACTCACAGTAATGTTGCACCTTTAAGGATATGATGGTAGTCTGATGCACTTTCTATCACTGTATAAGTTTATACTTTTAAACCTGCACTGAAAAGAAGCTGTTTGCGTTTTACAGTATAAAGAATTGTCTAGGCATCTCTCAGTTTATACACTAAAGAACACATCATTTGAAACCTGAATCCTAATTTCAAACTTCATTTATAACCTAAATTATACATCCAATTTAACGTCCGGGTTAAAATTGTAATCCTTAGTTCAAAACTCATTTCATACCAAGAACCCCAACAAAATCTATTGGGAAAACTACAATAAAGCCTTCAAACCTAAACTGGGAACCAAAACACAGAAGGACTTACTTTCTACCAATATTCTTACATTCATTTCTATCCCAAACCGGGACTTGAATGCCAACCCAAACTTGAAACCTTAATTTAAAACCATTACTGGAAATATCAGACTTGAACCTCAGGCAGGAAACATGCTTTAAAATCGATAGTTGAAACCTCTTTAAAAGTTCAGCCCTGCAATTAAAAGTACACACTACCAAAATATAACTGTACTATTACTATGATATCTATACAGTACTGCACTTAAACTGTAGCTGTACACAATGGTGGGTTACCAATAACAAGGTATGCCTATTGTCAACTACTGAGGCATTGAAAAAAAATAGAGAAAATATAGCAGCAGCAGTGATCCCATGGAAGTCCATGTTGTTTCGCTTTTGTTTCAGACGACACAACATGGCATTTGAACTGCTCTTAGGTGCACAGCGTTTTCTCGCTGTTACATGTGAGCGGCTGGTGAGGAGAAACGGCGCTAATAAGCCACCTCATTAAGGCTACGGAACACATCGGCAGCCTTACAGTTGCCGCTGTCATCTCAGCGGGTTAGCCTGCTGCCTTCAAAAGCTACAATGCTAATTTATTTTCGAAACCAGTAAACAAACTATTCTCTCTCTCTACCCCCTGATCATTTGAAGGTGGACCCTAGATGAAAAAGAGGTGCAATGACAAAAAAAAATGTCTGCCTTCCGTTGACAACATAAAAAGCTCATTATTCAATCATTAATTTGGCAGGATACCCTCACTTGGTGGTACTGCCGAACTACGGATGTTTTCCCACCGATGATCCCTGACCTGCTTAGCATCCGTTTTCAGTGTCAGGGCACACCCAGGCACACACCCATCTCCATCCTCTCGTTAATGGAAACACAAGCCAAGTAAACCACCATATATGTGATAAATTGGATTAAATTCCACTTGCTAAGCACTGCGATCGCATTGGGTTAATTAATTTCATTCCGTCTGTTTTAAAGCCTGAGCACATGCTGACAGTGTTATTGTGTAGCATTCTGCTTATTCGGGGTAGTGTAATAGGCTTGTGAAAAGGGAAGGGATGCTGGGATGGCGTCAGCGATGGTGGGGCGGGTCGGGTTATTTTTGCTATTCCATCCGCAAAAGAATGTGATTCCTATACACTACAATGGCTGGTCTTAAAAGGCTGGAGCCTTCCTAAGCTTATCTTCCTTGAAATGAGGAGGCGGGAAAACCGTCCAAAGCAAAACAAACACAAAAAAGAAGGGATGCTATCTTACTCAGTATATTCAACCATTCGTTATTGCGCTCTTTATCAGCCGAGTAAATATCGTTCATAATTTGCCCTTATCTCCACTGCTGACAGTCACATTTACACTGCTTCTTTTTTCCCCGTTTCCCCTCTTAATGCCTCTGGTGAAAGATGATTGACAATCCGAGTGGAACAAGCCATCGTCATGGTGACTGAGGCATCCTTCCGACAATTGCGTCGTCGCCGTGCCTCCCGCTTCCCAACTGCACAACTCGAAGGTCCTACTGAAATCCTTTCGGTCTTTCTTTGGAAACGATTCCTTTTCAACCATTCCAGTTTATCAAGGACTGCAGGACGCCGTCTGTGTGTGTGTGTTGCAATTTACAGTAGAGCTGCATTCTCCTCACTCTCGCCTCCTGCTTCTTATTCTTGCCGCCTTCTCTTTTCTTCTTCTCGCCGGCGCCACATTGCTATTCACTGAGTCTCATTCTACTGTCCAAAATCCTTAGCAGGTTGCGGCGCTATCTCGGAGGATACAGTAATAAGTCTCTGTGTAACCCAGCTGGAATACAGATACAGCGTATGCACGCTGCATGGATAGTAGCTGAAGTACAGCAAAGTGAAGCAAGTTTGCATGCTCCAAGAAGCACAAATGAATAAGTCCACTCAATTTGCAAAAAGACAGAGCGTGGAAAAAAAGTTTTTAATTGCTTGTATGGACATGTTTTGGGTCTCTGGAGTGCCTAACCAGCCATCAAGTGTAACGTTACACAAGCGAGTCCATTTTGGTGAGCTGGCTCTATCAGAAAATATGTCTTTCATGGTTCCCTTCCTTTACATTTTGATATTTTTCCACTCTTTCATGTATAACGCAGGTCAGAAAGAGTGTGCGGCTTGAAGTTTGACAGCCACGCGGTTCGTCAAACGATCGCTACTGACTTTGAAATTGAAAGTTCATTTTATATGGTGTTATTATGCAATAATCGGGTGAGAACAAGAAAAGAACCGCAGCATTATCGCTACGACCACAAAGAGTGATTACGTACATATAAATTACAGTTGAAAATGTATGTATGTATTTTTGGCAGTTGAAAAAAAATATATATATATATTTTCTATATTCTATTTCTGAGGAATCTACTGAAATCTACCATCCATTTGACTGTTACTCAAAGAATAGTGTTTCATGTGTACTTTATGGTTTTCCAAATTCTGACTACCACTGATGGCAGTATTTCAGCAAGAATGTAACGTTTGATGTATTTTTTTTTCTTCTTCAGTCTAATGTACAAGGTTTAGGAATCACAACTTTAAGTGGAAGACTTATTGTTTAAGTGACAAAAAATGTAAATGCTGCTTCCAAATACTTCCCTGGAATGCCATTACCCCATTAATTATGCAACACTTTATTGGCACAACAGTTGAGTTCCAAGTCCCGAGAAAAGCCTCAGCTGTCACACGATCATTTCGGCCTACCAAAAAAGTCTACATGAGCCTAATCCACATGCCTGTGTTAGCACAACCATTCAGTTAATAGTCTACATTGTAATTCATAGGGAGCTTTTACAACCTGAAACACAGCAGCGAGTCTTTCACAAAGAGACCGTGGGAGGCTGTGGTTGCTAACGGCTGCACACGGTCCTTCTAGCATATCTGCCAGGCCACAAAGCCCGAGATCAAAACATGGTATTTTAGTGAACACGAGCCCCACAGGAAAAGTGCTTCTGCATTCTGAGCCTAAGAGCGGGATCTCACTGGAACGCCTTGTATCCAAAATGGTATTTGAACAACTGTAACGTGTATGCCGTTAAAACATCCAACATTCTGCAACACACCCAGCAGGCTGCCGTCACTCAAATATGGAGCAAACATTTCATTATTGAATATAATCTAATGGACACTATTTTCCTTGCTCTTGAATCAGGGCCATTCCAACTGTGTTCTACAAATCTGTGCTGCCCAGCACTCGTACCATGTAAAAACTCTGGAGTGTGAAAGTGTTGACGTGCATGTGTTTCTGTGCCTCTTTCTTCTTGACAGGCCCACCCCCTCTGTTGCCTGCTCTTTTCTGCTTCCCCCTCATATGAACATATCAGCTGAAAGGAGAAAAAATGAGAGAGAAATTGCTTAAATTATTCTATCTGCAGCATATACATCTCAGCAGATTTACACCCAATATGATAACAAAAGTGAAATATTACTGTCGCCGTATTATACGGCCACACTCATAAATCCTGAAAAGTGCTGTGTACGTGTTGTTGGATACTGTATGTAAACATTTGCAATATGGCAGTCCTATTTATTTTTTCTCCCTTCATAATGCCAACTGAAGGGCATTTTGGCATCAGTTATCATATGGATTTTTTTAAACGCCATTATTGCCTTTCTTCTCTCATTCACACACAGTGGAAATGCCTCCAACCTTTGGCAGCGATTAACACAGTGCCCGCCTGTTTCTTAATTATTTTCTCATCGCTTGGCTGACACTGATTCATGAGGTTCCGGTAGGCACACCCACCAAACAAACCCCCTAACTCATCTTGAAAATGCATTCTTTCATTCCTGCAAGAGTTCACTGATTTCTCTTGTCCATAAACGGGTCTCTGCCCTTACTTTCACCTCAACTCAATTTTGACAATTATATTATGATTGTGCTCACTAGACTGAAGTAAAAATACGATAAAGCAAAATAAAATAAAAAATGACAGTGCATCGCCTTTAAGTTCCTCGCATCTACATATCTTGCGAGTTTCCATTGAAAAAGACAACACAGAGAGCATCACCCCCCCAACAAAAATCCCAATCCTGAATTTACCGACTACACCCTAATCCAAAAATCCATACACCGACTTCGTGACCGGACGTTTGGTCGCCGGACGTTTGGTCACCCGGGTGAATATAATTTTGAGAGCTGGTTTCAACAGTAGATATTTAGATATTAAACTCTCTTTCATGAATATAATTTTGAGAACTGGTTTCAACAGTAAACTCTCTGTCATGTTGTCAAACCTCCGGGCGACCAAACGTCCGGGCGACCAAACGTCCGGCGACCAAACGTCCGGCGACCAAACGTCCGAGTACCCCCTGACTTTACCCAAAACTCAAAAACAACTGCAGCCCAAATCTTAAACATAAACCCTAACCGATATTGTTACTCAAATCCCTAATACCACAACACTGCACAAACAAAATCCAATCATAAACCTAACAACCCAACCCTAATAATACTGAATTTAACCAAAATAAAGTCATTATAACCCCCCAAAAATACCTTTACCTGAATGAGAAAGCCTAACTAACTACCTAAATCGAACTAAACCTCAACTAAATCCATAACCCTTCACCCTAGCCATTTCCCTGTATCCAATCCTAAGTATTAACTATGATCTAAATTGTATGATGCAAAGAATACCAGCGTGAAAGACAGTGATAGTTCTATGCAATACAGCAAAGGATCATTTTGGACAATTGTAGCAGGAGAGCTAGTGAGGATGTTGCCGACTTTGGGCTATCTCCACTCAGGCTTTGTCGCACGTGGACAAAAGGAGCTTACAGGACGCCCTTCATGTCAGCTTTGTCCTGCCGGACTAGGGGGCAACAGCCACCTGCCAGGACCTAGACACCATGGTGAAGGGAGGGTTAGATGTAACCTCCCTCCCTCCTCCAAAAATGAGCATTTCCAATATGCTCCAGAGCAAGTTGAAAAACGTGGA
Organism: Stigmatopora argus; assembly: GCF_051989625.1. Taxonomy (NCBI): domain Eukaryota; kingdom Metazoa; phylum Chordata; class Actinopteri; order Syngnathiformes; family Syngnathidae; genus Stigmatopora; species Stigmatopora argus. The sequence goes on from NC_135394.1 coordinate 11,387,669, forward strand.
GGGAAAATGCAGCGCTAACAGTAATGAGATGGGGATATGGCGCACGAGATAAGCGGGCCAATAAATAGATAGCTATATAGGCCATCGAGCATGTCGTTGCTAACATTTCCATATTTCACTGCACATCTTTCCGAGCATATTTTCACATTTTTTTGTCATGCTGGAAGAAAAAAAACCCGCATAAAATGCAGATGAATGGAAAAGCCAATCGTCGGCAAATCATCCGACCATACATGCAAGTATGGAGTCTTTCTGTAAAGTGTTTTTTTTCAATTAAATGTTTCCCTAAAGGTTTTCAAATTTGTAATATGGCTTTTGGGTTAAGTTTTTCCTGATGCCAAACTAACAAATGCCAATAGATGACGGTATCACTTTTGCTCTGAAGATTTTCTATCAGTAATTTTCATTGTATGAATCATTGTAGTTAATTGGATTGTGTTGACTAATTCATATTCCATTAGATGGGAAAATGTCACTTGGTATAGATCACAAAGTATAGATATCTGCAAATGCATGCAAATAAAATATCGAAATATGAATTCATCAGATGACTTAAACCGGAATTCTGGGTAAAAAAAAACAATAACTAGTTAGATGTGATTGACCGGTTCTTTTTTTAATTGGTTCATGTTTGTCATTATGCAGTGTTGTTCTCCATCACTGCAAGTTAAAAAGTAAAATTAATGAACTTAACGTTTAATAAATAATCATTTGAAACGAAAATCAAATGTAAGCTGCTTGATCGATGAAAAATTTGAATTATTATGCCACTCTTGTTTTGCATTTCATTAGTCTAATGACATCAAAGGCAAATTCAGCTGCAAAGGTGACTTGAAACCAAACAAAAAAGGACAGGAGATGTGCTCTTTTTTAAGATGAAAAGAAACTCTCATCCGGAGTGAAAATGCATGGCCACAGTTATTAATTTGGGTACAAATCATAAGATGGGTTAGAAGAGCATAATAAGCTGCAGACAAAAATAATGTTTCCTTTGAGACCCTTTTTTCCCCTCTTTGCGATAAGTGCTTTGCTATTTTGTACAGGACAAAAAAACTCTATCCTCAGATACCAAATTGACTTTCTTGCAGGTACATTAGACATTTCTTTTCTTTTTTTTCCCAATAATTGCTGCTTTGGTGAAAGCACAAAAACTTAGCACTCAGAGGGCAATGTTGTGTATCATTTGACTCAATACTGAAAATGCTTCTTTTGAACTTGTGTTAAAATACAGCATGCCCTTTTCACAGCTTTCACGAGTCATTTGAAAAAAGATATGTTGCCTTTATAGTCCACCCTACCTCCTGGAGCATATTCAGATATGGCAAAGTATAAAATTCATATAACAGTAAATCAAAAGTTGCACAGGGATACTGGAAAAAGAACTGGGTGAGCCAAAGAAAAGACAAGCAGAACGTAGACCACAGGTGTCAAAGTGGCGGCCCGTGGGCCAAATCTGGCCCACCGCATCATTTTGTGTGGCCCGAGAAAGTAAATCATGAGTGCCAACTTTCTGTTTTATGATGAAATTCAAATGAAGATTGTAGATTATTTCCTGTTTCCTCATTTTAAATCCATAATTGCAAAAAATTTTTACTATTTGAATGTCCAAAAATGATCTATCGATTAGCATGATCGAGAACGCTGTCAATTTATTAATCGATTAATTTTGGCAGCCTAGTTGGAAGACAAAACGGCCCTCCGGATGTAATCGAAACTACCATGTGGCCCGCGACAAAAAATGAGTTTGACACCCCTGACGTAGACTATGGGCCTTGTCTATTTTTTTTAGTAATTGTAAGTCAGGAAGACATGAGTCGTATTGATTGTGCACATGAAAACATTCCGACCTCTCATTTAACATATTAACAAAAGTGTTGTGTTCATCATGGGAGTGAAAATTTTTGTTTAATTTGATGCAACTGGAGTTGTAATTGGAAGAGTCAAAAACAACAAATTCTGTAAACGCCACACGTGGGAATTAAACGCAGAACTATGATCCTATATTTGATGAATTCGGGACAGTCTTCAGGAAAAAACTCCCCAAAATCATATGCTCCGCCTTCCTGCCTGTCAGTTTTGTGAGAAGCCCAGGGCATCAAGATTGACCAATAATTTTACAATAGTGGTGAAATGTCTTGCCATACATATAAACAAACAGCAAGCCAACTGGCAGCCATGTTATTATTATTATTTTTTGGGGAAATAAATATTCAAAATGCTAATTACTCAAATATTACAGAGAATATGTATTTTGCATGATGCTCCTAGTGCACAAGTTCAAAAGTGCAACATGACATGGATATACAGCAGTGAGGTGGCTGGTTTGGCTCAAGGGACGCGTTGGTGGTGGGGGTGGGGGGTTCACAGAAAGGACTAAAATTCTTGTGATGTTGCGTTGAATTCTTCTGACAGCCCTTCCCGTAAAAAAAAGAAAAATATCTTTCCATAACCCAAATTATTGCATGCTTCAGTAAACAATTGTGTCATGAAATGTTCATTAAAAGATATATGAAGCATTGTTTTAAGCAACATGTCGTAATTTGGGCAGTTCAGTTACAATTAAAACAGCCTTTACTGTCCATATCTTTGTTCTTAACAACTCAATGGTTTTGGTCATTATTTACTTAATATTTAATAAAAACAGACATCTTTCAGACAAATCATGCATGCATCCATATTATTTCATCCCGAAGCAGGTTGCTGAATGCATTTGATTGAATGTATTTGTCATCTGGCGTCCCGACATAGTGAAGCATGCTTGATTTGGGACTGCTAGGATGGAATTTATGAATATTAAAGGGCTGCAAATACATATGTGGACATACGCAGGCAGACAAGACCAAACAATGCCAGCGCTGAAAATCCATTATTATTTTCTTTGAGGATAAAATATATACTATATGTCTGTAAGAATTGTTTTATTATTTTTCTACATGTAGTGATCCTGTGTAAAAAAATAATAACAATAATAATTTAAGCTTTAAGACATCACAACAGTCTTCTTACATTAGGCCAGATAACCTTAGGTAAACATAATGTATTTGTGTTTATTATTATTTTTGGGTGTAATAGTGATGTTCAATAGAAAAAAATATGAAAATCCATTGCATTAAACTTAGATTTTTTTTTTCCACCCAAAAAATAATAATCAGAACAAATTGGTTTACCATGCGAGCCACTATGTTTATTTAATAATTACTAATTAATCAATCATTTCTTTAGATTCATTCAAAGACTTTTGATTTTTTACAAGGTTATTTTACAGAATCATCCCATTTCTTGGAAAGTAAATTGAGTGGGTTTACAGCCCTGTAATCGAAAAATGTAGATAAGATTGTTGGCCACAAAAACTGGATTCATTAGTGATTCATTAGTAATTCATCAAAATCTGGAAAGTGCGGATTGAGTTTTCTCTGTGATTAAAAGACCTGTGCAGAAGGCTGAATTTGTTACGCTGTGGAAAAGTTAGGACTCAACTCTCGGGCAGATGGCCTTTTCCTCTGGCCCTCTATCTCCTCCTGACAAACCTTACAGTAAGCATTTTAATTCCCGCTGACCTTTACTGGTCTCAACCAGACACTTTTGCCAGTTGCTTAGGGCAAAAACAAAATGAAATTTCAATTTCAGCTCAGAATAATAAAGAAGCTTCATTCGTTGGGGGAGAGGGGAAGTTTTGCAGCGAGTTGGTGCCTTGTTGGCCTCTAGTACGACGGAGAAGTTTTCTTTCACTGATGGGATGGCAGTCGCAGATAGTCGTGACATGAATACATTCCCATACAACACAAATGGACTCGTAAAACACACAATCATCGCCAGTGCTATCAGTACGAAAGAGGCTTTGTTTGCGATGGAGAATAATGCCAAGTCAGCGGGCTCGAGATGGAACTTTTGGTAAATAGGGGGGAGAAAAATGAAAAATGCATGGAGGGTAGATATACCACACAGTTGTCTATCTGGTCCAAATCATGACATCTCTGGAAAAATATTTGAAAGTCAAAATACGCACCATGACTTCCCACAGCGCACCCAATGCAATCGAGATGTATCGCTTATATGAAGATGCTTGCAGTTTCGTATCCCATAAGCCTCTCAGTGATAGATAGTGCACAATCTGAATTTACATTTCTTCTGCATAGTATAAGCTAGTAAAGTAATGAAAAAACTCCAGTCCTGACTTCACAGTTAAAACACCATTAAGAGCAAGAAAAAAATGTTTTTACCTTTTTATGCGACAGTATTAAAAAAATACAAAGTGTTCATAATGACAAGAGATAGCGGCACAATTATTTATAATTGGGATTGATACATTCTCAAATTTCTATGCGGAAAATGAAAATCAATGTAATTGGATGGAGTAAATGCACAAGCCTACAAATCCTCAAATAAAAGATAACTTTGCAATCCAACTTTTTAAAGTTAACCATTGTGCCCAAAATAAAATGGCTGTGCAATTTGAATGTATTTTACGGCCAGAATGTGACGATAGGACTGATTCGTTCAATTCCCCTCATTGAATATCCTGACTAATTTAATTCCCAAGGTGCAAGTAAAGTTTCAATTTGAATACTTTGAGGAAAATATCCAACTTGATATATTAATTATCAATATGCCTCCAAAATCCATCGAGGGAATACTTACTGTGCACTTGTTTTGTTTATAGGAGGTAGTCATCATTGCCCAAAAACCATGAACAAAACTTACTCAGCACTGAACAAGCATTTCTCTTTCCTCCATAATTAATTCATGCAGTGCCTCTGTTTAATTCAGCTGTCCATTGGGAACAGTGGAAGATAATGTGCCAATTCTAATGAAGGATACATTGTAAACACTCTCTTAGTGGAGAGGAAAAACATGTGCTTCATTCCCCGTTGGATTGGACCGTTTTTGTGAAATCCACCTGGGATTGTTATAAAGGTTTGGGAGAAGAGAAAAGTAACTTTGCCACATTTTTAGTTTAAAACTGAATATAATAAGAGAAAATGACATTTCATTCAAGGATTTAGTGCACTTTTGACATCAGCTGACAGGTAAGTAGCCGAGAAAAGCAACATATTTAATAGTCCGGGAAGACTAATTCAAGTGACATTTGTCATCTGTTTGTTGTTTTTCTTAATTGAAAAGACACCTGATGCAAAGTGTGCAATTTGCATGCAGTATGCAATCCATCTTTCTTGGAAGAAAATTGGTGAACTGAGAAGATGGGGTGTAACTTTGGACCCAATTTGCATATGTTCAGCTCAGGGTTAATAGCTCTTATATTTAAATCCTTTCATGTTGTCTCTAATGGGTAAAGAAATTATGGTGTTTTATTTTTCTTTTACAATTGTTTATTTTAATCCAAGTGGTTTGTTAAATTAAGTTAATTGGATCACGAAAAACCAATGAAGTAGAACAGAACAGGGAGACAAAAAGTCAATTCGGGCAAAGTTCCTCTTTCAATTTCATTGGCATTGTCCAAAGGCTATAGAGAGGCTCCGCCGCTTTTAAATCTAGTAGAAACTACTAATCCTACACTTCCGGCTTGTCTCCATGTGTCCAGGCAATGGCATATATTAGACATAGATGCTTTCTACATGCACAACATGCTGCTAAAAAAACAAAGCATGGGTCAACTTGACAGAATGACAAAACATACAAGTTAGTTGTCAAAGTATGAATTCATGACAACACACAGTCATGTTGACCCTGACTGTATTCGGTAACTACAAACACACACACACACACACACACACACACACACACACACACACACACACACACACACACACGCACACACGCACACACTGCTTTCACAGCTCCCCTTCAGGAAAAACATCCACCAAAATGTGACCCGTTCACATAACCGAGTGAGGGCAAACTGTGAGGCGAGGCTCATCCTCAAATGCCATGTTCTCTTGAAACCACTAGGGTGAATGTAACCTTTTACATTGGAGTTAAGAGTCACTGCAGAAGCAAGCCATCCTGACAGTAACCGCTCTGGGTTAGGGAGGAAGAAAACACTCCCAAATGAAATAATAGTATACAATGCCAGTTCACAAAAATAACCGTCTTATATCGACAAAGGGAGTCGCGGGCGTCTCTTGAGCAATATAAAAAAATACATTCTTGTTTTAAGCGAGGGGTATGAATCAGTGTTGAAATCATTGTTTTTTACTGTCCAAAAAAGTGCGCAGTAGCCAAGATTAATAGCACTCCCTTGCGCACGTATACTTCATAGAAATTGCATTCCTACATCATGGCTTTCAACCTGCGCATTTGTCATTAGCCAGATATATTCTTGATGATACAACCAACTAACAGGCAAACAACTGAGTGATTTTATGCGTAAAGTTTGCTTTGTGTGGTACAGAATCCAGATGACTTGAGTTTGTGAGTGTGTAAACTTCATCTGATTCTACACTGGGTTGGGTTTTTTTTTCTTCCATACAACAATGGCAGAATCAAAGCAAGTAACAATCTTTTGAGATCAATTTAAGAATAGGACTGAGGAGGATTAAGAATGAGGTCAAGTCAAAGATCAACATCATGGTGCATTGTGAACTTTAAAGACTAGTTAAGACTAAATCAAGATCAAGAGATTGAGGGAATGCAAAAAAGGCATTAAAAAGGAGGAAATGTAGGCAGACCATAAAAGAATGAGTTGAGACAAGTTGAGGAGGACGCGATGACGAAAGCAGTGCGAGACTGAATTATAACTAAAACCTGGACCCATTTAAAACAGAGCCAACACCCAAATTTTAATTTCAAGCACAAAAAGTCGATAGAATGAGATCATGTGACTTTTTAGGAGAAAACCAAAAAGCGACTTCAGAATTATTTGATGATGAATGAAGACATCCTCGGTCAAGAATCGTGTTAGCCGAGTGGTGCCAAAAGCAAAAAGCCATCCATCAGTGATGCTGTAAACAACAATCACCGTGAGTAAACACTTTGTAGCTCTAAATTAAATCCTTGATCAGAGGTTTTAGCTTGGATTAATGCACTTGGATCTCGCCAAGAATGATAGACTGCAAAAAAAAAAAAAGAATTAGAAACAAAAGGTGAGCGTGAGGAGGAGGTAAGAGCACTGTCTCCATGGAACCCAGTGATGATGGAGTCTTCCACCCTATGAACTTCTCCCATCTGGTCAACATAAGAGCCACAGAAACACTTTCTATTTCATTCTATTTTTAATTCCCAGGAGAGCTCGACTTTTTACAGCTTAAGCTGAAAAACTATCATAAACTGTCAACACTAAACCCAATTAGTGTCTTTAATAATAACCTTCAATGAACAGCCTACCGTCGAGTGCACCTTTCCACAGCCTCATGTTATAATCCAAACGCTAATCTCATCTCCAGTGAAGCACATGGCCTGATAAAATGTAATTCAGAGCTAACATAGTTTGCTAATCTTCAGTAAGCACCGTGCTGGCAAACGTACGTCGTTTGATGGATTGAAACAAATGGGTGCAACTTAATTTAATTCTTTTCGTTTAATGTTTGAGGCCCATGCAATTTATTAAGTCTCTTTAGAGGTTTATTGGTCACTGACAGCATTAGCCAACACTTGCTTTTGACTAGGGGGTGAGCACAATAATCAAATAATTGATCATTAAGAACATAGTTGTTTGGTTTAGGGTTGTATCTTGAAGCAATTGAGACAAAATAGAGTTCAGCTCTTAGTTGTTGTTTTTTGTCAGGCTTATTTTTTTTGCATAGTTTTACTCAAAGTTGTTTTTTGTTTGTTTACTCCTCTCCTTTTTATAATGGTAGTGCTTTAAGTGACTGAATTGGAGCCTATCCCAGTAAAATTTGGGTAAAACACAGTAAACACCCATGACTAGTAACCACATACACGCAAAACCAGAGCACACACAAAAAAAAACCTCCAGGGAGGTATGCCTGAAATAAAATTCAAACTCAGAACCTCAAGTGTGAGGAGACATTCTCATCACTATGTGAATTGTACATTTTCCAAACCGTCCTTAGCTATTTAAGTTGTTAGCCTTAACTCTTAAAGCATGCCAAATTATTGCTGCCACTTTCTTCAGGTTTTTTTTCCGTGTTCTACATTTTGTGTCGCATTATATATTAATGTTGGACATTTTAGTCATATTCTCCTGGAATACAGACTTCTTCGAATAAGCCTTTCAACTAACAACCCTTTCCGAATCTAACCTTCTCCTGAAAGCTCGTTTCTCTGAGAAAAATGGGAAAGGTAACTCCCAGGCTGCGGAATGGAAAAAGCCTCCAAATAACTGTTCAAGCGTGAACGCCTGAACGTTTTACTCCTCCAGCAAAGGGAACCTTTCAAGGTCCACAGATGGTGAAATGTTATTCTTCCAGCTTTCTTCTTTGTCGCACAACGCAATCTGAAATACGGCGGTTATAGCAGTTTAGCGAGGGTTCCATTTTAAAATGGGGGTCTTTCATATATTTTGCACCATTCACACCTGCAGGGAGTCTCACCGTGTCTACAGGCTGGATCAAATTGCATTTCCCTCCCCTCTTCTACATGAGATGTTCCATCTTTATCTCCCACAGTTTGCCATCTACTGTTTGACATCTGATCCATCTTTAAAGTCCCGCATGCCAACTCCTCTTACCCTCTCCTTTCATCATTCATCTTAAATACATAAAAACAAGCCCACATAAATACACATGCACTTTGATACAGTATACGAGAGGTTATTTCTTCACGCATGGCAATTTTATCTGTCCTATGTGTTACAATAGCTTTCTTTAACGCTTGTCGTTTTGGATGCTATATTGCCTCGCTGCGTAATTTACAAGCTCTGGGACATGTAATCAGTGTTTGCGCTGCTAGATGCCTTATCTGGAGTGACAAATAACTGTTGAGCTGCAACAAAAACAGCAGATTGCCTTCCCCTAATGCAGCAGCGCCATGAAATGAAATAGCGGGGAGACACACAGTATAAACTGCTCACTTAACGTGCTCCAAAACAGTTTCCCTCCATCATATTAGGGCTGTTAAATGGGGCCGACTTGTTATGTCTCCCCTATAGGTGAAGCTCATTGTGGGAATACTGGGAGACTTCTCGCTGCAGCTCATAAAAATGCATTTCTCTAAAGTACCATCTGCTGATTGTCAACAACAATATTGAGATATTGTGTGGATGTTCCAATACAAACAGTTGACGACTCTTTCCTTGAATAAATGTTAATAAGGGTACGTGGAAAGCGCAAAATCAATAGAGGTTTAGTAAATAGGCATCATGAGCAACCTGAAAAAGGATAATTGTTGAAAAGCAGTGGTGGTTTGTGTATTGGGTACAATTTCCATTAGAAAGGATTTAATCCACTTCTTAATTTCACCACTATTATAGAAACAATCAATAAAACAATGCTATTCAACCACAAGTAAATGTGTAACCAACTTTATCTGGAGCAGTTTAGAATCAATATCTGTCTAATAATATACTAAAATGAAAAGTTTAAACAAAAAAACACCACATGATTTGCTTGTGAATTTAGCTTGCTCTGTCAAACTGTTATCAGCCAGATAGACCTATGAGGCAAATAGGAAACATGACTCATTAAAGAATGACTTCCATTGCTATTGATCTATGTTACATCGCCCAATAGGACTTATTAAAAAGGATGTGGTCGCAAAGAAGTTGAAATCTTATTGGATAAAATGAGAAGAATCTAAAATCACAATTAAAGGGACTCCATCCAAGAGAAACATTGCAATATGAAGGTAGTAAACTCATACCTGTCAACCTCTGCCCATAACTGCCCTTATAAATGATTATGATTCCCCTTACAAACCCCCCAAAAAACCTTACAAACACCGTACGACTCGTACGGTGTTTGTAAGGTTTTTTGGGGGGTTTGTAAGGGGAATCATAATCATTTATAAGGGCAGTTATCGGCAGAGGTTGACAGGTATGTAAACTACATTTTCAGGTCCTTGAATTGCTTACCGACCCATAAATTGTCAAATCAAAGCCAAATCATGTGTTTTGATGCATTATTCCAGACCGCATAGTAAAAAGGTTCCGAATGTCGGCTGATTATTACATTAATATTGTGTTGTAACTTTGATGCTGCAAGGTGAAATGTCATTAGATTTGTACTTTACTTCGTGCTCCATTTACAGGTTTGTCTTGTGTGTCCTTGTCTTCCCATCAATAAAGGCGGAAGAAAATGTTTCATCACTGTCACACATGATAGACGTACCTGCCAGAAGATGTGGCCCAAAATTATCGTACGTCCAGATACATTTCGGGTCTTGCCATTAGATTTTTGAATCTCTGAAAGTGACCAAATTTGGCCAATATATTTACCATCAGTACGGTATATTTTATTTGCATCGGTTTTTCTTGATTGAAATCAGAAGAGTTAAATGTGATGCTGCTTTTATGATGTCAAACTATTTAAGGAGCTCTTACAACACACCAACCAGAAAAGGAAACACTAAAAAATTCAGTGTGTAGAGTGCTAAAATAATGTACGGCTTTGTGGAGATATGGCAACGGTTAACAATTGGATCTTGCAGCTAGAGGCGGCTTCTATTTGGGGAGGTGTATGCAATACGAAAAAGTGTCAGAAGTTTCTTTCTGAGACTTCTGTCTTCACTCATCAGCAAAAAAACAATAAACGTGTGTTGCTTCACATAAAAATAAAAATAAAATCCAGCTGGGATTACTTCAGTCAGCAAATGTGTGACGAGCATTTTATGACAACCCAAGCTTCACAGAGTCAGATATTTGTGGATTTTTATTTAACCTCCCTCCCTCCCTCTGCACATCACCTACCTTCAACTCCAAGAGACAATTTCGACTTGTCCTTGGCTCAAACGCAGCTCTACTTCAAATGCTTTTTTAGATTTGGTGCACCCTCACATCAAAGAGACCAGGAGCTTATTTTCAAGTATTTTGCACCCTCGGGCTACAGGAGCTACTTCTGAGGGTGCTGTATTCCCCCCACCCCTCCGTAAATAGCTCCCTTTTCTGTTGCCAAAGAGCAATCTAGCGGAGGGGCTGTGGGCACTGGCTGCCGTGCTCAATCACGCCGCATAATAGTTCTGTCGATTGCTTTCCTAAGGTGTTGATCAGTAATGCTCACAACAACTTAACCATCCAACACTGCTAGGGCAAAGGCACCCAGGGTACGCTCTCGCCGCCTTTGAAAGATCAAACTTCTCGTCATGCGTTTGATAGTGTTACCCACTGATGCGCTGGAAGTTTCGGAACATTCAGAGACCCTTTTATCCGATTTTCCTTTGATGAAACCAAGGAAAATACACACTCACACACACAAAACGAAAACACTGCGCTCATATGGATAACTGTACTAGTTTAGAAAGATAATGTTAAAAACCAGCTCTGGTTCTGAGGACACTTGTAAGAAAGCCTTCTTCTCACTCGACATGTATGGCGATGTTCAGCATTCCAGTGCTTAGCTGTGATTAGCAACCATACACCCCAAACCATATATAAAAATGAATTTAAATCCCCTTCTAAAAGCCATAAAACACCCATATTGACTCGGGGCTGCCAGGCTGCCGGGTCTGTTGCTAATCAGTTCTCTCCATGCTCCATTTAGCCTCTACATCATTTAAGATAATACAAATAAAATAAGTGTTAACATGAAGGCGTGTTGGGAAAAAAAAAGAAGCCAACTGTCATCTTTTGCAGTAGATTACCCCCACCCCTCCTTTTTTCTTCCATATTCCCACGCCTGCAGTGCATTTGTGCTGAACAAATTCCAGCTAATTACAAGGCAAATGGTACAAAATGTGCTCCGTGACCATTGGAATCCTGTTTGCTATGCTCAGCAAGGATGCATCACTCATCACGCCCACACAAGCACATTAGCAAGGCCCGATGAACCAACACAGATAGATATAAAGACTCCTGCTAATACCATACACTATATCTAAGACACAAAAGCGTTCTCTCTTCATTGCCAGCACATATTTTATTTATTTTTTTGCTTTACACCCTCTCACGACTTTGGGTGAACGAGTTCTGATGAAGCACTAAATGAAAGACTTTGCAACAAGGCAAAACCGCTTGGTAGATCTAATGACATCCCTAACTGTTCCCGCCATCTGCCTGACACGAGTTGGGATATGAACCACGCAGCCGAAAACACGAACAAAAAAACGTATAACATGGACTGACCCTCACCTGCTCTCCACCCTGTTCCATTGAATAAATAAGAGGTTTCAAGCAAAATGGAGTGGAGTAGTTTGGTGAAACCAACAGAGGTGCTGTTGATTTAGCCTTGGATAAATTGCTGATTCAATCATTATACTATAATTCACCAGAATGTGTCTGTCTGTATCTCTGTCATCTGTCTGTCTTAGCACTTTGTCAAACTTGGTGGGAGATTGCATCTTGAGTAGAGGAAGATGTTGGTAGGCCTATATAAGTTATGTTTCACGTAATTGATGAATAAGTTGCCTCAAAATTGCTAAAAAATAGGATGTTGTATACACTATAAAGTGTATAAAGTCTAGTTAAGACTGTGAGGGTGAATGGTTGTCCGACTCCTAGTGTTCAGTCAGAGATTGCTAAGCATCCCTCCATCAATAAAACAATTCATTGTTTAGCATTCAAAGATAAAAAAAGAAAAAGTTTTCCTATCCCGGTTAAGCTTAGACCAGTCTCCACAAAAGAATGCATATGTGGAGACAATCACAAGTTTACCTCACTGGACAATTTTCAAATAAACAATTGAGTTAGAATAATGAAAATTTTATCTATTATTTCATTCACAGTAAATTTATGGAGGAAGATAACGCCATAGCCTTAGAACTAAATGAAGTGATTTAATTTGTGGTTTGTCAAGTAATCTATTAAAAACATACATTATAATTAAGTAATTAAAAAACAGGTGGCCAGATTAGATGTTTTCCTTTTTCTTATCTTGACAACCATTACTCCCCCCCCCAAAAAATATAATAATAATAATAATAAAACCACAGTGCATCTAACTTCACTCAATTAGCTTGGGTCGTAGAAGTTTGTTTTTAAACACACAATTGACAAAATAAGTATGCTTGTATGCTTCCTCGCTGGATAGTTGCAGGTCAAGGTTCTCAATTCTACATTTCTTGTTAGTATTTAGAAGAAAATATATAAAAATATTTTTACATAAACCTACAATGACCTTTACCCAGGTATTATGTAATCTTTTTTAGATCGCAATGCTTATTAAAATGCTACACATCAATTTGAGGGGCAGGGGGAAGGTCACACACAGCAGAATAAATGGCGAGGGATTGACAAATCTGGAAAGGAACGAGTTTTTCCTATTCATTCGCAGAGTTCCAGAGGTGCAACGTCCTTCAACAAAGTAAACACAATCTGACAAGGCCCGACAAGACACACAAAAGGCACAGCGTGGTTCTGTCTGCACAAAAAAAACACAATGTACCTCTTTGCCTGCATCATAATCTTTCTTATTCTCTGCGCTAATTCAAATCCACATACTCCCGCCAACCCCAATTCAAGTGGTTTCTTCATTCTTGCAGCAATGCCCACACAACTTTGTGAATTCAAGATGTCAATCATGCCCACAACTAAAGTATTTCAACTTTAGATCACAACATGTTTGGATACTAGTGCTGGTCTCCTGATAACGCCCAAATCCTTGGTCCAGGTTGGAAAGCAAATTGAAAACTGCGAAGCCTATCTGAGAAAAGATTAGCCCATTTTCCCTACATGCTTTAATTGCCGTAATCACAAATGCAGATCACATCTGCAACTAATTGATGGATTTGTCAAGGGAACAGCGAGTGCTTGGATTCCACTTTGAGTGCTTGTTTATAGCAGGAGACGGATGCTTTTAACCCTTTCCTTTCTTAGAGGACTTCAGAAAAAGGTAGGAGGGAACCAGAGGTCTCAACCATTAGTTACAGTTGGAAGAGAGTGGTTCATGCATCTCCTCATTTTTTGAATGCTGAAATTCAATCATTCAATCAAATGTCGCTAAAGTAGTTTGATAAAATACATGGCATAAAAAGCATCACGGCTCCTCACAAGAAGCTCACTTGTAAAACAACTTGCAAAGAATTACTGGATGTGGTTGTATTTGGTGAAGCAAATTGCGCACCTCTATTTCAAGTGAGTGTAAACAATTGTATGTCCTGAACCCTGAAGTGACCCATTGTTTGGTTCCAAGAGGACAGTAGAGATTTGCTCTGTTAGACAGAAGATCTCAAAACAATGCAATTTCTCTTCTTTCTGGCAAGAAACAATGGAAAAAAAAAGTTTTTCCCAGATATTTTTAATGGTAAGAAGAATATAATAGATCTGCAACAACAGTATTACAAATCCAAATCCTTTTAGGAAAAAGTAATCTCTCCAGGCCATCTTGCTGCCAGATATCTATCTTATTAGACCAAAATAAAAATGGATGCTTTAATTGAATTTTTTCATTAGTCTCCAAACAAAGGAGAACAGGAGGGATGTTCTCTTTATAACATTAACCTAATTTTTCTTACCAAAACTTGGAGATTTGGAAACAAGAAATAAAACCTGACAATGTATTTTTATCCTGTGATACTTATTTTAAAACATGTTCTGTACATTTGACTACATTTTGAAGACAAGTTGGCTTTCATAAATGCTCATATTATGACAGCATTTACACTGTACTTACAGTATCATACCTGTCAACTTATACGTTTTTTGATCATTTCAAATTGTGTACGCCGTATAACAACTTTTGTACGGGATTTTTTTAAAGTACGTTTTTTGTAAAACGGATCTCGTTTTATGCATTTCGGCTCTAATCCGGATCGTCTCGGTCACTGGTAGCCGTCATCGTCAACTGCTAATATTGTCATGCTTTAAGCATGATATGCGCACACGCATTCCCCGTTATTTAAGCAGCTATGAGTCATAGCGCTTGGGTCCGAATACATTCACGGTCGCGTCACGACCTATGCGGCGCGACCATAACACTTTTACGTGCACCCTATGTGAGTAAATATGTGCCGCGTTGCATTTGTACGGTTTTCTATTGCTTAATACGGGGAATTCCAATCATTAATACGGGGAGGAATTGGCCCAGGTTGACAGGTATGCAGTATATTTTAAACATATTACTGCAACGTCCCCAGTTTAACACTGCAATGAACAACCTGTGGTTATCAACTCTCACTGACTACAATAACCCTACATTACCCAACATAGAAAACCAGACAAAGAACATCAACTCCAGTGGTGTTAGTAACATCATGCAAGATTGATCTTGACAGAACGTTGAGAAACATAAAGGACTCTTCAAAAATCATTGGACCTGGTCTGTTCAAATGTCTTTGTTAATTTTTTGGGAATCTGATTTACAAACTGCAAACATGTATAAAATGCAAATTCAGAGAAATGCTCTCCGGAGTACTCTGTCAGCTGCTTTTGTTTTATGATTGTTGTTCCTTCTTAAAAGAACATTCAATCATCTTCAATCTTATCCATAAGATAGCATCTTTCAGGACACAGAGTAATGCCTGCATTGTGCTTACTGTGGTCGTTGTTTTGAACGTTGATGTATTGCTCCCTTTAGTCAACATACTGTACGTGTGCTTCATTTACATTCATGCTTATCCTGATAATAAAGCTCTCAATCCAGGAGACCCTGCGGTGAGAACAATGAACCCAATTACCTCCTGCCTGCCGCCTGCGAGATGGGATGGCAGACTCCGAGACAGATGGGAAAGGACCACAGTCGGCCCGGCAACCCCATCACATTCATCGGGCTCGTTTGCAGCTTGCCCCGCTCCGCTTGCGTGTCCTGCACTAACTTATCAACGGGCAAGGGTCAAAGAACCCACCATCCTTACATCACATGCAGAAAGGCATAAACAAACACCTTCTACATCCACACAGTTCATGGATCAGGCTGGAAATAAACAAGATTTCATAAAACATTGTACTTCCGTCTAGAGCTCATTTTTTTTAAAAAAGCGTAGTTTTGACCTAAACCGTTTGGTGATTACAGTTTTCTATGATTTCCGATGACGCATTCCGCTAGGTTGTTTATATCTCTGTTATTTTGCTAAGCTCAACTATGTGCTTGGTGGAACAGTGTGTTCTATTCAAAGTAATTTTGATGATCCAGAAGGAAATGAGCTTGTCCATCAAGGTCATTTTTTAGATGCCAGATCAGTTAATTTTCTCTTCCACAAATGGCGTCTGTAAATCCGCCTACTTTTGCTGCCTGTTCGACATTTTCAGGTACATGACTCCCTGACAGACACAGGTTATCATTTAGAGTCAACGTGTCCTTGCCACACTTAGGTGACGGCTGTAAGCACTTGACACGGGTGTTACTTCAGTCAAAGTGGCCAAAGTCAGCCCTTTCAAAATGGCTCGTGTGACAAGAAAAAGGCCAGCTTTTTATTTTCTGGCATTGAAAATTCAAGTTGGTGACCACTGTGAACACTTCAATAAGGTGAACAAAAAACTATCTCTTACCTAAAGTGGAATTAATTAATTCATTACAATAAATTAAATAAAAATGTTTGTATATGAGCATATGGACTGAAACGCTTGAGGTGAAACACGAAAAACTAAATTAAATGATGTGAACAGATCTGACACCTTTTTCCTCTATTTTTCCACTGTTTACGCTGATCTTGCTTCCTTGAACTTCTTACCGTGCTGCTTACCTGTCTCACACACACACCAAGTGTAAAACTGCTTAGTTTGCACTGTAACATTTCCCACCCCAACTGTAACCCCAGAATACTTCATCAAAATGCTCTAATAATAGAACAGTGTCTGTCTGATAAACCCAACCACACGTCCAATCCGAAATTAAACTTAAACTCAACCATGTCGTTGCAGTCTCTTACAGCCCCGTCTAACTCTTTTAGGTTTCTTTAACTGAAAAGTACAGTGCATCCATGCCAATGTGTGAAATGTGAAATCCTTGTTCTGTTGTGTTGTTTTGGAAAAGAGGGGGATGAACTGCAAATTACCTTTGCAAATGAGTGAGATAGAAAATGCAACTTATAATGATCCGGGATGTTGCAGGGAAAGGTCAGCTGAAATTGCAACAAGCGTAATTAGTTGCTTATCAATAATGTATCTGACGATTCAGAGGCTGTGCGGTGTGTTTGTGTGCATCCTGCATGGATGGATGCAAAATAACATCCCCACATACCTTTTCAGACACCCTTAACATAAAAAACACCTTAATACCACTCAGGGGAGCAACCACAATCATTATCAGGCATATACCCCAATCACCGACTAAAATACAGAAGTGGGTGGAAAACTGTAAGAGACAAATTGATCACTGAGTCAATTCTTATTGATCACTGAGGTGAAGAAGGTGTGAGCCATAAAGAATCGGGCATTTTGCATAGAAAAAATATTGTAGGATTGTACAAGGTTGGTATCTCAGGCAGTCAAGATCTAATAATTTTGAAGCAGACCACTGTATATATCTTGCATGCTACAGCGAAATATCAACTCTGACTGTGAAGGAACTAAAGGATATTTGGGTAATACCATACCTGTCAACCTCTGCCGATAACTGCCCTTATAAATGATTATGATTCCCCTTACAAACCCCCCAAAAACCTTACAAACACCGTACGACTCGTACGGTGTTTGTAAGGTTTTTGGGGGGTTTGTAAGGGGAATCATAATCATTTATAAGGGCAGTTATCGGCAGAGGTTGACAGGTATGTTACAGTCTGCATTTTTGTTGGTGGGCCAGTCCCAAATAAAAGTACGTAATAGTAGTATTATTTCTTTTTTTTCCCCAAAAAAGTCTACCTATCTTGTTTTTAAGGAAGACTTAGCCCTAGTATTCTGCTGCATTTCAATCTTAATCAAAGAAGTGGCATTCAGAGAGCTATGCAAGAGTTTCTCATATATTCTTATAAGGTACATAACTTCAAGTTAACTTCCAGCTTCATTCACAACAATTAAAAAATAAACGAACAGGAAAACTCATGCAAACTAACTCTCAGAAAAATGAGTAAATATTGTGAGGGCATTTTTTTAGTACATCAAATGAATATTCATGTAATATGGGTTGCTCAATGCGCAGAATAATAGCAATATTAGACTTTCACCATTCAAGTCTGAACAAAACACTGAGGACTTATATATCCTGGCATAATGCTATCAAAGAATACTGATTTCACAGTCAAATCAGAAATATTCATCACAGCCTAATTGCTAATTCAACTGCACAATTTTGACATTCATGTGCCAATCATTCAATTTAGTATAATTGCACTTGTGATTTCAGTAATTACATTCAAACTGGCTGAATACCAATCACTCATTTGCTGAAGGAAGTTATACAAAAATGTATTGGGAAGTTTTCAAACTTCCAAACATCTCATTGCAATTTTTTTTTACACTTTTTTTCGAGTTATTCTTCCATCACAATCAAGTGGTGTTAGAGCTGGGTGCTGACTCGGAACCAAAATAAATAGAACTGGGGGCGAAATAGAAAAAAAAAGGGCTGGGAGAAGCTTTTTGCAAGAGAGCACGGCGCTACAGTGGGGACGACACCAGCTGAAAGGATTAATGGTCCCAGGGGGGAAGCCAAGGTAAGGCTACTGCTCCCGTTTGACATCTTTGTACTTGTAAGAGCACAGAAATTAGCCGGGCGACGCGGTGAGTAATGGCCACGCCGTTTCCATCAGTCCCACTTAACAACACATACAAAGCCACCGGAGGAAAACGCAGAGTAGGAGGAAAAAAAAAAGTTCTCTTTCCTATCTGAAAAGTTGTTCTGAAAGTGAAAAAAAATATGTTTCAATTGTGGTGGCCTTTTGGATTGCCGCCTCAATATGCATGTGCTGTTCTCCAATCTGGCTTCTTCTTGACCACATGCATACATATTGAAGTATAGCTAATAAATTATGTATTCCCCTTGAATGGTGTCTTAGAAATAAGAGGAAGAACATACCATACCTACAGTTTAGGACATATTGTATTCCAAGATTGGAGTTTATTCATTCATTCATTTTCTGAACCGCTTATCCTCACAAGGCTCAGTGAATGAGAAAGCTTAAAAAGACTTTCATTTGTAGGCAATGCTTACACAAAAAAATCTATAAAAGTAAACACAAAAGAAGCCAAATATTATTTCTGGTTGGGAATAAAAACCAAACTACGCAACATTTGCCATCAGGGATGGATGCTCAGTGTTGCTTTACTGTTTACAGTAAATACACAGTGATGTTGCACATCCTGTTTCGTTCCATTATGAATGAAGTTGAACCTTCATCACCCCAACCCACTTCAATCCCATAAGTGAGTCCAAGAATACCCACAACATCCTGCCTGAACAAAACCCAAACTTCTCTTCCTGGTTGTTGGCAGTCGGCTCCTCGTGGGGTCAGAGCGAAAAAGTTGGGAAAACGCTATTCTTCTTGGCTTGGAATGCCTGAATAATGAAGGGATGACAGGCGACGCATGGGGATGTCCCATCTGTCCAAGATTCAACCTCGTCCCGGTGCACTAGTTCCCACTAATGACCGGCGGCCCCCGACTCTCCCTGGTTCCCATGGGGCAACAGCTGCTGCCCTCCCTGGCTTGTCGACAGGCTTTGAAAGCGTGCTGGCTGCGCTCCCCTGCCTCGCGAGGACTAGGGACAGGCTTCCTTCTTGTGCCAGCGAGGTGCCTTAGCCTGCCGAAGACCGTCCAGCCAATTACTACCAACCGCATGCCAAGCTGCCGCTCTAATGGAAGAACCGATGCACTCACGGTCAGGTGGGCTCACAAGTTTACAGCCAACACTTCTACCACAGATCTCCCAAAATGAACTGAGAAAGACCTCAACCAATGGCTAAAATCTAGCGTATTATAAATGTCTATGTTCATTAATGTGTCGTCCTTCCCTTAAATAATAAACTCAAACTCAAGACCAGTTACAAATGGGCGAATCACAAAATATATATATTTCTACCATGATTTTCCGTTAAAGAAAATGTAGTTGTATTTTATAGTTTTCCATTTTTTTAAAGTAACTTTCTTGCAACCACAGCTGCTGATGTTTTCACTGTAAATTAGGACTTTTAACAGTGTACAAATTCCTTCAAGAGTCCTTGATTTGTGTCCTCCATTCATTCTTTGCCAGACACCGGTGAGGATTTAACTTTACACTATTTGCAAGGGAGAGAAAGCGCTTTACAGGCAAAGTAGGGCCCATATTCAAGCATGCAAGAGAAGGCGGCTGCTAAGCTCATCATTCAGTCCACGTTGTGTCAATTCAGATAAGCGGCGGAACCGCCTGCAGTGCGTCTCGCCTCTATCCTTGCTTTAACATATACTTTAGCGCTGATCATTTGCACGTCATTTAGAGATGCAATTCTGATTCCAGGCGCAACATAAACAGGGCAGTCTAATACATATAAGAGTTGAAGTATGTGATTGTTTAACGAGGCGATCCAAAGTCAATGCCGCCATCTATTAAATTTTCTATCACTTTACATAAACAAATATGATTCCTCGCTTTAAACAAGACAAACTATGAATGTATCCATGCAATTCATGTCCAGAGTTTTTTCTTAACACACAATCATAAATAAATAATAAAATTGGCACAATCAAATGGCCTAATCTCTTTTTCTTCGACTTTAAGAAGCAATTTCTGTAAGTCTGCAGAGCCGACTTTCTTCTAACAATGCGTTATCAAACAGAAAAACAAGAGAGAATCAATAAGACCTGTGGCCATATATAATTTGCAGGACCAGCACCTGCCTGCCAACAAAATAAAATCTGTATTTTTTTGTATTTTGGCCCCCTTTTCCCCACATCTCCTTTCATCTATGTTGAATTCAAGGATACTGGACTATTTTGTCTGAACTCGATGTCCATTTTATCAAAATCCTAGCGTGTGGCATTGAATGTATAAATCTGTCTGAATGCGCACACACGGAAGGCCAATAGGAAAAACCTTGGATAAACTTGTGAATGTGTTAAAGCTCAGCTGGGACCTGTCAGAAGTTTGCACCAAACACTGAAGAAGAATCTACATTGTGCATTGGGTTTGTGTTCATCTTTTTCCAAGCTTGCACAGTTTGTGTATGCGTTTGTATGTTTGGCAGGCAGCGGGGCGTCTTGGCCGGCCGTGGCGCTTCTCACTCTTGGAACCAGCTGGGTCCTGCTTTCAGCGTCCAAAGCACTCAGTGTGGACCACATGGTCTCGCCCCCACTCTGGAAGATGCTGTGCATCAGGCTAGTCAAGCACCGCACATAATCCCGCAGCCATTACAGTAGCCATCAGAACACACGTGCAAAATGCATAAGAGATATGATCTGCTTTCCACTTTGAACCGCAAGACAACCATTCGCCCTCACACTCGTACCTAGGGGCACTTTAGAGTTTTCAACCAGCCTACCATGCATGTTTTTGGGATGTGGGAGGAAAACAAAGTACCCAGAGAAAACCTACGCAAGCCTGGAGAAGATGTGCAAACCACACAGGAGGTCCGACCTGGGATCAAGCCCAGGACCCCAGAACTGTGAGGCCAGTCCTCCATATTACAAGTGATTCTAATTGAGTTAATGTAGCTCATTGTGCTTACGTTTAAGGTTGGTTGGCCTGGTGGTTAAAACCACAAAATGATCAATATTTCATTGAAGACATACAGTACACAGACAAGTGCATGTGTTATAGTGATAAGGAACATCCATTGTTTTGCTTTATTTAAATTGTTTGTTTATGACTGTCAAGTTGTATTTACCACAGTGGCTTAAAAGCTTAGTATATTTAATTGAAGGGAGAGCTCTAGAGTAGTAAAATATTACGGCTACCCCTAATTGTGAGTTGTGAAGACTCGGCAGGTTTTCACTGTTCATTTAAAAGCATGCTTCTTTACCTATTTCCCAGAAAAATGCAATAAAATGCATCGAGGCGGATCTTTTTAGTGTCCGGGCTTCTCAACTATTGGTTTATATATATATTTTTTATTTTTTTTACAGCCGACTTAAGTCATATCTAATCAAAACAGGTTCTCATCAAAAGTTTATAGTTTGATTTAATCATCCGTCCAACTCTCAAACCGCTATGTACTGTATTATGTAAAAACATTTTCATATTTTGTTGCCTTTCAGAAAAAAAAAACAAGAGTTGAACCTCCTGAACTGTGCAATGCTCCCAAGAGACTCTTTTTTTCATGGCTGTTTCTTTCTAACATAAGAAGAGGTCACAGAAAGTGTTGCAGATGAAGATACGCAAAAGGAGAGAAGCAAGATGTTCCAAGGTTGAGGTCACGTGCCTGGGTACTTGCGGTGAAGCTAGTGCACATCCCTTGAGCTATGTTTACCCTTTAGGAAACTGGGATGAGTGTAAGGGTAAAGGCTAGTAAAGGAATATGTTGAATTGGAATGTCAAATGCAAGCAGTGATGAGATTCACCGCCAGAAGCCAGTGCAGAAAACATGCACCTGTGTCAAAGGTAGACTGATCTTTGATTAGCAACACTATCGTTAATGTCATCCAGGTAGAGCTTGTATTCCATTTTCTACTATCTTTTGCTCACATGCTGAGAAATAAGCAATTTGGTCTCCTTGTGAGCTACAAAGACATTAATAAGAGAGTTACTAGGCAAAGCACGCATTAGGGCAACGCAAGCGCGCAAACTTTGATGTACTCTGTGACAAAAGTGCAAAGGGAAGGGAAGATCTGTTGGAAATCGCTCTTTCATGATGATTCATATTAATGTTTTCTGTTAGAAGTGCACAGCGGGAAGCATGAAAAGTGTCCAAAATCAACCTGAAACCAAACGACTGTTCTTCTTTTGATATAGCGGGGTTAAAAAAAGATGAAGACATCTAAGACATCTAAATTTCTGTTTAAGGCAACGGTTCATATTCTGTAAAATTTAGGAATGAAGATTGATCAGTCAACCTCTTTTCGGTCGAGGGTGAGACCAAGCCCAGTCCATCTTAGGGAAATGCCGCTAGCGAACTTCAGTATAAAAATATAATGTTCTTAAAAGAAATTAAATTCATCCATTTGCTGAACCGCTAATCCTTACAAGGGTTGCAGGGGGTACTAGAGCCTATCCCAGATATAACAGATTTTAATTTTCTGATGTGGAGTCGTGGAGAAAAACAAAGAAAAGCCACTATTTCCAGGAAGTCGCCACCTGACATGAAACATATATCATAAATTCATTTTGTCATTCCTTTTTTTTGAGATTACACCTTCTGCATAGCCGCAAGAGGCCACCTCTGTCTCCTGACAGGCCAGAAATAAACATGTTCCACATGTCATTACTTGCTCTTCCTGAGGCCTGACTGGTTTTCGGAGGAAATACAGACCAAGACAGATTGAGAGACCTCATCAGATTTGGAAAGACCAATTGCCCTGCAGAGCCTCCTGCGGCATTTGAAGCAAAAAAAAAAAAATCATAATAGTGGCAGAGGTGCTTCCTGGGCTTTTCTCTTTTTCTAATCCAGAGCATTATGATTAAATGTGCCAGGAGCCCAACTCAACCAGCTGTCGCGGGTGCTACCTTTCCCTAAAGCACATTATTGCTGCACTTTGATTCCCTGATAACATTACAGTGTTGACAGGAAGGTGTCTGAACTAGTTTATGGATGTGCATTCATATTAGGCCCCCTAGACACACTTTACTGTACTGTCTATATTTCTTATCACTATATTTTCAACAACTGCCAATATATCACTTCCTAAATGTAGTGGCGAAGAAAAAAAAGCACACCAATAACGGCCCTTTTTATATTTCCCTTTTACTTTGGGATTGCTTTAAAACATGTTTTTGCCAACAACCGTGTTTAGAGTCTCACCCTAATAATGTCACATAAGTGTCTGCCCAATGTTCGAATTATTTATTTTTATTGTGCAGGGTGGCAGTTATCAGGAATCATAAAAAAGTACGTCTCTATATAAACCGAGCGTAATGCGGACTTTGCATCTCACTGTGAATTATTATGACAATTTAAATTTAGTCCTATTTATTTCTATTACATACAGTGACACTGGTTATGAATAACTCGCAAGAATAGCAATCGCACAAATTATATAGCATACATTGCTATATGCATGCAATCATTCGTAACCACTGACAATTTGAGTGGATGAATTCAAAAATTTAAAAAGTTTTATTTACTAAACGCTGATATTGTGTCAGTTCATGGTTCAAAACCATTGATTAAACATTAGAATTGTGTCATTTCATGGTTGAAACACAATGTTAATTATATGAAAGTAGACACGTGCCCATGCATAATCATGGTTTAATTCCTGACTGGATTATAACTACTAGTTCCATTTATTTACATTATAAAAATCACCTGATTTTGACGCAGCATAAACAATGATGAGTGAAGGAAATATTTCACTCAAACAAGTCGATTATATCATTAAACGGCCCAAAAAAATCTATACATGAAGCGCTTTAGCACATTGAAATGTATAATCATGTTTTCTTTTTATCTGTACAACATGTGGGCAAAATCCAGAACACAGAACATGCATGCTTTTAATAATAGCTTAGTTAGTATGGACAAACTCTGAATCAAAACCCTAGTTCGGTCCTTTAGATCTCTTCCAATATCCTCCCTATCAAAGGCTTCTTTGAAGTTCAGCTTCTATAAAATTGGTGTCAGGTCGGAGTTCCAGCAAACACAAGGCCGTTTGAAGCATTATTGGAAAACCCAACCTCGGCTACCTTTGTGTTTTGACATGGGGCCCGTCTTTATGTTAAAGGGGCAATCAGTGCTTCGACCACGGTCACAAGCTCCAAAGAACCAAAGTGGATTGAATGACATTGTCTGCTTTTGCACAAAGATGGAGGGGCCAATTATACAAAAGGATGTATGTGCTCTATAAAGACACTCCAAGATGAGGCCCAGAAAAGGGGGGGAAATTATTAGAAGTATGAGTGAATTCTTAGAACAATTTGGCTGCATTTGTGGTGAAATAGTAATATTAACAATAATATTCAACTTTTTTGTCCTTCATCTACCACAAATTTGATGCTTCCAATCAATTTGTCTTCAGGAAGGACACCTTTTCCCCCCCATTATCCCTGCATTCTTTTGACACGCACATGGGCGGAAAATGATGGCATGACAAGTGGGCGGCTGGGTAATCACAAAGGCGTAACCAGACGTTTCACGCCATTTGTCGTCTTTGCAGGTGAGACACCGATGGCAGGTAAGACGTTGGCTGGGGCCAATTTAAAAGCCTCCATTTGTTGGCTACTGAAGCAGCAGTAAAATCTCCTGACACACATTTACATAAATTCTAATGACGCATCACAACGCTACATCTTGTCTGACAGCCAACCTTGTGTGACAAGTAAAAACAACACCAACAGTTGATTTTAGGCAATTGACCTTGACACCCTGCTATAAGTGCAATTTGGAGAGAAAAAAAATCTCGGGTGAGCGGCCCTGTGGACGAGTGGTTAGCACATACATCTCACAGTTCGGAAATCGAAGGTTCAATCCCAGTTGGTTTTTGACCTTCCTTAATGTTCTCTCTGGTCCTTAGTGGGTTCCACCACCACATCCCAAAAACATGCCTGTTAGGATGGTTGAACACTTGTTCTTTACTTGAGTTTTGAAAGAAAAAAAATTACCAGGCAAAAAAGGGCGTACGAAATAAGTATAGAAACTCAATGATTACCACATTCCGGTTTTACTCAGACACAAACTCTTAAACAATTCAAATATATTCTAGTCCATGCTACTGCATCTATATGTATAGTTGAGAGCTACATCACATAAATGCACTCAACCATCGTATTCTTCCATCCATTCGCCCCTAAAGGGTAAAATTTGGATTTTATATTTTGCCATTTGCATCCACCTGGAGACATCGCATAGCCATAGTCCATTTTCCCCTCGCTCTAAAATGCCGAGGCCACTATTTTGAGAGTGAAATTGTATTGTGCGCTTTGGATAAATAAATAGCAATGGAAAAACATGCATATGTTGGGCGCTGGTAGGAAAAAGAGACATTTATTTCTCACCCCACCCTGAGGTGAAAGCAGTTCAGCTATTTTTTTTGCCATTATCTATGTTCCAAAACACTATTTGTCTCTTGATGTGTGATCTAAAAGCCTCCGCAACATAACAACCTCAGCTGAGAGTTTTATCATGTTTGCGCATTAAAACACGTAGTTTGAATTAAGGCTGAAGCATATTTTGTTGTCGAATCTTGTCAGTTTTAGTAGAAAGCGGTGCTCTTGATGACCTTTGACCTCCCTCTATGTACACACAAGCCATGTTCTTTCAAATGGAGGACAGCAGACAAAGGTCTCACAATTAGGCCACTGAATTTTGCTAAGAGCGGAGCGGACAATTTGCCTTACATTCGGCAGCCATTTAAAAATATCCACTAAAATTTCTGTTTGGTGTAGTAACCACACAAGCATTTGGTAGCTTGGAATGATACCAAGTTAATACAACATTATATTATGTATTATAAGTTTAGAAAAATACAATGAAGACAAGTACAATACAAATAAATGTATTGTACAGTGTATGGAGCAATCTTAGTTTCGCAGTTAGACACAAAAGTATGAGTCATTCTTAAAATGTGGACAAATTATGAAGGCAAATTAGTGGTTTTAATTTTTTAGGGATTGTCTACATGTTTCAAAAGGGCATAAAAACTCATTGTAAATGCTGCTCATACAGTTGTGCTTCATTTTAATATGGTGTTTCACCCTTTCATGTTTTTTTTTAGCAAGATTTTTTTAGGGGGCAGGGATGTAAAAAGAAAGTGTTTTCTACAATTGGTCCTAAAAAAAAAGAATAAATAAAATGTAAAAGTAGTTCCTAAATATTGAGATTAAAAAAGGCCAAAGGAAAATGCTCATAAATATGTGCTGATCTGCTGCACTATAGTAGAATGTTGCAAGCTCATCATGTGGAAGTTATTTCATTATATTGCAATCATTAATCACATATATAGGTCTGCGCATGTTTTTTCTCTGTCGCAAAAAAGATAAGAAATTCAGATGTAAGGCAGCAGAAAAGCTGTAACATCTTAAGCATGAAATTGTCATATCTACAACTATGCATTTTCTTTAATATCCTTTCATCTGTTGGTGGAGCTCGTCCCTCTTCTCTGAAGTCTGCAATGCGCCCCACACAACACACAATCTGCCGAGCATGACCTCACAAGTGTGTGTATGTGTGCTGCAAGCTACATTCTTATGAAGTGGAATCATTAAGCAACGGGAATGTGTGATTGCTGTTTGGCAGGGGTTGCCAGTGCCGCCCCTTCCAATCAGAGCCCTTGTTTGACCTCCTTCAGGTCAGCTTCAATCAGCCAAAAGAGAATACGCACTGTATGGACATATGTGGCCATAGGGAACAGGTTACAATTTTACCTGTGAGGTTTTTTTTTCTCCCTAGAATGCAACCACCCAATTAGATGTATTGTATCGCAAACCCAGAAAAGACAGTATTAGAAAAGAAAAAGTTATGTCTTCTTAAATACTGCTTTATATATGGTGAACTCTATTATGGAGTTCTATGAAAATTTCAGCCTCAACCTCTCTGCAAACAAACACATTTGAAATGGGAGCATAGTAATTTGTAAAATTAAAAGTTATGTCTTCTTAAATACTGCTTTATATATGGTGAACTCTATTATGGAGTTCTATGAAAATTTCAGCCTCAACCTCTCTGCAAACAAACACATTTGAAATGGGAGCATAGTAATTTGTAAAATTTTAGAGCCCATTGTGACCCCCAATTCAAAAAGGTTTCCCACTCCTGAAATAGAATGTATTATAGAGATGCATAGAATATGGAAGGACAACTGGACCTATTTTACCTAGAGACAAATAGATGTAGGGCTTGTCCATCATTGGTTGTTTTTTCAAACCATCTTACAAAAGTGCATTGTGCAGAATAGCGGCATCCATTGTTGTCACAAGTGCTGCACATCAATTCAGCTCTTGGCCGTGTTTAAGGGGTTCACAGAGAACAAGGGAGTGGGAAAAGAAAGAATGATAAAGTGAGCAGAATTGAGCCCCAAATTGATCCGCACTTCGTTTGTCCCCAAAGAGTTCGGCCGGCCGTAATGAGAACAACGGGACGAGCCGGCCTGAGTGGCCCATCGCCTCTTCTTTGAAGGAGAGGAGTGTTTCTCAAGGTGATTGTCGGGGTGATAAGGGAGAGGGTGTTATTAAGGGTGACAGCGGAGGGGCTGAGAGGCAGCGACAGACTGCATAACCTTGTCGCCCGTCCTCGCCTCGCTTACTTCCAGCACCTGTATCTCCGCCCGACCGGCCCAATGTGCCCACTTCCTTGCATTTATATTCCAGCTCCAGTATGGTCACTAAGTTTAAATCCTGCCCCTCCTCTCCCAAACCCCGAGAGAAGGCACACCAAACATGATTGCTGACCTTTCCTTTCTATGTACATGGGTGACCTTTGATCATGTACGTGGAAACTCACCAAGAATGTGTTTGTCTTTTAAAAAATGTGGGAATTAACATGCCGGTTTTAATCATGCAATTATATTAATAAGTCAGCTCAGAGGGGAAAATGCAATTACATGAGCGCGTCATGAAATCTTGCAAGAAAAATCTCCTGAAGCTTAAAATGTCAAAACGGTTGTTATCTTGCACTTTTTTTTTATGAGTTGGATCACTCGACACCTTTTGCTGTTTGCATGTGTTAATTGTGTCAAAATTGACCACCCCAAATGTGGTACTGTCTAGGCCACATGTGTCAAAGTGACGGCCTGGGGGCCAAATCTGGCCCGCTGCATCATTTTGTGCGGCCCGAGAAAGTAAATCATGAGTGCCGACTTTCTGTTTTAGGATCAAATTAAAATGAAGAGTATAGATGCATATTAAATTTCCTGATTTTCCCCCCTTTAAATCAATAATTGTAATTTTTTAATCCATTTTTTCTGTTTTTAGTTCAAAAATACTTTTGTAAAATCTAAAAATATTAAAAAAAAGCTAAAATAAACATTGTTTTAGATCTATAAAAAAACTGAATATTCAGGGCTTTTAATCCATTTATAAAAAAAAATCTAAATATTATATCTAAAATGGTCCGGCCCACATGAAATCGAGTTGACGTTAACGTGGCCCGCGAACCAACCCGAGTCTGACACCCCTGGTCTAGACTGTTTTTTGTGCGCCCTAATTTATGTTCAATTGAGTTTTTGACAATGTTTTGTGCATGTGCCAGTTTCATTTTGCAGGCTGGATTTGTACCGAATTCCTCCAACATTGCTAAAGGTGGATAATAATAATGATAAAAAAAAAACAATAGGAAAAAGTATACTGTATCTCACCACTTGCTAAACTCATGACATCATCACTCTGCCTTCTCTTGTTGTTCTTGGCCTTGTCAGCAAGTTTAGCGTTGGCATTATCATTAGTAGTTTGTAAGATAAGGCTAATTGATCTCCACCTCGCCGGTGTATTAGCGGATTGCGTGCGACTCCTTCCACTGACTCTGCATAACTCTTACAGCCTCAGCATAATCTTAGCCTACGGAGCAACGCACATCCCTGCAGAAAAGATTTCATCATCACGGCCGCTCTGTCTGCTTATGCTCTCCTGATTTTACATCTGCAGTACTACACCTGCACCCCCAACCCATTTTCTGTCTCAACAAGACACATGAAAGACTTGCAACTTTACTTTAACTCAAATGAGTTCTTTCCCAACATAAAGTTTTTCCACTACCTCCAGGGCTTCAACTGCACTTGTAAAGTGCATTTTCCTTTAAAGCCAATGTGGATATAAAAACATAAAACGGTAAATGTAAATTTGTTTAGAAGCCCAATGAGTTTTGGCAGCCAATAAATAGAATGTGCTTAACATTGTCTATGATACAGCAACACGGCTAGAATTAGTGACTGAGAAGTATTGCACATGACTCTGAGAGGGAATACAAATTAGAAGTGTCAACTCATGGTTCTTCATTATTTCAGACCAGCAGTTATTTCTACCGGAAAAAATAGGATCTACTCGACCTGAGCACATCAAGTTCAAGGATTATTTAGAGCCATCTTATACCAATTGGCAAATAGCGTCCAGCTCTTTCCATGATATGTCAAATGAGCATGTATTCATGGACGAGGACTAAAAGCAGAACTGCAACCAAACCTCTGATAGGTTTGTCTAACTTGAGAAAATTGTAAATTAAATCTCGCTACTATGCCAATTTTGCTATTATGCCACATTTGCTCGGTCCCCACAAAATGTAATACAAAATAAATGTATTATACCACCCCCTAATCTCGCTACTATGCCACTATTGTGTGTGTTGTATTTTCGAATTCATCTATTTTTCAAATTTAGCCCACAACATCAGCTCAGGAAAGGAGAAGGAGATAATAGATGTGCAGACAGGAAGCAAGACCTACTTTACTGAAAAACTCGGCATCTTTTAATGCTTTAGCATAGGACAGTGAGAATGTGAAGGACATCTGCCCTCCTTTGTCATCGTTTTGGCAATGTCTGATATCTTTAAGGCCAGCCCGACCCTGGCTCATGAACACATATTGCTATCTGCCACAATAGGTGTTATCTAGATCATATTCCACAATAATATCAATTTAAATAAAAAAAAACTGCAGGTAAAACAATGCAGTTTACCTCACCCATACAGCCCTCTTGCAAAACAACCACACCAAGTGATACAAACAGGTCCTTAAAGTGTTTCATACAACCTGATTTTGACAAAAGAAACAAGTCGAATCATAAAAAAGTGTGCAGGGGAAAAGGGGATTAAATGACCTGAATGTTCTGTGCCTGTTCTGCAGAGTTATCAGACAGTTCCGGTCCTGTTTGAGTATTGTTTCAATGAGAGTACCAGAAGGGATTTGAACAAAGGGGCGGCTGCCTGCTTCAACGTCAGGATTAGCTTGTTCAGATCCAGACAACCTCTGAACATGCTCCCTGTTATTTGGAATCTCTCCATTTGTGCCCAGCCAAGCACATTGTGACTGTTAATCTATAGTTTTCTTGTGTCCAAAGGGAGAAGAACTCCTGTTCAGCATTTTGCCTTGTGCCTCCGCCTACTTCCCCTCCCCGGTTGGTAGCTGCACCTTTCTCTATTTTCTCAACCTCACTGTCACGGAACAAATTCCCTTCTTTTGCCTTTCTTCTCATACCAATCTGTCATTTTAGTGAATTTTTCTTCAACTCACAACCGGTCAGACATCAGTGCATCTTATAGGCCTTCATGCTTGCTTCATTACTGGGCATAATCTCTCTAAGAAAGGAGAGCACCACTGATGTTTAATACATGGACCACACTGTTGTCTACTATACCAGATAATGTTGTCGTCCAAAAACAGCAGCCGAGCATGTAGCCCTGCACTCACTGTATCTAGACCCTCCACCCCCTAACTCCGTTCTACATTTTAACTCATTGGATCTCTGTTTCTCTCTCCCATTCTTTTGGCAAATTTCAGTGAACACACACACACGCTGAGCATGTGAGTGTTCGCTTGCAAGATGTACAGTATGATGTTGGCCTGTTTATCCTATTCTTGTGGGGGGGGGGGGCTGAGTGGGTGGCAGGCTTGTCTTGATAATGCCAGGGCCTGTTTCTAATCCAGGCCACCTCAGTGGGTTGTGGCTCCGGCTGTTCTCAGAAAGCCTGCTGCAACACCAACTGAGGCTCAGCAGACTCAGCAACCTTCTCCTTGTCTCCTCACCCTACCATCCTTTGGCTCAAATCTAGATTGATTTGAAATAAATCAGATGCGAATCGTAGTTAAGGCTCACTTGGTATATTCCTTGTCAAGGTCGAGATGAACTCAGATCTCCTTCAAATGCCACAGTACATGCAACCCCTATTCCGTCAAGGACCATCATTCCATGTTCAAAAAGTAATTTCAGAGACATCGGAACAGATATCTGTGGGGAAAGGGGGCTGAAGTTGAACTTTAGGTCACAAGATGCATTTTTCTTGTCTTGAAAAAGAGACCTAATGATTTCAGACAAAAGGTAACTGAAGCAAAGCAAAAGTACCTATAGTCCTAGAGAGCTATTAGTCGCAATTTTCTAACACCCTTCTTCAAGCTGTCAAGACTCATTGTTCCATTCTATTCCCAAGCATAAATCTGACCCATATCCTGAGAAAGATGAGAAAGGGTAGCTTCGGTTAAGACTCAGGTTTCCAGTTACCATCTTACTTGTGTAGAACTTGCAACTCAGGCAAACTTCAAACCTTGTATTAAAGCAATTTAGTAATTTAGAGATGGATTTAGCCAAGAAAGTCAAAACAGTACACAGAGATACTTCAAACTGTGCAGCTACGGCAATTTCCATACCCTCGCCTATAGACTGTCAAGGACCACAATTTTATTCAAAGGACTAGAGGACATCTGACCAAAGATCTGACAAAAATGAGGTAAATTCCGCTGAGCTTGAAGATCAGATCACTAGCGATTATATATTTTCGTTTGTATGGACTAAGTCAAGCTGCTCAATTTGAGATCTCCTTCAAACTTCATCTCCCAAAGACAAAGTAAGAAATGCAAACCTTTCACATAAATATATGGGGTAATAAGTCATATCACGGAGTCAATCATGTTTTCTTCAGCGTGCTCTTTGGGACAAATATAATCCTTTAAATTTTCAAGGAGACTCACTTATTGAGGACCCTAGAAATCCACTAAGAACAAATCCCTGACAATGTAAATATTTCACATTGCAACTTCCAATATTTTTCTCTTTCTAACTGTTCAAAATATTATCCTTGTCCTCCTCAAAGCAGTCTGCTTTCAGAAATGAAGAACTCTTGAACAACTGTTGTGAGTTGGTCACAGGTCCTATAAAAATATGAGTTTAATCAACAAACACAATTTGCTGTTTGCATTTTGAAGGTTTTGGCTTTCCTCTGTTGAAATTGCATGTTCTCCCATTATCTGTGACAAATCTTTATCTTCCACCTCTCAGAGACAAAACAAATGCATGACGTATCAAGTTCCAATGTTTACTTGCATTCAGTGTTCTCGTTACATGAAACGTAACACAAATTTATAGATTTTTTAATCTGCACTACAATGTTGTTTTCTGGCTTGATCCTCATTATCTGTCGTTTACTTTGATGCCAAAGCTGTCTAATGGTCATTTGCAAGATAAACGAGATGGGCTGGACAAAAACTAAAGATGTGAAAACAAGACAATCTAGGTAATCAAAACGATACAACGCAAGGACGGGGCTTCATTTTGGCATTAAAAGGCATTTAGGGGGAAATCAAAGCAAGCTGAAGCTGATTTCTCCAGAGTGAAGATGCCGAGTCCTCCAGGAGGGTTTGTACAGCCCTTCAAAACTAAAATATCAGCAGCAGTCAGTGCCATGTGTGAAGGAAAATCAATCTAGCTCATGTCTATCTCAGGAGAAAAGGGAATAGGCGGGTCCAGGTTGCCTCCTTGCAGCAGCACCCCCACCCCACCCAAACAACAACAGCGCCCCTCAATGGTCCGCATCTTTGGTGACAGAGGCATTTGCAACTAGAGCAGCTCAATGTGAAACGTCTGTTGTTCTGCTAGATTAGGTAGGTGATTGGCCATTAATATTCATTTCACAGTGTGTCTTTGTTAAGCAGCAGCAGGGGCTGACAGTGTTTGGATGAATTTACTCTAGTGTACATTTCCCCTTTGATTTTGTAGGAGAAAGCACATTCTGGGGCTTCTGTGTAGCACTATGAGGTTCATTAGTTTGTTTGTTTTTTTGGGGTGTCAGATTAAAGAGAAGCAAGGGGGTTCCCCTGACTAAAAACACCACTGTTTGGATTCAATGTCTAGGGGAAATGAAATATTAAGAGGGCTTTGTTAGAAAATGTTGCTTTCATCCTAATCAAGCATTGTGGCTTCTATTTGATGCCTGATGAAAGGCCCTTTCAGTTGTAAATGTATTACTTAGCAGGGAAACGTTGAGGCATCTGTGGTCTGGGACTGATGAGACATCCTGGAGGAGCTGAAGTCTAGCAGGTACAAAAACCACAGTGGAAAGGTCCTCCCTAATGAAGGTGATCTAAATTTCCCCATTCTTAACGAGATTAAGGCTCTAATTAGTATAATGTGATGCGCTGAGGAAGAGGTTGCCCCTTTTGGACCGGTAGAGTGGCCCGGAGAGAGCAGGCCAGAGTGGGGCTATCCCCTGTGAGTCTGCCTCAAGTGCACAGAGGAGGTAATTAATTCTTCCAGTATGTCCTTAGTTAGTCTCAGAAGATGCTCCTAAGTAAAAGCCAAAAGGATCAAATCACACACACACGCACACACGCAAACATCCTTTAAGAATCGCCATCCACATGTCATTGTTTGCCTTCTGACTTCCAAACATAGGAATGACACTGCCATATTGGAAAACCTGAACTTCATTTCAACTTTTCATACAGCAAAAGCGAAGGCATCCAAGTTGGAACAGCCACTGGAGACTATTAACAGGTTTAAGGGAAGCCAAACCTAACACATTTCTACAAACTTTTCTCAGGTAATTGTTCAAGATGCCTAATTCACTAAGCTGTTCAAATAATATTATCGTTCTATTATTTATTCAAGCGATGAACAGGTAAAAGCACAGTTTTTGTTTTGGTTGTATCATTAATTGGGGTATACATATGCATCTATCAAAATTAAAGGCGAAAAATATTGTGTCAAAGAAACTGTCTGTGGCACAAAAAACATTGGGGACACTATTTTCCAATGTTTCTAAATTGTTGAAGCTATTTGTGCCATTTCTGTAATTCACAAACATTTATAGATCGAAACAAACATATTTGACAAATCACCGTGCAAATATGTTTTCAACTTTGACTTCTTTTGAGGTGTGAGCTTTCCAGCCGAACTAGTCTACTTTGGTGCAAATGGGTATAAAACAAGATTTGGGCAGTGTGTGGTTCATTAGCATTGAAAATAAGGTGACTCAAATTAATGGCCCCTGTGACGCTACTCTGACTTGTTCATTTAAGAAGATGTGCAACCCTCAGGTCTACCCCCGGCGCTCGTTCCTTTCTCAGTGGGGTCTTCGGGCCGGTCAGTAAGTGGACACCATACGATCTGACCGGAGCGTCGTGGGAACTCTCAAAGTGGCGGCTCCCGAGCAAGTAAAGAGGCAGCTGAGTGTCATTGTTAATGTGGACACACAGCAGCACAATGGCTAAATCGATGGAGGTATAGGGGACATCAATCTTTGGCTTGTCTAATCACTCCTATTACACAGTGAGTGAAGGTAAGAAAGCTAGGAAGCAACGGTGGCAGTTTCTCCATGAGCTTTATTGGCCTTTCCAGCAACTACCAGGTTGTCCCGTCCTTTGAAGCCTTTTTTGACAGGCAGCCAAGTGCCCAACCATCCAATTCACACCAAATCGTCAGAGGTTTGGAGGTAAAGCCTCAGAAGTACAGCACGGCAGCTGTATGCACTTGGCATCGCCCGTGAATAACTATCCCACCTCTTTTTCACTTTCAAACCTCTCTCTCCCATTCCCTCTTGGAGCGGCAAAACACGGTTCCTTTTTTTAAAACAACAAACGCAGACTGCTCTGTTCAAGAGATGTATGCGGAGGGAGGAAAAAAAACAAAACAGCAATGTTCTGAACTTCTTGAAGGACGCCTCCTCATCCCATTAACATATACGCGCCTGGAAGTAAATACATTCTTCCAAAAACAGGAGCGATCAAAGGCGACGGAATTAAGCCTGAGTAATGAGGATCTTGGCGAGCATGCTGAAAATTTATTGATTGTTTGCCAAGCTGTACGCGCTTCTCCCTCCAAATCTTACTGCCCATACACTGTTCACGCTTGAAAGGCGCACACGCAAATTGAGAGGCGCAAGGCTTTTTTCTTGTTGTTATTTTTTAACTGGGCACCTTGCATGGTCATAACTCCACTATTGATCCTAATCACCATGTAATTCACAACATGAAGATAATAATGCACTTGGCACAGGCAAAAGGAAGAGAGCATTGGGCAACAGGAAACCCCATCACAGCTTTACATCGGTGCAATAAGATAGAGTCTTTAATTCTTTACGACCTCAATGTGGGAATGAACAGGATGAGAATTGAATGAATCTCTGTGGGTTTTGACGAGCTACACATCCTTAGAAATATAAAAATGCATGAAACAATCAGGCAAAGAAAGATGACAGATTCAATTTTGGCTTGTGTTAAAAATAGATGAGGATGCATTTTTTGGGTCTCTTCAATTTGATAGATGGGGACTGAGAATTATAGTAAAATAGACTTAATTTTGCGCACACAAAAATATGAAACAGGTACATTGAGAGCAGTCTAGATCAGAGGAAACCATGAAAGGAATTAGCCTAGATGCTTTACAAGTGGAAAAGAGGCCAAAGACTTCACACCGATGCCGAATAATCCTAATTTGGCACCAAAGTGTCGACACAGCGCAATACTTGAATTAACGTATTTCTACAAACCAGTGGCACTGAATTTAATAACCACGGCTGTCATTAGTAACACCTTATTTTGGTGCCATTCGATAATACTGCTGGTACATTGCTTTTCATGGCAGATGAAAGTGGGATTTCAAACAAAAAAAAGGATTACTATCGCAAAATGTGGAGAAACAGGACGAATCTGGCCAGAACGGCTAAATTACCAGCTCCCTGTAACAGATGCGCAATATTGTGTCATGATCCCAGGTCACAATCTGATGGGATTATACTTGCTATTTTCAAATATTGGCTGACTATTCACAACACTGTGCACCATAATTCATACCGGGTTGATTTCATATTTGCTGACCAATTCTGGCCAACAAAACAGCAATGAACAGAAAAATATAGACTTACCCCCACGGCTCTCGCTGTCGGCTGGTTTAACCTGGATTGGGCGAGTCATCTGTACAGCAGGAGACAAGAAAACCAGGTTAGAGGTGTTGGTTCGACCAAGCAGCGTTAACATCCCGCTGCCTGTACGAATAGAATCTTTAAATTACAAATCAACGTATCTTTGACACTATTTGGTGGTTGTTTGTTGGCTGCTTAGTGTCTGCTATGGGGTTTTAGTGAGAGGTGGAAAGGAGGATTGAGAGGGGAAAAGAAAAGGCAGCCCTAATAAAGGTGAATCCCGCATCACGACGAGTGAGAGGAAGATCAATCCGGGCCTATTGATTGTGGGCCCTTGGGCCGCCAAGAGAGTGTCTCTCTGGCAGGGAAGGATTCTATGGTGAGAAGACTCACTCTAATCCACTGGACCCCGATAAGAATGGCACCATCTGGATTAGACAGCTCGCTCACCATGGCCTTTGTGTCAGACAGTCAGACTCTCACACGGTCGCCTGCCTGTCTCATTGGTGTTTGTTGTTTTAAGCTTAATCATAGTGAAAGTTTCAACTGTCAGCAAAGTTAGCAAAAGTACTTGGCAACTGCACTTAAGTATAAATTCTGCTCGTTGCTTATTCGGTTTAGGCATTTATTGCTCATGAGTTTCTTAAATTTTTAATGTTTGCTGTTTCGCAAATAGGTAATTGTCTGTGAAGCTTTTGGGATCTTTTTTATTATTATTATTTAGAGCTATGAATATATTTGACTTTGAATAACAGAAAAAAAAATTACAAAAAGCACCGTCAGTCCTCAATTCGCTTCCTTTATTTTTCTGTCTTTTTGTTCATCTCTCCCAACGACAATCGGAGCCAATCAGTATTGTCTGTTTAATGTCTTTTCATGTCCTAAAGTTATATTATATTCCATTTAGGAACTTATAGCATTCAAAATGACCATAATTATTTGCTAATACCGCCATAATTTAACATCTCTAATATACCCTGACAGGAGCCAGATTGCCATCAATGGCTGCCAAAGATCATGATAAATAAACCAGAGATGCACTAAAAAGAAACTGTTTTTAGATAGACCACTTAGTAATATTGGCTACTACCACTTGGAACCTTCAAACTAATGGAAAAACCTCAACAAAATTCCTACTGTTCTAACGCTTCTAATGTTATTTCAAAGAATCACTCAAAAACCAATTAAATGTTATATTACACTCATTGTGTCTTTAACAAGCGTTATAATGACTTCTTCCACCCAACTTAAAAACCGACAACTGAAATCATATCCACTTAATTTCCCTGAACCGTCATGCTCGGGATGAAAATGGGTGGTTTATTTAGTCATTTGCACATTTTTATGAAAGGCATCAATGCAAATGTTTTGATGTCATTATGAGCTGTGTGTAAACATTTTACCTTGCTCCCCCCTATTACAAGCAGAAAGAAACATTAATGAGAATCTCTGGGCTCGTAAATGTCCTGAATACCGAGTCATTATTGCGGATGTGCATTGTTGTCATGGGCATTCTTGTAAGTTGGTCTTTTGTTGCCTTTTTTAACATTATTGTGATGACTGTGAAAAGAAAGCTTTACATTTGCGGGACTAAAAGGGCCTTCTACCATTGCCCGTTCTAATTCTCAATCAAAATTTCATAGTTCAAACCACTTGGCAAGATTTTGTTCCGTGTATATTTTGTTCGATTGTCATCCTGTTAAGTTACCAACCAGGGCTGAGAAAAAAAAGGTCAGATTTAAAGACAGGGCAGTCCAATAAAAGCATGACATGTTCAAGGAGAAACACTATAATGGGATTTTAAAATGTCTTAATAACATGCTGATATATGGGGGAGAGGCCCGGGCCTTATTCATTAAGTGCTAAACGTATCCATTTTCACCTTGAGGAAGAGAGTAACCTTCCTGTGCTGAAATTATTCCATAAATGTACCCGTCGTAAATAATAACTAGCGCCGGATACGTCTTTGTAGGAAAACAGGGAGGGTGTTATGCTTGCGAGGGGTTGCGGTTTTGAGCTCCCCTCGCTGTCAAATGTTCTTTCTTCCCATCATAGAGCAAAGTAACTAAAGTTTGCTAATGCTGAGCCACGAGGCACACGCTTGCTCCGGCTGCGTGTTCGGATATAATTCAGAGTCGAAGGCGTCAGTGTCAAACACACTTGTACCCTGACAGAGGCACCTCTGAACCAGAGCAAAAACATCCTCCAGACAAGAATCACATCTGGAAATCTAAGGATCCATCTTTGAAATGTCACGCGGACAAAAGACGCCTCGGTGGAGCTGGTTGACTTTTTGTTCAGACGTATGACAGAGGAGGCCAAATCCGTCGCCGCGCTATGATCTCAGCCGTCTCCATGGGGCGCCCGTGTGTGGGAGGCAGCTCGCTCCAAAGCTAGTTACTGTTCACTCTCCAACATAGCGGCTTAATGGCCTATTTATGTGCCCGAAAGCAATGCATGATGGTCCTTAACAGCCATTACCAATGGGTTCGGTTTGTTCCATCTCCCTCAGAGCCCGTGTGTGGGACTTTCACAAATAAATGAACGTCTGTTATATTCCAGCTGCCAACAAATGCACACAGTACTGACTAAGCCTGCCACTGATAAGACAGAGGTACAGGATATGGATTGGATTGCTAAAGAAATCTTGGCATTCCAGAAATCGACATTATTAATCCTCAAAATTTATCATCACAAAATCTAAATCCTGGCATGCATGCTGCCTACATTTAATAGTCAGTTAAACCTGAATACCCTAACAAATGTTATGACATTCTTTTTAGCTTTCAAAATCCACTGAGTCCTTGATGTACTTTAGAGTATTCTCTAGGCTCACTATAAAGAATGTCTATGAGGATAACCTTGAAGTTTGAAAGACGAGACAAAAACATCCACCCATACATTATATTTTTTAGCACCCCTCAAAATTGTCCTCATAGAGACTCTTTATAGTGAGCATATAATATATATATGGCATCTATGGACAATTTTGAGTCGTCAATTTAACCAAGGACATTAGTGTTTTATCTATAAGGTGGTAGGTAACATCACTTCTCAGAAAAACAAAAAACAAAAATCAACTCCAACAATTTGGAACAGTGTTGCAGGCATTTAAATAATTTTAAAAAGGGAATTAAAATTCTGTGGCAATTATGGTATAAGATGACTCATCACCATGTTGAGATAAGCAGGAAATAGTTAATATTTGATCTAATAAGCTTGTGATGACTCACAGCCGGTCCTGTATATCTTCTGGATGTTACCATGGCTTGTGAAGATTGGAGTTCAAACTCTCTCTAGCTGCACAAGGTACGGCTCTTCAGGCCTCCAGAAAATCTATAATTCCATACGCCTTCATTGAGCCGCCTCATTTGCTCAGTTAAGCCTCCAGTCAGTTGAATTAAAGCTCTTAGCAATAGCACGCTGCTGTTTTATATGATGGGTGAGATAGAAACCCTTGGGCCGACTGTATGCAATGTAGTGTGGGTATGCGTGGAAAATGCTCTCATCTGCTGTTGGTTTCTCAGGACTTTGAATATAGAGGGTCAGATTACTGCACGGCTGGGGTAAAAGAAAAAAAAAAGATATATACAAAGAATAATTAAAACAATGACTGGAATGCACAGTTTGCTATAAGAATTAGGACATTGAAAATAAATGAGGAAAAAAACCACTGGTGGGTATATCTAAAAAGATTGCAGGAATGGACCTATTGAACAGGTTGGGATTGACAAGGATGGAGACAGTTAGAAGTACTAATCAGAAAGGAGGCGAGACACCGGCTGACAAGAGGGAGCCTCACCAAAGCCTATCACAATCAAAGCCTTTTCAACAAGGACATTTGACAATTTGAAAGAGGAATATGACAAGAAGAACATTCTCACAGCAACACGTATTAAAAAAAAGTTGGGGGGTGGTGAAGCAAGTTTCAGTTTCAGCAACGACTAATAGTACTCTACTTACAGCAAATGTCGATGGCACTTACTTACAGTATTTGCAAGTAAGTAACAATACAATATGCATGATGTCTCCTGGTTTTTGCTCCACTTTAATACGGGGTAATGCTTGTCCTGGGATCATTAATGCATTTAGTGGGCCATCAAAGCTCATGTTGCTGCAACGCTCCGTAACAGGGGACATAAACAGCCCCCTTCTGACTGGGCTTCTCCGCTGATAGAATTAATACATCCAATAATTGATCCCAGAGACTGCTTAGGGGGTCTGTCCTCTCGTAAATCTGCCAGGGACAGTAGGTTGGAGGAAGCAAGCTGCAAAGGAGCCTCATATGAGTACTTCTACTGTTGAACTATTCAAGGTTTAGCATAAGATGTTTACTTAAGGTAAAACTGCAGGCTTACAAAAGGGAAAAGCAGTATTGTAGAGCAAATTCTATCCCATCAACATGATCTCATTATACCAGCTTCACATCTGTCAACATCAAAGACAAAACCATGAAATTAATCATTTGGATTCATTTTCATTCTCATCAAACCATCGTAAACATTGGTGCCTAATGGCTACATTAACACATCCTTTCTTAAGATCTTTACTCATTTTACCGTTGCCAAATTGTGAACTCGTGAAGACGCACTATATGTTTGTGTTTTCCTTTCCCATATTATTTCAAATGTAACCGACGATTGCAAAATGTGCTGGCGGCAGCAGTGTGGTGCTTCTGATAAGCAGCACCAGTCATCGCAAAGAAGATGCCGAGCTGTAAGCTTTAGGATTCCTATCAGAACCAAGAGGATTTAGAACTTGAATCGCTGGCTTGGAATGGCACCTGCAGGCCTAGTCCACATTCCTTGCCTATCACATAATGTCATTACCACCATGGAAAGAAAGGATGGAAAAAGAAAGAAAACCGTAAACTTAATGATCATCGTCTGGGGTGATTGCAACGCAGAGACCACATTCGGCAAAGGGCACTTTTGATGACGAAAATGGAGTCACTTCATTTGAGTAGGTGCCGCTATTGACAAACGCTGAATAGCTTTTTGTACCATAACTGTTGTTACCCATCTGTTTCATGCCTTCTTGTAATACACCTATTAGCATTAGAAGGCCACAGCCAAATCGACAACATGCGCTATTCATAGCGCCATTACCGCAAGGCTAGTGGAAGCGTATCGCTGATGAAGACTATTAGACCGTCTGTTGTCTGACAAAGTCCAAGTTGATTTTTTTTCTTTTTGGTTTACGAAAATTGCGACTTAGAAATTCATCTTCTGCACTGCTTTTTAGTCAAACTAAGTGTGAAAAGGAAAGCCAAACAACTTTACTCAAATGACGCCTTTAACAGACGTGACGGTTTTACTTTGGTATGAACACGTCTTTGTCAAAGTTGCTCTGTGTCTTTTATTGCTCAGATTTTTTTTACAATGTTAAACTTCATTTTCATGTTAATTGATTTTCTTTTGGCTGGACTAGTGTCTGTAGAAGACCTAACTTTTCTTTTGGGAAAAAAGGAAGGGGAAAAAAATGCTACACTTTGCAAGTAAACTTAGTAGTAGTTCTGGTGCCAAAATGTTTCACAGGTGCCGACTATAAAAAGAGTAACCATAAATAACACCACTTCTTCTAGAAAGGTGTTTTTTGTGTCTCGGAAAAGTTCTTCCAAGAAAGCAGCCTGAAGTCCATCTGCTTTACTGCCCTCTCTATTATTATCGCTGTTTCATCCGAGCGAAAAGGCTAGCTGTGTGACGGCCGCCGTCCTCATTACAGCGACAGCAGACCTCAGGTCTCATCAAGATTTCATGAAGGTGGCACCCCGTGACTCAGCACACACAGTGGCATGTCACGGGTCTAGGAAAAGGTTCTCGTCATGGAGCACTTTGCACAAGTGTGTAAGTTTTCTTAACGGCAAACGAGAAAAAAAATATTTCTGGACAGAAAATGCTCCGAGTTTCACGGTCTCATTCAGCCGAAACCCAACGGTCCGTCATTCTCACACTCGGCTGTCTGCTTGATTATGTCTGCGTGTCTTGTGGAGTATAAGCTCTCGAGCAGCGGCCCGACAAGAGCGCTACATGGCTTGTGCAGTGGACGAATGTGCTGTGTGGGTGACAGAAACAGTGTGCAATCATGAGAGAAAAAGGGCTATGCGCGCTAGATAGAGGGATTGCGATAATGCCTAAATCCTGTCCCACTGAGCTGGTAGTGAGGGGAAGATAAAAAGACGTAGAGGAAGAGATGGAGGAGTAGAAGCTAGAAATGGACATTAAAGATGTGGAGATGGATCTTGCCAATGAGATTTTGGGCAATGTGATGGGCAGGCTTTAAAAAGCCAATTCCTTCAACATTAACCAATGCCTTTGGTG
This sequence comes from Stigmatopora argus, assembly GCF_051989625.1. Taxonomy (NCBI): domain Eukaryota; kingdom Metazoa; phylum Chordata; class Actinopteri; order Syngnathiformes; family Syngnathidae; genus Stigmatopora; species Stigmatopora argus. The sequence goes on from NC_135394.1 coordinate 11,430,706, forward strand.
TTTGTAACACAATTCAAAACGCTGTACAATTTTGATCTACAAATAATTGGGCCTAGAACACAAAGTTTAGATTTGAATTAAATTGCCTACCCTTCCTCATTGTCATTAATACCCAGTATCACATGCACTTGTACTTGAGTCTGTTTTTTTTTTTAATTTAAACAGGATTTCTTACATCATTAGTGATCTAAGTGGTTTTTTCTCATTAAAAAATGTTTGTAAATGAAATTTTCTCAATGACATCTGTAGACATTGATATGAATACTTTTCTGACTGGGGGGGTAATCAATAATCATTCAGTCCTCCCAGTTCTCATGTGAATTGGGTGTATAATTGGCATTAATTCGATTCCATACTACTATGAAATAAACAATAGTAGTATCTTGACTTGTCACACTGTCCTTGTTGGCTGTGATGCCAACCATCTGTACACGTTTTTAGGTTATGGCCTCACTCCCAAAAACACATTTTTGGCCGGGCATCTTTTTTCACCCCCTGCCAACTCACTGAGCTATTGACATGGTGTGTTACTGTAATGCGCGAAGCAATGGGGGACTCATTGTAAATTTGTGTCAACAAATGCTAAAGCAGCACCGAGCTCCATCTTCCACCCTCCCTCCTTCCCTCCTTCCCTCCTTCCCTATCTGCTTTGCTTCCCGCACTCTCCTGGTTCGCCCACCGCTGCCACCCGCTTGCATTTCCCGACCTATCTAATGAATCTTATCTGCACAGCACACTGGAGGCTTAAGCTTTTGGTGGGCTCACTACTCTACCCGCCCTCCCACACACACATGCACACTCCCTCCCCGTTTGATGTACTTGGCGCTTGATTTGTGAGAAACGGTCCCAAAGATAAGACACGGGCTGACGTGACGCGGTGGTTTCAGAGGGGCAAACGTCAGGCCAACCCCATCGTGCACCACATGGCCAGGGTCCAAAGAGATCGCGGGGCGGGGTGTAGTGAAATGGCGGATATGTTCTGTGGCAGAACTACAGATGCAGACTTGTGTAAGAAGTTAGTGCTTCAAGCTGCCCCCGTGCACTGATGACAGGTTTCCTCCATCGAGCGTCTTCCTTGACGTTGGCTTTGAAGAGGAGGCGCCACCGGCGAGTTGCAGTTGCTGTAATGATGTTCAATATCACACGTGTGAGAGCCACAGTGCAAGTATGTTTGGCTGGGACCTTTAACCCTTATCATGATGACTCAACTAAGGATGAAAAGCACTCGTTTTTTTTTTTACTAAAATCGATTATGTTTAATCCATTATAGTCGTCTGTCATTTATATTTCAGTTACTTGGAAAGGTTGGAGGATAAAAAGCCACAAAAGTATCCAAGCCTTGAGGGTGCTGGTTTCAGCCATTGTCCTGGTTTTGCCCCACTATTCAGCATGCGCACTCATGCAACAAAACACACTCATATCGGGCTGCTACCCACGCATGCACACACGCACGCACGCGCACTGTGAGCAGGATGTTTCCTTTGCAATCTGAGAAGATGAGCACAGAATGCTCCCACTGCTGTCACAGCAACTCTAGGATTGTGACAGATTACGGCCGGCTGCCCTGACCGATAGAAGCCAAGAAGCGTGCCTGCTCACTGACTCATAATTCTTGGCATACCTATGCCACGTTGACATTTCGTTAACGGGCCTGAGACCTCCAGTAGGCAACCTTGTTTTATGCACTATGATTGCCTCTAAGCAATTTGCCAACACTTGCACTTTTTTTTTTCCTCCCCGAGACCATCACCCTCACCACACTAACAACCCAGCCTCACTCTGGGAGGTGAGGATAGAAATGGAGGCAGCCAAGCACATTGGATTCACAGGGAATTGGAAGGGGTGAGCTGAAAAAGGGAGTATACATAGAACAGAACTAAATTGCATTTTACGAAAAAAAATGAAAAGGGAAGAGGAATCCTCTCACCTCTTTGTCTGAGCAAATACAATGAAGCTTTTAGCGGTGGAAACAAACCATTCCGCCAGGCCAGTAGACCCCTGACTTTTAATTTTCTACTCTCACCGCTGTTAGAGTGAGTTCCCTATCTCAGCGATGAGACATCAGGACATCATTGAAGATGTTTTTTTCCCTTCCCTACTACGACAGTCATTTTTGGAGAGGATAAAGAATATAGCATACACGTGGGTATGACATTGTCTTTTTAACTTAACTTTCTATTAATATTGCTTCTTTTTCCATTGAGCAGCCAGTACGGTACAGTAGTTTCCCAATTTTGCAATCGGTTTGCTGGCACTGTCCCCTATTGCCATGTACAAAAATCCAAACAGCTGTAGAGTTAATCTTTTGAATATTGACCTCCCAGAAAATCTAGTAACAATAAATGACACATTGATTAATAATCATAAGATGGTATTTCTTACTGAAAAGTATTTGTGCTCATCAAAGGGGAAATTTCATGATGAAACCAGAGCTCGGGATCAACACAGGCCAACCTGCTCTGCCCATCTGCCCATCTGCTCATCACTCCATTCCCGGCATTTGAATGCCCCTCACAGACTAACTGTACTACATGCACGCACGCACACCTGCGACTTCAGCTGGTTGCATCACACTCAACTCTAAAGCATATTTATGTTTCAGAGCAGACCAAATGAAGAGGACCCGCCTGTCTTTGCATGACATTCACCTAAAAACTCTCGTCTCGCTGACCTTCAAGCAAAAACCCAAGGGCCTAACAAAATCAGGACGTGTGGCCTGATCCCTCGTGCTGCTTCTCCCAAACTGCAGTAAACACATACACACAAATAGTGACCAAGTGAGAACAAGAGGCACTGGACCAGAAAGCACATTGCAAGTGTCTGGGCCAACTCCCACTTCTTGCCCCGGGTAGCATATTTCATTGGGTAGGGATTGGGATGGTGTGAGCGGATGTGGTTTGAGGGCATCACTTTTTTATATTTCTTTGTGAGCTTATAATACTTATATAGTAAATTTCCTATGAGCTAATCAAATAGCGGGCACTTAAAGCATAGAGAGCCACCTTGAATGTCCACCTTAACTCCTTGATAGTTATTGTCCACCATTTGTAATTTTAAAAAAATTCAGTGAGCATTCAAAGGGACATTCTATACAACACCTTTAACGTGCATCTCAGCAAAAATGCTTAGTAAAGGGAAAAACAGTTTGACTTTACTGTAATAGTAGAAAAAAACACAACTAAATCCCAATATTCCCAAAAAGTGTCCACCCAGGGTACTCGGACGTTTGGTCGCCGGACGTTTGGTCGCCGGACGTTTGACAACATGACAGAGAGTTTACTGTTGAAACCAGCTCTCAAAATTATATCCATGAGAGAGAGAGTTTAATATCTAAATATCTACCATTGAAACCAGCTCTCAAAATTATATTCACCCGGGCGACCAAACGTCCGGTGACCAAACATCCGGGCGACCAAACGTCCGGCGACCAAACGTCCGGTCATGCCACCCAGTATGTCAGCAGACATTTAATCATTTTCAGAACTATTTAATCCAATCAAATGGAAGTATCCCAATTTGCGCGCCTTGACTCATGATATTATTGACACTCAATATCATATGATAGTGTGTATAACTGATGAAAAATATGGCTGTGCTTGAGCCTTATCAATATTTTGTGTGAGAATGTTTTGATTTATTATAAGATATCCAAGACATGTATTATTTCTCCCTTTAAGATATTGCATTTAAAATTAAGATATAAATTAAGACATCCACAATATTAAGAAAGTGAATTTGCCCAAAGATCTTCATCAAGATCAATAATAGGCTGTGTGAGCTTGTGTGTGCATATTCATGGGTAGCAACACCCTCGCTAAGTGCAAATAAACTTACGCCACCTTCAAAGCTTTCATGATAGTAAAATGTAGTGTAAGTACACAATATTGGTTACAGGGTTAAGTGCTTCAAGATGCCTCGCTCTGTCAGATGTGTTGCATTTAGGAAATAATGCAAAGGAGAGAGTGCCGACAGGCCATTAGCGCTGCCGGTACTGCCCCAGACTCTAAAAAATTGAGAAAAACAATCACGACCTCGCCAAATGACACGTGTATATTTACATCAAGACAAAAGAGAATGAACCTCAGATGCCCCGTGTGTGATTTTAAGGTCGGCTTTAAGTCGTGAATGTGAGAAGAATGTGTTCAGATGTGAGGCATTAAAATGAATAAATAATAAAAGCTGAGCCAGGAAAAAAGAAAAGGGGAGGTGGGCTTCTGGGGTGGATGTGTAGGAAGCTCGTGAGTATGATTTAGCTGTAGTTCATGCAAAGTTCAGCCAGACTCACTCTCCTCTTCTGTCACTTGTCTCTGTTCCCTCCTCTCGGCCTGCATTAGTTGCTTTTCAGTGATGCTTTAAAGCAACATCTTTGGATTTAATAGAGGCCTATGAAAGCGTATTCATATAGCAAGGCTGGCCCAAGGGTGGGCAAGAAGGGTCATGGGTTCGCTCTCTAAGGTTGCTGTGAAAATGCTAGAATTTCTTTTTGTGTGGTTGGTTAAATACATCTTTGAATCTAGTATGATAAATTAAATTTTATTTACATAGTAATATGGTTCTAATTCCCCACACAGGAAACTGGAAGGAAATACTTTTTTATACCTTATGAACTGGGTGGTATTTTGGCAGCAATAACATCAACCAAATCTTTTTCAAGTTTTGATGTTTTTCTTTTTTCACTACCCCATTACTGCCACCTTTCGTCATTAACTAATTCAGGTGGTATCTGGTGGTCTTTGTTTTTTTTCTTAAAATTCTTTTTGTTAAATATCCTGGTCTCAGAAGCTTTTGATCTATTATTTTCCATTACTGCCACCTTTCGTCATTAACAGATTTCCACTTATTTTTAGTCGTGTATGACAGTCTCATATGTGAAAAATGAAAATATTACTTGGAGGTTTTACGGTATAACACGGGAGGTAGAGAGAAAGAAAGCGATTTCGCCTCATACTTCATCTTCATCTCTGCTTCCTGTCCCAAAGCCCACCTCATGAAATAAGTCCTGCTGAAAATCAATGGCGGTCCGAGCCGCGTAAAGGTCAGCTATTCAGCAGCGCTGGCCTTGGCGGGTGAGCCGAGCCCGGGCTTGTACTGTGAGGCTCAGCTAAGTAGAATTAATGGGGGGGATCGATTATGCTGCACACCAGTCAAATTGAACGAAGCAGGGAATCGTTTGAAGGCAGGAAGTGTGGCGTGACACAGAATGAGATGCACTCCCAAGTAAAGTGTGAAAGTAATGCTGAACTAAAAACGGAAACTCTCCCCACCACATCGCAACTTTTCTTTTTTTTTTTTAATTTCACATCGCCTCGGGCAGCCCATTCTTCTTGTATTTTCCTCGTTTTAAACTAAATCGATACAGAACCGCAGGAGACAAATCAACGGATGGTGTCACAGTGGAAAGTCTGGGGGAAGGGCTGGAGACAGGAGGCTACCATGCATGTTCCTCACTTGATGAGGTTGATGGTGACGGAGATGAGCGCAAAAGGGGTGGATGTAAAGATGTAATTTTGGATTTTTCAACGGACGGCATGATAAGAGAGCAAAAGGCTGGAGAGGGATGAAAGAGATGAAATGAAGCTCCAATGGGAGGGCCCGTGGCAGGCAAAGTGAACGGCGAGAGGAGTGGGCGACAGAACCGATGGTGGTGGGCGGTTGTGTTTCACGGGAAAATTCTGCTCTTGTGACTGCGGAACGGGAGCCCTCATCTATTATGTATATTGTGGCTCCATGCGGGGGAATTTACATACGTAGAAAAATGGAGCGGTACCAGGAAGCGTCGCGTAGCCCAGCATTGCCGGTGGCGGCAATTTAAATCATTCTATTCTGTTTGTACTGTCATACTACTAATTCGCTACTTGGTGTTGCTTTATCGGGGAAAAGGGACTAAACGGCGGTGTAAGTATAAGTAAACACCTTTAATTCATCATTATTCAAATAACTCTGGAACAACACATTTTTCTTGCTCCATTATTAAAGAAATCATGCAAAGTGAGAACATAGTTATGGAATGTAAAGGAAATTAACAGAGCAGGCATGAAATCGGACTTGGTGAAGGAGCATGTGGTTTTGTGTGATCAAGGTTAGTTTTGTAAAATAAATTCCATGATATTCATATTACTACATTGAGGAAACCAACTAGAATGAAAAATATTCGTGTTCATAGTGGTATTTACAAGAAAGCGAGAAAATTGCTAAATATGTGCTTGAGGGTTGGCTGAGTGTTGTTTCTCCTTTTTGACCTGCGTGTCATCCTAAGCGTCTCCGACAGCAAAACACCGATGGATCCCATGGCCATCGGGACAAAAATGAAATAAATAAACATGACAAGTGGCCACTTAGCCACAGCCTGCCTCGCTGAAACCTGACGAGGGCTCTGTCTGGTCTAACTTCAACAAACGGTAAGTGACATGCCTAAGTGGGTTCAGGTTGCCGATCTGGCGTAATTCAGTAAAAATACAAATGAGGTTGGCTGAGAAAACAGATCATTCAAAGTAGAAGAAAAAAAATAGAGGGAAGCCTCCAGAAAGGAGACTTTTTTTCCTGTCCTTCAGTTGGTTCTCTATGCCTCGACAACCATGTGACACACACCCAAACAGCACTATATAGACTGGCTGATTTCCCTCATTGGGAATCGATAACAAATAACCTTACTTTTCACTGGCCATTACCGTTGGTGTCAACCACCGTGAGCCGTCTTTATCTGCACGCCACGACACGTCTAACCTTGAGTCCACCCTGCCGGCCCTCCCCCCCCCGATCTGTCATTGCTCCCCCAGGTAGGTTTCAAGCAGAGGTTTTCGGACCTGCTTTTTTGGAAAGGTTCAAATTGAGCCCTATGGGAGTGGGCCTGCGAGGAACAGCCATCTCCCGTGACAGATCAATGGTAGGTCTCACCACAGGGCAGGAGGCCAGGGCCTCGCACAACCTGCTAATAGAATCCCAATGTCATTGCTGACACGACATCGCCAGGTCGGCTCGGGGTGAGCCTGAGGTATAGGACAGGGGGACAGACAGTTTGAAAAAAGGGGGAGGGGGGCTACACACAATTCTGCAGTTTGTGTGGACTGTCTGCTGACATAAAAGACACATTTTACATTGTCCCAAAAAAAGCTAATATATTGAAAGTACTTTTAACGTAACTTAAATCCGCTGGTTTGACGCAAAGATAAAATGGAAAAAAATATTGTGGTCAGTTTAAACATTGAAGTAGCTGTTACTAGAGCAAACATGGCAGGAACCATAACAATAGAATATCCAACAATGATCATTGTAATGATCGCTGGAATTTGTACACAAATTTCAGATTATTCTATATTCAGGGGGTGCCTCTTTTACAACGGTCTACTGAATAGGACACATTTCACAGTGAATGTGGTTAAATGTGGAGCTGTGCCACAAGAGCCAACAATGGGCCCATTACAGTTTGGTCAAGGGCGAGATAAGAGTGCTAGCTCAGCATTTCCCTCGCTAGAATTTCGACATTTGTCTTAATTTTGTGATAAATTATTTAACAATGTTCAAGACAGAATAAGAGTATTGTCACATACCAAGAAAACTGGTGCTATAACGATGTCAAGCCTGTGAGAAATTAGTCACAAATTAAACTTAATTGCATGACGCTACACGCAAAAAGCCACATTAGTGTCCGTGCTCTCAATGTAGATCCTCAGCCCCATTAAATTCTTAGACTCTATCTTAAACAAGATGAATAGCCCTTCCGACTTGCATTTTAAATTTCTTCCTTTCTACCCACTCAAAAGTAAATTGCAATATTTCCACTGCAGTGCAGAGTAGCAATGAAGGGGGTCCTCATTTCATATATTCCACTTATACTGCAGCTGTTAAGTCACTATAAATAGTCCACTGTACATACACCCGAATGTATGTGTGAGTGATGAGTGCAGGGAAAATCACAGTCACCAGAGGAAACATGTCTCACAGAGTCTTAAGAGCTCCTGATGAAGACGAAAGAGGATTTAGACCTTTGCATATTTTACTCCCACATTACGCTCTATGTGATCTGTACTCTTCTGTGCGTGTCACCCAAAAGCCAGCATATAGTTTTCCACTCTCATCTGTCACGATGTTCTTCAAAAGGCATTCTAAAATTAAATAAATAACTCACCTTTTACAGATTTTTTGTGCTTGTAGAGACATGTTTAAAGTAGCCTTGGGCCTGTGGGTCATATACAACCCCGCAGAAAGAAGCATTTGATCTTAATGCACTTCTGATATTATATTATATATAAAACACTCACACAAAATATTTATATCACTATAATATTTTCATATTACCGCAATAAAGACGAGAAACAAGCAAGAGTTCTCTTTGGTTTATGTCATATAAGAAGAAAGAAATATTATGAATGCATCCACTACAGAAGGACTTCTGGCAAACATACTAAAGAAAAGTGTCACCTCCTGCTCACAAAACACACAACTGGGAAAAGTAACATGAAACAGAGCTTTACAATCTGATTAAATGGAGCAGCCTGCTCTGCTACATTTTTGTTCAACCCACAAATGTTAATATAACATGGCAACTTTTTTTTATTTACTCGGTATGGTGCTCCAAGGACATAAAACTATCAAAACTGAAAACACAGCCTACTCATATGCACAATGGGTATATGCTCAGAGCATATAGCGAAGGAAAAAAATACTGCATAAATAAGTCATGACATTTACTGGTCACATCACGTCGGCCCGCGAGGGACAGGTTCTGTGATGGCCAGCGTATAGCTACTGTATGTTCATTAATTAACTTGGGATTGCCATTTCCATTATGTTGTAAATGCAAAACATTTTTCCATGAATTCACCAAAACTCACTGACCCCATGCAAGGTTTCTTCACACTACTCGCACCCAATTGATTCATTCCCTCGAAGATGTCAATAGAAAATAATAATTAAATGGGCTCACACTTATATAGCGACAGTATTCCCTCATTCACCTACAGATGCAGCACCAGAGCAATGTGAGGTTCATTTTCTTGCCCAAGGAGACTTTCAAATGGTCACCAGATTGGGGGAATCAAACCCAGCATAGAAAACAAATAAAAGAAAAAGATAAGGTTTGAAGAGTAGCATATGAACATTGTCCTAAGGATATTCTGGTTAAATGCACATCAGTTATTAGCTTATCACAGTCTTCCAGAAGCTCATGCACCAAAATCATGGAGGTCACATTGCAATTCCAAATATTAAATAACTGAATGATAAGCTTGTTGACGATTGTTACAAATTGCAGCACTTTTTCTGTCTACCGTGAGTGTTCTATTTGTTTCAAAGTGATTTTTCAATTAGAGTCCTGCGTGGTTTGGAATGTTTTTCTCTTAATAGCTGTAGAACCATGTCCATAGCATGGGAAATACATCAATGTATGTTTTGGTTCAGGCTGCTGAATGAAATATGATAATATAATGAATGAACTGCATATACTGTATTTAAAAGAAGTATTCGAGTTCACTGAAAAGAGATCATTTATTTTTTACTCTAGCGAGGATCATTTTTCATATCCTCTAATCTAGACAGAATTACTAGTGTTTACCTTATCTCAGTTGTTTCTTGGCTAGCTGATTTATTGTTTTGTTAACTTTATAGGTTCAGATTCAAGGTTACCTTATTTGCTTCAATGGATTTATTCGGCAAATCAAAAATAAAGTATATTCAAAGCATATCTCCAGTCGAACACCACTTCAATTTCTGCAAGTGATTTCAATCACTTATTTCCAGAAATGACTTTCGTCGCGTGTCTAACTAATTTAATTGGATTCTATTAAAGGTGAATGTGCCATCTGTACCTGGCAGCATGCAAATGCATTTTTGTATAGGAGATTTTTTCCCACTTAAAAATGACATATAATATCAAAATGATGACTTTATTTGGGTCTCTGATGACACTGCACACTTTCACAATTTTGCAAGAGACAAAAATGCCAGCTGCACTAAAGCACTGGAGTGTGCAGGAGTATGCAAATATCTCAAACCAAACAGCAGTTTTTTTGTCCAAATTCTAGCTGTACTGTCTGCGATTTCTCTAGATGAGTGTCCATGTCAGTCATCGGCAATGTAAACAAATTCATTACACGCACACGAACACATCATCATTGAAAGTCCACCAGTGTGACATTAGACTTGCCTACATACATTCCCTTAATGATCACAGAGGGTCAGCTTGCCCCTGATCCCCATGCTGCCATTAAGCAAATAAAAGCAACACTGATCACCAGGATGTCTACTGAATGCATCAATCTCCAGTAATTAGACACATGTTTTGACTCTTGATCCCAAGCTCACACTTCCTCTAATGAACTCGTGAAGAAGGCCTGCTTGGCAAACCGAAACGAGACAAGTACGCGAGGAGACGCCGGAAGCTTTTCCAGCTGAATAAAGCTGTAGTAAGCACAAACAGGGGGTTGTTTAATTGAACGTAGTATTGTCTATGTAAAGCGTGTGTAGGTCGCAGCTTGAAAAAAGGTCACAACTGTCATATTAAAATCATGTGGAAGCTTTCTAGCATTAATCTCTGTAAATACTTAGTGTGAAACCTAAATCTGTGCTTGTGAGTGCTTGCATGTGTGCTGAGATGATGGTGAGGGATAATACTTAGGAATCAAATAGTAATAGCAAGTTGGTGACATGTAAATGCATGGAAAAATATAGCATGCTATAGGCAAAGAAATGAAAACGTGAAATTGGACTTTTGGATTTCAATGGAAGTTAAGTGTTGGTTTATTAAACAAGAAGACTAATCCATGAAAAAAAAAATAGGGCAGCGAAGTGGAATAAAATGCTGCAAAATCCCGAGTTGTTGAGGACCAAGGAGGTAAGCCTATCTTTCAGAATTAATTGTACCTCCACAGATGTGGAATGGGCACTAACACACCCTATACCATCAGAGGAGCTCATTTTTTAACCTTTCACTGATCACAATTCAGATGAACCTTTTCCTCTTTAGTCCTGAGCATTACATATAAAAATTTGCAATTCTATTAAGCAATATTCTAAATCAGTGTTCTTTCAAAACAATGACGTAACAGGAGTGTTTATCATGCAAGGAATTTGAATATGAAGTACACGTATACGGCTTAGTGAGAGCTTTAACTTGTATTTGGAAATGTAGCTGTAAAAAAATCAGTTAAGCTAAAAGATTTTCTGGTGTGTCCTGAGTCCACATGGTTATATCCTTTACATAGCGTTTTAAAACTATGCCGCCTGAGGGATTAAAGGTCATTGTCACTCATTGGTCGTTTCTGGCCTTGCCACGCTTGTGATTATATGGAGCATAGAGGACAAAATCCCTACATCTCTTGCAATTGTACATTCCTAAATGTTCTTAAATCATTAGACTATTTACTTATACAGTTGGTCACAAGTTAATGAACCTTGTGTAAATAAAATTCTTGTCCCCAGCTCAATACGGTTTTATTCTGCGAAATCTTGCACCAACCTGTGTGTGTGTGTCCTGGGCCGACACAGCTTCAGCCATTGATAGGGCCCCTTTAAATTCACCCATGCCAATTAAAGTCACCAAATACTTGACGGTAAGAGGAGGAGGGGTTCAGAGAAGGGGGGAAACTGTCTGACAGGCCTGATGTAGAGATGGAAATGCAGTAATTTGGAGTAATTCGGCGACTCGCTAGCGATTTTGTCTTGCCTGTCTGTCCATCCTCAGTCTGTCCGCTGGAATAAATGGGGTCAGCGGCGTGTGATCGGCAACATTCATTTATATGTAAATGACCCCATCGCCACTGCGGCGGCTCCACGGAGGAAGCCGCTTGTCTTGCGCTTGCACAGCGGAATGCACGGCACAGGAAAGCAAGCCAGCCAGTCTGCTCGCTCCAATCCTTTCCCGCCTCCTTTGTACAGCTGAGCTCTGGCTGGTCTTTCCGCTCGCTCGGCATACAACACTATCGTCTACACAACTAATGCAGCTTTTCCACTGTTCACTGATTCCTTGGGGTGACACTAGATTTGGATGATTTTCCTTCGCCATAACTATTCACTACCACCGCTACAATTTCTAGCGTGCTCAACTCATATGGTTCATGTAAATAACTGCTCATTCCATTATGACTTGACATGGCGGCGTGACAAACGCTTGCAGCAGCCTCTCTCAGCGACACTGCAGTGCAATCGTGCATTAGCAGAATGAATGAAAAGTGAGTGAGAGTCAATTATGTGCATGAGCGACAATTTCTGTTTGATGTCCGGAACAGAGTCCAGCATTGCGATGACAGTATTTTACTCGTGCTGGACAAGCTTGGACCTCTATGCCACATAGGCCTGAGGAAATCCACAACTGCGCCTGGAGTGACACCAACGAGGATAAATTGTAAGCGGTGTGAAAGCACACGTAAGAAGAGCACACATGTAGGAGTCCATGCTGGCTAACCACTAATCCACACAAGGCAGCAGGGTCACAGAAGTCGGCAAATGTACCGTCTCTTGACAAAAGGTTGGACTACGTCACACTAGAGCGCTTCCTGACGCAGTGCAAGGGACTGCTGTCTCCTGGTTTTCACGGCAGACCGTATAATCTTGCTGATCGGTTAGCAAAGAGAAGAATTTAAGGGGTGACGATGAAAAATTCTTTGTATTACTAAGCCAACATTACAATGTTACCCAATCATGAACATGTTGATCAGCTAATTGTTCAATCAGCTAATTGCTTCAGCACTTCAGGGGACAGATTCCACGCAATCAATCATAATTAGTATTCTCATGCACTTTCTATTAATATTAAGCACTACACTGATGTTATTATCAAGTTCCAATCCATACAAGCCACCCTCAGCAATTTTGAAGTTTCCACCATTGTACCGAATCGGTGTAAAACAAAAGCCTAACAATAGAGCAGCCTAGAGGTTGACTCACTTCATTACGGAGCAATTTTGCTGATATAGAAGCAAGGACCTGTACAGTAAATTTTTGCCTGCTGGTGACACCATAGATAATTACACTTTCATAAATAATGGAGCATGCCTTGCCCCCTTCCTACTCTCACCTTCTAATGAGATTAATATACAGGCCAACTGGCAGGTATATTGCGTATGTATATTTAAATGCAAAGTGAACAAATAAAAAAATAATAATCTTACGATAAGGGAAAGCATAATACATCATAATACTATATTGATATATATATATATATATATATATATATATATATATATATATATATATCAATGTACACTTGGCAACTATTGATGTACTATTTTAATGAGCCCCAGCATCATTTATTCATTATAAAAGGCTGCATTTTTCATTTATTTATCTGACATTAGTAGTACAGTAATGGTGACTAGAAATAATTTCACAGCTTTTAAAGGGTATCAGAGGCTAAAGTGGGACAGCGCCTGTTTGTAAGGCAATGCCAATGGCATTGAATTTTAATATTTTCACTTATTTCTGACTCGTTATTTACAAATAGATTTGCTTGCTGTTTTCTTTGGTTGAACTAAGGGTCAATCTTTCGCATGTATGCCATTTGTGTTTTATTTGTTATCTTATGTTAGCTTTGCCTTGGTCAGAGAAACGGCTAGCGGCAAACGATAACGCAGTGTGGTTGCTTCAATACTGCCAAGGGTCTGCTGAACTGCAGACAATAGGACAGGACATTGCCAAGTTCTTGGTGAGTTTCAAGCAAATTTTTGACAATGGTATGCACCCAACGAAGGCAACTATGGCAACAGCTGTCGTTTGCTTACGGGCGTCCCGGGACACTACATTCTGAAAAAGCCTTGGTGACGAGAGAGCTCACGATTGGTTGGCAATTAGCCTTCTTACAATTTGGAATTTGAAATGATGACTATGAAATTATGAAGTTGTGATTTTTTGCTAAATGGCTTGGAAAATTCTCCAGTAAAAGATTAATAGATGCTTGAATAATGCCCACTGTTGTAGCAATGATAAATTCTGCGTGGGGAAAAAAAAGGAAAATGCAAATTTTAGTGTTAAGGGATCAATGTGGCTATTCTACATTGTCTGTCAGTGAATTCTTTTTCCCCCAAGTGTATTTCAAATTCGTGTGTTGCCTTTTGATTTTAACCATGGCAAGGCCATTTAGAGCGATCCATGTGTTACTACAGCACCTTAAATTACAAATCACAACTGTAGGGGGAGCACATGAACAAGAAAAAAAAGCCCATTATTTCTCAGTGATACATGAAGTAAGGGTCAATATAACCACAAACAAAGGCTGTAAAAGGACAAGACAAGATCCCAATTGATTGGAGGCTAGCAAATATGAAATAGAAAATATGAAAGAACGTTGGCACATTTACGTACAAGATCATATATTTATAGTACAGATGATCTATTTTCTAGTTGGAATTCAATGTTTTTCTTCTTGAAAATATATCTCTAGCGTTTGAGTGTGGAAATCTACCAATGTAGGCTTCCAAACACTAGTGAGCCTTGCCTTAAAAATGAACCTTATGAGTCACTTTTGGTAAGAACGATTGCTCACAAGGAGTTGGGAAGGGCAGGACATTTATTTGATAGGGGCATAAAGGGTTACCATTATGAAGATGTATCATAGCATGAAGCACCATTGTGTAGCTGCTGACTTTATAAAAATGTGACTCACAGGTACACACACACACGTACATTTCATAAGGTATATTGTTTCTGTGCTACATTTATTTTGCCTACCAACTATCTGGGCAACACAATTACATCACAATGCAGCGCTGGCTCATAAATGTGATTTGTCCAGAAACGTGCACACACAATCAGGCTGCACCCAAAACCTGCAGTTCTGTGCTCATTTTCATGAAAGGCTACAATCTAGAACAGTCAGTGGGAATGTTGAACAGGACATAGATCAGAGAAAGAACTTGCAGAATCAGTTTGAGACTTGGTTCAAGTGAAGCCATTCTTTCAATGTCAGCTCAAGAGAAGATCTTGAAAATCTTCCACTTCCAATTAATTAAATACAAAATGTTATGGATGCATTAAAAACCTACAATGCAACTCTAAAGTTCAAGACATTGTTATGGAATATCAACCAACATAGACTCTGGCAACCCTTAATACACCTCGTCATTATTTTACTTGGTCAGTAAATGATTGTGGTGGCTAAATTGCACAACTCTATCATTGTAACACAGGCTGGGGAAATAATACAGGACTCCATTGTGTCCCACTAAATCTATTTGGTAGTGTACCAATGGAGTTGGAGACATGGTGTCAAGCATTGACACATTAGGGTCCAGTACATTGATCCCCTTCACAAATGAAAATGCCAGAAAGTCAATACAAAACAGTCCGTCCACACGTTTTCTTACTGTATATTTTAGAAGGAAGTTCTATTGATTGTTTGCAATAACATTGTCTTGCTTTGAGAGTGAAATAAAGCAAGGGGCTTCTAATTAGAATTTTAGAATAAGCAGCTGGGTGTCTGATTCCACCCCCCACAGACAGTGTCCTTGCATGTGGATTGAGACAATCTCACCTTGATTTCTTCATTTAACAACCTTGACCAAAACAAATCTGCATCCCCGCTCCAGGTGCTGCAAAGCGTGGATAATGGGCCCAGTGTGCAAGCGTACGTGTGCATGTACCTACATAGGTTGCTGGACTGCTAGAGCATACTAATGTACAGTACAAGCCTGTAGGCTGATACATAGGCTGAGCCACCCTTTCATGAACATATGAGGTGCGTAAAAGTACAACAAAGCTAAGGCAGGTATATCCAGGCTATCACATAAAAAGATGAAGACTGTTCATTAATGGATGTTAACTCATTGCCTCCCAATAATCCAACCCATTTGGATCTGCCAGTCAAAATGGATAGCTTTGCACCATGAATGATGCTGAAACTTCAGCATTCAGATCCACTACTCCCAATTTTGATAAATTCGGACGTTTTAGACTAAGGGTGTCAAACTCGGGTTGGTTCGCGGGCCGCATTAACGTCAACGCCATTTCATGTGGGCCGGAAGATTTTAGATCTAATATCTAGATTATTTTTTTTAAATTGGATTAAAACTGGATCAAAAGCCCTTTATAGTTAGTTTTTATAGATCTAAAGCAATGGTTATTTGAGCTTTTTTTTCTTAGTGTAAGAAAATTTCTTTTAATTATGTTTCTTATTTCAAATGGAAACTAAATATTTTTTTAAAGTGGAAAACGAAAAATATTTGTATATTTAAACTAAAAACACAAAGTAAAAAAATGGATTAAAAAATTGCAATGATTGATTTTAAAAAGGGGAAAATCAGGAAATGTAATGTACATCTATAATCATTTGAATTTGATCCTAAAACAGAAAGTCGACAATCATGATTTACTTTCTCAGGCCGCACAAAATGACGCAGCGGGCCAAATTTGGCCCCCGGGCCGCCACTTTGACACCTGTGTTTTAGACAATGAATTACTCCAAAGATTTATTCAATTAGGAATGTTTGATTTTGAGTGTGTTACTTTATTCCAGCCAGCAGCGGCACACCTGATTCAGTTAAAAAGCAACATATGCATCATTATCTATGTCCGACTGTAAAGGCTCAATTCAAAATCCCAGCTAAACATTTCTTTTCTTGACATAATGTAACAGCAAATATATGAGGACTGAGGTAGCAAGGTATTTTGTGGTCTCTGAAGAGCGGCTAAATTGAGGGCCGCGTCTTCATCTGGCTGGATGCCGACCTTGCCGAGCGTCTCCCTGGACTATGTGACTGCCTAATGAAGATTTCAGGGTCGACCAAACAAATTCGAATAAATAGCCGTGCAGTGCCTGAAAAAATGGTTCCGCAGATGTTTTTCCTAAAAAAAAGATATACGTGCAGGTGAAGTCCGCTCATTTATTTTATATTAGACGTATTGTTTTGATCCAGCCGTCCCTTACAATGTGTTGGAGCCCCTTTTGGAAAACAAATGATTTTCAATCATATTTAATGGTTAAAATAGTATCACCTGCACATTTTGTTTACCTAAGTGACATTTATCAGATATCTAGATTGGTCTGATAATCTCGACAAAAGCTGATGAGGTGCAAAAGTATGAATTTGAACAACGCAGTATTTTTCCTGAATATGTTTTTTCTCTAGTTGTCACATGACCTTTACATCAAAAAGTTAGGTGAAGTTGTCTTTCTCTTTCCCTTTTAAGCAGAGTGACATTTAATAGTCCCCAGAGGTCAGCTAGGCTAACAAACACCAAATACAAGCTGTCAGATGCTTATAAAATAAAAATAAAGAAAAAAATTCTCACTCTGTGCAACTGGATCATAGAGTTGCTGTGTGCAGAAATATTAGTGCAAATGGTACTTTTTTTTCTTCTGTCTTTGTTATAATCCCCCGCCTATTTTTTTTTTTTAAAACATTTCTCCGATTCCTATTTTACCCCCTTGTGGGCCTGGTTATTCGTTGCCTGCGACCCGTCATTTTGCTGCTCCCTGCCAATTAAATGTAAGCAACAGGGAGGGAGAGATATGGCGGGACGGAAAAGACGAGTGATGGCCCAAGGCGTGCCACGCTCCCCAGCAGACAGACCTGATGCCATTGGCCAATGTAACACATCCGTTCTCTCTGGAGTTTTAAATGATTCAAACATTTGCCCTTCACTGTTCCTGTGGTGAGCATAAAGATGTTTCATGTCTGCTCTCGCTGAGGCGAACCCCTCCACACCCGTGCTCATTGTCACTCAGCCGTCATAGTCCATTTTCATTGGAGGGTTGTTCCATTTTGTTTGTAATAAATTATTTTTAAGGCTGGGGTATTCTTGGGACTGATCTCTAGTCAATCAAATGGCAAACTCTGCTTGCAAAGTAAGTATGTTAGTGAATTAGTAAATTATTTGAAAGTAAATATTTAAGTTACTTAGCTACTTATGGGTACTTGTTCCTTTCCACTCTAGCTAGGTTTCAAATTTCAAGGATATATAATACATTTTCAAATTTCAAGGGTATATAATATATTAGTTGCAATACATTAGAGTGCTGGTAGACTTGCAATATAATATAGTTTGAATGAGCTGTTAGGTTGTCATTGTAGTACATGCAATTCATTTAAATAGCGCACAGTTTTTGTTTTGTTTTTAAGACGCTGAGTTGATGCTAAACACATTTTGAAATAAAAAGTCAAAATGGTTTCCAAGCTAAGCATTGAGAAATGGCTGAAGGAAGAATCCTGTAATCCCCAATGACTGACAAAGTGAGAACATTTGAGCCAGTAGTAAATACTTGATTACAGAGTCCAAGGTCATAAAGAGCAGAGCTGAACTGGGCCGAGGTGCCTCTCATACAAAGTCAGGTTTCGGTGAGAGACTCGCTCAGCCTCTGTGGAACGTGCCCGGCAATTCCTGTGCCTCATTAGGGATGCGGAGAGGCTCACACTCCCCATCACCTGTGAGCTTTTTATATCTAGCATAATCTCTTAGTAGATATTTCTTACATCCAATAATGAGCAAGTTATTACTCCATACAACAGAGGTTGTGAGCAGGGAGGGGAAGCACAGTGGGGGAGAGGAATGGGGGATGGGAGGACCCAGTATGTGAAGACTGAGGATTTGTTTGGACAGGAGATAGCTTGTAAAAATAGCCTTTTCAAAAAAATAAAATAATGCAACCACATTCTGTTAATAATGTTTGTAAACATAGACAGGGTCCTTCTTGCCTGCATTGTTTGATGCCAAGGGAGGCGGGACAAAGACCGCCAGTGTGGCACAAGATGGAGAGATATGAGCATGAGAAAAAACAAAGGTGATGGACAGACTCACAGTGGAAAGGTGACGGATGAGAAAAGTTCCATGTTCTTTTGTGTCTTGCTTGTGAAACAAAGTCGATATTAAAGGAGGACATAGTTACTATTCTATTAAATGCCACATTTAAATGAAATGTCTGACACGTTTCGGTCAAAAATACCTCAAGGATCAAGTTTTATAGCCCCATTAAGAGCAGACAGTTAAATGCGAGGGTTGTCCTGGTCAATGTAGATGAGTAACTCTTCATCCTGTGCTTCCACATTGCTTGGCGTGTCAACGACGTGAATTCAATTTTTTGTGACCATTACAGGCACGAAAATTGCAGATCTTTGTAAAAATCGCGATATAGGTAATTTGATATTATGATTAATAATTAAAAATGAAATAAATGCATTGTCTTGCTTAGTGAATGGCCAATTATTTTCTAGTAGTAATGCATATTTGTGTTCAGTTTCATTAACTCTGCCACGTTTGTGATGTTTGGAGATTCATTTATTTTACTAGTAGAGCCACATCTAGTGGCAGTAGCCTATCTCTGATTTGAGAAGTATTAGCACTTTATTAAAATTGACAATAGTAACGATAAGAGGAAATTCATGACTATATACATAATTTAATAGCATTTTGGCAGTATACACAGTTTAGTTATATCGCCTAAAGCTATTTCAAATTTCAGCATTTTCCCTTCCTCATACTCAACAACATCAAAGACCACATTATGTATTATGTATGTTTTCAACACTGAGATTTCCACACCAATTTGATAACAGTCTGGGTCGAAAATCATTTAAGGTAATCCTTTCCAGTATTCACAATAGTAAAATCCTTGCGTGTCAAGTATACACTCAGAATGGCCACAGACTCAGTGATTTTGACATTAAAATGAAATATTAACTGAATAGGAAGTGACGATAAGAGTCGTGGGTTATTTGGCAAGTTCGATAACTACGCAGAATTTTAAAATCCCCCCAAAAATATCAGAAATCACACAATTTTTGAATATTAGAAGAAGAAATAGATGTTCTTTGCAATTTTCTTCATTGCAGTGAACAACTTGCAGAAGGAATAACATGGTGAGTGGGCGACTGTTACATCATAGTCCGACCAAAGTCAACTTGCCTAAAGACACTTTTTTTAAAACATACACTTCACAAAAAACACCCAGTTGCTTAAGTTTGCACTTTGTGGGCGTGCAGGCACTTGGAATAGCCAAATATGTGAATAAAAGCAATTAAAACTCTCCTTTCCGTAATGTGTCTCTGCTAAGGCACTCCGAGGTAAAAGTAGTAGTTTCCTTACCTCCCTCTTCTGCTATTCGCCTACTCTCTCCTACATCCCATTCTCAAGAGAAAGAGAAGAGCCAAGCACCATTAATCTCCTATCTAATAACACTGGTAATGCTACACATTATTGGAAAGAGATGGGCAAAATGAACCAATAAGTTATGTGATATGAGTACGCCAACCTCTTCCTTTGCACCCGCCTCAATCCCAAGGACATTTAAGCAAAAGAAGATGGAGGGAGTGCAGTTTTTTTTAAATAATAAAATAATATGTAGGCAATGTGAGGTATTTCCTGCTATCGACCTATCGGCCAGGGACATGCATAGATTTCTGTATGTGGAAGATAAGTGTCTTTGATAAAGTAGGTTAGCATTGATTAATCCATGAAATCTCAGCACTGTGGACTCGAAGTTAATGAGTACACTTTTCTCCCCCCGTCCCCCCCGACCTCCACAATCTCTTGCGTTCACTGCACAGCCCGGGGACCCCGCGGTGGCGCTCAACCTCACACAGACAACCACGCAAATTCCCCTATAGCCTTTCATTCCTGATGTCTGTTATTTTGGGCAAAGATGGCCAATCAATGAAGTTGACATTTGTTACTGAGAAGGATTCACAATGCAATCATAGAATAAAGGTTCATAGGGGCGGCTCTGAGGTGCATATAGACAAGGTGGAAAGGTCACAGCTAATCTAAAGGGAACAGGAGTACTTCATCCATACGCACCAAAATAAAACCAAGATTGAAGATGATCCATTTACACAGCCCTCGGGGGTGCTGTAGGGAGAACATACCAACCATGGCAGTGCTTTTTCTATTGATAAGTTTTTCCAAGCAACAAAGCCAAGCGGTTCCGTTTTCTTCAAGATAGTTCATTTTCATAAATGAAACTCGCCACATATTTGTAAGACTGTGGTCCAACTAAACACAGTCCAGTTAATTGCTTAGGGCTATGTGTGAACAGCTACAATAAATGTCGCGCAAGAGCGTTTCAAAGCAAACACTGGGTATACGATTTCGCAACCATTATAGTTTAAAGCGGCTGTCTGGATCATTGCCGGTGTGTTTGTTCCCATCACGTTTCAAACGTGGATGCTCACTCGTTTCATAGTGATCCGCAACAAAGTGAAACAAAGCAAACAGCGTTTTGTCTGTAAACATCGGTCACATTTAGAGCAACCTTGGAGCACATAGTACAGAGACAGACAGAAGTCACGGAAGACGGACGCTCCCTCGACAACTGTACGTCAACAATTCCGTGCCCACACCTTCATATTCCAGCAACACCTCTCGTTCACATTAATCTATCTCTCACGCCTCGGTAAATCATCCGGCTCTTCCTCAACCTCAGCAGCAGCTGTGTGGAGGAGGTAGAGTGGATGTCAAAATATTTGGCAGCCATCTTTAGTAGTGGTGTAGCATTTTAACCTCCGTGGTTATAACAGATATGCAGGTTTGTCTGACATCCCCCCAGGCATTAGCCTTGAAATCCCCTCTTCTCTCTCCATTCATCACATCATTATTCTTACAGCAAGGATAGACAAACAAGCTAAAAAACCATTTTCAGTGCTTTGTGAATGGATGCAGCAAACCACAGAACGCCCACCAGGGGAGACAAGTGGGAGGCAAACGTGCGCTCCTCCAGAATGGCCATCAATGTCTTTCATTTATTTAAATCAAATTACAGTTGGTAATTCCCTCTGCCCATTTGGTTTAACCATTTCCATGACACCTTATGAGGGAATGATTCAATCTGGGAATATGAGTTGGTCATCTGTAATGGTGTACGATTTGGTGCTGATCCAAATTAGTTGTTCCTCATTGTGTCACACACACGTGTACACACATATATATATACATATAAATATACATAGAATATTTCCACACCAAGGTGATTAATTTGTATTTTCCCTGCAGTTGCACCCTTTTCAAGGATTCTCCGGAGATAATTAGCCATAAGATATAGACGGGAAGGTCAGTGTGATCAAGATTACCATCTCATTCAAGAATATCCACTAATGCATTAATTAGCACAGCATGGGATGGAAAGAAAAACAACAATAAGGCACAAAGAGTTGAAATAGAATAACTTGTAACGAGCACAAAAAAAATACAAAAGATGTGGTGTTGTTTTGTTAATAAACACCCTGCCTCCTTGTTTGACTGTTTTTACTTCTCTGTTCTTTGAATCAAGAGAGTTCCCTGCAGTGCATAATAGAATCGCCATAAAAACACGTACGAGGTGTGTCACACTGCACAGACTATGACACACACCAACCAGCAAAATGAAGGTTAGCCAGCAACGGAAAACCGCTCTGGGGCTATAAGCGCTGCAGTAGGAAATGTATTAAAAAGCTCCATTTTGAAGTATTCATCTAACAATGTGTTTTAGAACACATTTTGCAGAAGTGCAAACAAATTCAATGCATTATGAAAATGCTTTTCCTGATATTCTGATCTTTTTATTTAGCAAACGACAGTCCAAATAAAATGACCTTTTCATAACCCCAAAAAGGCTGAACAACCCTTATCTGGATTAGCAAAAAAATTAAATTTAGTTACTGAAGATCCATGCTATTCTACATACGTATGGGCGATGCAGGAGATGTTATTATCTTATCTGAGCCTACCCAGATCTCGGTTGTCACTTTGAATTTAATTATCTTGAAAATTTCAGGCTTCAGAAAGCCTGTCATTATATTTTAATTAGTCCCTTTGAAGGAAATGCCACATTTACAGTACTGACAAGCTCATTCCGGATTGTAAAATGATTACGTACCTAGAAAAAAATGCATCACACCCTCTTGAAATGAGCTGTGCATTATCGAAAATCGTTATAATTATAATCCAACTGAAAAGAACCAATCTGAATCCTTCTATACTTCGAAATCAAATCACCCTGGAATCGGTTCGTGTCTATATCTGTCTTTAGTGGAGATATGTGTGCATACTGTATTAATGATTCAGCTCTGGCAATGGATCTTCTTAGAGCATACAGGTGCACCTAATTTTGTCGGTGTAAATGTATGAATGAGGATTAAAAAGGGGGGGATTTGATCAACTGCTTGGATGCTATCGCAGGTTTCACAGCCTAGTGAGCCGCCCCTGCAGCAGAGCAGCTGGATAGAGCCAATGAAGAATAGATATGAGCACAGCAGATAACATCGCTCTGTGTTTCATTAACAGCATCCTAGATAAAATGTTAAAAAGAAGTAGAGACAAGAGCCCCGAGACTTGAGTATATAAAGCTTTAGGTTCAAAAGTCGGCTATGGCGGTACGAGTCAAATTCATCATTTTTTTTCTTCCTCGCTGCCATGGGCCGTGCTGCATACTTATGCACATCATGCTTCAATGTGTCAACCGATTTGACAAAAGAACCCAGCGCAAAACCTGACCAACTGTAACCTCGACATAAATATTTATCGGGAACCCGGCAAGGGTCATCATGACTTTGCGCGAGCCTCAATAGAACAACTTTGAATTTAAAAATGTTTTTCATTTTAATAGTTGGGATGAAAAAATAAGTGTTATCATGATATAATAATGATTTGCATCTAACTTAGATAATGTCTCTACTTTAATGTTCATGATTATCAAACACAAAAATGTGTTGCTATTTTGGCCCAGTCTTGAAAGTGATGTCATCCTGTTCTTGGTGTAACTTTTAAACGACAGCCACTAGTAAAAATGTTCCCAACTGTTCCATATGTTTAATGGCTCTCAACAGGGCTTGGCGTCCTCTAGATTTTTTTAAATAGCTTTATAACCCTTTCCAGAATAGTAGATTTAAAAAACTGTACTTTGGATTTGTCACCTGTTCTTTAAATTTCTTGGACCTTGATATATATATATTTTTTGCAATTGGCCACAAGTTATTAAATATTTTCCTATTGGTCAATTATTTTTTCACACAGGAAAATGTCATCTTGAATGTGTTCTCTTAATAATTAAAATCATTTTGAAAATGCATTTAATGTTTACTTGGGTTCGATTAGTGTGGAATTTACATTTGTCGCATGATTTTAAAGGTCAATGGGAACATTTTGAATTTAAAAGAATATTTGAAAGGGGGAATTATAATTCTTCTCTTGACGGTGTACTCTTTAGGTAAACAGCCATCTGGAGTTTATTTTAGCTGACTTCAGGAGAAAGGCAGTTTTCAGCGTAGACTGGTGACCAATTAATTGCAGAGAGATAAACAATCATTCACACTTACAGAGTGACACGTTAGTGAATCATCTGAAAGATGTTAAATGTAAAACACACAAACCGAAAACAGCTTTTCATGTTTGATGTTCAATAGTGCACTAAAAGTACTACTATATGAGGGGGGGTGAGATGAAACATGAAAGCATATATGGCATTAAATAGGAGAGAATGTGCGTGCGTTGTAGTCTCAAAGCAAATGACTCAATACTGACAATACTGGTGAATCACTGTGACCTGCCGGATCACGTCTGACTCATTCAGACAAGAAGTGCACGGCAATGAATGTGGAATTTGCATGCATGTGCGTGTTTAAGAGCATTTCAGTAGTATTTGTGATAGCGTTTTTTTTGTGTGTGCTTACGTTGTGTGTGACAGCAATTCACTTCTTTGTGTAAGAATGTCAATAACAAGCCCTCATATGAAACCGTGTCAAGAATGCAAACCATGTACAATGGTTCCTCGACCTACGATCAGCTCGTGGTATGACGAAAATTTCGATCGAATAATTCGCCGGCGATACGATCAAAATTTCGAGATGCGACCAAGCCAGGTGGCCATGACATGAGAGGCTGTTTATCATTGGAGAGCACTGTCTTTTTTTGTTGCATCTCTTTCGTGTATAACAGATATCTACGAGCACTGAACGGTTTCTTTCGCCTACACATGGACCAGGAAACGCACAACGCGCATGCGCGGGAAAAAAGAGGGCTTTCTGGGTAATGAAGTATGCTCGTGCACACAACACCGATTGCCAATGGCACCCTTTCTCAGACTAAAACTTCATTACCCACAATTAATACGTGGGTAGGAGGTTGCATTTCTTGTTTCCCCCCTTAGTATGTTAGCTCCCGTTGGCGGAGCGATCGCTAATTCAAGACTACTTCTCGTTGGCAAGTGGACATACGATCTCAGTCCCGGAATGGATTAAGATCGTATGTCGAGGTACCACTGTATATATGTTGTGCTACGGTTCTTTGTCCTCAACTTTTCAATTTAAGTGAATACATTTTTCTGTCATAGTAATAGGACCGTGGTGTTTTTATGTTATCAACCTGCAATGACTTAATTTGACCGGTTTCAAAGATTGTTCAAGAGTATCACTCTCTAATCATGTCATCACAATCACGCACAAGGGATTCACAACATTTTTTTTAGGATGAACAAAGCTACTTTTGAGTATGTCAAAGGTGCTGGAATCACAGTGAAAAATAGATTTAAAATAATGCTTTGGAGTTTCTTGCACAGTAGCAAGAGTGTGGAAAAGAAAGCAGGAGACAGGTGAGGTGGAAAGTTCTTGCAGGAGGAAGGGCAATACATCAGCCAGGACAATTATCCACTCCTTTATAACTGTGCTACTACTAGAGCGCACTAGTTTAATGCCAATAAGGAAAAAAATGTTTTCTGTACATTTCGTAAATAATCTAAAACTATAATCACATCCAAACAGGATCCACGGTTGGAACTCCTCACTGCAGTCCAATGTCCCCTTAATGCGATAGAAATAAGTCTGTGTGTGTAATGAGTAATGTGTGTGCATGTGTGCGTGTTTGCTGCAGTGGTGACAGTGAAGGTCAGTGGCGTGGGTGTGTCTCAGGCCTCCCAGCTGTGGCCCCTGGCTAAGGAGCCATCACTGTCATATCTCTGTCTCACTGCTGTTCAGATGCACACCCTGCAGCATGGCAGCAATGACTCAAACAAATGCACACACACACACACACACAGTCCCAGAGCCCCGCGGACCCCAGTACACACTCACACAAGCATTGTGACCCGAGGATACGCAAGCACATGGTACGGTCACATGCGAGATAAGTGGAATGTATGCATGCACTATTCATGGAAAGTTACACATGCACACACACAAATACAACAGTCTCTCTCAATAGATGAGAGGAAACAAAGACCATGATGCAATTATTCGAATGCCCACATTGGTACTGAACTAAAATTTGGGCAAAAAACTAGTTCACACTTGCTGCATGATCAAAGAGATTCATTTATGTGCATTTGTCTTGTTCCTACTATTGTGATGTGTATGATGGCTACTGGGTATAATATGATTTAGAAAAGAAAAACAATACAATCAATTTGACACCATCAACAAAAGAACAATATAGTCAACTGTGTATTTCCTCTTAATAGGAAGCGGCTCACTTCAAATTAACTAGTCATAAATATTCCCACTTGTGTTTTATAAAAGCAAATTTTTCCAACTTAAACAGAAACAGTTACATAAAAATCCTAAATGCACAACACTACCACTAACTGGTTTGAACTATAGCACATAATTTTTGAGTGCCTAGATCCCACTATCATGACTGGTAACATGTCAATTAATGTTAAAAACATAACTATGATAACATTTTTACATGATTCTATCTACGCCTCCAGATATCTACAGTAGCACTGTAAAAACTTGCTAGATACTATTTGGGTTTGTTTTGTCAAGTTTTATTCAAACTGTATTCAAATATATTTTTAAATTGACATAATAATTATTGTTTACTTAAAGAAATCAATTCTTTTTGGGTTCTGTTCTGTAGGATTGTTCAGTGTAGCCATTTGTGTTGGAGACGCTTGTTTTATATCCCATTGTGCAGGGGTCAACCAGCGTCCTAGAAAAGATTGCGTTCGATCTCTAAGGTTCCCACTGTACATGAACTAGATGACCTTGTCCAAGAGTGTTCAATCACACCTCACAGAAGCCACAATTAAAGCGCTCTGGTCTCTATTGTCTCAGCCTAGCTGTCTGCTGCATTCAGCAAATATGCACAAAGAATCTTATCTGGAAGTTTAGTGCTTCCCCAAGCATAAAGTCAAGTAAAACGTTTAGGAGTGGACACGGCCATGCCCAAATCTCACGCCACCATTGCATCGCCAGCACCTCAAAAAAATAGTCCATCTAAGAACACCTGCTGACCGAAAAGAAGTGCTTATAAAGCAAATAAATGACAGCGAACGTACATTTTATGTTATCATTGAGGCACTAAACCGCTATTTAAAGTGGGATGAGGAAAAGACACACGGTCGGTAAAAGGTGACTGCCTCTTTCATTAGCCCTTTCAGAGACATAAAGCATTCCCCTTCAAAAAAGAAATATATCTGACCTCTGGTCATAACGTAGACCTGAAATGGGTTGTCGCTCCAGCTACTACGTCAGTGTCCCTCCTCTCCACCACCACTACAGCCATTACTACTACTACTACTACTACTACTACCTTCCTGGCTCCAGCCTCTTTATGGCCCGATGCGTGGCACATTAAAAAGAAGAGCACATTGCACAATTACTGCCTAATTAACTGGCCGATATTTTATGTGGTCAGTGAGGCCGCAGACGCACTCACATCGTTTGCCAGCATTTGGGAGGATGTGTGTCGCACAGGAGCCCTCCTGGCCCTGATTTACGAACCTCCGGACCTAATTTGTGAAATTGTACACGCACGTGACAGAGGCGTGCGTTTGGCCTGATGTGAGCGTAAATAAAACAGGGCACATACTGTAAGTCTTAAGGAAGGAGCGGGCTATTTGTCTGAATCATTATTTGTACTCCCCCCCCACCCCACTTCCCCTTCCGCCCACCTCCCCTCAGCCTGTAAAAGCAGCGAGTTTGCATTGGGATTTGAGATGTAATTAAATTCAATAAATAGTCAAAGGTGAGGAAATAAATCAAGCGGAAACTGATGAACAACAGGAGATTAAATGCCACTGGAGTGTGCAAACAAATATTTCAATAGTGCTCTTAACAGAGGGCAATCTGAACTCCTTCACAAACTTTTCTAAGGCTGACGTATCGAAAAGGCACTTTTTAATTGCTTGTTTACACATATGGGTCAGTAGTGTGCTTCCCCACTCGTCAAGTGTGAAATTAAACAACCACTTTTTGTTGTTGTTGCTGTTTTTTTTGTTTTTTTACAACATCTACTGCATCTAAAAAGACGTCTATCGGGTTTTGGCCTTATTGCTACACTAATCTAAAGTTCCTAGGAAGAGACAAAGAAAAAGTCTAAATTTGACAGCGACAATAAAAAAAAAAAAAAAGGATTTCACATTAAAAAAAATACAAAGCAATGCAACCAGTTTTTCGAGTGTGGTAAATGTAAGATTTGTATTTGGATGGAACGTCATTTTAGTCATAAACTAGGAAACAGTATTGATCCGTGATAAAATGGCATAATCTGTCTCATTTCAAAGTGAGAGGCAACAACCTACAGTTACCACACATAATACACTATAATTAAGTCTGCCATTATCCCCATAGTCCAACTAAGCGGAACAAAATCTGTGAATAAATAATCTTTTGAAGGACATGCTTTCTCACCTTAGCATCCCCCTGCTATGCATCATCGCTGATTCAGAGCCAACTCTTTATTAATGACTATTGAAATAGCAATTAATGCTGCATAATACATGAACTACAGCTGCGCAAATTTGAATAAATTCTTATTCGGTGAGAGCACTTGAGAGAATTGGGGAAATACTGTCGGCGCATATTAATGCTTCCATAAAAATGGATAGTGTTTTTGATTTTGCAAACTCAGGTCATAACCTCAATAACAATAAAATTGATCAAATGTAAGAATAAATGTCTCCCATTCAAAATAATGGAAATATCATCACATTTGGGGTCAAAGAGTCATTAATACCTCTAATAACTTGTGCTAGCAATGTTGGAACAGGAAGGGAAATGTATTTTTAAATAAATTATGTACAAATAGTTGGCATTTATATTGGGTTTTTTATTACTTTAGTTTAAATTTAATTGAAGGTTAAATGGAAATTTTGTTTTTTTAATTGATGTAATATATTTATTGTATAAATATTTATTTTAAGTGTTTGAATCAGCTGCAGTGTTTTTGAAGCTTGTAAACAATTACATGATTGAATCCCCATCCTAATGTTTTCAGATAATTAATAGAAACACTGGTTGGATATTTTAGGTGTCTCAATAGAAAAAAAATATAAACCTCAAAGTCACTGTCGTGCGGAAGGTTTCAGATAATTTTAAGAAAATTGAATTGTTTAAAGAATGTCTCAAGCTTGTAGTGAAACACAAGGGTAGAAAGGTCAGATAATGGACATTGTCTACTGCAAGGGTGTCAAACTCAGGTTTGTTCACGGGCCACAATAACATCAACTCGATTTCATGTGGGCCCGACCATTTTAGATATATTTAGATTTTTTTTTAAATTGGATTATAAGAACTGGATCAAAAGCCCTAAATATTCAGTTTTTTTATAGATATAAAACTGTTTATTTGAAGGTTTTTTTTTCTTAGTAAGGGAAAACATCTAATAATCATTTGTTTTTCCTTTCAAATTGATTTTTAAAAAATTATATTCAATATTAAAGTGAAAAACCGAAAATATTTTATATATTTATTTTGTTATTTTACAAAATGCTTTTTGACCTAAAACACCAAGAAAAAAATGGATACAAAACTGCAATTATTGATTTAAAAGGGGGAAAATCAGGAAATATAATATACATCTATAATCTTCATTTGAATTTGATCCTAAAACAGAAAGTTGGCACTCATGATTTACTTACTCGGGCCGCACAAGATGATGCGGCGGGCCAGATTTGCCCCCCGGGCCGCCACTTTGACACCTGTGGTCTAGTGAATCAGAGTCGCTAGAGCCCTCTCCATTCACACTCTAGTGCCTAGCACAAGCGCCACAACCCCAGAATGCAAATTAATTTTTCTTTTTGCCCATTTTTGACAGGCACTCTGCAAGGCCACCATCAGTGTGCAGAAATCAACCATGTCAAATGCTTTATGAATTAAGTGTCCTCAGTCCATCTTTGATTCACGCGTGCATTCACAGGTGTCAGATAGCCCACCAAA
Source organism: Stigmatopora argus (assembly GCF_051989625.1). NCBI lineage: Eukaryota > Metazoa > Chordata > Actinopteri > Syngnathiformes > Syngnathidae > Stigmatopora > Stigmatopora argus. The sequence goes on from NC_135394.1 coordinate 11,460,753, forward strand.
TCTCATGTATTGCACAACTGTTCACTTTCAATCATTTTGATTGAGAACTGATGTCCAACCACACATGAATATAACAAGAATGGAACTGTTCTTGAGGAATGTTTTTTTTCTTTTTCTTTTTCGAAGAACAAAAGCTATATATATCCAGATTCTTGCTTCTCCCTTGTGCTCTTCTGCACCATTCACTTTCTTTCCCATCACTTCTGCTCTTTCGCCTCTCGATAAATCTTTAATTCCTAAAAATATAGCCTCTCGTCTTCCCGCAATCTTTCCCTCACACTTTTTTTCTGCTTTCATTTCATCTCCCCATTTGTCCTCTTTTGAACAGCTGCTATGCCTTTATTATGTTAGGCTCCCTCTCCCTGTCTGGCCTTTCACTCTAATCCTCCAAAGGCCTTTCACATGCACAATATTTCCCTTGGAGCCCCCCACTACCACCACCATTCTTCTGACAGGCTTTCACATATTAGATTAGGCTTAGCTTTTCTGTTATTTATTTATTTAGTCCAAGTTTTTGTCTCAAAAACTTTTGCCAACTTGATCTCCACACCGCAAAAGTGACTGACTGTAGCTTTTTCTTTCCTCCGGAACCAACACAGTGTCACATACCAATTTGGCACTTGTGCAATGGCCCGCAATCATTCTTTGGTGTGAGATTTTGGCTGCGTTTGCAGAGTGCTTTCTGAACACGGTGTCTAATGGAAGCGTGCCACATATTGCAGGTTAGCAATCACTCCGTGGTCAAAAAGAGACACAGCAAAGTAGGAAATTGGTTGCGCGGTCACCCATTAAACCGGACACCGGCCCCTCGGTCTAATTGTGGTAATGAAGTCCAGGCTGACTCGATAATGCAAGGTCCACGCACACGGCTATCCTGACGCTTTTATGGACCTGACCTGAGTTATGGCCCCCCCTCTGATGAGAGAAGGGAGGGAGGGGCTGCGACAGCGTGGCTTACCAATAGCGAGAGACTGTTAAAAAGTCATGCAATGACAGCAACCCGGGAAGAGGTTTCCATTAAATCATTTTAATGAAATGAGTCATTTACCTAGAGGACAGCGTAGGTCCGAGAAAATTCTCTTCGGGCTGGGCCATACCCTTCAGTACTGCCCCTTTGGCTCATCGCTCTGGGGGCATCCGTTCCATCCTATGCTTCCAGGACCATTCAGGAATCAATAGCCATGTCACGAGGCAACCATGCTACCTTGACATCAAAAAAAGTCCATTACATTGCAGTTATCTCTATTAGTGACCTGTAACCTGGTCTCTGGAATGCAGTAGATAGCAGGACTAAATGAAGTGAGTATCGTGGTGACAAAGACTAATCCAAAGAAACAGTTCTGATGAATGCGCATTGCACTGAGATCCTTGTACGTTTGGCTATATGGAAAGTAATTATTTCATTCATTGTCTGTCCCGCTTATCCTCATAAGGAGTGTAGGGGGTGCTGGAGCCTATCCCTATGCCCAATCATGGGCAGCAGGAAGGGACATCCTGAATTGGTTTCCGGGGCACAAGGAGACGGATAACCCTCAACCTCTGAACTTTGAGACCGACGTGCTAACCACTTTTCCATGGGGTGCAGGTGGAACATGAGTAAAACAAAAATCTAAAGTATTTGGTCTATTACGAAGAGTTTATTTTTATTATTACAGTAATGAAGTTGGAAAAAAAGGATCAGAGCTGGTCAGTCTTATCCAAAGACGAGGCCATGATTTTGGAGATGGAACTAAGAAATTCATATTCTCTGGTGCTGCACATCGTGGAAACTGATTGCTGTGTAAGAACCCGATTCAGAATGCAAAGACATTAAAGGTCATATTGCATCTCTGCTTGGACTACATTTAATCTCAGAGGTTATTAATTTTTACTTGCATGGACAACCATAAAATCTGTTTTCTGTTCTTTTCCAAAAACTCAATTTTTTTTATTGCTTCTCTGAAAATGGCACCACCTGGCTGTCCAACAAATAAAGAAAAATGTCTGATATTGTTCATTAGTTGAACAAGATCAATGTTGACATTTTCTCTGTTTGGAGCAGCGTCAGCTTCCATGGGGGAGCTTGCAGCAGAGAAGAACCATAAAGCAATGTGACACTGTTCACTGGGCTTCACCTTGGCCCAGTATCCTTGATCAGTCAGAACATCAGTCAATGTTTAATTGCTCAAATGTTATGTGCAGGACAGGGGTGGGCCGAGACGGGTCGGTCAATTCTACGGTGGGACAAGGGGGGGTTGTAGGTTCACTGATTCCTGGGCTTTTCAGCGCAATGTTCCTTAACCAGATTCGAGCTTCCTTTTTTGCCTGATTAGCTCAACAAACTTGCTTGCTTGCGTGCATGAACCTCGGCTCTCTGCTCATGTGGGCTGTTCCCACTCAGAATGAACAATGTGCATGCTAGAACGTAATCAGCTATAAAAGTGCTCGTAAATCATCGCAGGCTCTGAATCAGCAAACGGTTGCATTAATCAGTTGCTTTTCGCACAGATACTGTACGATTAATGCAATCTATTTATCTTCATTTAGTATATGTACTATATATATATATATATATATATATATATATATATATATATACACATATATACATACATATATACATACATATATACATACATATATACATACATACATATATACATACATATATACATATGTATACACATGTATACATATATACACATATATACACATACATACACATACATACACACACATATATATATATATATATATACACACACATATATATACACATATATATAAATGTATATATACTATATATATATATACATACATACAGAAACACTATATAAATATTTGCATGTACACATACACACCCTCATGTATATGTATACATGCATATAAATAAAGTGCAGTTCATAGCAAATTGCAACACTCCAGTAATGTGTTTGAAGTTCAGTGTGAAACTGAAAGATTACATGTTTTTATCTGGAGCTTTTGTGTGGGCAAAGGATATGCAAACGAAACATAAGACCCGCCCACTGTCCGAGAACGCCAGCATAGCGTTTATCTTAAAATACAGCCTTTGATGCACAGAGCTTCCATAGTAATGAAAGCAATAGGTCTCTGTGAGCGTAGATTGCTTTTGCGGAGCTTCATTTTAAAGCCCGTCGTCGAACGTGCTCGTCTGCCAACTCTTCCTGAATGTTTCATCACGGAGCAGATCCCAGGGGTTGCTCAACACACATACATAGTACATACGAGCAGGCCTCGCAACATGCGTGTGCGGGAATATCCGAGTCAACTGGATGCCATTTCATCTTGTGGGGGAGCCGTGTGATTGCATATTTAAACTGGGTGGATGCAAACATGATAGAATGTCAAGTGAGGCAGCAATCGGAGTGGCAGCCCCCCCCCTCTGTGTGTCACTGGTGTGTTTTGGAGGTGTCACTTACATCTAAAGTGGAACGTTGGACATAGTTATCAAATAGTGGCAAACCTGGCAATATTTGGGGCAAAATCTTCTGAAATAGGATTGGCAATAGCAGATTCACATTGCAATGGCCAAAATGACTGTCAAAATTAATGTTACTGTAATGTAACGGAAGAATAGATAACATGGTGACTAGTTTAACATATCTATAGCTCCAACATATCTATCTTTAGAAGGTAATAGAACACTCTAAATTCTCCCAAGGTGTGAATGCAAGTTTGAATAGGTGTTTGTCTATTTATACCCTGCAATAGAATGGCAACTAGTTTCGGCTGTATGCCTTTTTATGCCCATAGTCAGCAGATTTTCTTAGCTTTTGCCAAAGACTCACAGCACTGATACAAATGGAGCTTACCTTTGGTTTTGTTCAATTGCAAACAAGCTTGGCTTGATTAAAATTGCTTTCTTTTTTAGGAACTGCAAAGAAAAATGAAGGCCATGCTCGCTATTATTAAAAACTTAAATCACAGACTCCCATCTCATGCCTTATTAGCATGTTGATGACTAAAAAGACAGATTAACAATTTACATTTTCTTACTGCGCGAGATGCTGAATGACTGTCATTTCAACGTAAAGCCATTTGTGTTGTATTTTTATGCAATACTTTGCTGAATGTTTTTCTTCCTTCAAATAAATGCAACTGGAAATCTCCCTGCTTCATGTTGGAAACATTAGGAGAGAAGCACATTATTCTAATATGGATACATATTTTATGCGTTTCTATGAGTTTTCCGGTTTTCATTTAGACTGATATTGCCATTATATAGCCGTTACAATGCAACCCCATTCAGAAGACAAACCAGACCCACAGAAATATGTATCATTGTCTTAATATAATCACAGCCTTCACACAAACTGGCATCGACGTACAGAACACCAGATGGTTGATTAAGGGATCGTGATTGACGCATCGCAGCTAAAAAAAAAAAACAGAACTATACATCTGTCCCCTGGAAAATGATGAGAGCCCAGCTTGCTCAAAAGAAACTACCAAACAAATGTGTTCATATACATTTGAGCATGTATATAACACGGCCTTTCTTGTCAGCTTTGTGCATGAAGGAATGCACAAAAGCATGACTGCCTGGGCACTGAAGCAATTGACGTATAGAGAGATAGAAACGTGTATGTATGTGTCCTTTGAAATGAGAGTGACTGCATATTGCCGTTAAAGTACACATTAGTGAATATAAAAATACACATGGAATACCAGATATATTGTAATATACGATGATACATTACTGTTTTAATTCTACGTTTTAGTGCACAGGTGTCAAAGTGGTGGCCCGGGGGCCAAACCTGGACTGCCGCATCATTTTGTGCGGCCCGAGTAAGTAAATCGTGAGTGCCAACTTTCTATTTTAGGATCAAATTCAAATGAAGATTATAGATGTATGTTATATTTCCTGATTTTCCCCTTTTTAAATCAATAATTGCATTTTTTATCCATTTTTTTCATGGTGTTTTTAGGTCAAAAAGCATTTTGTAAAATCTAAAAATAAATATATAAAAATATTATAGGTTTTCCACTTTAATATTGAATATAATTTAAAAAAAAATTGTTTCCATTTGAAATGAAATTAGATGTTTTCCCTTACTAAGAAAAAAAAGTTAATCAATAATTGCAATTTTTTATCTATTTTTTGGGTGTTTTAGGTCAAAAACAATTTGGAAAATCTAAAAATAAATATATAAAAATATTTTCGGTTTTCCACTTTAATATTGAATATAATTTTTAAAAAATGGTTTCCATTTGAAATGAAAAACAAATGATTATTAGATGTTTTCCCTTACTAAGAGAAAAAAGTTCAAATAAACAGTTTTATATCTGTAAAAAAACTGAATATTTAGGGCCTTTGTTCCAGTTCTTATAATCAAATTTAAAAAAAATCTAAATATTATATCTAAAATGGTCCGGCCCATATGAAATCGAGTTGATGTTATTGCGGCCCGCGAACAAAACCGAGTTTGACACCCTTGTTTTAGTGTGTTAAATCATTATGTATGTTGTTGAATATCTGGTAGGAATTTTTTTATCTTGGCTTATAGAAAAATCACTTCAGAATAGTTTGTGTTTCTTTTGACCACTCTTGGGTGTTTTTGACTATCTTATGGGGCGACATTTTTTTTTTTGAAAGACCCATGATCTGCAACTGAAAACTTGCTTTATGACACTAATTACCTCCTTTTTTGACAGAACGCCTTGTTAGTTTTGAGATTTCATTGTACCTTTCAGGGATTCATGAAATCCACTGCCAAATGTAGAAAAACAGCACCGGAACATAACTACGTCTCCTCCATGTTTCACAGTGGGGACAGTGTCATCCATTGACGTAGAGTTGATACGTATTACAAAAAAAAAATCTATTTTTTTTTCCTCATCTCGCCAAAGGAACTTTTCCAAGAAGCTTGAGAATATGAATTTTAACAAATTCCAGTCTTGCGTTATCGTAATTTATATAAACACCCTTGTAATATGGGATTGCAGGGGAGCAATAGATGCCACGATGGAAAAAAAGGGGCCTGATGTTTGGAACATACGAATAACAATAAGGGCAAAAAGGACTGAGCTTTTAATTAGCATTAACCATATCAGCGTGGAGTCATTTGAAATTGTCTTAAGACTTCAGAAGGAGAGTGAAATACTTTAAAGCATTAGGCTCAGCTGATAAAGCAGTCAGAGGCGTTCCTATCTCACAATTTCATCTTTTTTGCACTATATTTTTCTTTAAAAAAAAGAAAAGAAAAAGTAAAACGACAGGGGGGGAAAAACACATGGTGATTTCCTTCCTACGCCCGTATCCTTTTGATCCGCACCCTTTTGTTTCCACATTTCTCCTTCTTAAAAGCCTCCTGTTTTTTTCCCACTATTCTTTTCCTAGTGTTCCCTTTTTTTCTTCTTGCTCTCAGCTTTTTTCTCTCTCTCCTCGCTTTTATCTGCACTTCATACAGAATATCTGTGTGACTGGGTGAGTATAATGAGGCACTTTCTCTACCAACTTCAAACCATCCCCATCACTCTTTTGCCAAAGCCTGGAAAACCATATTCGGAACAAATATTTTGACATTCAGACATAGGCAGTGACAAGTTCCTGCGAAGTGATTTACCACTTTCTCCTTTTTCGGGAAAGCTGTCCAAAATTTGTGTATACTAAATGAGAAGCCAATCAAGTGTGTGTAGTTGATTTGTCCCTTTCTTTATTCTGATATTGCCTGCTCACTGTGGTGTTAGTAAGTGTGATTGTCAAGTTATTTACAGTGAAAGTCATTAAAGCCAAGCACAGGCCCTAAATGTGATGCTCTAAACGACTTAGCGTTGTCATGCATCACAGTAAATTGGTGTGGGCAGCTTATTGTGCAGCTCGGGAGTCAATGTAGCATGTTGGGGAACTGAAATTGCTCCAAATGAAACACCCCTGGTACCACATTGCATGTAAGGTTGATGATGATGATTAGATCAGTGTAAAAAGCACGTGCTCAGGATAACAAATGCTACTAGTGCCTGTTGAAAACACTATGCTAGAACGACAGCAGGAAGGCAACCGGCACAAAAGTTAAACACTTAGAAGTTCAAAGCGCGACATGTTTCCAAGTCCTGTGAGATTTTAGCTCACTCAGCATCAAAAGGATTCATTTTGCTTCTGTGTTTGGATTTATCTTTGGCTTAGCAGGTTTTTGTCCTGTAATGGAAATCAACTACATTATAATGGAAATCAATCAATATTATGTTCTCGCAAAATGTTTTTTTATGTTTGTATTGAAAAAAAAATAGCAATGTTGCAGAGTATTAGTAATACTAAAGAGTAAATGTATGAGAAAGGCGGTGTACTTCCCGAATAAGATACTGTGTGCAGTGTTGAGCTGAATTTTCCCCTAAGGCAGTACAGCAAAATTAGTATACTACATTACATTTGTCAAAAATTAAATTAAAATAATGACATTAAAGGTAATGGAAATTCTAATGACACTGGAAAGGGATGGGCTGGTCAGCACAATAGATGTAATAGTTCTAATGAAATTGCTGAGCAGATGCTAATATGCCTACACTTATTACACAAGAAACGATAGAAGACTCAAATAAAGTATGAATATGGTTTTCAAACTTTTAACACCAAGTAACATATACAAAATTCTTAGCTCTCCAAGTACCATCATGTTGCTCAACATTAAAATACTGCAGCATACCAGATTAATATAAACTACATTGCAGCAGCAAATTATCTTTGAAAAAGCAGTTTTCAATAACTCATTCCATGATGGTGCTCACACTTTGAAAATCACTAAATAAATACAAAACAATAGGAATAAATGACAATCTACACTAGTTAACATAGTGCTGTTTGTTTTAATTTATTTTAAATGGAAATATTGTAATTGTCATTATAAATGTTTTATGTTGGAGATGTTATGAGCCTGGCGTAAATTAGTGTCCTTTTTAATGAAATTGTAACAACCTGAAAGCCAACCAATGTCGTGGTTTGTGAACAAAATGGTGACTTTCTTCTCATTGTGATCATGATCATTTGTCTTGCTCGACTATTGATTTGTCTTCCTTGCTGATGAGTGTGGTAAAGGGAAGCGAAGTGGTTAAAGGCAGAGTGGGCTAAAAGTTGAGGCGGTGCACTGATGAGTCTTTAGCTGCTCTGAGCAGTAATGAGCAAGCCGTTAAAAAAGAAAAGAAAAAAAAGACTACCGCATTGTATAGTACTTTTGGCCACTTCATCTTGAAAATGAATAGTCCCCGATGGACCAAGTGGTTAATGCCATTTATTAATAGACAGACAGGGCCAGCAGTTTGGGCCGTGGCCCTTGGAGAGCCTTTAGTCAGGATGGAGAGTGTGTGTGTTTGTCAGTGATTGGGAGGTAAAAGAACAATGGCTGTGGGGTGACGGTGCGGGGTTGTGAGCAGCTTTAGTCATTTAATGAAGGAAAGAGGAGAGAATATGTTGAGTCTGGTGATTGCGAGATTTAGGTAGAATATATTGGCGACTGAAAAGGGCCTAATTTTGAATGAGACAATAATAAATCTTGGTGTGTTTAAAATATGTCTTAACCTCCTTGACCCTGGCGTCCACGTGTGGACATCACATTTTTGGTTGTCGCAAGACTACAATGTTAAATTTTGGACTACAAAGGCCTGGTGTCCACTTATGATGTGGACATAATTTTTCTCAGAAACTACATCATGTAAAAAGATAATTCTTTGTTTTTACACTCATCAGGTCCCAATTAGCCCAAATATCAGAGAAAATAAAAATGCATCCCTTGCAAGTCTCTGGGTCTTCAGAGGTTAATGAAGGTTTTAATATTACAAAAGTCTATAAGTTTGAAGAAAAGGATTTCCTGTCAAAGGTTTTACCGAAGAGACATTGGAACTGGAAATTAATATCAAAGCTATTTGTATATATGTATCCACAGTGTCTGTAATACAGAGATGTATATGTACAGGCCTGTGCGCATGTGACTTGACCTAGCAAACTAACAGGCGTCACCTCCCTGTTGGCCTTCCTGCCATTTATCATAAAATGGGAGTGACGTGGTGTGTTCCAAGGGGAACGCATACAGCAACACCTGCCCAGTCCTGCTTTTGCCAAATGGTCTTCCTTACATATGCCTCCATTACATACAATCTCTCTTGATAGAAGATCCAAACAAAAAGCACGAGAGGTAGATTTAGTGGAGCGCTCGGCGAGGCTTTGATAATATTGTCGGCGGCGAGCATGAAATATCACAGCCTCTTTTTGCACACATCTAAATCTCTGAGTGTAGACGGTGTCTGTGTGCTGCTAGCTACAGGCCATATTGCTATTGATTGGAGGAATGATAGAACAATTTCTTACCTGATGTTGGAGATGCATCAGAGAAAGCGGCGTGGGGAGAGAAAGAGAAAGCAATGGAGAGAATTTGATTAGTGTACTGTACACACAACGTGCTCAGTAGGGAAATACTGAGGCGAGACGCACTGTGTCATTACATGGCGGCAATCGAAGTGAAGCCAACGCCACCCTGAAAATCAATTCAACATTTTCTCTGTGGTTTCACCTAATTGGTGAAGTGATTGAAAAACATTGACCATGAGTGTCAGGCGTTTGCATATCAAGTTTACCTTAAACAGCAAACAAAAGCAGATTATTTTTCATAGTAATCATTGCCAGTCAATGACAGTAATAGATGTCGTAGTCATTTAAACTGGGAGGACTAGTCGTGAAGGTACATGTTTGCAAATGGTTGCTGCTAGCTGTTCCCGTCACAATATATTGGACGTCTAGTCCAATCAAAGTCAGCCAATGAGTTAAGCTTTTGCCCTTCACTTCATACACATTGAACAGTTTCTTGGCTAATTAAATAGATTATGGCTAATGAGACTCATCATCTTAATATAAAGGCACTATAGGATCACATGTGCAGTAGCAGCCTGTTTTCTGGTAAAAATTTCATTATTGGTTCACTTTAAAATGTTTAAAAAAAATACAGGTTGACCACCTCCTTTTTGCATTAAATGTGTGATATTCAATCATACGTCATTTGTGATGATAAAGACAATGATATTTTAAGACATAAAGCAGCTGAATAAAGCCCTCATCCCTATAAGCCTTACTCCAATAGCTCCTAACACTTACTAAGGCTCCAAGCCCAAACCTGGCTCGCCTATTTACGGGCTCCCACTACCAAGCACGGTTTGAACACATCAATATTCGTTGGCGTTCAGTGTAAAGCCCCTGCCCGTATTTGATGTAAAGCAGCCATCTGCACTGGCAGCATTTGAGCCTGGGAGCCAAGTTACCATCCCTTCTGACCGTCTTCTTCATATACATCAGTGGGAGTCCAGCTCATGACAAATTCCAACAAAAGCAACCTACACTTGGCAGCTGAAATGGTGTAAAAGCAGAGCTCGACATACGGTTGTTGTTGTTTTTTTCTTTTTTTTTTCACATGATCTTAATTTGGAAGCTTTAGTGGGCGTGTGACTTTTATGTTATTTGTTCAAGATGCCTCCACACGTTTTGTATGCCGGAGTATTTCTCCCGTTTTGAAACCACTTGTAAAGCACTGCTTCATCTTTATAGTATATTTGTGAAACATGGAGCACTTAAAAGCACACACGGCCTGATTTATGGCTCGGTCCCATTACAAGGTGAATGGAATTTGCACAAAACCGGACAGCAGGTTGTTAAACAATAAAAGCCTCAACGGTCTGTACAACACTGCTGGTTTAAAATCATCTGTTCAATCATCAGTCCTTTCATTCATTCCTTTTCTCAGGAGTCCATCACTGCCAACGTGAGGTGAGAGATCGTCGCTAGCTAATTACCTGACACTTACAGATGAACCACCCATATTCACTCTTATGGACAATTGAATTTTTTACATTACTAAACATAATATATTTTTTAAGTGGCATTACCTACAGATGATTCCATAACACCCAAATCAATCTACACAAGTTTCCTAAGTTTGAATCTTTTGGGGGGGAAAATAATCAATTCAAGGGTGAATGATTAACTTCCAGTATCCAATGCCACACAATGATTTCATGCCAGACAATCCAGAATCTTACAACTGTCCAGTCTGGTGTGCAGAAAAAACAACATGTGCAGAACATCAGTTCCAGTTACTCCCGAGCAAGCCTCCGATTTCAATAATTAATGGAGCTGTTCCCGCTGTGCTACGAAAGTAAAACGGGCACAGCATGCCCTCGAATTCAAGATGTCTTTATTGACCAAGCTGCTGCTTCTTGAGTGGTAGCCAAGCACTGACTAAATAGTTTACACATAAAGGTTGGGGCGGCAAGAAGTGGATCTGTATTCACGTGACAGAAAAGAGCGTCACATTTTTTGTTGTTGTCACCAATGAGCTTTGAAGTTCATCTAACTGCAGGGAAGTCCGACTTCTAAGCAGCCTGTCATGCAGAGGCTTTCTCCTACCGAGGATATCCCCAGCTGAGCAGCAATGGGTCGCAAGTAAAAGTTTCGGGGGTTGCTGCCTGAGTAAAACACTTTGATCTACAAAAGTATTTTATAGATGTTGTTTATTAACATTCATTAATCGTTAGCAGCGGTCTTGATTTTCTCATTAATATTTGGCTGATTATCAGTTTTTACTACAGACAAGCAACATCAGTAATGGGGAAGTCAGCATAAAATCTTTTTTCCCCATTGATCTGTTTTATGTACAACCACCAGTCAAAACAAGGCATTTTATTGAAAGTGTGCGGATGATAAGAAAAAACAAACAACTTTATCCTGTGTGTTTAAAATTCTAATCATTGCATCATCAACCCATTGTAATGCAGGTTATCATGGGAATTATACTATAAATTACCATTGTAATGCCAGTTATCATGGGAATTATACTATAAATTACCTTTTTCAGGATAGTCACTGATTAGTTTTTGTTGTCAGTAAAGGCAGTAGTATTAGAGAAACTATAAAATAAAGTATAAAGACCCTATACTAATACTCAGGCATGTACTCCATCTACTGCAAAAGTATTCCGAAAACTGTAACTTTTTTTAAAGCACAAACCGTTTAATTCTTTATCACATTATATCTAAATTTGAGTAAATCTAGTAGGACACTGAAGAAACATAACATCCGATATGGGTTTTCTAAAACATAAAATGTTTGGAAACCCCTACACATTGCAGAATTTCAATCTTCTAAAAGGCTTGTGTCCCCACCTCACAGATGATGTTAGTTTTAAAGAAAATATGGACACACATTCAAGATGACCGCTGCTCTACATAACCCAGGCACAAAGCACTGTACGACTTAAGACAAATTATTGGAAGGCCCCGTATGATAACGCAGAGAAGACATGGTGAAAGGGAATATTCAAATGATGAGGCGCCAATGCAGCTCCGTGAGGTATGCGACTCCCAAGTTGCCTGCCAGGCTGCAGACGTCCACAACTAACAACTGGCTCCTGGGATCAGCCACAAGGATAAAGCCTCTCCCTCAACCGACATCACCAACCAGCGAACGTACACTAACAGCTGCTAATTCTGATGCAACAACCCGGAGCTAGAATGCTCCAATGATGATAAACAAACAACATTTTGGATGGGGAGGGAAGCATAGAGGGTTGCATGAAGAACAGGAGAGAGGGAATTCTGGGAAAATAAGACCTCCACACACCACCCCACCATAGCCACCCACCCCGTACATGAGATTCAGTTCCAGTTCTTCTAAAATGTTTGAAGTAGGGGCTCGGCTGAACGCTCGGTTTGAAAAGGACTGATGCAAGAGGAGTGCAGGAGATGAGAGAGGGAGGGAGAAGTGGGGGAGGGTTACAGAAAGAAAGAGAGAGGAAGCCATGAGAGGAGAAACAGCTTCAGTCAGAAAAACTAAAAGGACACAAGGTTTTGTCGCATGAAAAAGAAGTGGCCTCCTGTGGTACACGTTGCATGTTGTGGAAAGAATTAAGTACAAATGTTACAAAACAAAACACCTTTGTTGTTGTGATTGCAGTTATTTGATGAATATTAAGGACAATATGGTAATTTCTCTCCTTACAAAGAGCATATCTTTTGCTGCTGCAATATGAAAGTTTGATGACTTTAAATTATATGGCACATTTTTACTTTTAAGACTTCAGTGTTATTGCTTTTAGTTTGGAAATGTGAGGATTTTAAAAATGCACCTCACTCTCTCGAGCGGTACGGGGGATGAGTAGTTAGCGTGTCGGCCTCACAGTGGGGGACCTGGGTTCAAATCCAGGTCGGTCCACCCGTGTGGAGTTTGCAGGTTCTCGCCGGGCCTGCGTGGATTTTCTCCAGGTACTCTGGTTTCCTCCCACATTCCGAAGACATGCATGGTAGGCTGATTGGACACTCTAAATTGCCCATAGGTATGGGTGTGAGCATGAATGGTTGTTTGTCTCGTTGTGCCCGGCGATTGGCTGGCCACCAATTCAGGGTGTCCCCCGCCTCTGGCCTGGAGTCAGCTGGGATTTGCTCCAGCACCCCCCACGATCCTAGTGAGGATAGAGTGGTTCAGAAAATGAGATGAGAAAATGAGATGAGACCTCACTACCTCGAACGCTTTATCTGAGAATTAGAGAATACCTAAGAAGAATACATGAAATGAAATGCAAAGTGATGACTTTTCTTAAGTGTGAAAAGCACCCCATAACTTAGACCAATAAAAGTGGTTGAAATCATATGAAAAGTGTCTGCTAAGACTCAAATAGTCATGATTAGTTGTTGCGGTACTTCAAATTTTAAAGCGCTGAAAAAACTGAATTTAACCACCGAGAATGTCGGAAAACAAATCACAATGTAGGATAACTATACTTATTTGAAAATAATGGAACATCTTTTATTTTACTGTAGTCTTCTATTGCAGGGATCCTTGGCCCCATCTTGTGGTATTTTAGTGTTTTTCAGGAAAAAAAAAAAGTAAACTAGATTTCCCACGAATAATAGATCAGTTAAAAAAATGGCTTATAGAATAATTCTTATGTAGTGTGCTGTTGATAGACAGGGAAAAGCACATTGCAAAGTATTACTTTTGGAAGACAAAGGAAGCATGTAAAACACATTAATCCAACTACATTTGATCCACTAGATGCATTGGTTCTGGACCCTCAGGTGGGAAGGTCATTGATGACAGTGTTTTTTTTCTCCCACTTCTACAAGCCAATAGCCTTTCTTCTTCCTCCACAGACACACACACACATATACACACATTGGAACGCATCCCCTTGTGCGACACTTTAATCAGAGCGCGGCATGCTCGCATTCCAGACAAAGCCCAATCAGAGCGGTGATAATTTGGCCTCTCCTTCAATCAGCTGCACCATAATTGCATCAGTCACAATCTCCATTTCATCTTTCATCTATGCTTTGAGGGGAGTGGGTGGGGGTGCTCACGGGGGGTCAACTCAAGATGGAAGGGCAAGCTGATGACCAAAGCTTTCATTGAAAACGACAGGCAGCATATCCACGGGGATCCGTCGTGGAGAACAATCAAACTAATTGTTGACATTTTAAAAAAGGCTCATTTTCAGTCTTTTCAGTCTCTCTCAGTAAGGTGAAATTTCCAACAATTGTTTTGTTATAGCAACACAAATCAAATTACATTGTAGTTGGTTTCAGGCTGTAATATCATTACGTCTCAGTTAAGTACACTTTGCATGATGTTTGAATACCAGAACCAATTTTAAAGACAAATACTTCCATTTGTGATCATTCTCAGAAGTCGAATATTCTTGAATAACATACTGCAATAATACACCAAGAAGATAAATCACACAGGACAATGAGAATCAAATTGCGACTTCCTCCTGCCATTCTCTTTGGACAAAAATCAGCCCTATATGTTTAGCAAGTAGGTTAATGCTTATGTCATGTAAGTGAAACTGACCTGAGTGATTAAATGGGCCATTAATCAAATTTCATAGGGGACACAAGGCGTTGAGAGGGAATCTATTAAAGTTGAAAAGGATGAGAATTCGTGCCTGGCTCTATAAGCTGTTTCCTGCTCATCTATAGAGAATTTCCCAATATGCTAATTATTAATTAAATCTAGCTCCAGCAAAAAAGAGAAAGAAATAAAAAAAAAAACCTGCACTGAAGCCTGACTTAAAACGAGAAGTGGGAACTCC
Source organism: Stigmatopora argus (assembly GCF_051989625.1). Lineage (NCBI taxonomy): Eukaryota > Metazoa > Chordata > Actinopteri > Syngnathiformes > Syngnathidae > Stigmatopora > Stigmatopora argus. The sequence goes on from NC_135394.1 coordinate 11,475,818, forward strand.
TGCTGTCACGTAGCAGAGTTCAGTGAGAATGCACAAAAATGTATATGAAAAAAATACGATCATTACTACTGTATCCTGCATATTCGGATGATTCCATCTTTTTACATCTTTCATATCAATCTGGGTTACATTATTTTTCTTCACAGCAGAACGGGCGTTGATGTGGGCCAAGTTTAATGCCTTTGGGCTAACCGATGTGTGATTGGCAGCTTATATCATGCAATATGTAAAACACCTTCCGCTACAAAGAAGCTGGCAAGTCAAATTTTTCCACCTTTTCACCACACCAAAAGGTGCAAGCTCATGTGTATATTAATAACCTGAAAGTTTAACATCCGAAAACAGTCAAGCCAAGTTTTTATCCTGAGCTGGCTTGTCACTAATGTAGTTAGAATTTAGGCAACGATCAACATAATGCCTAAAAAATTAGATGTTGGACTTTGACAGAGTGTCGACCCAAAATCTGTAGCAAAACATTAGCTCAAACCATCAAGTCTTCATCAATTCTTCATCAGGCACCACAAATGTCCTCCTGACGAAGCTAAACATAACATGGTTGCAGTTAAGGCTGCTCAGTAGCAAAACTTTTAAATGAAAATTATGCGTCATCTAAGTTCGAGTAGACAAATCAAAGAGTTTTACTTATTCACTGTCTTACATGGTACTCGGCCGTTTGGTTCCCGGACTTTTGTTCGCCGGACTTTAGGTCGCCGGACATTTGGTCGCCCGGAAGGTTATTGATAATTACCATTTAAAATTGTTGCTCACATTCCCTAAATACAAACTGCAAATTATTATTTAGTCATACTTAATGCCCTATTAATTATTAGGCTAAAGAAAAGCTCCAAATTTCCCGTACTTTTGTGTTTTGTTGGAGAATTTGTCAAGACCTTGACTGACGTCCCTTCCTAAGGGGACAACTCATGTACATACAAACTCTTATACCACACGCCCGCTCAGTGAAACTGCTCAGTGCCATTGTTGGCTTTTATTGATGCGTAGACCGTGTTGTTTTACCTTGTTTTGTCGCCGGACTTTTGGTCACCGGTTGTTTGGGTCCGGGCGACCAAATGTCCGCGACCAAACGTCCGGCGACCAAACGTCCGGCGACCAAACGTCCGGCGACCAAAAGTCCGGCGACCAAAAGTCCGGCGAGCAAACGTCCGGTCACGGTCTTACATTGGTGTGAGTTTTAGGAATGTTACTTATAACACGCTTGTTTTATGACAAAAGGGGTTAGTAATAATGCATTTTTTATTGGACGGTAACTTGATGTTAAGATAAGCATTGGCTCAAATTAGAGCCCCGTGAACCTTTCTTCCAACTCCAAGCGCCTCCATGCTGGGCAGCATTGCCAAAAGCGGACAGAAGGATCAGTTTAGATGATGTATGAAAGTTATTAGTAATGACATTTATGAATATTTTATGGATGGTAGAAAATGTCATCATAAATTTTGATACAAGGAAATGAGGCAGGAATATAAAACAAACAGCATTAAACATTGAACGTGGCCCCCGTGTCAGAAAGATAATGTGCAGAATAATGGCTGTGCTAACAGGGTAGATGGGGCCAGAAGAAAGGAAAGTGAAAACTCAATCGTCTTCGCCATTTGTGCTGCTGTGCAGGGAAGGAAAAAGGTCAGCCCTGTGGGCAGAGGGACCATTAGAGACGAATCCGGGGAGCGTCGAGTCAAACCGGTTTGTTTCGTTTGCAGTCCGACATGGCAAAAAAGTCCATGATTTATTTATTCTTGATTTCAATAACACTTAATCTTGAACTGTGCATCCATAAATGTTATGATACCCACATTTATTCAACCAATTAATATGCTTGTCCAATGTAGCTTTCAAACTATTAAGAAGAATTGAAAGTACTTAAAAAATAATCAACAAATAACATTCTCTAAAGTGCTGCTGGTGTTGGGGGGTGTCGTGCTTCATTCTTTCTCACCATTGCAGGGTGTGATGAGAAGATTACAGATTTGTATGATCATGATCTCTGTTGACTTTATATTCGGAGGCAATCTCACTTTGATTTAGGCTAACCCACCTGTGTCAAAGTGGCGGCACGGGGGCCAAATCTGGCCCGCCGCATCATTTAGTGTGGCCCGGAAAAGTAAATCATGAGTGCCGACTTTCTGTTTTAGGATCAAATTAAAATGAAGAGTATAGATGTATATTAAATGTCCTGATTTTCCCCCTTTTTAAATCAATAATTGTAATTTTTAATCATTTTTTTGGTGTTTTTAGTTCAAAAATAATTTTGTAAAAATTAAAAATATAAAAAAAGCTAAAATAAACATTGTTTTAGATCTATAAAAAACAGAATATTGAGGGTTTTTAATCCAGTTCTTTTAATCCATTTATTTTAAAAAAATCTAAATATTATATCTAAAATGGTTTGGCCCATGTGAAATCAAGTTGACGTTAAAGCGGCCCTCGAACCAACCCGAGTCTGACACCCTTGGGCTAACCTCAACGCAAAAAAAAATTATGTTGGAACTGTGATGATCCTAAAATCCCCTGAGCACTTTTCAATATTATGCTCCTTTTAAAGTTGTTCAATACTGTGGAAAAAATGGCCCTTGAATTCCCCAACGAATGTCCCCTCTCACTCAATAGATATTGTCTCAATAGTAAATGGAGCAGAGTGGGTTCTCATGTGGATCCACGTCAGATCTGCTGGGTAAAAGGCACAACTCATCTCCAGCACAGATGGCCTGGCAAAAGGCAGAAATGAAGAAATATTGCCCATTTTCATTGGGATGGCACTCAAGCAAAGACAGTGAAATGCACTATAAATACAGGTAGGGATGCTGACACTTTTACTTCAGACCATAGTCAAAGTGCAGCAGTCGCCCCTCTTCCCCCTCAATCGGTGTATATCACTTTAAAGAGGCTATATTTTGCCATTTAGCGCTGATGTGGGCAGATTTTGTTGGGGACAGCACAGGCATGGAACATCTGGAGAGCTTTCGGGGCTGTTTATAAAGACAGGAAGTCCTCGCTGACCTGTTTTTCACACTTCATTTAATGCCATGGATTGATGTCAAATCTGTGTGGGTTCTGCACGCTTGTGCTTCCTTCCGTCTATGCAAAGTAGGTTCATGTGCACATATCACCATAAGGAGGGGAGGGTTGTGATGTCATAACTCACAAAGGCAGGCCAACCTCAAAAGCTCCTGATTTTGCAAAAAAAATGGGAATTCTACAATGACTTTTCTGCCACAAGCGTTCACACCAGCTAGGTATAACTTTCAGGTATTTAGCTTTTTTGCTCCTAATCCAGAAGATAGATTGATTATGACATCCACAAAAATGTAAAGGCATATAATATTAATGATCATTATCAATATGGAGGAAGATTAAATGACAGATGATTTCAATTTAGCTCTAATAGTCCTCAATAGGATTTATTTTAGATGTTCAATTTTATCCTTTAGCTTTTTGCGGCACTCTGTTCAAAAGATTTGAAAAAATACAATGCATCGTATGTAATAAATTTACCAAGCAAGGAACAGATACTATTTGGGATAATGTTGTGATGATGAGAGGAGCAAAGGAATATGTATGTATAGAAGGTTGATGCTTGAGCAATAAGAATAATAGCCATTTACATATGCTTACTTGAAAAGTTTCTTCCACTCATCCGTAAACTCTCATTGTTGAATAATTGCCCAAAAAATTTATTCTGGTTTTGGCTCTCCATAAAGTGGACTAAAATTGCTGCAATACATCACATTCTCACATAGTCCCAGATTTAGGGCAGCCCCCCCTAGCCAAGCATATGAAATGTCTTAAATGCATTTTGTAGGAAAAAATAGTATAGATCTACTGATTCACCAGTATCCCAAAAAGAGTATATGCATGAAAAAGTGAAGAGAAACATATTATACTTGCACAACTTTTGAAACAGTTAAAGCATTACTTAAAAATTCTATCAACACTTAATAAAGGTTTCATGATGGTGATGCTCTAGCAAGGGATTACTTCTGATGTGAAAACTTAAAAGGGACCTTTGAGGTTCCACTGCAAAGCAAACATTCCACTGTTTTTGCCCCCGCACGAAAGCGCTACATTTTAACAACATTTGACATCCTGCAACTTGGACAGAGCGGGCAGGCTAATTATTGTCCATGCAGCATCCCTCCCTTCTGCCTGTGACAGTTGGCTCGTCAGAGGCCAGGCAGAAGAATAGCACGAGGCCAGCAGGGGGTCGGGGATTAGCGTTCACATGACACCTGTTGCCAGCCAGTGTGCCCATGTAGGCTGAAGATAATAACAGTAATTTTGTGCAGAAAAAAGATGCAAGGGTAATTGAAGACCTAGCACAGCAAAGCGGGCGTACGGTGCGTTCACTGCACTACTTTGTGACGCAGAACCGTATAAAACAGCCACCCGCTTGCGACAAACAGGCTAAAAATAAAGAGCACATTATAAGAAAACCATAATTAAATCATTCTTGCTATAAGCAACATCTTTCCTGAGCGCAACAAATGGGGAAAGATTGGAATGGTAATCAGAAGTGGACCTAATGGCATGGATGTCTTACAGTATAGAAGACAGGACTCTCAGTACGGCGCCACCATAGATCTTGGAGAAAAATACATACACATCAGCCAGTAAACCTTCATGTTCCTCCACTTAGCAGGCCTGTTGTGCCATCACTTGAGCCTTTACAAATTAGGTTATTTACAAAACGTCTACCGCGGTACCCGAGGGACGGCAGTGGGGGCGGGAGTCGAGAAGGGTGAAGGCGACGTGTAGCATTACATGAAGTGTAAAGCTTCCATGATTGGTGTTAAGGTTTTCATTACACAAAAAAATGAGTAATTGCTTGTCATTGGGAGTTGGCGTATCCCACAATTATCCCAACTTCTGCACCATCCATCAAGCGTTTAAGTGCTGATGACTGGGTTCACATTTAAAGCAGGGCAGCAGAACCATAATGCACTGGGGGAGCTCGTTGTTTGCTTCGTTACATCTCAGAATTCCTATCTTGGTGTGGGGCTTCATAGTAGTTTTTTTTCTGGTCTTTTGTCACTGACTAAATGTAAATAAGTGAGATTATAAGAGCAGGATATTGTGTGACTTTCCCATTTACAGTTTTTAATCCTCTATGTTGAAAAAAGGAATTGGGACAAATTCAATGAATGATTTCACGATTGGATCTAGAGTCCTATAGAGAAGTGAAAAAATTATAAAAAAATAATTGTTATATATTAACATGTGCCTATTGTTTTACAGATGATGGTACAAGACAATGTGAGAGCCAGCAGCGTGCCACAGGACATTTAGGAATGGTAGCTAGATATACAAGACGAAAACTCTTCTACTCTACATTTTTATTGCGACTGAGACTATTCGGCCACACACTTGTTAGATTACAAAGTCTGTCACCGGAAATGAGGAGAAGGAGGAGTAGCTAACACTTCATTACAGCCTGAGCCATCAACTACCTCCTAAAACCATGACAGCAGTCGAGTGCAGGCAATGCAATGCAAAGGCGTTGGCACAAGTAGATGTATAATGCAATCACTGAGATTGTACATGGAATTTGCGTCAAGATCCATGCCTTCTCTTCCGCATGAACCAGCTCAGTCAGCATCTAGCTGCTGTTGTGCATGTGCTCCAAGCAGGCTGCTCCTCTTTGTCTATCTGCTTTGCACAAGAAGATTCATTCTGCCGCTATATGAAAGGAGGAGGGATGCTCAGATGGACAGGCGGCATTCAACCAGGCTCTAGTGCCCAAGGGCAGCGTAAAGAAAACAGGTATTCATAGTCCATATTGGGCCAAAGCTGAGGTAGGGAAGCAGGCAGCGATCAATAGCTTAATGGAATTAGCCTGCCTTTTGAAACATGACTGCCAATCACATTCACGGCAAGCTCCTTATGTGCACTACAGAGGCGCACTCAGTATTTTTGAAGGCTGTAGTACACAAAAGCTGAAAATCTTCACGTTAAGACAACAGCAGCCATCTGTGTTCATTTACCCCCCAAATCAACAAGAGAAAGATAAAAATATTTTCTGGAGCAATTTTGTGTGGTAGATATTATTCATATTCTACATCATAAAGCATGTTGTAAAAATAACATGTCAAATGAACATTTTATGAATCCCAGCATATTGGGAACACTTGAAATGCAAAGAAAATGTATAAAGTCTGTACTCTATAACATGCTAGGTGGGCAAAAGTCACTATGTTACACTCACAGTAAAAAAAAAAATCTTTACAACCAAAACAGGCAGTCTAGGGTAGACCCACACGATTTGTATGCACCGTTGCTCACTGATTCTAAGGATTTAGCCTGTCCAAGTTCTATTCCCTTCTGATCATCCGGACTGTTGATTATGTCTTTTTAGCTGACCCTTGTATCGTTAATATTAGACAGCTGTTTCAACTCACAAGGTCCCATTTCAAATTGCAAGAAAAGTCTAGTCAAATTTGGAACTGCATTGCATGCTTGCAAAAGGGACACCAGAGAAAGGGATGAAACATGACATCAGTTCAGTTTTATGTGTTTGGACTAAAACCTTATAAAGCCCAGTGTAAATTCAAAATACGTCAGAAATGAGATTACAGATTGTGATACCATGTATCAATGAACCCACAAGATAGGCGCGGATGACTAAATGTTCTGAGTCATAAAGCCCGTCTTTTACAATATGAAATCTATACCTTTATACGGCTCAATTCCCACACACAATGTATCTCAAAACGACAAGATTTGAACTCTACAGTCACTGTACATGTTCATGTCCGAAATAGTGTTCAAGGCGATGTGAAGGGCACAAAAGCAGTAACTTTGAGGCTAGCATGGCAGTGACAGCCATTGTAACCCTAAAGGAACAATAATGTGTTTTTTTTTCCTCTGAGTGTGTGTCCAGGATCTCATCAGCTCGTGAATAGCAGCCTGCAAGCACCGTAAATCCCCCTCACCTCTGACAAACTGAGGCCCGTACTGCTCCGATATAAATACATCCCTCCGCAGACATAACCTCGGACACAAAAAGCCAAGTTCACTGCAGGGATGGTGGGTGCGGCAAGCGATTAAGGGCACGGAACAGATGCCCACCTGCCCCCCCTGAACCTGGCCGTGCCTTGGCAATGCCAGGCTGCTCTCGGCTGCCCCCGGGTGCCTTAATACACCGTTTCCATCTGTTGCCTGGAAAGTGAAGGGCATAGATGTCTAAGTGCATGGACGGCAGTAAACCCACCCCTCCCATTGCCTTCCATCTCTGCTACATTCACCTGATTACTAGAACACACCGTTTGAACCCAAAAAGCATTCAAGCGCCCAAGGCCACGTCCAAAAGTACTTCTATATTGTGTTTCTTGACACTACTCGTTTGTCCCGAATTGCTTGAATGCACTCTAAAATGTTTCTGTCCAACTCCTCAGTTACTTTATTTCTTCTGCCTCTTGTCCTTAATTGATGATGTACAGCAGCTTTTGCTCTGAAAGCATTTCCTCTTAAAAGAACACTATAAACTTCATGTCTTTATTGGGGAACTACAATATTTCAGAATTCCACTTTAAACTGATCGATTGCACACAACTATACGTATGAAAGTCCTAAATTTTCACAATTAAAATGGGACTGGTTTAAAAGTGATCATGCCAAATATGTACGCTACTTGTGAACAAAACAGGATGAAACATTGTCCGTTAAGCAACAATAGTCCTCCATTGGTTCTCTCTTTTTCTGCAGTTTTTTAATGATTATTATCAGCACAATGCCTGCCTTTACTTTAATTACCTTGCAAATAAACTTGCATGTCATTACTTTTCAAGCCAATTACAGGCTGCCTAATGGTAGTGCTTAATTAGCAGACACTCTAGCATTAAAAAAAGAAGAAATAAACAGGGGGGAGGAAAAAGAATGAATACAAGGGAAAAAAGGGGTAAAAATGCTGGTTGGGAAAAGGACTGAATTCACCATGCAATTATACAGTCATAAGGTATCCCCCCCTCCATCTCCTTTGCTGTTTGGCAGAGGTGCCACTATAGAGGTCGGCAAGCTCCCCGCCTCCCTGCGCCTGTTAAGCGGGCAGCTGACAATGGAGCACTCAGCAGGCGGTGACCCGGACCCCCTAATAGCAGTGCGCCAGTCGAGGCCCTCACAGCTGGAGGACAGGAAACAGCGCAATTCAGCATGTTGGCCATCTCTCCCGCCCTCACTGTACCTTTATACAAGCACTATATAAAAATACTTCCATGGTGCTACCATCTTTTTATTAACATGCAAACAGCCAGGCCAGGATCTCACATGTTTGTGATAATGGCAGGCTTTCACCTTTTATAATAATTACAGCTCATTTACCATGACAGTGGGCTTTGTGGAAGGGAAGCATCCCTGTGTCATTAGCAGAAAATGTTCCTGGCCCCAGCAACTGTTTCTCTGAAAGGGTCGTGACTATGTGCTAGGAAGAATAAAAGAGTTACCATAGCTTCTCTGAATCCTTTTCTAATGCAAGATAAAGGGTTTATGATGAAAAAAAAGAGTTGGTAGAAGGAAAAAGAAGACAGAACCACACATGGTTGTGAGAGCTAATTTTAAAATGATCGACAAATATTCAGTTATCAATTATTTTATTTGGAAAAAACTACTAAATATTCTTTTTAAATACATTTTAAACCAAAAAAAGGGAAAAAGCAGACACAACCATTACTTAAAATGAATGAGGACAATAATATATGATCTTGTCTTTGTATTCCTCAGTCCTTATTGTATGACTAATTTTAGCAAGAAACTGGAGATCAATGACCATTTATTTTTCTGGGACGAGTTTGACGGTACACGGTCGATTGGTCGCCGATCTTTTGGTCACTGGTCTTTTGGTCGCCCGGAAGGTAAGTGAAAATTACCATTTAAATCGATGCTCAAATTCCCTAAATACAAACTGCGAATTACTATTTAGTCATACTTAATGCCCTAGTAATTATTTGGCTAAAGAAAAGCTCCAAATTTCCTGGACTTTCATTGTTTTTTGTTGGAGAACTTGTTAAGACCCTGAGTGACGTAGCTTCTTAAAGGGACAACGCATTTACATACAAACTCATACACTCACACGTCGGCTCAGTGAAACTGCTCATGGCCATTGTTGGCTTTTATTGATGCGTAGACCGTGTTGTTTTACCTTGTTTTGTCGCCGGTCTTTTGGTCGTCGGTCTTTTGGTCGTCGGTCTTTTGGTCGTCGGTCTTTTGGTCGTCGGTCTTTTGGTCGTCGGTCTTTTGGTCACCGGTCTTTTGGTCACCGGTCTTTTGGTCACCCGTTGTCGCGTTCGGGGCGAACAAAAGACCGGCGACCAAAAGACGGCGACCAAAAGACCGGCGACCAAAAGACCGGCGACCAATCGAGTTGGACACCTGTATTCTACATTTTAGTTGGTGTGCTTTAAAAAGCAGTACCCAATAAGGTTGCATGCTCCAGCAACAATTACAATACACTAAAAATGCTCAAAGTAAGTTAAGGTCATCAAGCAATGAAAACAGAAAATTGTAAGAAAGAGAAAGCTGTAAATACTCTATCACTGAGCTGACAGGGGTGCTGGGGAAGAGAGAAAATGTCGCTTCGGTTTTGCTTGCATTGGTCCATCTGAGTAGAGGGAGCCGACCGATAACAGCGGTGTTAAAACCCAAGCGCGTGCGAGAGAGCGAGAGATCCGTCACCACGGAGATTAGACAATCACAGGAAGCTAGGTACGGAGCGGATGGAGGTGTTGGCGGCGTAACACCGCGGTGTGATAGGAGAACACGGCCGGCATAATTGCATTTTTTTTGGCCCTTATCCTCCATTGCATCGCGACTCGTTTGTCGACACTTTGGAGGCCCTTATCGGTTGCCATTCACCCACTATCCGACCTAATCAAATTTGCTGCGGCAAGTGAAAGCAGAGCTGTGACAAATACAGCAACGATTAGGTCAGAGCGGCTTGTATTTATGATTTTTGTAAGTGTACTTTTTTTTCTAATTTCAGATGAACTGTTTGCTTGGTGTGCTTATCTTGCTTTCATTAGTGGGCTGTCAGACTGAAGGCGGGGAGTGCAGGTCGGTAGGGAAACAAGGAAGCTATGTTAAGAAGTTGGCAGAAAATGTTTAAAAATAAATAAAAATGAAAAAAGGTTCATGAAGACAATAGAAATGAATATATAAATGATTATTATCAGCACAATGCCTGTTTGCTTAATTATTTCTTAAGTCGTTAGATATGCAGCATACTCTAATAATAAAACCACTAGGATTCTAGGAGACCTACCAACTAGCCTAATTCAAAAACCTTTTAACTCATTAACCTAAAATGTAATAAGCTATTCCATTTCATTTTACAAACGTATACATCAAGTTTGATCATTTTAATTTAGATAGAAAATAAAAAATGAACCAACATGCATATATACATGACCTCTGCCTTTTAAAGGATTCATTTCACAGCAGAATTAATTAAACACAGTTATGAAAAAACATTGGAAACTATTTTTTTAATTAAAAATAAAATTGGGAAAAATATTTACAAAAAAAACTATATTTTTCTATATAACTCATGTAAATAGCTACCAGAAAATGTTGCTCTAAGTAAAAGTAGATTACCGTTAGAAGGCTATAATCTGAGGCTGTTGGCTGATGGTCGTACAGGACAAAGATAGAGGTATTTTGCCATAATGACATTATACTTGGATGAGTCAAGGGAAGGCTTTCAAACTTAAGTACCAACTGTCGAGCATGGGGGTGGGAGCATTCTGCTGGGGGCTATTTTGACGCAGGTGGAACTGGTTTGATGGAATATTAAAGGAAGAGTACTTAAAATTCCACTCAGATCAAGAACAGATGGATTGGGGAAATTTGGACACCATACAGGTGTTTCAACAAAACAAGTGACAAGGATGTGTGCAGAACCCAAATGTAGTAGATTGGACTGCAGGAATAGGAGGAATTGATTTTCTTATAGACTGTGACAAGTTCAGCTGCAAACTGAGAAGTAACAACACAGGAAATTTCAAAGTCCACATAAAGAGTCTTTGAAGATTGGTAAGGTTTGGAACTTTGTCATGTAACGCTCATTAATCCACAGATAGCTCGGCAGGGCACCTCATTCTTCATTGTCGTAGCAGAACAGCAAACTGCTATAGGGAACTGGAAATATACTAAAGCAGTAGTTGGGGTCCTACCCAAATATCTAACTAATAAAAAGAAAATGTCACCAGTAAAGTGCAAATTACATTTTCTTTTGTATTAAAGTGATACCTCCTTAAGATATGTTCTATTTAGAAATATTACACAATGCTCTGTCATCATTAGTTTCTAAATTAGTCCCTCTCAGAGGACATGTTTGCCTAGTGATTCGATTCACAGCATCCAAAAAAGCACGATCGTACTGAAAACAGAAGCGACTACTCAATCAGATCCAATCTTGTGACAAAATCGTACTAAGACATCCTTAACGATTATGTGGATTCCCATAGGATTGACACATAACATACGTTAGTCAGTAGCAGGCAAAGAAAGATCAATCTACATCAAAAGTTTGGAGCATTTTGCGTAGTGGTGGAGTTGACAACCTATCTGTGATCTGTCAAGCTTGACTTTTCGGAGTGTAGGGGAAATATATATAAAATTGTAGGAGTCCAAAGTGGTGAATAATGGTACCAAACGATGTCAAGAGCTGACCTTAAAACTTAGTTTTGATGGTCACTGACAGTTATACATATTCTGGTATAGAATTGTCAATGGTAGCAATTTTTTTCCCAATGTTTGGTTGAATTATTAAAAGGGAGGGTTCAATGTCACACTGTACCAGTGCTATTGTTAAACCAAGAAACTGTAAAGTTACTCCAGTTTCACCTTCAAGTTTGACTTTATTGTTGAAATCGCTGTGAACACTCCAAGCTATTCATAGCTCTCAAAGTGAGTGTGCAATTTGATGCAAGAGCACAGAAAAAAAATGTGCATGGCATGTTATCAACAGTGTGTCAGGGGGCAAAGCGCTGCACGGATTACCGAACGAATTCAAATGAGCTCGAAAATGAGCATGAAGTTAATTTTTGTTCCTTGGCCTGCAGTCGGACTATATTTGGGCGTAAGAACATTTAATAATGCAATCACACTGCGCAGTTGCACTTCAAAGTATTTACTGAATCATCGCCTGGAGTGAGGATTTAAATTATGAATAAATGTGCGCCTGAATGAGGCAGGTATGGCGGCGCATTGGATCCGACAGATTTCAAGAGAATATGAGCAAGAAGCAGGTGAAGGTTAGCGTCGGCCCACAAGGCATCAATCTCTACCACGGCGTACATGCAGACTGATGGAAGACGAGATGACTCGGGAAGGTTTGAGTGGCGAAGGAAAAGACTGATAGAGGTGAAAAAGTTGGAGCAAAGTGAAGAAGGTGAAAATTTAAAAAGGAGGTCGACTGGATCAATACGTTGCCTTGACAGCAGCTCATTGAAGAGCATCAATTCCACCTCCTGTAAAAAAAAATATTTCCAAATGGAGCAGCACAGGGCTTCGACAAGGCCTCACAATTCTTAAAGGGAAGTTTACACTTTAATAAACCGCAATACCAGAATTTTGTCAGCAGGCAAGACAGACACAGATTTTTGTGAATAATAGTATATATATCAAATCAAGGAATCTAAAATGAAAATGTGCGATACGATGGTCCTATTCTTCAGGAGGGACAAAAAAGCTAAAATTCTTAATAAATAAATCAAATAAAAACGTCAGTTTTTTGCAACATAAAAACTGCTTCACCCTTGTAAGTAATTGCGTTAACCTCAAAAAACAAAAGGTCATAGTTACCAAATTAAAGGGGAAAAACTAAAACTTGTTAAAATACAAACAGCGATGATTTAAGGCAATCTTTTGGTGGGCAATATTAAAAACTAAACTCTAAATTGCAAAAAATAAATGGAAAAAAGTACCCAGGAAAGTTTACCCATCAAAAGGTTTCTGTTTCCTTGGCTAATTCTGCTTACTAAAACAGTAATTATTCCATAAAACCCCTATAGATGGAAGAGCTGTCGGCGCTTACCAGCAACGGAGTCGAGGGGCTCTACTCTGCTACTGTTGTCTTCAGCTCCAGACTACTGAGGAACTGTGCAGATAAGCTTGGAAGAGTGACTCTGCATATTCTCTACCTCGGTCACAGTCTGCAGAAGTTCCCCATCTTGTGGAAGACTTCCTGTGTGTGGTTCCAGTTTTTGTCCAACTTTACAACGTCTTTTTGAGTCTGTATCCGTTTTAGCTACCGCAACCAAGATGGCGCCGTTCAAGTGGCAGCCGGTGGCGGTAGCTCCGTCCACTCTTGCTCGTTTTATGTTTTTGCTGCTTTTCTGTCTTAATGATTTGATTTGGTGATTCTTAATGATCCCATTTACTTTGATTTGCTTTGTACTTTGTGCTTTTGCTTTGTTGTTATGTCTAATCACCCTCTTCCTACTGCCACAATGAAATTTCCCGAATATGGGATGAATGAAGTTATCCAATCCAATCCAATTTCCCAACAATGACTCAAAGCATGAAAAGCTTATAGCAGACAACGTCCAATACAAAAACAAAGTTTTGACACCAACTTTTGTTTGCACACCAAACATGAAGATATTTGTAAAACTAATTCAATGTTGTGGGAAATCAACTCTGCTAACACTATTTATAGTGGTGTGCTTCCAACCAGTAGTTTCTGGGGTTATTAACAACATGCAAAGATTCATCTGGAGTATGGCTAGACTGGTATACTGCAGATACTCTAATCGCCCTGATCTATGCGATCCATTTTTCAGATGAAGCCGCCGTCTTCCGTGGGCCCAGATGGTGTCATTACTGTGGTAAGGCTGAGTGATTATATGCCCTCACACTGCGAGAAATGACGGTGGAGCCTGCTACAGGCAGCTTTAACATCACGCTCTCTTACTGTTTCTTATTATTTTCATATTCCCTCTATTGCAAGAACCTCAGTTGAAAATGTAAGGGTTTACACCAGTCTATATGTACTGGATGTATCAGTTCATTATACAACACTGTATAACTTTTCTGTAGTTCATGAGTGGAATATAATGCAAGGTGGCATAGTCCTTATCAGTTAAAAACTGGTGAGCATTCACATCTGTTTATTTTACTGTGCTGCGTGGCCGTCATTATATTGCAAACTACATGGCACACACGACAATGCTGTGTACCGGGCTGTTCATTGACAAATATTGATTTGAAACAATGTATGCGTGATTGTACTCTGTTAGCTCACATTACTGATTACCCCAGGAATCAGAATGAACAAAAACACTGACCCAATATTGATCTCTCTTCCAATGAATTTGAATACGGAACCATTTAGTAAATTTCTAGACATGCTATACACAAGCATTTTCCAGACACTGAAACCTTCATTATTTAAAATGTGCCAGAAAGTGTTCCATATAGCGTCTCCTTTGCCAGCCTTATTTAAACTCATTAAAACGGCAACTTCCCTCACCCACTTGTAATTGCTTCCTTGCTTCTGTAAGTAAATCCATCTCCTCCTCCTTCTCCATATATTCTGTAACCCCCTTCTGTTGACAGAGAGCCTCCCTGCAGTTCCCTAGCAGCAACATGTGATTGTATAATAACTCACAGTTTGTGTATCTGAGCTGCTACTTTGCTCCAGGTATTCCTAATTTCTTTTTGTCTGTTGTTTTTCATTCAGAGCTCCCTGTCTCTGCTGTTCCCAAATGACATATACACGCCACATTTGTCCCTATTTGTTCATCCGGGCGCTCTCTTTCGCTCATTTCAGCATCTTTTTATATTACGACTGTCTCTCTTTGTTTTCACCTCATCTTGTCATGCCTTCAAAACACAAACATTCACACGCAACACAAACACTTATTTGCTGTCTGTGCTCATTTTCGTTTACTCTTGTTCATTTCTACTCCTAGATGTCACACATTGCCTCTTATTTGCCTTTCCAGGCTTTCTGGGCCCATTTTACCCCCATTCTTTCTATCTCACACCCTTTTCAGCAGGTTAAGACGGGAATCGTACAATGCTGGTGGCGACCGTGAGAGGAGGTGAGGGTTTGGTTATGCAATATTTTGAGAATACTGGAGCACTGCTGCATTTTGGGGGACACGTAAGTGCTGGTATTGGGAACAAAAATTGTGGTTGTTTGTGGAACTTATGTAACCATTTCATTTAAAGGGTAAACTTGGCCGAGTACAGTTGTACCACGGTTGGCATGACCGCAAGGTGTGATTAAAAATATTGAATTTTCAGTAAGGAGTAGGCATTACTCTGAAAAAAAATGTAATAAGACATTTTTTGCAAGTTCATTACTATATTGGTTGAAAATAATATTTACCAAATAAAGGGGAAAAGGTATTAAGTAACTAGCAATAATACTACTAATAAAACGTTACTTTTTTCAGGGGGTAGTATAGTATTTATTTATACCCGAGTATATTGTGTAATCTACTGCTCAAAAATAACTAACCCCAACACCATCTACACACAAACAGCTTTGTGGGATTTACATCACAGTATTAGATGTGCATGAGCTAAGTACTGATGGGCAATTTCTAATTCACATTTGATCTCGTGAGCCCAGTAAAATTACACTGTGGACCAGATTTGGCCCACAGGCCCACATTTAACTTGATATATAAGGTGGGTGTCACACATCTTAACCAAACAATGTGGTCATTTAACCTTAAAATAGCTTGTAATAGGAGACTCTTGCCTCACTGCCATAGAAGCCCTGGATCACCAACTTTAATGCCTGATATTATTGGTAAGTCAGCCTTTCACAATGTATTAGTGCTGGTGCAGCGCTTGTAAAAGCTTTGTTGTACACTAAACTAGTCAGGCAATGTTTATTTCATGTTATAAAGTGTAAAATTAGAGTGGAGCGTGTGCAATACTGTTGTAAAGTAGGAGCCTACCACTAGCTCTGTTGTTTTAATGATCAACAATAGCTCGTCTATAGTACTTCCCAACAAAAGCAATTAACACACTGGTCAATTTCAAGCGAGTCAAGTCATTATTTGGTAATAGCTAGTTGTAAGTTAAGTCGCATAATCTTGCTCAGTCAAAACTTTGATTATTTAGAAGAATACATGTTTGTATGTGTCTTTTTTACATTGGTTTATGGTAGCTCGCATTGTATTTAGCATGTCTGTTTTTTTTTTCTTTTTCGCCAACTGATGCCGTTCGAACAGTTTAACCAATTAAGTTTCTTTTAAAACAAGCAGCACCAGACTGCAATCAACCGACTATACTGGAAAGACATCAAATTGGTGAAACGGGGTAAAATGGAGGAATAAATATGACATTTGAACTTTCTAATCTTATCTAAATGACACTCCTACAGATGGAACAATTTCTAGGTTCCTACAAAACACGCAGAAATAACTAAACTGCACTAATCAACCACTTTAAGGTCTTGTTCAGCTAATTTTAGACGGCTGCCCTTTCATTAGAAACTAAATTACTTTTCAGGCTGACTCGTCTACTGCAAAGCCAACTGCTTGAGCATAACGTTGCGTTGCCAAGGTGACTACTGGATGTGAATTATTGACACATACCAGAGTTTATTACAGAATGCTTACTTATGAATTTCATGTGACACAAGAAACCTTAGTGTGTTGGATCTGATAATATTGTTTGCTTGTACTCATTTCTGCTTTTGTCAACATGGCAATCCTGCTTAGTGCATGTTCAACGTTGATAATATTTATGAACAAACAAATTGCCACATTGGTATTGTTTAATTCCTCACTCAACAAGAACCAAAAACGTTTGGTGGTGTGCCATGAGATGACTTGTCTTTGTGATGCATGTGCCTCGGTCAAATACAAGCTGGGAAACGCAACTATTTACACTTGTAACAATGGCTTAAAAGTCACACTTGCCACCTTGTAGTAAGAATTCGCATTTCTATTTGTTGTTCTGATGAAGCAGTACCAGAAGAAGGCACACACAGTCTCCTTGTGCAATCACGGCCAAGTGCCTGGGTTCCTCATTTGGCGGTACGGAGTGCGGAGGAAGAGAAGAGCGGGGCAGGGAAAATGGTAATACACTCCCCCAGCTTACAATGAGCCGCATGGAGAAGCCAGATAAGACGGCCTGGCCCCTGCTCCGACTGCTGGAGTAAAGCCTCTCCATCGACGCAAGCAATGACTGCGAGGCTTTGGCCCACACCTCACTCGATCCACTCTTTCCCAGTGATGCCTCTATTACAACGGCCGCCCCACAGCTACGTGGGCCCACGCCAACCGCGCAGGCTTTATAATTAAAGGAACCATGAAGTGCCCTGGACACTGGCAATTGATCTGAGTGGCAGTCCAATATTTCCACCAGGGAAATAAAGCGCGCCTTGCCAGGGAGGCAAAAGTGAGAATGGAAGGCAGACAGTGATGGGAAAGTGAGGCGGTAGAGTGGTTCGGAGGGGGTTGGTTGTGAAAACGTGTGCTGGTTCACGCGAGGATGTTTGTCTAGAAAGTGTGTTAGTATGAGGTATTCATTAGAAATTTGTATTTAAATACATTACGAAGTACATACGCCTACAATGTCAAACTTATTCTACCTCACATTTTTTAATCTGCAATTTGGATTTTGTTATGGACAAAAGAATTTGAGTCACGTTATTTGCTTTTCAGGCTATGCCAAATTATGTGATGGTCCAAAACTAGCCCCTTAACCTTGAGTTACAGACCTATGGCATTCAGGGTGATTAAAAATTGATGATTGGATTTGATTAATAAATTAATCGGAAAAGCAATAGAAAACGTGTATAAAATATAATAAGTGCTAGAGGAATGAATGTTAGCTTCAGAACATGTATTCTGTTTTTTTAGATTTTCATTCATTCGACAATGAATTGAACTTTCAGATTTTTCATTTAAAGTACCATTCTAGGCGATGCTGGTAGCACTTATTTGGAACCCTTCTAACGACACTAGGACAAATGTTTTAAAAAAATTAAATAAATAAAATTAAAATTTGAAAATGGTTAATCATTTTAAGGGCATCTGACAAAATTTAATTGCATGATTATGACAGTCCATTCTGTGTGTGATGAAATGCGGTCATAATGACTTAAGTACCCTCGTCACTATTTTTGAGCTGTTAAAATGCTTCATTTTGATGTTTCCTTCTAGGCTCCAGGGAGACATTTAACTCAAAAGCATGACTACATTTTTTTGCAATCCCACAATGAGGTCACAAGTCCCAATAGAGAGTGACACAGCTGGAGAGTGCGCAAAAGAGATCATAACCCTAAAAAGGGGGGATAAATAAGGAAGAGGCAAGGACTAAGACATCAAGGAATTAGGTTAACCCACACACTAAAAATATTTCAGGCAATTGACTTCTTTTTGGTCTCAAATGACAGTCCAAAACATTCCACACCTTCAAATGTTTCACTCATATCATCTGGACTTTATATTATTTTCATGTGGATTAATTAGGCGGTGGTTAACTGCCTTTTTTTTCCAAACTTAAATGACAGTTTGGAATGTGTACTCATTTACTGCATCCCACAGTATGGGAGCTCCAATCCATTTTGGTGAAAACGGGAGTGTCAAAATACACATTTGCAGAGCATGTCTGTTCATGAAAGTTGCAGTGAACATGAACTACACATCAGCTAGTCTCCAGGATTAGCAGAAGCAAATGCACACAGCGAATTATACGCAGTCATTCAGCAGCACGTGATACAAAGAAGGAACACAGAGATCTATTTTCGAAGCAAGGGGCAGTGGGAACACGCTGGAGACACTCTGTCCATGAGGGCGGCATTACCTCAAAGGTCATTAGAAAGTGCATGTCTTGCTGCACGTTGGCACTCTGTGGCGACATGCAGTATAATGAGATGACATACTGTGTGCAAGTGAGGGAGTATATTAAGTAAAGCAACCTTTGTCAGTACCGGTAATTAAAAAGAGAAGCGGGTATGGAGGTAAAAGCCAATCAGGGGCAACTTAATGAGAATCAATCAGTGGTGAGAAGATTGAGAAGTGTACAGGAAGCTTATTCTCAACGCAAAGGCCAATAAAAGATCTTGAGGTCTGAGATTGGTGTTGTAGAAATAAAAGTAGAAAAGGAATTTATTTTACATAAAAGGTATATGTGCAGGTCCCTTAGGGATGATGGTTTCATTTTGAGAGCAATTTCCCAGTAATGATTCAAGAAAGCACTTTTACATTGTATTTTTTATTTTTACAAGAGTTTGTATTTTTAAGGCTGTGTCACTTTCAAGTAGGTCCTGAGATTAAAAACATCTCGCCTCTACCAACAAATGTCTCTCCACATTGATTTTCCCCGTAGCATCTCCGAGGGGGCTGTGACCAAGTAATAGTATCATTTTTTACAGGACATTGTGGAATTTATGACTGTCTGGCATCTCCATTTTGGCTTTTCCGGCCTTGCTTCTTTCATAAAACTACCTTCTTCCTCTTTCATAGCTTACCGGTCCATTTTCCTCCACTCAATAGTGCTGTTGCTTTCATAACCAACACAATGACAGTAATGCACTTTTCCTTTTCATCCCTAAGCAACGGCTGCATTATCAGTGTCTGATAGAATATGAATGGTCTTGTTCTACTTCACTTTGGCAAAAACAAGGTATCGGAGGAGGTATTCTGGAAAAATATGTGTGCTAAGTCAAGAAAGGGATCTTGTTTTAGCCGCAAAGAACAGATCTATTTATTCCGTAAGCTCTGTGTAGAAACTGCCAGCCCGCCTTGCCGAGCCATGAACAAGCACAGGCCCTCCACAGGATGATAAAGCTTAATGTATGCTTGGTCAGACTCTCGCGCTAAAGCAATGTTTGATGCTGACAATGCAGGATGTCTTAAAGATGAGCAATAACCAACTGTAGACTTTATGTCGATGGGCACTGAGTAATGGGAAATATAATTTGAGCCTGTTTTACCTTCTCACACATTTGTACGATTGTGGCAATATAGATGTAATAAACCCTGGAGAAACGGCATTAGTCTTTTTAGGTGATTTGATCCCTTCATAGAAAAAGCAGACGTAAAGCAGTAAGCCGGCGTTATGTGACAAAGTCTATCAACTAAATGGTTTTCAAGTGGGATTTTCAAGTGGGAAGAGTTTGATGTTCTAGAATCAAGCTTGGAAACAATTTTATTGATGCATAACCAACAGCAGATGGCGGCATTGTAGTATTTCATCATTACTAGAATGTTAATTTGATTTCAATATATTTCATTCAAATTTAACTTTACGAAATACCAAAATATTTTATTATTAAAAATGTTCAATTTGATTATTTGGGCATTGATCATTCACTTATCCAAATTTATGGTGTTTACTACTGTGAAGAATTGCGTGTTTGTTATCGTGCAGCTGCAGGAGTCAATGAAAAACTACACAAACTGTATTACAGTCAATGAAACTTCATCTCTCTCCAAGAGAAAAAACAAATAAAGCCAAAATGACAACTTACTGGTGTTTAATAACCACCAAGTGTTTTGGGGTTATTTTAGTTAGAGACTTGTCTGACCTAAATTCATTCAAAGGTCTTTTTGCCAACAAAAGGTATCAACGCAAGCTCATTTCTTGCATGGTCTAATCTTTGACATAAGGCACAACTTAGCTAAAGAATACTGGCATTTATGGAGCGGAAAGTTTCCGCGGAAAGCAACTGGCTGCACAGAACACGGGGGTCTGTGTGTCAGCGGCACAGCGTGACCGAAAAGGACAGCGCTGTCTCTTCATATCAGGACACAATGCGCCCTAATACAGGCTCTTCCATGTGAGAGAATAGGAAGAGTATAACAAAATTTAAATATGTGGGCCAGTTCGGCTAGTCGTAAGAAGAAAAAATGAAAAGCAGAAACCCTAAATGCAACCATGTCTGTTTTTCTCAAAGTTCTATTCATGCAAATGCAAGCTTTAAATGATGGGATGATGGTTGCCAAAGAACATTAATAAATGACCCCTCCTTTCTGCATTCATTTTTTTTCGACTCTACTCAAATGACATGCTTACGTTCTAGCCTAGACATTTTCATAATCATATACTTTCCATTTGTAGGCCAATACATGTGAAATCCAACTCTCCATACTGCTTGTGCCGCTGATGGACAGTGCAGCTATACTTATTGTAAAACACTCATTCATAATCACGCGGAGCTTAGGCTCGCTCTTTCCTCCTCCACTCTTCTTTTTCCCGATAGCCTAAAATTAGACACACCATCCCTGACTGACACACACACACACACACACACACACACACACACACACACACACACAGCAACGCATACAGGCCTGCACATCCACTAACACACAACTATTTTTAGAGCATTACCCTAACAGTGACCTATTTGTTTGGCTTCTGAGCGCAGTAGCACTCAAAATGGACAAAACCACCAGGAAATATCCAAGATACACAATATCACCTGTCCCCACAGAATATATTATTAGCAGTCTTCTGGATAATTGGAGAGAAATCTCAATGAAACATGGAGAAGTGTTTGGAAAGTTTGCATAAGAGTGGAAGCTGTTATGATTCCCATTTTTTTTTTAAAGAACTATAATAGGCTTAATTTGGATTTAAGATAGTGGTGTAAAGATAAACCGATTGTGATTGGTTATCAGACTATAACTTATAAGATCCAAATGCAGTGGCCAGTGGATCAAATCATTATTTATTTATTTTATTAATCGGCCCTGAAAGACAACCCAATCAAAACGGAATCACAGCAGACTGCAACATTGGTAAATATACAGAGAACTGACCGTGATGAAAATGTCATCTATTCATTGCACATTTCCTCTCTAGAGTTTTATGATTGAATTGTGAAAAGACAATAAAAATCTCTACTCTTGAGCTATGTTTCAGAAGAACAATGTTTTTTGTCTTCAAAAATGTGTAGTTGTAATGTACTGACGCCCACATGCTACATCACTATGTATCACCTGCTATATGGTTAACATAACTGTCTTCCATGTCCTGAATAGAAAAAAACATGGACATTTCAGAACAAGCCACTGACACAGAATCCCACTAATGTGCCGCTGTAACTTTCAGCAGACCTAAAACTAAGGCATCTTGTGTGGCAAGTGAGCAAGTGTTTGTAGGCTACGCTCTGGCTCCAGGGAAGCCGCGGGCGTTCCAGCACCCATTGTCCCAAGAGGCGCGCCACCGCTGCTGCTGACAGAGGGAAAAAATGGCTTAGAGGAGAGTGATGGAACAACATAGAAAGGAATTTGGGGGAGAAAATGGGACTGTGCCATCACACTACCAACAGCCTATCCCTTGCCATTAAAAGTCCTGTGAGGAGGTTGTATGATGTTTTATCATCATAATAATCATTAAGCCACCTAAAATCACATCTGTTGACACATGAGTGTGTTAGAGCCAAACCCATGAGGTAATCCCAAGCAAGGCAATACATAAATCAAAAAGGTATGCATTTTGCTGAGCTAAAATTACAGGTCAGAAAAGCAATTACTCTTTTCTGCGGCTGTCAAACCACATAATAAATGTGTTTGGAGACAAAAGACGGCAAAACGGGGGACTGGATGGTTGTCATCACGCATGCTAGAATTGGCCCCAGGGTGATGAGAATTGTTTTACCTTGCAAAAAATGAAAATGTATTTCTTTAGCGTGCATTTTTCATCCCGTGGGGTTGCCAGTACTAAATTGTGGGGCCAATTCTCTTCTGTTGCATATTTTCTTTCTTTCACACGTCACTACCACCCAAGTACAGCTGCTAAATCAGTGCACAAATGCATACAGTGCAACCTGTTAATATGACAAAAAAAAATCTAATCGTAAGCAATTCACAGTATATCAAAAATAAGAGAAAAAAATACATTCTTAAGTTTGGCAACACGTTTTTCCCTTTTTATCAGTACAATTGTCACAATTCATGAAGGTTGGTCCTTCTTTGTGAATAATAGTTATGCATAATCTGCAGTTTCGCATTCCCCGTAACACTGCCTTAGAGTGATTCAAAATCAGGAGTTTTGTCCACATTTATTGGTATATCTATTCCTCAAACCATTCATTACAACTTCATGGTCATTGCACCTCCACTGTAAAAGAAATAGCTGCTGGCTGTTTCAGCACCAGGGACAGTGGCAATGACAGCAAGGCTAACACGGAGAGTGGAATTTGTTTTTGTTAAAGCGCCAGACTGAAGTGAATGAGGCATAAAATCACAAACGATCACATTTTCAGAGTTAGGGGTGTTACGGATATTTGAGCAAGAAGCTTAAGAAGCAACATCTTATTTGCAAACTTAAGCAAACCAACAAACAAATTAAAATAGCACGCTGCAAAGGCACGTACGCGCCTGTGTTTGCAACTCCAGTTAAAGCCTCCATCTGTCGAGATGTATTCCCGAGGTGCTCCTAGAAACTGTGAACGCCCACACATACAGAACGCTCTGCCAGGAGAACAAAGACAAACATTTCAGAACCCCCGTGCACCTCTCGCACCACGGCGCACGGAAGAAGAAATAAAGCTAGCTAAATATACGGCCTTGACGTGGGAGCGCGTGGGCTGGTGAGAAGCTCAAGACATGCCACTTCGCCGTGCTAAGACAGCCCCACATTTCATCCTGTTACCCCGCACTTTAAAAGGTTTGCACGTACCCCCCAAACAACTGGCCCGCTTTTGTACCTAGTTGAGGAATCTGACAAAATATGTGGATTTCATCCATTTTTAAAGAGAAAGACAACAAAAATATTTTTAATGCAACCTGAGGTGAAAATAGAAAACACAGTGGACACCTCCGCAGCCAGATACAGAAACTTGCCAAAAACAGGGGTTTTGGATGGGAAATTGGGGCAAATCAGGTGATTTGCATCTAATTACTCTTAACTAGCGGCTAGATAATGGTAAGGTAACCTAGCAGTCTACAACTTTAAATAGAAGGCACTCAAATGTACGACAGCGGTCATGGAACAGCCGAATCAAAGTCCTTTATATAGACAAAGTATGAATACTGGCTCCAGTTCAGTCGTGTTAAGCAAAACTGTATAATTTACAAGTAAAAATGACAAAAATGCCTTAACAGGAGCAAAACAAAATAAAATTTGAGTTCCACATCCATTACTCCAATGTCTATTTTCCATGACAAACATCTACCAAAAGGGAAGAAGAAAATCCATACAATAATACCAACAGCTCCTGGTACATTCCTATTTTTAGTGGACATCAAAAGCCAAGAGGGGACACATTAGATTCCACTCGAGGGGCAAAAGCCATTTCTTCACTTTCCTCAACAGGAAAGACAACCCGCCTTCATCCTGTAACCCGTGGCATCGGAAATAACGCTTCCACTGTGTTCTGCGGTCAAACAAAGACATTTCATTGGAGGCGAGGATCTTTAATTTGATCTGAAGTGACGGACAATAGGGCCCCCGAGGTGCAACTCTGTGGTCTTAAAAGACCAGACACACACAGGGTCCACTTACCCTCCCAGTTACTGTACAAGGACAATATTATAGATTGGTCATTTACGTCACTGCCAAAGCATTCCAAAGAATAATGAACGATATTACGTACAAAGTATTCATTGGTAGTTAATTTTCCATGCATTCAAGGCACGCAGCAAAATGTCACATTGTTAATGGTTTTTGCAAGTGGGCTTCCTACTGAAATTTTAAGTGCGGCTATTGATATCGGAAGTATGCATGTGTTTGCTGTCCAATTTTAGTGTTTCATCTTATCGCAATGATATCTGGTTTAAATACACAATTATTTTTTTACATTAGATTTCTATTTGTTCATTTAAATTGCTTTTAAACTGCAAAATGCTAATACTTTATATTAGTATTATTCAGCCTCCAGTGGTTTTAAATTTTAAAACAGAAATATTTTTCAACAGATTTTCAAAAGCATATTTTTTTCCTCATTCATTCTAATGATAAAAAAAAAGTTGAAGGTAAAAAATATTTTAATGTTTCGCATATTCATAGGAATTTTGTCGGGAGGGAACTTTTAACAAACAAAACACCACTTTTTCTCATTTTTTAAAGTTAAAAAGCCTTTTTTAATGATTTAAAGTACAAAAAAAACAAGCTGCTATATAGATATTTAAAATTTAGAAACCTGTCAACTGCAATTGGCTGGCCACCAATTCAGGATGCCCCCCGCCTGGTGTCCGCGGTTAGCTGGGATAGCCTCCAGCAACCCACACGGTCCAGATAATGAATGAAAAAAAAAAAAAATCTGTCACTCATATTCAGTTCTCTCATGGGTCGGAGGCTTTAGGGGCCCAAAAAATCTCTATGGACACAGTCATACCTATCATTATTCTGTCCTAGTAACGGGTGTTTTGGTCTTCTAGTGGAATTAGGGCCTTTTTGATATTTTTAATTGTCTGACCAAAATGTGATGGAGAAATAGGACAATATGATAATTCAAGAAGTCCTTCCATTTGCCTGTGTGAAAACACAACAGGCTAAGTGTGTTTTGAGCATAACTGGCATAATACGTCAAGCTAAAACATCATTACATTGCATACAAATGAAAAATAATAATATATGCATGTTCCATCATTGTTGAGCTTGCTATGGAGGGAAAAGCATTGGGGTAAGGGGGGGTGGGATTTTTATTTGCTCATTGTTCCGTTTGCAATTCACATGGTGACACTAAGCGATCCAATCCAGCGCGCTGTCAGAGCAAATGCATTAGTTGAACCCAAACGCCAGCACTTAGGATGTCAAGCACACATGCGGCACATCATCTGTTTCACAACAGTGTGATGGATTCAAATGGAGACGAAGAATGCCGCCTGTCTGTCTTGGAAATTGCACAAACAACCTAGTCCATGGGTGGTAGTGAAACACATGCAAGATTAAAGAAAAAGAAAAAAAAAGCAATCGGAAAGCCAAGGAATCAGATCTCGTTGACAGATGGAACAATGCACGATAAAAAAAAAATTCTATTAAAATGTCTAAATTGGTGTGTTTGGATGTTTTTTAGTCAAAGCCCTAAGGCAAGCAAGGCAGCATCCACCCACGGCTTTGTTGTTCCCCATAATGTGGACGCTGTCACATCAAACGCAGAGACGCGTTAGGTTCTATGTAGATATTGTTAATAAAAACTTAGCCGGACGTTTGTCCCCCACGGGACCCTTCGCTTGTCTTTTTATCTGGACGCAGACAAAGAGATAGGCCATCTTCAAAGACCCTCCGTATCGACCACGTCACTCCAACTCTCCTGCAGGCGTCCTATTAGAAAGGATTTGTCTTACAAGCGCTGAGTGCCTCCGCTCTGAAATAACACAACTAAGAATTTGGGAGGCTAAAGAAGTAGGTTGTGGGGGCTGAGGGGGTTTCTTGAATTTGTGTTGTGCTGCGGTAGCTGGCTTGCTACCGAGTGATTTCTGGTGAAATGTGCTGACCTGCTGTGCGCCAAGTCTTATCTGACATGGCGAGATATCACTCTGTCTGACGGATCTACACACAACCGTCACGCAATATGTCATTGTCCCCGTTTATTGCTTATTTGCAGCATGCACCGTCCCAGTTCAAACAAACCATCAAATCAGCAAATCTTACGAGACTTCACCTCAGTGTGTCACACCTTATTTTCAACAAAGGCCACAGCTCAGTTACGGCTTGCCTTTAGGGGGGAGGTTTGGGTGTGTGAAGATCAAATGTATAATCATCTCACCATATTATGTATATGTTTACCCCTTTATTTTTTGTATTGACAGATTAAAGGAAAGAATATATCATCGGTCTTGAGAAATAGTGACAACTTAATTTAAGTAATGTTTAAGTTGCTATTTTTTTCCAATGTATTTTAACTCATTCTTAGCTTTCGCTAATGCTGTGATTTTGATAATAATTCTCACCCTTGCTTTTTCTTTTATAATTCTATATTTGTTTGTTTTATCCTATGTATAGAAAACGTCATGAAATTTAAATAATATAAAACTAGATCTGAAGTAGCCATTGTTGCCAAGAAAAAAAAAAAGCAGGCGCTATTAAAAAGGTATGCATTTAAGCAAATTCAGCTAGGACCAGTTTTCAAAGTTTAGCAAATGTTAACCTTAGCATTTCCATTCTGAGTTTCTACTGTAGAGGATACAATCGGTTCCATTTCTGCAAGCAAATGCCAGTTTTGTAAGAGCATCTTCAATAAGGCACACAGTTGCAAAGGACAGTGACACTGACAAGGGAAGGAACAAGTGTGCAAGAGAAAAAAAAAGCTTTTATTTTCTCTTCTTTTGCACCAATATCAAATCAGTGTAACTATAGCAGGGCGGCGTATACCCAAGGGTGCACGCTGCACATGGACACCATCATAAATCTGGCATTACCAGATTCTGGTCATTCAGCAAACTCGGCCTAAGTGCTTTTAGATGTGTCAGAGGACATGACAGACTTCCACTGGCCCACTGATGACTTCCTATTCATCTTGGCTAAAGTCAGCTAATGGCCCCCAGTAGGGTTTGAAACTGCCAACAATCATGGTTTTGTTTATACACAACATTTTTCACAACCACGCACCATGCATCCTTAAGGCCCAACAAATGTGCAAAGCGGATCTCCTAGTACTATGCAACCCCAAAACCATTATTGTTTCCTCCCACCCCGTCCTTTTTTGAGTGTACCTGCTCATGGCATACTGCTTGCGATGTCAGAACATGCTATACAAGCAATACAGAGTCCACTTATCAGACCTTTTTGCTTTACAGACCTCTCCACTCGTTACTTGCATGTCCACAGGGTACCTTTAAGCCTGTCAAATGGTCAGACCGGTGAAGATTTGGAAGGACTTGGCAGGATAAAAGAGGTTGTTAGAGCAGGAGGCCAGACCGACCAGACTTGGAAGACGGCCACTGAAGTGTACACTTTCAGGAATACATCAATAAAAGCATGGCCGTGCAATCTGAGTCACTCTAATTAATCTTGTATACACTTGAAAGTCAATATTTTGGAAGATGAGATGAACAAGAGTTTGTTTTTTGATGGGTTTCTTAATCATGTGTTGAGAAAACAACAGTCTGGAATAAAAATCACATTTCCTCATGTCATTTTAAAGTGGCAAATACGCCAATCCTGGACCCTGAACCAGCCCTGTCAAGCATTGAGCAATCTTTCAGAATTTACTACAACAGATTTATAAGATTTACAGTGGGAGAGGGCATTGTAGCCTCAAACTATAATATGGAAATAAAAAATGATGAAAAATATGTCATTTGTACTTGGGTTGACAAAACTATTACAATATTTAAGACACGCTTGTTTCACGCTGCCATGTAAATAGTACAAAACTAGGCCAATGAATAACTGACGGCTTGAAAAGGAAACAAGGAGTGTTTAACGTCAGAAGCCAAATGTAGCAAAACAAATTCAAACAAACAGCTTAAAACTGGAAATAAGTTGTTTAAATTCTGCCTGCAGAAATAAGAAAAACGCCAAATCATTGAGGCGTTATTGGGGCTGCTAAAAAAAAAGGATGTAACTGGCAACTATGATACAAACCATGGAATGAAAAACAATGGGAAAGTTACAGAAAATATTTTATTATGCATATTCCAATTAAAACGCATCTGTTCTTTGACTTTTTCGCTGGCAAACATGGGGCAGCACAATACTCACTTGGTTATCCAAAAAAAAGTATGTCAGTCATTTCTTTCTAATTATATTAAGTACTGATTCAACATATACTAAAGTAGAATACAAGTCTCCAGTCACTAACCACGCCCATTTAATCATAATTATGAGCATATCTCTGGCTATTAAGGATTATAGATAAAACATGCAAAACAGCAGCAGAAAGTATTACATAATGTCATTTATTGTTAAGTTTATAGTTAAAAGGTGTATTAGTAAAATGAAATGTCTGCTTTATTTACTGTTCAATACAGCAAGGGACTTGTGCCCTGTCAGAAGTATGCCTTCATTTATTGACAAAATAGGATTTGTGGTTCTTTATACAAAAAAAAAACTGTATAATCCAGGACGTGCAGAGAGGAAAACCGCATGATTGCTTTGCTTCTCAAATCTTTTGTTCCTTTTGATTCTCTCTGTTTGATTTTAATCTTTTTTTTTAACAGACAGCCTCCGAATTCATTCGGCACCACACTGTCAACATAATGATTACCTCTGGGAAAACCTTTGGACTTCACCGTGGGATGCTACGAAAGACAGGCCGCAGCTGTGCCACTTTTCAACTGATTCATATTAAAGAGGTTGAGAGGGGGGGCAGCCACGATGAAGCGGCGAAGTCGCCGCCCATCAATACGACCCACTCTCCATTTCCCTCTGTCTCCATTTCATTTTTTAATCTTCACAACTCACTGATTCAAATGTATTTCATCTATTTTTCCCTATCTCCTTCTCCTATCCTCCTTTCTCTAAACCACAGCTTCTCTCTCTTTTCATCCAAGCTAACATCCCGTTTGAGGAAGCCCAATAATGCAACAGGGCAACGTGACCTAAAACCAAATCTCAGCTGTAAGAATCCTTTTTGCATATCGATTCACGGCACCATGGTGAATTGCACCTGCATTTACAGGTAGTATCCATTTTTTTGATGAATAATCTGAAGCCGCCATAACTCAAAATGAGATCTTAAATCATATCTAATAATAACAATGTGAATTCCTATTCAGTAGCTATCAGTTAAGTAACAAGCATATCTCACAAATAATGCCTCTCTGGCAACAATATAAAAATACAATAAAAAAAATAATGCAATACCTTCCCTGTATAGGCATAATTCTGATAAGTTGTCCCCTGTTGTGTGTACTATTCAGAAGTCCAATAAGCATCACACCATAACATAAGGTTGAAAAATGCCAGCTCTGTGTGTGTAATGTCAACCCGCTCCCGACCAGAATGTTGTTTTAATCTGAATTATTGACAGCAGTTTCTCAATGCAGCAAAGACGAAAATAGTTTGAAGGCCCCAGGCTATAACTGTTGGTTTAAGACTTGCTTTCCGCTCTCCTATTAAATAGCTCTAAGGCCATGTCCATACAAACACTGGCATTTTTAAAAATCATTTTTCTATATGCTGTGCCCTTTTCAACCCTATGAACTTTTCCAGGTTTTAACTTTTGTTCCTCGTCACCAAGTTGAGGTCCCGTCCCACCAAAGCAGAAGATTTGAAGCATATATAAAGTATGTGGCACACACAATCAAAGAAGACACTTGTGTGCAAGACAGCTTTAAAAAGTCGTTTTAGAGAAAGAACATGGGGCATTTTGATCATTTTCTTCGATCCTCCCCTTGTTGAACGGACACTAATTTTCTGTCAGTGGTTTGTCATTACACTATATTCCCACGCATGCGTCAATTTCTAATGGTAACACTTAGTTTTCTAAATTATTCTATGTCAAGGCTTTATATTGATGAGCACGTCTGTTGCTCTGGCAGAGTCTAACGACGCTAAGGAGACCACTCCAGATTTGGCGTCAGCACAGCGGGATATATATGTTGTTCCGCAATTAATTTTTGATAATATTAGTTTTCTGTCAACAACAAATTAATCATTCATCCAACTTTACGTTTGTTTGTAACAGTCTTCAGCTCCAGACTACTGAGGAATTGTGCGGATAAGCTTGGAGTGACTCTGCATATTCTCTACCTCGGTCACAGTCTGCAGAAGTTCTCCATCTTGTGGAAGACTTCCTGTGTGTGGTTCCAGCTTTTGTTCAAACTTTAATACTAACTTTAAAATAAAAATCAAATAGTATTCGCTTTTTCTTTTCCTTTTAAATGTGAAGTGCTCCCAATCGGTGTTACCTTTCCTTTGGTTTCCGCTCCTCATGCTCATGTTTCAAAGATATTAACCAAGAAAAGACAACTTGTGTGATCTCACTTGACTGTACAGAATTAAAAATAGATTTAAAACAAACAAAATACTGATAAATAATAAAGTCTGTATCCGTTTATGCTACCGCAACCAAAATGGCGTCGTTCAAGTGGCAGCCGGTGGCGGTAGCTCCGTCCACTCTTGCTCGTTTTGTGTTTTTGCTGCTTTTCTGTCTTAATGACTTGATTTGGTGATTCTTAATGATCCCATTTACTTTGATTTGCTTTGTACTTTCTGCTTTTGCTTTGTGCTTTTGCTTTGTTGTTCTGCGGGATTTGCGACTGTACTGTCTAACTTATAACTATGCCTTTTCTTGCTACTGTCACAATGAAATTTCCCGAATACAGGATGAATAAAGTTATCCAATCCAATCCAAAATGGGAGCATAGTGTGTGTGCTATCTGTAGTAAATTTCAAACAAACATTTAACATTTTGCTAGGGTGGATCTTGGTAAACTTTAAACATGCCTGCATGTGAAAATTTTTGATTTACGTCATGGCTTGATGCTCCCCATACTATCCTACCAGGGTTCAAGTTGAGTAGTTTGGCTAAGGGTTTGTTCTGGATTAAAAGCCAGTATGTACTAACCGGAGATGTCAGGATTTTTTTTTTTGTAAATGTGCGAGAAAGAACTTTGAGAATCCCTATAGGTAAATGTCGACTCTGCATGATGCACTCGTTGCGAGCTCAGCTGAAGCAGCAAAACCCAGTGTCCCGGGCTCGTGCGACGCAGACGACAGAAGCCTTCACTGCGAGGAACGGCCCCGACACTGACTCCCTGAGAGAGCGCTGCTGACAGCCCTCCTCGGCAATGATAATACCCACTTCCACATGAACAAGCCCATCAGTAGCGCTCCCCATGCACTTGTATTTCGTGTCATATCCCCCGGGGACCCTCAAACACACACATTGTCCCTCTCCTCTGCCCTATGCCTCATGCTGCTTTGCTTATCCGGGCTGCTGAAAAGGGATGGAACTTCAAGATTGGAGGCTTTTCCTCAGGCCCCTGTCACGGACGCCTCCTGTCAGTCGAAATACCACACAACCCTGCCATGTGTACTGTATTTCATTAGTCCTGATTTTTGCTGACAATCACTAGCTGTCGTGCTGTGCAAACCCCCAACACTTGCGCACACACACACACACCTTACACCCTCGACACTTGCCCCACAAGAGGCACCCGCATCTGCCTTACAAATGAGCCCCCTCTGGTTTCACAGTAAGTGTGCCATTTCAGTCAAGCTCAGATAGACGAGGCATGCTGCGCTTGCGGCTCTTCTGTTTTGGCTCTGAAGGTATATGACTTCAAGCTGTCAACAGGACCAAACACCCCCCACCCCCCTTTTTCTCTCTCTCTCAAGGTCGGATGTCATTTCTGATTAGTCAGATTGCATGATACATGATTGTAAGGGTACATGTTACCTTCATTATTGTGTGAAGTTGCTTGTTCCCAAGTTGCGCTTGCCTGACAGCTAATCTGCTGGCTTGTCTGTTTGCGTGTATGTTTTCTAGGCTAATCATTTCTCTTTCCCTACGCACACAAAGACACTCTTTGCTAAGAGAAGCACACGCACACACTGAGTTTATCAAACATGTCCCCAATTGTCCACGTTCCCTTTTTTTCCTTGTGCCCCTGGGCAGTGGCACACCTGTCCTGTGCAGGGACCTAGTGATGGATCAACCCACCTGCTGTGGAACCTGGATTCATCCAGTTTAACCTTCACATTGACTAATCTGATCTGCAGTCCTACAGGTAACAGGTGAAACTCCAAAAAGCTCACACCCCTGCACAAGTTCCACTCTCTAACCCAGATCGCGGTGGTATCACATGATGGAATCTCGTAGACAGATGGGCGAGCGGTCTCCAGCCACAACCAGAAATAGGTTAAATGGGCTAAAAATACGCCAAAACATTAATAATTCAGCTCTTTTGCTAACCTGTATCTCAGAAAAAATAGCACACTTCTCACTATGAAGTGGCTTCATGTGTGAAGGGGGTGTGTAGGGGATTATGTCGGCGTTTAGAAAAAATGTCTCTCTCCAAATGTGGGGCATCTTAGTTGAAAGGGGACATATTATGGTAAATTTACTATTCAATTACTTGTATACAAATCGTTGGGTCTCCGGGGTGCTTGCCCACCCTTCATGTGTGAAATTACACAACCAAGAAAATCTTTAGTGAGCTGCGTATTTCTGAGAATGTGTCGGTGCAGAACATTGGAGGTAATTTACATAATAGCACCCCTTAAACTGGGTTTTTCCCTACATGACAAATCAGATGGACTGGTAAAAGATTCAAAGCTACTTTCAAGCATTGGCCCTTTGTGCTTAGAAATTTACTGTCTATTTGATATTCATAAACGGTTAATATCTGCCTTCACGTTTAAAATGTGTTTTCTGTCTATACAGGTGTTTGGGGTTTCCAGCATTGGGAATATAATACAGTAGAACACAGCACAATTTGCAATAGAAAATATAATTAAAGAGGTGATTTGTGTATCATTTGTTGATAGGTAGATTATGCTCCAAAGGAAGATAAGGTATAAATCGTTTCCTTTTCCCCCCCACTCAAACACACCAGGGGGCCCAATCCCCAGAGGGTGCTTCTCTAAATATGAGCCTATCCTCTTGTGTATGCCTGTGTGTTTTGCCACATAAAGGTATAAAAAGTGTATTGGCAAGACAGAGAGAAAATATTGCAACATTGTGTCAGCACCAATGATTGAACATACAGTACAGTATATCTGATGTAGTCTATTTCTAGCTGCTTCTTTGCTCCAGGTGGGTGCATTTGTATGTGAATTCATCCATTTTCCAAGGAGCACGGCAGCAGTATGTTACATCAACATGCCACGACAACCTCCACAACGAACATGGAGACAACCACACACACGAGACAGAATAATGGTTATGTTTACACATTGTCAATGTTGCCACATTGTTAAAGTGTAACACGACCCACCAAAAAGACGCATACGAAACAGGGAACGGTGGAAGTTTAAAAAAAATGGCTCCCTTGCAAATACTGTACTTGAAATTTTTCCACTAGCATCATGACTATCTAGCAAATAAAATTGAATATAGATACTAGGTAAGGTTACAACAACACAGCTGAACTTTATCTGAAATAGAGTGGAACTTTCAAATATATTCTGTTGCGCTAGTTGTCTTTGTGTTTCTCATTTTGAATTTACTTTCAATTCTGTTTTCTAAAGATCTATAAAAATACTTTAATGGCCAGACAATAGAGCGCATCTGACTATATTTCACACTGCCCAAAATAGTATAAGAAAATATTCCATATATACACCACAACTTACTACTTAGATATTCACATTGAAAAACTTTGCACAAAAATATTTGATTCATAAAAACAGATTTATTCACCCAATAAAACTCCATAAATTTATTCTTGGCCACCATTGGTGCACTTCTATTGTGGTGTCACACAGCTAAATGGAGGAAATTTTTTAAAATGTTACTACTTCTGGGGTATTTTGAGCTCAGATTTGAGTTTAAAGCTAGTGAAACATCACCATAGTGGTTATGAAAAGTGAAAATGTTCAAGCACTAAAGCTGAGCTTTGTCTTTTTCTTTCTATTCCAAATACACGTACTACTGCTCTTCAAAGGACAAATATTTGAACGAAAAGGAAAGACCTTGCCTGGTTCCCTTTGCCACAATCATATTAGTGATTAGAAAGACACAAACCCACACACTCTTGCTCCCCAAAGGCGAAATTCTAACGAGTTCTCTCTAAAGCCACAAGGCCTCAACATCCTGTCAGCACCAATTGGCTTCACGCTGACCAGTCCGCTCTATTCCCACCCCCACTACACACAACACCAACAATCCAAATGTACAACCTCATACAACCTTCACATCGTGTAGCAGTGCATTATTTAGTTGTTGTTTTTTCAGCCAATAGGACAACACACGGGTGAGTTTGTCTCACGCACTGGGAAAGCAGATGGACTGCGCTGCGCATGCAAAAGCGAGGGAGCACATTTTTATAGTTTGCGTGTCGAGGAACAGCTTAGCAAGGTCGACTACACACACACATTCTATTACGGACAAGCATGTAGTAGGGGGGAAATAACGATGGACAAATAATTGTTTCATGCACTTCAGATTGGATGCCTTATAGTCTCTCTATGTTTGAAAAGAGATAACTTTTCATTCTACCAACAATTTGGAGCGTCAATTGGCCCCGTTTTAAGAATGACATACATTATTCAACACAACCAAAATCCCATTCATTTTAGAATTATTGGTAGTACCATGCTAGCCTAAATTAGATGCAACAAAAAAATTCCAACAATGCGACAAGACTAAAACACAAAAGAAAAAACACACTAACATTCCATTTATGGCCATCAAAAGTAATGTATATACTGCTTTTTTTTGGAAGCACAAAAATTCCACTACACAAGATTTTTTTGTTTTTTGACAGTTAAAACAGCTTTTTTCTCCACTTATAAATACATTAGAGTACACCCAGCCAACCTTTTTGTACAGAAATACCTTTACAGCACCAAACAATATACACAGGCGAACAGCATATAAAATGGGAAAAGACAAAAATGGAGAAGGCAATTGCGAGGGAGGGAATCTGCTTAGAATGTTGACACTGCAAGAGTCCGTGTGTGTGACTGTGCACGCGTGTGTCGAAGCATAATCCCTTCTCTGCTCTCATTGGGGTGTTAATGCGGGTGCTGGTTCCCATTTCCATAAAGCTGCCTCCTACATCACTGCACCCGTCTCACACTTGCAACCCCACACCCAGGTCAAGAGCAGCCCTGCTTATACTATATGGAACCAAACCATTAAACGTGACGCTCAGGGAACTGTTATATCCAGCCTGATGTCGCGCAGGCATGCTGCAGCGAGATTACGTCGGTGTTGGAATCGCCAGGATTTGCGGGAGTGGTGCTGAGGGAAAGTAAGGGGATGTGTGGGTGAGATAAGCCTCATTTTTACCAAGCGCTCTACCTTCTGATGTTACTATGTAAAAAGAATGATGTTCTACCATTGCTGTGCCGTGTAATCCATCAACGAGTGGTACTGCTCTCTCTGAACATTAACAACACCAACACTAAAGTCATGTTCAATCACTAATCCAACCCACTCCACATATTTAAAAAGGTAGGATAGGTCACAAACCTTCCTCATCAAAGACTGCGCTAACCAGACAAAGAGCTTTGAAGACTACCCAAACTCCTTTTCAAAGGTCTTAGAGCCATGAGTAAGGCAATGAATGAAACGATGAGGTGACTAAGCAGTGTAATCGGTAGAAAATAATCTGTACACACCTGGTCATGGCTGATGTGCCTCTAAACTAAAGCATTAGAGCAACCAGTTTTTCCTGTGAATTGGCTCATTTAAATGTACCTGGCTACTGTTGCTTGTAAAAAAATATCATCCAGACATTCAATCTCAGGTTAATATAATGCTGCATAGTTCTCTTGGAGTCAAGAACTGGCAGTGTTTTACAATTATCCGACAAATATCAGAGAATTCAAATTTTCAGTTAATAGGTTGGGGAGAGTGAAATAGTATTGATTGCTGGGGGAAAAAAGGAAATTGAACATATTTGGATATAGTATTGTGTTTACACCAGAGAGCGTCAGTATTTGCCCAAATGCTGGTTGTTTGAATTCATTTTATGTTCATTTGAGTAGGAATTGGAAAATAATGACATACGTATTTGAAATGATGACACCATCAGTGTTTGTTGTTGCAATGCTACTGTAATTAACTCTGTTAAACTCCCGGGTGTCTTCCTTTGAAAGAGGTACTTGAAACATGTTGTACATATTTAACCTTGGCTAATGAGCTCCATGCGGCTTCCCCAAGTCTATTGACAACAACGAAATTTTTCAAAAGAAGCAGTATTTCATATTATACTAAACATGAAAAGGGATTGAAAATGACAACAGGCTGGCGTGTGCATGTGTATATTTTTTTCTACCGCTATTGGGGTCAACATTGTTGCACACCTGGTCAGACGACAGAGCTTAACGTTTTTGGCGGCCAAACTCAGCGTCTCACTTCCCTGACATTCCACATGACATCATCACTACATTTCAGTCCGATGCGTGTTCTTTAGGTTCTCTCAGCAGTATCCAAACATGGAATCAGACTATGAGTTGCCCGTCAGCAAAGCGCGGTTAGCCTCTCTGTATTTTGGATCAAGCCATCAAACCATCTGTGCCTCCTGTTTTCCATATGGAGCGAACTGAGCAGGTAACCAGCAAATACACGGCATCTGACAAAGATTCCAAGTGTGAGACCTGACTACCTCCCTTGTTAATGTTATGTGGCATGCTGTTCATTGCTATGTCTCACTAATAAGGTATGAGAGAGAGAGTTTGGACAAATGACAAATGGTTGTCCACAACTGGTTTTTCATGTGATAATGCTTCTTTAGACATAAATTAATTGTAAAATAACATGAGTAAATTGTGTTGCATTGAACATGAAGTAACTCCTGTCCTGGACGTTATGCTGCTTCAATAAGTCTAAAAACATCCTTTTATTTTCCGTACCTTGAGGGGTGCTGGAGCCAAACCCGGCCAACTATAGTCAGCAGGCAAGGGTCACCCTGAATTGGTTGCCAGCCAATCGCAGGACACAAGGAGACGGACAACTATTCACACTATTTTCATACCTAGGGGCAATTTAGAATGTTCCACCAGCCTATCGTGCATGTTTTGGGGAGGTGGGAGTTAACTGGACAACCCAAAGAAAACCCACGCAAGCCAAAGGAGACCATGCGAACACCACACTGAGGACCAACCTAGGATCAAACCCTCGACCCCAGAACTGTGAAGCTGACACACTAACCAAGTTCTATAATACCATATATCTTTGGCAAAATAGTATTCATCAGTCAAGCAAAGATACTGATATGGTTGAAAACTCTTGTTTTTATGCTTTTTGCAGATCCATAAAAAACAGCCAATGAACCAATGACATGATATTTAAAGTCCAGACTGCCTTACACCTTTTTGAAATGCTGGTCTTTGCGTGCTTATTTGCAAGTGAAGCCTAAGGGGAGGTAACAGTAGCCCGTACGTGAGGCCAACAGCCATCAACGTCTGCTTGTTCCATTTCTATGACACGCTCTAGCTCAGCAAGAGCTCGGTGAAGGGAGGTGGGAGCTTTGGGGGTGGAGCGGAGCGTACATGACCGAGTGAGGTTGAGGGGAAGTCAGCGCGAAAAGTGATGAAGCAGGATGGAAAGGGTACAAGAAAACGGTTTTATTGCTCACTCAAGTGGCAGCTTTCAAGGTGCATGAAGGAGCGTTATGTCCACTCAAAGTGACGTGTGTGTAAGCAACATGCAAAGATATGTTTGAAAACATGGCGACCTAAAAATGTCATCACACTATCATTAAGAATAAAATATTACACCATCAAAAATGTATTATTTAAAACAGCAGGGGGAGCTCGGCAGCACTAGATAGCACTCTAAGTTAAATGTTACATTCCAAAACTGATCCAGCTGACTAGCGGTGAGTCACCCTAATAAAGTTTTTACATGCAAAAATAAATAATCAAATTTAATGGAAGATTTTTTTTTTCCACTCGCGGTATGGGGCACAGAATACCATTGCCAATCTACCAGTAAAATTCTATTATTACACACAACTATAAAATTATAAATAGGACAATATAAAGGAAATTATGTTTAGTCAATTTTGTTTTGCTATTAAATTTTGTTATTATGTTATCGTCAGTGCAAATTCAAGTACAGCACTTTGTAGTGGTGATTGCAGTTAAAGTACCTCATAAATGACATTAAGTTCATATTTGGGAGATTTGATTCACACATCTGTCACAACAGCTATGCAAACTCAGGGGGTCAACATGAATATCATAGTTTATCCGAGCTTGGCTGAAAGCACTGAAATGTTTTTATAGCTCATTTGTGGGGGTACATTCAAAGTGCAGGCCATATTTTGTATGAAAACAATCACAGAATAAGTAAATGCATGACTAATCTTTATAGGGATGAGGAAGCCTATGTCCAATCATCGCAGAGAGCAAGACAGTGAAACTGAGCCGCGGGAACGTCAAGAGCTGCTGATTGAATTGCTTTCCTGTGTTTTTCCATCATCTCACATATTTTTTTACGAGGAGCAAGACACACGTATAGTGCAGCACTTACCCCTGGCAGTGTTTTCTGTTCATGTAGGGCGTTCTGGGCTTTGATGGCAGACTCCCGGGCGCAGTAGGTGAGGAACGCGCAACCTGTAAAAATAGGCACGCAACGTGAGGAACAAAAGCGGACACACAACAAAGGTTCACACAAGAGCACTCTGTGGAGACACAGAAATTGTGAAAAATAGAGGTTGTGATGGTTGAATGCCCCTGAGGTTGGTTGAAATTTCTCCACTATACAAGTTGTTAGCCTAATAGTCTTTCTTAAAAAGTGAGTCAGCAAAGAGAGATATGAGAAGAAAAGTGGACAGAGACAATGTGACTAAGGATAGTCTCCTGAAAGCTAAAAGCAGGAAATATTTCAAAGGATACATAGTGCTTAGCTTCTTTAACTAGGGTGGGAGATGAGGAAAATATGTGTTTACTGTCCTATTGAGAGAAGACTGTATCAAGTCAAATATTATTTAGGCAGATATTCCACCCCAATCAGGGATATAGGCCATTAGATATTGTACTTGTAACAATTTTATAGAAAAACTGTAGCATTTATAGTCGTTGCAGTCAGTTGGAGGCGAAATATTTGCCTGGCCGTAGGGGAGTGTCACAGAAAATAATCGATAAGCGCTATCCAAATAGCATAACTACTATTGGTAAATTACTGTCACAATTGCAGTTAAAAAAACACCAATGTGTTTGCTACAAATAAAAGATGTAGGGAATACTGTTGATTTTTAGATATCCAAGTCCTATTCATTGTATGCACAAAGGTTGAATAGAGGTAACAGGACATTTCTTACTAGTTTAATTTTTTAAAGTTTTGTGTTATGTTGTTGTTTCGAATTGGTGAAAAAAAAATCACAACTCTGGTCAAACTTTAGGTTTTATTATCATTATATCGTAATTTATATACACATGCACACACACATACATATACATACATATAAACATATAGATATAGAAGCAAAGTATATAAAGAAATTAGGAAGAAAGTGAAAAAAGCAATGGGTATGTAATAGTTTCAGGCTGTGGAGTGTGTGCATTGGCTAATGGCTGCCGCGCTCAGATACGAGGTGCGCACATCCATACAACATCTGTCAGAAGAGAGATGAGGGATGAAGAGAAAGCAGATGGAGTATTGAGGCAATCATTTTCCCCCCCGACTGTCTGAATAAATAGATTTGCTTGTGTTCTATTAATGGGGTTCACGTGGGTCACACATCAAATTTTCTGACACGCCGATGGTGGTTTAGTGCATTTTGGATCTCATTTCAACAACCTAATGTATTCCAGCGAATAGTGATGTATTGTTGTTAGTGTTGACAAACAGATAATATTGTAACAACATGTTCCATCCCAAACTGTACAACCATCTTTGCAGTGACGATAGTATGTGAGCTGCCTCAATGGCCATGTAAGCTTTGACCCCTGTGACTCAAATCCAAGTAATGTGTCACACTTTACACACATCATTGATTTAAATGAAAGCATTCTCAGAGTACCCTTCACCGCTTAAAATCCTACCTTTTTCTTATATAACTACATATTTTGTTCATTTTTCTCTATACTCAAGCTAATGAGATCTGACACAAGAGCTATATTACGCATTCGGTCCTTAATAACATAATATAAAAAAATACTTGGAATTCTTGGCTTTTTTTTGCAATGCACACAATTATAATTAATTTTATGAATAATTTGGATTTTTGCTTGTGTGTACTCCACATGCGGTGGACAAGTGGTTAGAACTTCAGTCTCACAGTTCTTGGGTTTTGGGCTCGATCTCTGGTTGGCCATATGTGACCCACGATCCTCAGGTTTCTAACGCCTGTTTTTTATTCATCTACCTCCTCAATCCCCAATGTGTGTGGGTCATAACCTTTGAGGTGGCTGCCTATAAAACTTAGTGAAGGTGGCCTCCATGGTGTCACTGAAGCCTTAGTTTAATGATTTCCATTGGCTGCCATGCAATTCACTCAATCACTCTCATTGCTGCATAACCCTCGCGACTACCACCAGAACATTCGTTGTCTTCCAACTATCTAACTCTATCTAACTCTATCTAACTCTATCTAACTCTATCTAACTCTATCTAACTCTATCTAACTCTATCTAACTCTATCTAACTCTATCTAACTCTATCTAACTCTATCTAACTCTATCTAACTCTATCTAACTCTATCTAACTCTATCTAACTCTATCTAACTCTATCTAACTCTATCTAACTCTATCTAACTCTATCTAACTCTATCTAACTCTATCTAACTCTATCTAACTCTATCTAACTCTATCTAACTCTATCTAACTCTATCTAACTCTATCTAACTCTATCTAACTCTATCTAACTCTATCTAACTCTATCTAACTCTATCTAACTCTATCTAACTCTATCTAACTCTATCTAACTCTATCTAACTCTATCTAACTCTATCTAACTCTATCTAACTCTATCTAACTCTATCTAACTCTATCTAACTCTATCTAACTCTATCTAACTCTATCTAACTCTATCTAACTCTATCTAACTCTATCTAACTCTATCTAACTCTATCTAACTCTATCTAACTCTATCTAACTCTATCTAACT
This sequence comes from Stigmatopora argus, assembly GCF_051989625.1. NCBI lineage: Eukaryota > Metazoa > Chordata > Actinopteri > Syngnathiformes > Syngnathidae > Stigmatopora > Stigmatopora argus. The sequence continues at coordinate 11,517,361 of NC_135394.1, forward strand.
CTATCTAACTCTATCTAACTCTATCTAACTCTATCTAACTCTATCTAACTCTATCTAACTCTATCTAACTCTATCTAACTCTATCTAACTCTATCTAACTCTATCTAACTCTATCTAACTCTATCTAACTCTATCTATCTATCTATATATATACACATATATATACACACTTTTTTGAAGTCGACATTTAGTTGAACGTGATGAAAATGCAGTCTTATGCTTGTTTGCTTCTGTTGGTTTACCTGACAGCTGGTCCATCTCATAATAAGGGTAAGGGGGAATGTATTTTGCAATAAAAATCGAAACTTATTTGTCAAAGTTTGAATAAATTAATAACTGCAAACAAATGGGCGAAACAAACTCAATTTACTCAAGCTTCTGCGCACATTTAATGTATGGCTTGATAAGAATTTGCGGGCCACGGGCAAAAGTGCTTTAACGACTGCATAATTGGGAACCCAAACAGGCGCAAATTGCCAGCACTGCGCTGCATACCAATTGTGTGAGAGGAGAAGATGATGAAATAGTTTGAAACCCAACAAAAAATGTCACAGGGACGGGAGCCTGCTGACAAAGCAAGGGGGGGGGGGGGGGGCTTCCTATTGTGAAGAGATGATCCTGTGCATCATCTGATAGAAACCTTTAAGCAGCCTTATCTGCCACATGGATTTCACCTCCAAAGAGAAAGAAATACCACCTCTGCTTTCTTTTGCAGCTCTCAAATCTCACTTGTTCTCTTCTTTTTCTAACGCACCCCGCCTCCTATTTCCTAATGATATATTTTCAAGTGCACCTTGTGTGTGTACTGGGAAATAGGCTGAGTCTCTTCATCTCCACTGTTGAATTGCTGTGTAATTAAAAAGTGAATAAGTGAGGGAGACAGGGGGGGATCAGCTGCAGATCGAGTACAGCTTGGTGTCGCCGTGCTTTTGCATGTGGAATACTGTAGTCATTCCATTTCTTCTGCTTGAATTACATTTGATATTAGACAAAAGAACAGAATTTCTAGACAATTAGGGTCTATGTGACTTGATATCCGGCCAGTGCACTGATGTATGAAAACGAGCCTAAAGCAAACAATCGCAAGTGACTCTTACTCCAACCAGGGAATGACCTTCTATAGCAAGTTGCTGAATATGGAATATTGCTCACCCCTAAAATCTGATTAAACATATATTCCTTCCCATTATCATGTCAATCCTCAACTGAGAAAGAGCGGAAAGTAACAGATGAGATTTTAGTGTAGCTATGGGAAGATGTATTAGGTGTATTAGAACAGCATGACCAGAAACCAATTAGTGATTTAACACAAAAAAAGATAAACATTTATTTTAATTATGTAATGGAACTTTGCTGAGGTTCATGTTAATTTAAAATATAAGCCTTAGTTTCATTAACACTCATTTGTCAAATCTCTTTCATGCTGGGATTTCTTAGACTAAAGAATTGTAGACTATAACAAAATAAACAAAAACAGTGTAAAATAAGAAAAACTAAACATTTCATATGTTTTGTTCAAAAACTGTACATTTTGCAAAAAAGCCATCGCGACACACCAATGGCTCGTATCTCAGGGGGGAAAAACTCTTAGGTTGGGTCTCTTGCAAGTCAAGGTACCATTTTAGATTTTAATTAAGGATCACCATAGGGTGAACTTTGCTTTTTGCATAGCATGTCCGTAAAGAAGCAATGACTTCTGCCGCTTCAGCAAATGGCGAGTAACTTCCAAAGCATATAATTGATATGAAGGCGGGGACATCCATTTCACTGCAGTTGGCTGTGCTGATGTCCCTCAGTTCTTTGACCGAATCCTTCTCTGTCTTCCTTGCCCCAAGAGAGAACCAAGCTGCCCTGGAGTAATGAAAAAGTGTGAACTCGCTAGTACTGTGTGCCATTTCCTCGCTGGGGAAAGTGTGAAGGTAGCAGAAAAAGTCCCACTCGCTCCCTTCACACATCTTTTGTGAATGCTATCACTGGGGCTAGATTACTTGCTTACTTCATTTACTCCAATCCTACCCCTCTCCAAGTGTGTGTGGAGAGGGGGTGGCCCAAGGGAGCGAGATGGGAGTGGGGGGAATTTGGTGAAACCGAAACACACAACATCAGCACTGATACAATGTGATTATGAACTGAATCATTGGCTGGAGGGGAAGGCTCGAAAGGCCCAAATTGACCATGAGGGGGGCAATCAGTGTGGTCTCTGAGAAGTTCTCCGAAACACCCCCTTACATTGGAAAAATAAAGATTCCCAATCTGCTCCCAAGAACGTCATCTAGGTTCTCAAAAAAGAAGAAAGAGTTAAGGGAGGAGGTGTAATAAAATGCTTTGACTCATCATTGTTCTGACAACAATATTTTCTCTGCCCGCGCCTAATGGCCTTGTAATGAGTAGCGTAACATAAGCAGTACCCTTGCGTAACCTGTAAACCTTAATTAAGTCAGACAGCCGCCTTAAACGGAGGTGGAAGGAAGTAGGGCCCGCTCAGTCATCTCCTCCTCATCACAAAGATGACTGCATCCTTCCGTCAAGCTGTCGTCAATCACTCGCACGCCGCTCAGCTTTCCAAAATTCAGCCCCATTTCTTCTTTCACCACCCCTCCTTGTCACCCCTTACCTTGAGCTACAGTTGGATTTAATGAATGTGAGTGCCGTGGTCGACAGTCTTTGAAAGCTTCAAGTGGAATTCTGCTTTTTAGTCAAATGGTGCCGTGGGCTCTAGTGGATGCTGTCCGCTTAAATAAACAGATGCCAAGGGAAGACAGGAGGCCTCGCTAATTACTTTTGCCACTTTTCCAATGCACAGTCTCCTTTTGGTTCTCAGTCCTTATGCCAATAAAATGCAGCATCACAGGATAATAAAAATCAACACAAAGCATGTCACCAAAACACTTTTGGTATTTGACCTCAAAAATTTGAGAAGTTTTATTTTGACAATTTGGGACAATATTTAAGGTTTTTACTTAGCAATCACTATTTGGAATTCAAATTATCATCAAATGTGACTTTGTTATAGTGCACCAATGGGAAATACCAATCCAAAAATAAAAAGTTCATTCATTGTTGGTAGCCTAAACTTCATTGCAAACTTTGATAAGTTGCCTCAAAACGTGGTCGTCAGCACGAAATTGATGTTGACCAAAAATTGCTGTGTATGAACTACCATGGCCCCTAATGAGATCTTTACACCATGTTCTGTAATACGGTACCACCGTAGATATAATTTAGTGCTTATAGAAAATGGACAGAAGTTATTTCTTAACTATCTTTCATGGAAAATGAAAGCCAACTCTTAAGACAACCCTAATGCTCTGCAACAAAATAAATCCCATCCCCTAGTCGTAGAACCCTTCCCGCTATCCTCTCTGACCCCTGAACGGGAGACCGGACCATTGATTTGTTGCTACTCACTCACATGGACTCCACTTGCCTCCAACGAGCAGTCAAGCAGATCCATAGGCGCTCCATCCCAAAGGATCGCCTGTGTCGTGTACTTACACGCCATACACGTGTTAGGGTGAGGCGTACGTGGCCTAATAAGGCTGACAAAGGCAATAAATTCTTTTTGAGATGCTCTGCGTACACTCCAAGGAAGATCAATATTGGGGTAAAGAAGCCGTCATAAAAAAGAAGGATGCACTGACACGGCAAGGCAGGGAGTAATTCTCCCAATACTTAAGACTATACTCTGCGGGGATAACAACATTATGGGACGGTCGGATTCCATTTCCAACAAGCTCCTAATAAAGTTGTCGGGGGATTGGCGCCTCTTTGGGAGGTGACATGACAGATTGAAGTGGACATCCATCCCCAAGTGGGCCAAAATTCTTTCACTACGCGACTATGGTTGGCCTGAGAGCATGTCCACGCTGTGCTCTTTAAATACAATCTATATTTTGGTTGACTCCCTCGGTGCTTTAGCCTGCTTTTGCTATTAAAGTCAGTGCCAGAACTATAAATACATCCAGCCACCTGCATCCCCGATGAGGGAGCTAATTGACACCGTTAATGGATGGACTTTCACAGAGCTGTAAATAATGTGGAGGTTGCCACTTAGCGCCTCCTGCCGTTTTACTTCTGGGAGGCCAAAGACAGTCAACCTGCCAAGTCTACAGCCCTGACATGTCACTCCCTTCCTGCAAACAAGCAGATTTGTTTTCTACTCTTTTTTTTTTTTCTTTCTAAAAATCAATACATCGCACCACCTTCCAACCCTGCCAGGAAAATTTGGAAAGACGTAGAATACCTTTACTGTAATAGCATGGTTCCTTGCAATTTTCTATAACATAATGAGAATTTATCTTAACATGTTAATTCAACTATCAAATCAGGAACAATTGGTTATCAATAAAGCAGCAAATCTATTTAAATCTGCATTGAATACATATGCTGGTAAATTTTCTGTCAAAAACTCAATACCAATCGGCTTTCCACAATCATGAGGATATCGACTTTTCGTCTGATATATAAAATGGTCAACGATAGTTATTACTATATCAACTTATTCCATTAATAACATGACTAACGATTGCTTTTACTATATCGCAAATCATCGGATATATAAAATGGCTATCGGTTTTGTTGTTCAGGTTGCTTTAAATTATTTTTTCAAATCATATTTTCCATCAATCAAGTCCAACTGACATCAGGGCCAGTTAGACCTGTCAAGATTATTACCATATTGACTTAATGTGATATATAAAATGACCAACGATAGTTTTTACTCTATCGACTTATTATCCCATTTATTTACTGTAATGGCCAATAATTTTTTTGGGTGTCAGAGCTCAATAAATTACATCATCATTTATTGCCATTGCCTTGTTCTTGTACTCTCTCTCTTTCTCTTACACCCTCTCCCTCTCTCCCCCCTCTCACTCTCTCTAGTAAGCAAACTACATCTCTTATTGTCTAAAGACTCATGCACACACACAGACAGTCTGAAGAACAATATTGTATGACACTGTATATTACAAATCAGATTGGGGTCAGCAGTGCCAACAGAGGTGCCGGTTAGAGTAAATGACTAATTCAATCACCAAATCTCATTTTTTGACAACATTCACGTGTTTATGTTATGAATAATGTAGCATTTGAAATATACCAGAAGGAAAACTACTATTAGAGGCTATGAGATAGACAAAATACTATTGGTCACGTGAGGGCACACGAGGGGAAAAAAACAGCCAAAATACCAGAGACACTTTTCTGAAATAACTTACTCTTACTTTCATGTAATTCCCCTTCATTGGGAACCCCCCAAAATAGTCAAGAAAACAGTATTACTACAATGGTTATGGTGAAAGCTGTGCAACCTAAGAGGTGAACCAACAGTATATTCTCTTGCATGGTAGGTTTATTAGATGTGACACTCCTGCCGATGCACGCAGGCTTTGAGCCATTTAAACCTCCAAGGAAGCATCGATTGATCAGAGGAAAGGAGGCACAATCACGAATGACCGGCGGGCGTCGAGCTGTCTGCCAACAATCGGATCAGGTGCTCAGTCGCTTTGATTCCGCAAATTGAAAGCTACCTTTTAAAGACGAGACTTCAAAGAGTGCTTAGACATGGGGGATGAGTAAAGTAACAAGACTTGTGGTGAAAAGGTACAAAAAAATAAAAAATAAAACATTTAAAAAAAAAAAAACACTAATCCTGACTGCAATGCCTAAAAAAGATAATCATTTTAATTATCTCACGTCATCCTTGAGCTAGAGAGCTGAACTAATTAGCATGCATTAACAAGCAAAATCAAGGGTACTAATTGCATTGATGTCTATTTCACATTTAAATGAGAGCAAAAAAAATAGATATGCCAATTATTTGGATGGATAGATAGATAGTGTTAGCTAGAGTGTTTTGGGGGATGCTGGTAGCAAATCAGTGATGTCACGCCAGTAGTGACGGACGGCAACTTAACCCATTTTTGGAAATACCACACACTTTCTATTTATAGCTGCAGTGTATAGCAAGGAGTTTCAAACAGCTGACATTCATCCAAAATTAGGGATTTGCCTTGCTTTTCTTGGTTAAATTCAGTTACCATTACTAACAAAACTGGTAAAATTGTATCCTAGAGCAGAATGAACATAGCTAGGATAGCAAGTAGACAGCAATGGCATTTTGTTGACTAATAGTAGGATACCATTATACATGTATTGTTAGCAGAACTTATTTTATAAACCAAGTCGTAACTCAGAATACTAATTCTTGTTTCAACAAATAAATAAAAGAAAATATCATTAATTCTCTTTAATCTCCCTATTGCCTAAATGCCTATTTACAGTTATGACTTAACCTGTGCCATATCTAGTGATTTGCTATAATGAAGATCGACTGATTGGCTGTGGTGACCTCTGCGGATACAAGTAAAAAAAATCAGTCAAGTCTAGTTCAAAAGTATCTCAAAAAACATGTACGTTGTCCTAAGTACTAACCAGCCATCTAGAAAGGGGCTTATCATACCTTCATTTCCATTAGATATGGTTTGCCACTCTGCAATATAAAAATCCTTATTAGGGGCAAAGATGCATGGGGTAATGTTGACGCAAAAATTAGCAAGTCGATTTGCCCGTCCAAACATTACTGTTCATGTTCATTTAAATCAAATTGTCAAATCAGTCAGACAGGCAAAAGATATGGGTGCCACAGAAAAAACCCCAAATCAACAATCTCTCCAAGATTATAATGCTCAGGGAAAAAATGTTTTTTATTCAAATGTCTATGCTCCAGAATTTGCCAAAACATCAAAAGGGTAATTAGTTTGAATGATGTTTCTTTTATTTATTCTTTTTGATCAAAATCCAACCCTCTTGGTGAACTCTGGATGGGTAAGAATTTTTTCCCCAACTTTGTCTTTCATGACTTAAAAAATATAGCACCAAACATTGCCTTTAAAATCCTCCCCCATTCTGCCTTGTTGCTTCATCTGGCAAAATGAATCAAGCCAGGCTCCAACATGACATTAAAGAGCTCACGCTGTTCTGGAAAGCATCCCCCTCCCTCCACCTCTTCCTCCTCAAGCCAACGGGCCTCTTCGATAGGCCGACCATGCAAAACAGACAGGCTTCCCTTCTGCGCCGACGAAAGAAAACAGTGGTGACCTTTGAGCGTGAATGAGAATGCAGCTCGCTCCTGCCAAGTCCACCTTCAGACGAGATAAGTGAACCGCCAAAAATAAGACAACCCAGCATCCTCCATGCCGGAATTAATTCGCTGTCCTTTAATAAGACACTGTGAATATATTGCGGAAGGTTATTTTTCACGCACTGCTCACCACACTGTAAATGACAAAAAGGCACAAGCGGGGAAATGAGTCTAAATGCTAGCTAGTACTCTCCTATTTTGCACGCGATTGTCGCATGAAAAATACATCAAGCAGGATGGATTAAAAAAAAAGGGGCATGCGGATAGACGACTTCGAGTGACATGAGACACTGATGAATGAGCTGGGGAAAATTAATTATTGAATATGTTGTCAGTGCCAAAATTTCACTGGCAAGTTACTTGCAAATGTTGAAAGACAAGAAAGAATTTAATCTCCAACATCCAGTAAATGATCAATGCCAAACTTCCTCCTCAAATATATTGGATGTCTATCACTTTAACTGGGAGGCAATGAGTTGAAACTTTTTCTTGGCGTCTAATCCCAGATTGTCCGAGTGTTTTAATACGTCAGCCTCGGTACACGGTCGATTGGTCGCCGGTCTTTTGGTTCCCGATCTTTTGGTTCCCGATCTTTTGGTCGCCCGGAAGGTTATTGATAATTACCATTTAAATTGTTGCTCGAATTCCCTAAATACAAACTGCGAATTACTATTTAGTCATACTTGATGCCCTAGTAATTATTAGGCTTAAGAAAAGCTCCAAATTTCCCGGACTTTTATTGTTTTTTGTTGGAGAACTTGTTAAGACCCTGACGGACGTAGCTTCTTAAAGAGACAACGCATGTACATACAAACTCTTATACACTCACACGTCGGCTCAGTGAAACTGCTCATGGCCATTGTTGGCTTTTATTGATGCGTAGACCGTGTTGTTTTACGTTGTTTTGTCGCTGGTCTTTTGGTCGTCGGTCTTTTGGTCGCTGGTCTTTTGGTCGCCCGTTGTCGCGGTCGGGGCGACCAATAGACCACGACCAAAAGACCACGACCAAAAGACCGGCGACCAAAAGACCGGCGACCAAAAGACCGGCGACCAAAAGACCGGCGACCAAAAGACCGGCGACCAAAAGACCGGCGACCAAAAGACCATGTTGTTTTACCTTGTTTTGTCGTCGGTCTTTTGGTCGCTGGTCTTTTGGTCGCCCGTTGTCGCGGTCGGGGCGACCAATAGACCACGACCAAAAGACCACGACCAAAAGACCACGACCAAAAGACCGGCGACCAAAAGACCATGTTGTTTTACCTTGTTTTGTCGCCGGTCTTTTGGTCGCCGGTCGTTGCGGTTGGGGCGACCAAAAGACCGCGACCAAGACCGCACACGGTCCACCTCGCTGTTTTAAGATCGAGTGTTTAACCCCGGGTGGTTTCCAACCATCATGTGTGGAGTTTGCATGTTTGCAGTGATTTACCATATAGTAAAGAAAGCCAGGACTATTTGCCTTTATTGTTTGTCATGGCTAGAAACATGAATTGAAGGAAATTAAGATGATCGCCAAATAAGATCGCATAATAATAATATCAAATTTTCACCCCAACTCAACCTATTGGATGCAATATAAAACTATGCAGTGTCATCCATGTCATCTTGACATCTTTTGTCAGAACAGCAATATAGGACGAGTGCATGCGAATTATTGAATCATATCGGAGATGAAATTCAGCACTCTATCAACACGTTTCAGTATAGGCCCGACAATATAAAAATATTCCTGTTTATATCCTCCATTGTTTTATTTTATTTTATTGGGGACGGCAGCCCACAGAGAAACTGCTATCCACCGCGGTGGCTCAGAGGGAGGACAAAAAAAACATGAATAAATATTTCATTAGATTATTCTATGATTTTATATGCTCCATCTTGGCTGCAGTCTGTGGCAATATCTCGGCTGACTTTTCTGACTGCATTAAAACAACCATGGCCAGCGTGGCCTATGAAATAAACGGAAAATATCACTCATCCATATGGTGTTCCCTAAAAACAGTAAGTATACAGTAAACGTATCCGAAATTAAGACATTTTTGAAAAGCTTTGTTTTAAATTTACTAGACATGTGTGCCCCTTTGACATCTGGGGGCAGTATACAGTGGTAGTACCTCTAATTACAAATTCTTCCACATACAAAATGTTAAGGTTATATCATACGGCTCAATTGGGAAATGTTTTCTCTTTGCATTGCATTCTTCTCCCTATTGATCTCTCTTTTCTACATTTCCTCTCCTGTTAAACCTAGCCTGTCTACTTATACTATGCCTGGCTTCCTTCTTTTGCTTAATGCAAGCCCAGTTCTGCCATATTCGCCAGCCCACGCTCCTGCCAGCCTGTCTCATAAATGATATGTTGCTAAGATATATACACTATACATGAATGTCTAGGCTTATTAATCTCCTACATTTAGCATGTACACATCCACTACACGGCAGCAATTATAATTGGCACCGAAGAGAGAAGTTTTTCCCTGTCTATGATGTATTCTACATGAGGAAACTCTTTACCTATTAATACCAATCGGGCAACAATAATTGGCAGGCCTCGGACATCGTGGGAAGAATTAATCATCGTAGGAGGAGGAGGCAGACTCGGCGAAATATTTAATTGGCAGAGGCAGCCACTGTTTAGGGAGGCAACCGGCTAAACGCCCAAGGGAGCGCCGCTTCAGACAATGCACATTTACTAATCCTCCCGAGTCAACTTATTATGGCCATGCATTATTATCGCGCTTTACAAACTAATTCCATGTTCTCCCTAGCGGATTACCACGGACAAAATGCACGCAAGAAAATCACAGACAAAAGGACAAGTTGGACCAAATTGCAATCAGAAGTGCTGAACAACTGCAAATTGCTGATTGTGTGGATGTGTGTGTGAGTGTGTGTTTAGAGGGGGACGGGGGGGGACTCTGTGCAAGCGTCCTTGTGAGGGTGATAACCATTTTCTCCATCAGGATCCATACCGTGTAATCCATTTTGCATAATACCATCATTTATTGTGCATAAAGACAATGTCAGGGATGGACAGCGACATGAAAAATTGATTGTGTATCGTTAATCACGTCAAGAATTGTCACTTACTAAGTTGCTTATACAAACCTAATTAGCCCGTAATAGGAAAGAAAGTCACTTTGATTTGCATTGCGAAGGACCTTATTCTGTGGGATTAACTTCAATTGGAGTGATTACACATTGTGCTGGCAATTATTCCATTTAAATGTAAAATAACATCATAGGAAAGTATTTATAGGGCAATGTTGTCAACTCTGTTTTTAAACGCACTGCATTGCTGCTTTTGAAAAGACAGACGACTAAATGCATTTTAATAATGAGATGATCGTTGTCTGCCAACCCTCCTAGTAATTTTATTATATAATCAGGCAAAAGAATCTGGGCTAATATGGTTTGGAAGGGTCTTTTGAAACGACTACAATCATCCCAAAATAAATGGTTACTTTGAACCAAAATGTCAGATTACCAGTGTCTTTTCTGACAGGATTTATAGCCGCATTGTTGTGGTCGCCGTTTTAAACCGTCGATTGGTCACCATCTTTTGGTCGGCGGTCTTTTGGCCGTGGTCTTTTGGCCGTGGTCTTTTGGCCGTAGTCTTTTGGCCGTAGTCTTTTGGCCGTGGTCTTTTGGCCGTGGTCTTTTGGCCGTGGTCTTTTGGCCGTGGTCTTTTGGCCGTGGTCTTTTGGCCGTGGTCTTTTGGCCGTGGTCTTTTGGTCGCCCCGACCGCGACAACGGGCGACCAAAAGACCGGCGACAAGACAAGGTAAAAAACACGGTCTACGCATCAGTAAAAGCCAACAATGGCCATGAGCAGTTTCACTGAGCCGATATGCGAGTGTATAAGAGTATGTATGTACATGCGTTGTCTCTTTAAGAAGCTAAGTCAGTCAGGGTCTTAACAAGTTCTCGAACAAAAAACAATACAAGTACGGGAAATTTGGAGCTTTTCTTTAGCCTAATAATTACTAGGGCATCAAGTATGACTAAATAGTAATTTGCAGTTTGTATTTAGGGAATTTGAGCAACGATTTAAATGGTAATTATCACTTACCTTCCGGGCGACCAAAAGACCGGCGACCAAACGGACCATGTACCATTTTAAACTAACCTTCCAAATTTCATGGCACTTCAGATTTCAAGGGCTGAGTTTTCAATGAACTCCGGTTATAATGGTGTTCATAGTCATGCTAAATTTCTGTCACGTAGCGAAACACCATAAGTGTTTTCCAGTTAATACTTTTCAACCAAAATGAAGAACTGGGCCGAGTTTTAGCAATGTTATATTCCCAAATATGCATTCAACTAATTGGCTGCTATAGACGGCAATTAACATCCAGTCAATTTGAAAATTGGGAAGATCGACATTAAAAGCAATGTGGGAAAACAGCACAGAATATTGCTGCATCCGTGTTGTCCAACCTTTAGTATAATTCGCCTTTGAAAGCTCTCTTCACTCTCCATCCAATCACACTTAAGAAACTGAAGTTCTCTGGCAACAGAGCCACAATCACTCGACAGCTAAATAGTGCAATCATTACGCAACACGGGGCAATGACACTTCTGGACGTGTTGGCATACACGCCAGCGCGCAATCGCATGCCTATGCCTGAATAAATGAAAAGCATGCGAGTACTACTTGTGCGTAGAATACTAAATGTACGATGATGGCTGTGCGTCGTCTAAGAACTTAATGAGGCTTTAAAATGGCTTTTTTGCTGGATTTAGCCTCCCAACATATACACAACAAATTATTCCCCCCAAAAATAGATAGTATATGTAAAAAGTGAGAAGAGATGAGCAACATGCATAGGAAGTTTTTTGAAGTTCACACACAGAAATCAATTTAATAATCCGGTCTACTTTGACCCTTAATCCGCAAACAATTATCCTTTGGTTTGAGATATGTAAAGAGGGATTTCTTTTTCTCTCCTGATCTGCTCATTAAGTAGATAGTTGTATTGATTGGGTACAACAACAACAACTTAAGTTTAGAAATTGAGTAAATTAAGAAGAAGTGACCCGATGCCCGTGTTATTGTCAAGCCAATGGTGGCAATGGAAAGAGTGGAAAGTTAAACAATACTTGATTGTACATCGTTTGGTGGCAAAATTACTGCCGTTTAACAGATTTTGGTAAGAAGGATTTCTCCATTCATGAAAATGAACCTCCCACCCTATTTTTTTTAAAGAAATTTAACATCTATCTGCTCAACTAAACTCTGCTACTAACCAAAACAGTTACATCCACCAATGGGCTCACTGGTAATTTAAAGTGCCCCAAAAAACTTTTTATTTCCATATCTAATTGTATTATGTCAATAACTTGAGTTACCTGGAGTTTTAAAAAAGAAAAAAATGCCATCAACCCATAACCCAAGCACTTTTTGAAAATATGAATATATTAAACCTTGAATTGACTTTTTTAATACGTGCATCTCAGATGAAAGATGACAAGATACAAGAAATGAACCCCCCACCCATACGCGTAGCACCCCAGCCCGTTTGTTGATTTACACACCGCGGTCTACCCTTGGTAACCAACTTCATTACGGAAGGTGGAAGTTGTCAAGTGTGTACAGTGCAGAGCAACGTGGATTTACACCCATGCAGCCTCCCACTTCAGCATCAGCAGCATGTGGGGGGCTCCATTCTCCGTGGAGACATCAGTCAAGTTGTCACACTTTAAGGGGTCGAGGCACCCATCTATATGCTGTAAGCCTCTGAAGTGATTTTAGCACGTATATGGAGGGCTCGATGATGTTAAAGAACGCAAATGGTTGAATAAATGATGAAAAGAAGCCACTGGCTCTTTAAAAATGTATCATTCGCAAGCGCCTCTGCCCCACTTAGGAGCATGTTCAAGGGGGGGTAAGGGGGGCGGGGGACACATGGAATAAAATTGGAATACCATTCATCGCCCCTGTAAGGATACAATAGAGGCAAAATCATTGGCGAACTGGGGGGAGTGTGCGCGTAAATTGCGCAAACGGAGTGCGTAACGCGCAATGTCACGTGGAGAAACAAAAGTGAAATTGAACGTGGTTGTCAAAAGACAAGTATGGAAGAAAAAAAACGTGCCCACTCTACCTTTGTGCATGCCGGTGTAGCGGTCTTTGAGAACTGTCAGTTCGTGGATCTTCCCAAACTGTTCGAACAGGGGCTTCAGGTCCTTCTCCTCCAAGTTCCGCGGTATCTGCCCGATAAACAGCTTAATGGCATCCTGGTCCTTCATGGCGCCTCCGTCCGGATGAAGTGAAATGGGTTCCGAGCCGTTCATGGGTTTGGGCACTGGGATCTGGTCGTACTGGTGCTGGTACTGGGGCTGCTGTGGCGGGATTAGGAGCACTGGTGCCGGGCTCGGTCCGTTGAGGAGCAGGCTGGAGGAGTGTGGAGCGGGATACCGCTGAGGAGGAGGTGGAGGAGGAGGAAGAAGAGGAGGAGGAAGAGGAGGAGGATACTGAGGATGCTGAGGATGCTGAGGATGCTGCTGCTGTTCCTGCTGCTGCTGCTGCTGCTGCCTTCTTGTTTCAGTCTGAGTGAATCTGGCCATTCTCGAGCTGGGAGCAGAATGGATAATAGTCACAACACATACACATACGCGCACACACGCACGTACTGAGAGAGAGAGCGCGAGCACTCAGCTGGAAACCGGGCTGACTTTCTATCCGACACACACATACGCACACGGACAGCAGAAGGCAACTAGGAGCGGAATTGGGGAAGAGATACTCACGCGTGCGCGATATTAGACGTGCTGCAGTGACACTTAGTGGCTAAAGCTGGTTATGCAGTCACACAGATATCTAAAACCACTTAAAAATATTTTCAAACGCCCCGTTGAATAGAAACCTTTAAGAAATCCATTTTAAAAATCAGATGTACGGCTGTCAACGAGTTAAACGTGTGCCATAGAGTGCTATAAACAATATGGGTTGTTTTTGACCTTTTTTACAAGACAGTGTCCCTAACTAGGCATGTCAGATTTTTGTTTCCATATATCCATAGATCCGATTGAGATGTTTTTATAAAATATACAGCTGCTGATTGGACTATAGCTCTACTTGTCACATTCATCACCGACCAATCCACATGAAGCAACAGTATGGGTCGCATGGGTCAAGGGGAAGAGCAAAAACACTTACAGTCCAAAAGAAAAAAAAAAGCTGTGTGACGCTTTTTTCCAGATAGTTGCTTCCTGATCACGTCTGCAGCTCCCACCTCTTTTTCTCGGTCATCATGGTTGAAGTGGTTAGAAACTTGTGCTTGTCAAGACAGAGCAGTGTGATGAATCATGGAGTCAGCCAGGACCGTTTTGCTTGCAGGGCTATGACGTCCCAATTTCCATAAAGAACTTCAAATAGTGATTCTTCTGCCCACAGGACACTTTTCCACTTTGCCACACTCCAATTTAACTGACACACGGACTGAAATCCGCATGTTCGTCTGTGTCCTGTTTAGAAATGGCTTCTTCTTTGCCCTGTAGAGTTTCTTTGACATTGTTTTCAGGAAGTATTGCTGAGTTCCTTTTGTGATTTGCTCCTCTTTCTAAAGTTATACCATTGATAGGCTTGAAAATCACAGGAATCCAACCTGTTTTTGTCTTCCTATTTCTTTTCCACTTATACATGCATTGATGAAAAAAATCCCCAAATTGTACGTTGAGAAACACTGTTATTCCCCCTGTTCGACTACTCTATCATGCACTCATTCACAAGGAGATGTACCACAACCCCTGTTTGCTGGTGAATGGCAGAATGATTCCAGCAAGTTCCTTACACATCCAATCATGACACCCATCTGTTCCCAATTAGCCTGATCACTTGTGGGAAGTTCCAAACAGGTGTTTGATGAGCATTCCTCCACTCCATCAAATCACTGTATTCTGCTACAATTTATGTTTAACGCTGCAGCCCAACTTCATTGGAATTCATTATACAAGGTCAAAGTTTTGCCTTGCTAGCAAACAGATTACCACTAGAGAAGTGGAGCCCGTACTGCAATGATGCAATCGTACATGGACTATAGCAGGGGTGGGCAAACTATTCAACAAATTCCGCAGTGGGTGCAGGTTTTCATTCCAACCCATAAAGAGGAAACATTTTCCCCCAAATGGTGTCCTACAAGTGTAATCAGTAGATTACAGTCAGGTGGTTCTTGTTTTCTGCAGCAATCTCATTGGTTAAAGTGTGTTTGCTGGATCGGTTGCAACAAAAATCTGCAACCCACAGCACCCCTCGAGGACCGGGTTTGCCCACTCCTTACCTATAGTATACATCAGTGGTGTCAAAGTGGCGGCCCGTGGGCCAAATCTGGCCCGCCGCATCGTTTTGTGCGGCCCGAGAAAGTAAATAATGAGTGCTTACTTTCTGTTTTATGATCAAAATGAAATGAAGATTATGCATGTATGGGGAATATTTCTTCCCTCTTTAAATCAATAATTCCAGAAAATTTATACTGTAATTTGAATATCCAAAAATGATCAGAAAAGCTGTCAATTCATTAATGGATTAGTTTTGGCACCCTAGATGGAAGACATGAAATCGAAACTACGTCGTAGCCCGTGACAAAAACATCAGTTTGACACCCCTGCATGGATTTGAAAGATTTCAAATAGATGCTTCTGTTCCTTTTCCCTACAAATGCTTTGTAGTGTGAACAAAAAAAATGAGATTGAAGAATCTCATCTGTTTTTCTGCTCCAGCCAGCGGACCGCATAACTATAGAAAGACATCAGCAAGCGGCCATTGACAATACAGTCGATAGACCAGTGGTGGTTTTGAGCGGGTATGGAGGGGAAGGAGGCGCTTTAATTGTAAAGGTCTTCTCTTTAAATAGGAATTCCTTTAAGCAGCACATTTCCAGAGAGCAATGCAGAGGCCGAACGATTCGCCGGCTTTATTTGGCGCCTGCTCCGCCGTCTTCTGAACGTATTGATTAAAGGAGACAGGGTACTCGCTCGGATCTGTCAGGCCCTTTTCTGAATAGAAACTGGTGGGGTCGGGTTGAAAGTCAAATGAACTAAAGCCGACGGCTCAGCATGTTGCTCCGTCACATATGTCGAGTGCAAACCCAAAGCCTCCACTCGACGAAGAGCCCGGAGCTGTCACAGCTGACCCGCTCTCTTTTCCCTATTCGACCATTTTGAGGGAGGTATTCGGGGACGCAGGCGGGAGAGAACTTCCACTTCATGCTTTTTATTGACCAATGTCATTAGTGCTTCGCTGGGCCCAAGGCGAAGACAAGAAATCAATAAAGGTCACACTATTAAAGCCGGCCAACTAAAAAAGTTACATACAATTTCAGCCGCTGCCGTTTTATTCCGCTTGCTTGTTAACCAGCCTGGACGGGAAGTTGAAGCCAGCCTGGGTCGATCTCTTGTAAGCCCAGGATTTTTTTGAGACCCTGAGGGGAGATTCAAAGGCTGTCCTAGGGGGTCTTTTCGCTTTTTCTGTGTGTGTGTGTGTGTGTGCATGTGTCGCACTTGTTGATATGTACACGCTGATGAGAAATACCTCATTTATAAAATTATTCCATGCACAATCAATAAAAGCAACTCCCTTCATAGATATTCATAAATGTCATAATAACATATTTCATGGGTAACAGATTATAAATGTGGAAGTAGAAAGACATACATCTATTTACAGTAAGTGGTTACAAAATGAAAATGACCACCCTGATGTAAAAGACGAATTTGGCATTCATCTCCGGCTGTTTTTTTTATTTTTTTAATAACCATCTCATCCTTATTCCACCCCAAAAAACAAAAACAAACAGATCAGGGATCACCTACTTTTTTATCCCACATTTGGCTGTACTAGCTAGTACATCAAATGACAAAACAATCAAAATGCAACAAAATTATAGAAAGCTTATGGATAGCATGCTAGCAGATTGCAAAAATGACTTTTTCTGAGACTTTTTGTGGGCGGGGCCAAGGCACCTGAGTAAATATGTTCAAAACATGTCCGCTGTCATTTTAAAGTCATTTCTTATAGCCCATTCAAACTGACCCTATTACAGCTGACTTTGAGGTATTGGTGGACCAATTTTATCAGCAAATCCTAGAAGTCTTCCTACACTTTTGTCCAACCATAAAGCATTAAATATGATGTTTCTATATTACATGGAATGTTATTTGAAGGGCACAAAATGATATATGGTATCACATAACATTTGTGACATTCGTATGCAAGGTGACACAAAAAAATGGAACTTTTTAATAATCCAATAAAACCAAGGAAGTGATGGAAGACAGATATTTTGTTCATAGTAAATGAAACCTTTAAAACATGCCATTTAAGTAACAATGATGGGATTTTCATTCGGTTAAAATGATGTCCTTCAGATAACGCCTCCCTGTGCAAATGCACTCTTAAAATCAGCTGTTGAGATTCCACATTGAATGCCTCACCATGTCAGAAGGATATATTATGAATTTTAACCTGAATTCACCATGGTTCTTAAAATGGTGAGTGTTTACTTGCTCAAAATTACTGTGTTGCCTAACGTACTTCATTTTTTTCTTTTCTTTTCCCAGTCACCATATATATGACTGTATTAGCAGAATATTACTGTCAACTATCATGACAGCCACAGAAAGTAAAATATGCCTAAAATATTTAGGATGTGCTGCTACTTTTAAAGAACACAATGCCTGCTCTGCTGGCAAAGTTCCAAATAAAGTTTTACACTTTTTTTTTTCTTCTAGGCCTCTCATCACCTTTCTTTTCATCTCATCAGTATTATAAGCCAGTGGTGCGCAAAGGTGTCTCTGGAGGGGTGAGACGTCACTGCATTGCAGCCTCATTTTCTCTGACTCCCATTTAAACAGGCATGTTTTGCAACGCTGAACACTTCACACTGAAAGTAACAAAGATGTCATGGTAGACCGCAGGAGGAAACATTTTGCTGAGTTGTGTGAAAAAAAGGACTTTTTTCTGAGAGTTTAACTTTGCTAGTGGAGCAGTGTCCCATTTAACCTCCTAGGATCTGGCATTCACACATTATTGGTTGTCACAAGACTACAATGTTAAATTTTGGACTACAAAGGCCTGGCATCTACTTATGATGTGGACATCATTTTTCTCAGAGACTACATCATGTAAAAAGATAATTCTTTGTTTGTAAACTCATCAGGTCCCAATTAACCTAAATATCAAAGAGAAAATACAAATGCATGCCTTGCAAGAGTCTGGGTTTTAGGAGGTTAATCCAGCACGTGGTGTTACAGAAAGAATGCATTCAACCATTCCTTTTGTAGTAGTGGTAATTAGTGCAGCGCTATGCCAGTTTAGTATGTTACCTGATGTAAATATCAGGGTTATTACTGTCAGTGCAGCATTATTAGGCCTGCCGCGTACCAAATGAGATGACCAAACATGATGGAAGTTTCAATTACGGTACTTTTCCCGGTGTTCTTATCAGGATGTGTTTGATCCATTTTATTTGTTCATTCATTTTAAATTTTGCTTATCCTGACAATGGTCAACTGTGGGCAGTTGGCGGGGGACACCCTGATGGGGGGACTATCTAAACTCCATATAGTAAGGTCGGAACCCACCATGAATTGAACCCTCAATATCAGAACTGCAGACGTGCTAATAAGTCAGTAAACAATCTGCCTAATCAATTTTATTCAACTACACATAAATAAAGAGTGATGTATTTTTATTTTTTTTAAATATTTATTGCACTTGATGTTGTTAAAGGATATGCAGTGAAACATCTTTCCCAAATCAGCAGGTAATGTTTTCCAGTTGTGTCAGTTTCAAACTGACTATTATGCTTAAACTATAATATCCAATCACACAATTTGGACATCTAGCAAGGAGATTTCATCATTCATAACTGGAAACAAATGTAATCACCCACTGATTGTTTCTTTCCTTCTTCTTTTTTAAACACTTTATACTATAAGTGTCAGCAAACACAATTTCCCATAAATGTCACACTGGACTACTGCTGTGCATGTGGCGTTAATGTGCTCTTAATCCAGAGAAACAACTGCAGCCACAAGCTTCTTTTCTCTCTCTTATAATATGAATCAGATTTGTGACTTGGAAATTGAAATATTCATCTATAATTTTCATTGCTTCTTCTACAAATGAATATGTAGTCTGAGATCAAACAATCTCAATGTTACTGTGGCCTTATTAGTTTGTGAATCACTCCATACATAACAATAAAAAAAATATTCACCATTATATTATGTTACTTTTCTAATCTGGCTGGGACAAGTACTGTGTTCTGATAAAAACAACAAAAATACTTGTTCACACGTACACCACAAGAGAGCAGCAATGTCTAATTTCTTCTGCTAGGCCAATGAGGAAACTCATTTCGCCACATATTAACGTTTCTATTTATTATAAATATCAAGTATCAGTAACACAAGCCAAGGTGTGTACTGTAAAATATTCTTCAAGTATACAGAGCTAATATTTTCACGTTGGAAAAAATAATAATAATAAAGAACAGCACCCTCGAGACAACCAGCATTTAGAAATGAATGAAATGTATTTGGTCATATAATTACTAGACTTAAACACTGAACTAAAAATACTACAATGGAAGGTAATGTTACAAGATTGGCTACCAGAACACAAAAATAAAAAGTACTGGAATTCACATCTATACATGATTGCAACAGGTGAAAAAATTATGCCATCAAAGATAAGTGGAAGAATGGAAATCAGCTAATAATTGGATTCTTCGTGAATTTACTGATTGCATCTGTTTCATCTAAGTTTGCTGTGCATTCATGTAGTAGGACAGCAAAAAGCTCATACAAGGGAAGACCAAACAAGGAGGTAAGAATTGGAATAGCAAGTCATTTTTTGGCAACCATCACTGGCAGTCTTCCGACCAGTTGTGCTGTTGTCAGTCACTCCGTGAGATCTGCCACAGAGCGTATTTATTCCAGCACAGTCCCCGCTGGGTAAATGTTTTAGCGACAGCCAAATACTAATACATTCACGCTACCGTCCCACTTTTAAAAAACGAGGCCAGTCTAGATGATGAAGGTAAATGTAGTCAGTAGGATTCCTGCAATTGGAATGAATCAACCAATGCATTATTCAGGGGTACAAAAAAAGCTACGTCTACAATGCTAGGGGGATTAAAAAACTAACATGAGAGTAAGTACCACCCATTTGAATAGGAATGTGTCTATCCGTCAGGGCCTGCAAGGCCTTCTCTGCTGGCCTAAAAAATATCTGAATCACAGACTGATGTTAGTTATGTTTTGCAATGAATACTTATTAAATAATTCCAAATTGTCTGTCAACTTCCGTTCATTGCTCTCCACCTGTTTGCACTGCTTCCAGATGTGTGTATTCATATTTAAGCATCTAACCAATCACATTTCAACTATTTGTAGCCAGGGGCAGAAATCTGCCCTGAGGCCTTCACAATCAGTTCTGCAGGCTCTGCTGCATAAAACAAGCGTCGATAATAACTGTTGCTTTAACCAATCAAATTTCAAGTTGGCAACACCAATGCCGTCTCGCAGGCGTAGGGATACCTCATTGCCTTCTCGCAGGCGTAGGGATACGTCATTGCCTTCTCACGGGCGTAGGGATACGTCATCGCTTTCAACAACTATGATTGGCTAGTGATAGAGTGGACTAGCCAGAGCTACCAAACTGTATCTGGAGCAAGCTGCACAAGTAAATATATTGTTGTGTTGATTTAATGGCGGTGTTGTCAACCCGCAATAGCTGAAGGAGGAGAAGAAATTGATTTATTTGCAGATTTACTGTCAAAGCCATTTTCCAGACGGACAAGAAAAGCTGGACATCATTAAGAAAGGTCGGACAACTTCGAAGCAAGCAAGCCTGTCACAACCGGGAACGAACATTTTCAGCACTAAATCGAATAAAAACATATGCCAGAATGTAATCTAAGAAAAACTCAAGCCTGAGAAAACCAATTGAATCAAAGAAGGCTCATGCCGGAAGGACACTTGCCTGTATGAATGATCCCTGTATAAACCTTTAGAAGTTCCTCTTCATCGTTGGAAGCAGCGGGAAAAAGGTCGAGTGGGAATTCACTGCGAGACCAAGGAAATTGGGTGTAGCGGATGAAAGTCCAATCTAGCCGACTTGCTTTTGAAATGTGGTGATGTGGAGCTTCGGCACCAGTTCCCGAATGACAGAAGCCAATTACAGGCCAAAGAGGCATTCCTCCACGGCGGAAACAGATTGGAGAAACTCACCTATTCATGAAAAGATTGGGAAAAAAAACTGGGCCGCAGAAAAATGCTCCTGCCAACTCTTTAGGGTCAGTGACGCATTGCTGAAAGTTCACAGAGGAAATTGGGCATTTACACAGAATATTCCGATTGATCAAGAAAGAAATGACCACAAACCAAAACCTTTTGCACAGAGAAGAGCCCTGCACGGAAAGTTATTATTGGGTGCTAAAAGTCCCACTATCATAGGTTTTTATACACTAGTTAAACGAATCCTGCCAAAGCATATTAAACATATTCTCTCTAGACTCACACATATCAATAGCTATTGAAAAAGTGTAATTGAAATAATTTTCTCTCTCAATTTGCCCCTGAGCAGCTTGCCAACGATTCACGCTCACACTCAAATTTAGAGGCAATTTAGAGTATTCAAACAGCCTAACATGCATAATTTTAAGATGTGGGAGGAAACTGGAGTAACCAAACAACATGCCAACTCCACACAAGAAGGTCTGAACCTGGAACTGAACCCTCAATCTCAGAACTGTAAGGCCAATGTGCTAACCACCTGTCCACTGGGACACCCTGTAGTAATGATTTCTCAAAATAAAATGATTGAATTTCTTAAAAACAAAAACAAAGCAATGAAACAAAGAGCGTGCAGCGTGTTAAATGCCTGCCATTGCTTACACCACTTCTGGAAACTGACTCTTACTTTCTGGCCAACAGCAAAATGAGAAGGAAAAACTGTGTTTTGCACCTTTTTGTTTGTTTATTTTACAATAAAAAAGGATTAATGATTGTAGCTCAGTAAAGTCCAATTCTTAATTCTCAATGCCTCACCTTAATTTGGGTGGCACAAACGTCGTAGTATGTGGCATTGGCTTAATAAATAAAAGTACAAGAAGATGGGGACAATGTGGTTTAATGGTTTAATTTTCTGCTTGTATTTGCATTAACAATTAACAAGCCCGGAGGCTGAGTGCTTAGCGCGTCGGCCTCACAGTGGGGGACCAGGGTTCAAATCCAGGTCGGTCCACCTGTGTGGAGTTTGCATGTTCTCCCTGGGCCTGTGCTGGTTTTCACCAGGTACTCTGGTTTCCTCCCACAATCCAAAGACATGCATGGTAGGCTGATTGGACACTCTAAATTGACCCTAGGTATGAGTGTGAGCGTGAATGGTTGTTTGTCTCCTTGTGCCCTGCGATTGGCTGGCCACGAATTCAGGGTGTTCCCCGCCTCTGGCCCGAAGTCAGCTGGGATAGGCTCTGGCACCCCCCGCGACCCTAGTGAGGATAAAGCGGTTCAGAAAATGAGATGCGATGAGAGATGAGAATTTCATGGTGGACAGGACTATTTCAATAAAATATTTAGTATGATTGGTATACTGTTGCTGTGGATCTTCACTTAGTGAATGAATGATGTCTGCAGCTTCCATCATACAAATCACATTAATCATGTGCTTTTGTGAATTAATGGACAACTTCTTGGACAAAGACCAGAAAAACACTTTTTTAATGCCAGTGACCACACTCGAATTATGCATAGTAGCATGTACCTTAGGTTGCTAGGTTACCTTGATGGCTAACAATGTTTCACGTGCATCATAATAATCACTGAAAAAAGATGTTTTCATCATTTTTTAAATAACTCATTTATATTCATTTTATAGAATTGTGGCAATTGAATAGAGGTGGTCAATGAGGGGGCAACATCATGTGACATAGCCCAAATCAATGCAACAACAGCTCAATACACAGCAGCAGTGTGCTTGTCTTCTCTTAAAGGCAAAGCCTAGCACTCCCGTTGTGTTGGCTCATTATCAATAGGAAATCGTGTTCAATATTTCTTTATCCTTTTGACAATATAACCTCAGGAAACCATTTGAAAGCCTACAACCAAAACAAAAATCTGATGCAGTAGTAAGTGAAATTGCTAAAAAGACCACGTGTCAGAGTCAAAAGAATATTCAGGTAATGCAAAAAAGAAGAAAAAAATAAAATATATTGCACTTGTGCAATGTAGCCAGTATTTTTTGTAGTACTTAATAGCATTCATATTTGAGTTTTTCTTTATAAGTACCGTGTAATAATAGTAATTTGTAAACACGCATTTATAAATTTATCATGTAATGGTACTTTTTTTTTTTTTTAATATGGGCATCAGATTGGTAAAACATATTTTAAAAAATCAGGAAGGAAATGGGAGGAAAAAAAATCAACATTTGGACATCCATATTTTTTCTTTTTAAAGCACAATAGAAGAGCTAAATGGGAACTTACTAAGAACATTATGTCTACAATTAAATATACTAATTCATCCTGAGACAAAACAATTAAATGAATTTGGGTTCCAAGGATCCAATACATCCTTTGAATATACATACCTACATTTTACTGTGATCCGTCTACTTTAAGTCAACAAATAATCAAATGAGACAGGCAAAGAGTTAAATAAATAAATAAATTGGGATCTGAGACTCAATATGTAGACATCCCTAACATATATTCCTCAAAACAGCAACAACAAGCAAGATCTAAAAATGCTTACTGGTTAAATATCCAAATTGTTAATGGCTGGGAATTGGCCTATCAAAGTAACACGCCTAAAAGGTCTTAAAATTGTGCCACAGTTGTCAGAGTGGCATTTGGGGAAATGAATGCCATTTGGGTCACAGCATCTCTACATCTTAGCCTCAGTGTGATGAGATTTTCCAAAGGCTTGGAAAGACTGGCTTGCATATTTGTATCCCAACTTTCAATTAGAAGGCTGCGGTTGTTTGACATTCATTTTGCAAATTGGGAGCCCCCCGTCAAATGCCACGTAAAGTCATCATCGACATCCAGGCTAACAATGGAGTCTTTATGCAAGGCCCCCGCCCTTTAGCATCTATTTGGAAATCCTGAAGAAGTCACACATCTGCCACAAGTAGATGTTTTAAGAATACTCAACGCTTTTCCAGACATTTTTCAATTAATATTTTACACCGCAGTCAACTTGCTGACCCTCAATTTCAGAAGCTGTCTCCTGAGAGATAACACGTGGGTTGCGGTTTGGCTCATGTGGTCCATGATAATGCCTCCTTGCTTGCAGTTTGATTACAAAGAATCAAATAATTATCTTTTTGATATAATATGGTGGACGATGACTAACGTCATCCAAGGTTCACTCTTCCTTCTTTTTTTAATTATTGAGCCTAGTCATACACGTAAACTATTTTACATAAGGAAACTCTCAGACCACAAGAATAAATGTCACAATACATAGACACAAACCTTTCATTTTACTCACAAATACTGACATTATGCCATACTGCAACGATGCATTCTGATTGTTCTATTCTATGAATGGCAACAGCAATAAATAGAGATTAATTGCATCTCGTTTTCCCAGTCATTATATCTTGAAACTCATAAATAGATGAACAAAATTTAAAATATTATTTACGGTATATAGTCAAATAAAATTCCTGGTTGCTTGATGTTAAGAAACAAATCCAAAGTTCAAACCATGCAGAAGCATTGAATTAAAAGAAATCAAAGTCTTAAAACTTTATAATAAAGTTTTCCTACTGGATATATTGATTTGAAAATATTTTAAATAAGAAATCCACGTGCAGTGTGCATGACATGTTTTTTTTATTGGAAAGTTCTTTCATTTCTCTCCCATGCAGTTATTGCAGAGCCCTTTGGAACCCTCTTTCAGCAGATAATAAAGCAATTACATAATGTTATTTTTTTTAATAGATCAACCAGTCCAGGCATGTGACTAACTCTAAGTCATCATGTTATTCCTGTGCACTTGTGGACATTTTACTTTGTTTCTTATTCCCATTTCTCTTCCTTGAAGACATATTCTAGCGTATGACCTCCATGTTTCCTATCATTTGGTGACACTTGCTGCCACCTCCTACGTGTTCTGGCAATGCTCTGAAGTTAAATGCGGCAAGACGCTGTTTCTCCCTCTAAATTCTACTTCTGCCAAGGAGGTTATATTTTTTTCCTGCTCCACTCTTTTCCAAGCTGTCGGTTCATGCTGTTTGTTTTTGGCAGAAATACAGAAAAAGTAATTATACTCTTTGCAGACATAGCCAAAATGTTGTGAGGAAATTGGTATATCTGCGTCAGAGCTTGAATTCAAGCAACGCAAATGTTTTTTTCCCCATTAAGTTATTAAGTGTACTTTAAATATGTAATATTCAATATATAAAACATCAGTATAAGGTAGAGAAACTGGAGAGAGAGGACTGTCTGGCTCAGAATTTTCTAAAAGAGCTGCCATATTGATGTCACTTGCAATGAGGCCACTTTGCAGTTACAGTAATTATTGTTAAATCAATTACCAATCATGGTGAAATTTAATTTGTCAGAATTGTATATTTTATCCAATCCAACTCAATTTGTCTAAACATTTTTGGCTCCAACAACATTTTTTTCCTCTTGGGTCAAATAAAAATCTGTGATAATAAGGATATAATTTTTTTGTCAGCCTCCTCACCACTGATTAGCACCAACAAAGGGCACATTGGTATATTCCCATAAACTTTGCAAATCCACGATTCCAATCAAAATGCAGCATTCTCACAAATTGCTGTTATGAATCACGAAAAATGCGGCATTCAGAACTTTTACAGTTCAAACTGCTGTTATGAGATGTGGTCATCGCATTTCTATTGTCTTCAAATTGTATGGGAAAGGTCAAAAAGCTCATGTCAATAAGATAGAGGGGGGAAAAAAGAAGAAAATAAACTTAGACTTTGGACCCTGCTGTGTGTGATTCATCCTCAATTAGAGACGCGCTCGAGATGTGTGGTTGTGTGGTTGTGTGTTTGTGTGTTTGAGCTACCAATCAAGGTGCTATCTGGTCAGGGCCAATAGAGGCAGGCAGTGTAGCTGCTTGGGTGTGCCGAGTTGGAATTTCAACTTTGGACCCGGCGAGAGCAGCTGAGCAACTCAATAGAAAGTCTTCGGCAACAGGGCTCGTCTACAAAAAAATAATAAAACTGGGATTTTTCATTACAAAGGGCCTGCTTGCTGTCCCGCCTGAACTAAAAGACTATGGAGAACGACCCGGATCAGGTAAATAATTTCTTCTATACAGTCTCGTGGTTGATTTTATCCAACATTTAAGTTGATTAGTTCAAGTCGATAGCTTAAACATCATTCCTGTTGGTTGGAACGATACACAGTATCATGGTGAATCATATCTATGGGCACAGTTTACACCATAAAATAGGAATATGAATCTTAAAAGTATTAAGACTATAGGCTAGAATCAAAATAAAAATGCCTTATAAAAAACATTACAATATATTCAGGAATAATTGTGAGGCTTTTTATAGATATTCCAATTTTGTGACATTCTCAGTATCAAAATGTTACAACAATACCACATTATGAATTATTTAGCAACTGTACCTGTCAGATTCATGGTTTTAATTTTATTGAATTATGTAGTATTGTTCCATGCCAAAAAAAAAGATAGTGTTTCACTGTTATTCGCAACTGAAAAATGCCAAACACGTTACGTATTATCTTAAAAGAACATCACAGATGCATAATCAATTAACCTTTTCTGAAACAGTCAGCACGTGATATTTGTCTCGTGACTTACTCTTCGAGTCCAACAACAATGACATTAACTCATTGGCTGCTTTTGATGGCGATGGTTGTCTAATCCGATTTGACTTAGAGGGCTGACAGCAATCATGCGATCACTGTCAGAACCCCCAATCAAAATGGATTGCACGTCCATGGCTGTCACTTGTAGTTGAACGTGATCCTTCAAACTCAGGTATGCCCATTGACATAAATTTGCTGCCTACCACTGCCATCGAAAGTGAACGAGTAAAAATGTTTTTAAATATAGTGTATTTAAAGCTCTGTAACTGTCACCATGCTATTTTTTTTCAACATGGTTTAAAGTTGTTCTGATACATTTGCTGAGACTAACATTTTTCTTTTTTTGCAGTCCTAGAATGACAGTAAGATAGCAGACTATAATTAGTCTACGTTTTCACCGTCATGACTACCATTCTTATGGACACATTGTTCATTTCATTAATTCATCCTCCGCTTATCCCCCTGTTTGAAAATGCAAAACGAAACAATGCATAATCATCTAACAATATCAGAGATCTAAAACTCTGAGGTATCGTCCCACTAGAGTCCTAAATAGTACTATTATGTAGCAATTTGCCTGGATGCCCCTTTTCATTGGATTGGATTGGATTGGATTGGATTGGATAACTTTGTTCATCCCGTGTTAGGGAAATTTCATTGTGACAGTAGCAAGAAAAGGCATAGTTATAAGTTAGACAGTACAGTCGCAAAGGCCGCAAAACAACAAAGCAAAAGCACAAAGTACAAATCAAAATAAATGGGATCATTAAGAATTACCAAATCAAATCATTAAGACAGAAAAGCAGCAAAAACACAAAACGAGCAAGAGTGGACGGAATAATGATTAAAATAAAATGTGGTCTTACAGTGAAGTAAATGTCCACCAGGATTAGGAAGCATACAAGAAACTGTTCAGGGAGGATCATGATAATAGGTCAAGCAGTCCCGGTGGTAACATGGGTGACCTTATGCTGTGTCTTTATGTACCTTTAAAAAGCATGAAGGAAACAACTTGTAAGTAAATGTCACGCTGACAGCAGGCATACATCGGCATGGAGCTGCTCGATTGGCTGTTTGATCAAAACGAGGGAATCCTCCGGCACGATGAAGCGGGACAACAACAGCAGCACTGGCCAATGCAAGACCCAAATGTGCGTGAGCCTGTCAATCATCTGCAAATAGCACCAAATGATCCGTCACCTGGGCATGTTATCAAATACAAAAGACAAGAAAAACAACAAGACCTTTCACCCCCTGCAGATGCTCCAGCTGGCTGAACAGGCGGATGCCGATTTCTTCAATGCCCTCCTAAGTGGAGGTGAATCTGTTTCAGGCTCGCCTCTCTGGCCCCCCTCACCGAGCGACAGCGGGATAAGTGAGGACCCTCCTTCGGACCAGATGGATAGCCCTCAGCGACCTGCTAGCCCCCCTGATGAACTCCATTGTTTGGGTTCCAAAGCATCCTTGGAGGCCCAAGTGTCCATGAAACCAAGTAAGTCAAGGAAATATTTGTAAAAAAATATATATATACCTGTAGTGTTCAGTTGCTTGGACATGGAGACGTTTAAATGAGTCTTTGGATTTTGGTATTATCCCTTTGTGATTGTTTATATTGTGTTGTTGCCAATTTTTTGTTGGTTGTTAATCTTTTCCAGTCCTTACTTTGTAAAGTACAAAACATTGATTTGCTGTAAAAAGATGTTACTCCATAGTCTAATCAAAATTTGTAACCTACATTCCTCGAAGTGAATCACAGCAATTTCTTCTTTGTGTGTGTTTGCGAAGACGTCTGGGAAACTGAGCTCTCCATGGGCCGGATAAGATATTCACAATATTCTTCAGATATTGACAAAGGCCCACTGTGTTCTGGCTCGGCTCTGACTGTTAAGGATCTGCTGCTCAGTGGCACTGCCGAGCCGGTAAGTGAGATGAGATGGGATGGGCGAAGAGTGGTTATATGCTACTCTGGTCATACGCTATTTACAATGACGCACTTATAAAGCATACATATTTATCCATTTTGGAGCTCGTTTACAGAATGTGTAAGCTCAGCGCTCTGCTTTCCTTAAACACGGAGACAAGCAGCAAAAATCATTGAGGGTTCTCAAAAGTTCATGCAGTCAGTGGCCAATTAAATGCTAATCTTTTAAGACTTTTTAAGTAAGGTCAGATAATTGGGTCTGAATACTTATATGTTTGCTTAAAACAGGTAAAGACTGAAAACTATGTATAGTACTCGTTTGTGGATATGGAGCGCTATCAATTTTTTTTTAGCATGGCTAAGAGGGGTTCAGTGACATATTAAGATATTAGGGTGCATCTTATTAAAAAAGTGCTTTTGTTTGTACTTTTTCCTAAACTATCTAAGCTGCTTAGAGCGCCTTGTTGTCACTCATGAGTGCACACACAACACGGAATTTTATTTTATTATTATTTTTTAAGACCTACAAATAACATCCATACAGGATTTGAATCATCCCATAACAGAATTAGATGACTGTTCATTCAGTGTTTGGCCAGTACCTTATCTCAACCATTAACTACTTTTTTAATGTTTCATACTCTCAAAGTAGGTGCCAGGTTAAGCATGGAAAATGCCAAAACTAAATCCTGGTTTTGCTACCCCCAAAATAGAATTAAAAGGTTTCTATACTTTATTTTGATCCAACCTTTATTATTCTTTAAATCTACCAGACTTACCTTTCACATTCTTCTCTAATTCTGGATCAAGCAAGCACCAATTACAGTTTACGCCAATACATTGATTCCCAATGCAGCAAGATATTTCGTTACTATTTTTAGCATCCTCTGCTAAATAGATTGGGGTTAAGAACATAATTATTTCAGTCATTTTATCTTAATTTTTCGGACCAGGTAATAGTCAGGAAAGCCAAATATCGATCCAATCTGTCCCAGTTGATTAAGCCGAATGGCAGAATGCAGACGGACTCATCAACCTCGTGTTACACTTGGTTTGGAGGCAGAAAAAGGGAAATGGCAGCAAGTGGCCTCTTAATTCAACTTGCCAGGCTGCAGGGAGAAATGGGGGGGTATCGGGCCAACGGCAGCAAGGCAATTTCGGTGTTGCAGTTTCATATATTTGTATTCACCTCTAAATGCCAGGCTCCACAACCATTCCAGCAGTCAATTCAAGAACTGATACTCAATGAAGATGAGCAGAAGCTCCTTGCAAAGGAGGGTGTGACTCTGCCTAGCCAACTGCCGCTTACCAGGGTTTGTTTTTCCAGTGAAACAACTTCAATAACTAGCAATCCCAATCTCAGAATGACTCCTTTTTGCAATTAGAGTGAAGAAAGGATCTTGAAGAAAATTCGCAGAAAAATCCGCAATAAGCAGTCAGCCCAGGAAAGCCGTAAAAAGAAGAAAGAATATATTGATGGACTGGAGAGCAGGTAACATTTCCACTTATGTATCACATTTATATGTACATGGCCCTAGGTTCAGTGTGAGTAAAATTCAATTCCAAGCCATTTAATTCATTCTGGTTATTTCCCTATCTTCTCTATTTTTAATATATTGGTCTTGAGAGTCAGCATTTCATTTCACTTGCCAACATTTTCAACTTTGTGTAGCGTAAACACTCACAATTTAAAAGTAAACTAGACTTAGAGGTTGTTTACACACAGATGCTCTGATCAAATCAGAAAACGGCACATTACAATTTTGGACGTTCCTGGGGTTTACTGTTTATAGCAACTGCATGTTCCTGAAACAAAGGGCAATAGATCTTTTTGGGCATGGGAGAAAGAAAGAAATAATTGAGTACGTCGGCGGGCATGACATGTCTTCATAGATATAGGGTTTTTTACTCTGTAATTGGCGATTCAATATCTTACTGACAAGTCTCGCAACCGCAAGTTTAATGTTGTTTTGTACTTAATGTCAAAATGTCACTACCAAGAGACCATTGTAATGTGTTTTTCCACTGTGTGCTCTTACCTTTAACTTCTATTATTTCTCTGTCTTCAGAATGGCTGCATGCAGCGCACACAACCAGGAGCTGCAACGGAAAGTGTCTCAGCTGGAGAAATGTAACCTGTAAGAGATTTTTAAAATATGACTTCCCTTTTGCCTTTCCTGTGTGAGCACCTGGCGCTGTTACACTAACAGATTCATCTACTTCACAACTGCTCCCCGATCTCCCTCTTCACCTTCATACATCTATTCTTTTGCAATTCTTATTTTCCCTCATAGTTATTTCTTTATGAATTTGTGTCCGCAGTTCACTAATGGAACAGCTGCGCCGGCTTCAGGCTCTGGTCATGAATACATCTAACAAGCCGGCCCAGACTGGGACATGCGTCCTGGTACGAAGTCATGTGCCAAGATGCTGCATTAAATATATCTTTTTTAAAGCGACATTACACAGAGCCAAATTATCAATGAGCCAAATAAAAGTCAGTCGCAGGAAGACGGCCTGTGGGACATAAGAAAAGAACACAAAAA
This sequence comes from Stigmatopora argus, assembly GCF_051989625.1. Taxonomy (NCBI): domain Eukaryota; kingdom Metazoa; phylum Chordata; class Actinopteri; order Syngnathiformes; family Syngnathidae; genus Stigmatopora; species Stigmatopora argus. Next base: position 11,548,803 of record NC_135394.1, read on the forward strand.
CACAATCTGCAAGTATAAAAGCTCCAATTGTGAATGGATGTCATGTTCAGCTTTTGATCAGTGCGATAGCACAGCATGCACCACCCGAGGCTATGAGGAAAGACTATTCCAAATTTGAGCTTTAATGAATATGAATGTGTGTCAGAACCGAGTCACTGAATACATTTTCATGTCAACTGGGGGAAGCATACAAATAGTACACAAAAAAAGCTCGGTCATGTTTCATGGATGGTTGCTTTTGGTTAATGGGATGATCAATTGTTCATTCAAATTAACGCAAAAATGCATCAGTTGAAGCTAATTCAGAATGAAAATAATGTGAAATCAAACAATCTTTTCAGTAACACATTAACTATGTAAACGGTAATTTGAGCTACAAATCATTTGTTTCAAAGTTCTTGTTTTTCTCAGTCATCCATCCTTTTTCTACACTGTTCATCAGCACCAAAAGTTGGGGGTGAGACTTTTGGCAATTGGAATTGAACTGGTTGTCAGCCAATCTCAACCTACATAGAGACAAGTGATAACCAAAATAAAAATAAAAATCATATATTTGACAATAAGTGGCAACAAAACATAGTAACACATCCAGTATAAAATATACAAATATAATGAGATCTTGCATGTTCGTCTATCTATCAGAATTGGTCTGTAAACCAATATTTTTTATCTATTTCAGGGTGAGGTTGCAGGCATGTAATTGTAAAAATGCATTTTGAAATATTACCAAGGACTATTATGCGAACATTAAAATTCAGCTAGAGTTGAAAATAGAATAGTAAGGACTATTTCATGCCGAGATGCTGTTGTTTTTGTAAGTCAGCAACTGTGCAAATGCTAAAATCGTAGAACCAAAGGTAATTAATTAGCTCGTACTGCCTCAACAGGCACTTAACTGGGGGATTCTTCTCAATGAATTATGCATCCTTGCAAAAAGCATTCTTTTAAATTGTCCTTTTTGTCCTCTGCTTTTGGCTTCTTTATCCCCCCCTCTTAGGTGCTCTTGCTGTCCTTTTCTCTAATCCTCTTCCCGAGCCTCAAGCCCTACGCTGACACCAAAGTCAGCCAAGGAGACTTCAGCCCAGTCAGAAGTGAGTAACCTTGAGTGGTAAATAGTGTGTCTACCTGACAGCCCGCCTGACACCCAAACAAAGTCCCCTATGTCTGACAGCACACACCCACCAACTCTACTCGCTCCCTGAGTAAAGGTCTCCTGGGAGGCTCGACTTGTTTCTTTATTAACTCATTCACAGCCAGGAACTGTGAGTGAATGATAACTGACAGTCCCTACGCGTTCAAATGTCATGTACAAATGCCATCTGCTGAAGTTCGGTAATGTTCCCTTCTTTACCCAGGTCGCGATCATCTGTGAATGCAATGTGCCGGTTTAGTTAACTCTAATACTTCTACAAAACGTACCACCTTGTTTAATCAGTAGTCCGGCACATTCTGTGGTTCTTTTACGTCTGAATGAAGCAGGTAATGTTCCGTCTCAGAGCACAGATGGCATAACTATCACGTGGTCACGCTACATTTCCCCTTAAATTAATCACCGTAAGACGAAATAACATTTGACAAGCAGAAAACAAAGGACTTATTAACTATATAGATGACAAACTACATCCGACAACTGTTTGCCAAATCTTTGGGTTTACGTAGATAGGAAAGACTGTTCCTGAATAGGATGGCATGAGACTCAGCTGTCAGTCTGTTTTTGTTTTCTTTGTATTATTAATTTTTTATACTAACGTCATGATTGAGAATGTGTTGCTGTTCACTCTGGTCTCCTCCAATTGAAGGAGTCGGATCAATGAAGTAATTTTCTGACATTCGTGCATCCATGAATGGCATTTGTCATATGTCAAACAATATTATGTTTATCCAGGTCTGTGTTGTCTGCCTTAGGCAGTTTACTGGATCAGTATAAATCTGTTATGCGCCAAGAAAATAAATTTAAGATCTTTAGCACAACCAGAATTCATACATGCCAAGGTGGACTCCATTATAAAGAAATAAGGATTTTATTGCACTTTAGAGTCCAAAAATAGTAAAAGGCTATGACATCATGTGTCTCAGTCTAGAGTAGCACGGTGCATGTCTGAAAGAGCCCGACTAGGATATATTCCACCTCACGGATCTTTGGCTAAATGTCACAATCTAGCGAGATGGCGGGTCATAACAGACAATAATGTTGCAGTATATTGTTTGAAGGAGTAGCTCTGATTTTATGCATTCAATATCTTATTCGAGCCCAATCGTAAAAATCAGCTTTGCCACATTTGCTTGCTTTATGACGGGTACTCTGTTTTCCTCCAGTCCAGTCACGGTCCCTGCAGGGGGTGCAGACCTCCCGTGTGCTTCACTTCATCGATTCCCCATCGCCTACCCAAGACGAATCAGAAAACGTGCATGGGCATTTCCCGGGGGATTCAGGACTGGAAATCACTGGCTTAATGGGGAACATGAAGCTCAATGGGGAAGTAGACGTCCTTTCTCCAAACTGCAGCCAGGAGGAGAGACTTGGCCATTTCCACGTAGACCCGCTCACCGGCCATGTTAACTCTGTAACTTTGGATCCAAGATGCTCGTCCCGGCTGCCGCCAAATGCAGATGACATGTAAAAAAAAACGATTCCTTTGAATTGTCAAAATATGGTTTTCTGAGAGGTGTTGTGTTTTTAATCCTGTCTTGGATTTCTTTTATCTGCAGTCTTATTTACTTTTTCCTCATTTGTGAGGCTCTTTTGTAACTTTGTATGTGCTTCTGAGTTTTAACTGATTTGCCAATTTGCATGATTTGTGACCATAGAAAACCTGTTTATTGTTCCGAAATGTATCAGTCCCATTTGTGGAAAAACTGTGCTCTTGTGACTGCACAAAACAACATTTTTACCCCACTACCTTTTTAATGATCAAAATTCATATTATCAAGTAATTCTTAGCACCTGTTCTCACCCTTCTTTTTTTCTAAAGTTTACTGTGAAACAAATACACAAAATAAAATGATTTTAACACTCAAACAGAAAATTTCCAACTTCTGTAAATTTAAGTCCATTCAAATGGGTGACAATCACATTTTCTTTGTACGTATGAATTCAAAATTCTCCAATAAAATACGTCACAGAAAACACCAGAGTCCAAGATAGCTTCTTTCCCCCTCCCTCGGGTGTTTCTGCCTGGAATACTCTGTTCCGATGCACAGACCAGACTTCTCTCAAAGGGCAAATATGTCATCAGGGACAGGGTCATTTTCACATAATTCAGCAAATAACGGTAAAGATATGGCCCTGGACTTTCCCTTTATGTGTTACAAAGTTATAAAAATTAATTACTACTGCTTTGTTTGCCACATATTATACTACATTTGGCACCAATTTTAAGAGAAATCTATTTGAGACACAAATACATTGAGAGCCAGTTTATGTTGAATTTGTCCACTCCGTTAGATGTCCAGAATCTAGTGTCACAGTTTATAGGAATGAAAAGTCGGGTTATGATTTATTTGTTTGTCTCTATTTAGAATGTGTTGTTTAGATTTGTTTCAATAGTATTTTCACTCAAGTTGTCTTTGAGAAAAATGCAAAAGAATTGCAACTGCAAACAGTTTTACTGATGTACCTTTCATATCAGTTAGTGTGTCTTTACCGTTATCACATGAGAAATACACCAAAAAATTCACAGTAAATACACCAGGTGGCTGGTGTGGGAGAAGTACCAGGATGTTGTCAGCCATATTGTCAACGCCAGCTAAGCAGAAGCCATGAGAATGAAACTAAAACCAAGGTAAGGACCATACCTGTGAAATGTCGTAACAATTCCATGTCTTTACCGATGTCCTAAAAACTTGGTGAACATAATTACTTTGCTTTTTAATGAACTGGGCATGGTGTATGCATGCAGAACACTATCATTTACTGAGTGCCAAGAAATACCATCTACCAATGTCAAAGGCTGAGGTGGAATGTTGTGTCTTTACCGTTAATAAATTTTGTCTTTACCGTTGTATGTTTAGAAACTGTGCTGTCTGCAAGAAATACATCAAAAAGATCTACAGGGATGGAACTGATGACATAAGGCAATCAAAGGAGCAAGTGTTATACCACGAATGGGAGAAGGGAGTAGAGACCAGAATGACAAATAATGGGCCAATTGATGTTGTTGTCATCCAGAAGAAAGAAAAATCTGTCACCATTGCGAAACTCTGTGATGACCTTGAGAAAGACCTTGTGGCTCTTATGGGGCACCAATATCGTATCATTCACCAGTACAAGGAGCTCAGACTAGTAAAATCCAGGTTAAATTTTAATTAATTATGTTTTCATTAAAGTTCCAGCTAAGATATTTCCAGGCAGTGCTAGTGTTGCTAATTAGAGATAATCAGAATGCTTGAATTGCATTTTGTAAATTATTCATTTTCTGAAAGTGTCTTTACCGTTATTTGCTGAATTATGTGAAAATGACCCGACAATAGAAAGGGAAAAAATTCGGCCAAAGGTAGAATAGACAAGCCGTTATCACCAGACTTCACGGCCACTTATTGACATGTTGACGTATTTACTAAAATGACTGCATGAAAGGGTTGTGGTGGCTCATTGAACTGGAAATTTCAAGATCTGAAATATCAAGGGATGCTGTGAAAAGAAAAAAAAATGTCAGCAGACAATGAGATGAAAGTCAGCACTGATCATGAGAAAAATGATTACTGACTAGCGAAAGGAATGTGAATCGAAGGCCCCTTTGACACAAAATGTTAGTGTAGGTCCCTTCATAGTGTCTTTTTTTCAGACTGTGAGTTTCAAAGTTGCTAGTGAATAATGAAAATGATCCTCCAAAGAGATAACGGACTTAGTTTTCCTTTCTCTGTGCAATCGACTTTTTTGTCACCTCCACCAGAAAAGGGGACCTCTGTTTTGTAGCTCTTTTAATCAGGGTGAAAGTGTGTCGCTCACAAGTTTCTTCATTCAGGACTTTAACGCATCGCTTTGATTATGGATGTTCCCCGAGGAGGGTCTCCACCCAGATGAGCTGCCTCGGGTGGGAGCGGGCCATAAGAGGAGTGATGTCCATCAAAGGCAAAAGGCCAAACCGATTCATCTTTAATCTACTAATAGGATTTAAGTTTCAAGGTGAGAACTCGATGCTTCTTCGGTAACAACACGCCTTTGCCAAATATGTTGAGCCAAAGAGGAAATGAGAAGGAAACTGAGATGGTAGTCACCCGATACAGAGTGAAACTATATTTGTTTTGCTCACGGTGCTGAATTTGAGAGAGTCGCGTATTCATCAGAAAATAACACAACACACTCCCAACGAAATACAGTTATTTCTTTTTCGCACAGTTAGATTATATTTGGGTGTTTGTGCCTTCATTCAATCTGTGAGTACAGCTATCTTTTACCTTTGTACATTTCTCCGGAGGGAAGAGTGACCTCACAAAGACAAGATGTCCTGTTTTATCCTTCTTGAACTCTTTCCGTGCCTTTGAATTGGAATCAGTTTGTTACTAGTAGTATATATCCAAGGACTCCTTCTACTTCAAAGGGATTGGACCCAACCTTAAATGGCAGCCATTAAGTTAAAGTGCCTTGTCCGGTGCAGCCTTAAACAGGATATTGGGATTTGTTCTTCCTGTTGGAGTTGCTCCTGAACATAACACACTCCTCTATTTTCACCATTTTCGCATATTTAGTTTTACACAAGGTTAGTTTGCACATTAAAAGTCATAAATGTTTCTACTTTTGGTAAAAAAAGGAATCATTGATAAAATAATAGAACTGTGAACAAATCATTGCTGCCTTCTTCTGATTCCTATTCTGTTAAACTTATCTGACATCACAATAATTCAGATTAAAAAAAATGTTTTTTATGAATAATGACTTTAATTGTTATTTATATTAGCCGCTTCGATTCAACGGTAGTTGGTGCTGGACCTTTTGCAAATATTGAAATAACTAAATATCGCTTTTGGTGTTGTGGAAAAAACTGGGGGCTTCCACGGAGTGTAAAAGTGGAATTGTTCTGCCAGTCATATTGCAATTCTGGCGTGGAAAAAGGAACACGCATTATTCATTGGAAATTATGTTCACACCGTTTATGCAAAATGTGTTAACTTCCTCCAGCACACCTGATGATTCGGCATGGCACACTTGCTGGGCTTCTACTTATCCATGAATAGAAGGTGGGAAAGAAATTGGATGGGTGGATGTTTGTCTGTTTCATCGTTTATGTAAGTCGAGGTTAAATCTGCTAGACGAGGATTAGTTTGTGACCAAGTTTGACAAGGATTTTCGATTTTCCAGGACTTGCCATGTACGTTGTGTAATTATAAGCTTTGCGCCTGTTTGGTAATTGGGCGAAATCAGTCTCATTAGTCTTCTTCCAGTATTAACTGCTCCTCATCCGTCTGCTGCCTGGACGCCACTTATCAGCTTTGCTACAATCTGTAAGCTATCCAAATATCAGGCTGACGCGTGACGCGAGAGCGGAAATTACAAGTGACACAATGGAAAATCATTTGGGTGGATTTTTTTCCAACGCTGCCCATTTTTTTCTGAGACATTTGGACAAAGTTTGCCTTGCTCTAATCCAAAACAAACATTCAGACAGAATTCATTAATACTGATGTAGGTGTGCTCACAGCTCCAAATAGTTGGTGTTATTCATGTAAAAAGTACACATTAGGGCTTATTTATTGACTTTTCTCTTGTGAAATTACAACGTTTAGATGTATTCAGTATTCTTTTTTTTTTTTTTTACTAAATTGTTGTTAGTATTTGTATGTAGTATACTGTAATCATAGGCTATATTATATAGGGTACTCGGCCGTTTGGTCGCCGGACTTTTGGTCGCCGGACGTTTGGTCGCCCAAAAGGTAAAGGAAAGGTGTATTGATAATTACCATTTAAAATTGTTGCTCAAATTCCCTAAATACAAACTGCGAATTATTATTTAGTCATACTTAAGAAAGAAAAGCTCCAAATTTCCCGTACTTTTATTGTCTTTTGTTGGAGAACTTGTTAAGACCCTGACTGACATCCCTTTCTAAGGGGACAACTCATGTACATACAAACTCTTATACACTCACACGTCCACTCAGTGAAACTCCTCAGGGCCATTGTTGGCTTTTATTGATGTGTAGACCGTGTTGTTTTACCTTGTTTTGTCGCCGGACTTTTGGTCGCCGGACGTTTGGTCGCCCGTTGTTTGGGTCCGGGCGACCAAACGTCCGGCGACCAAACGGCCGGTCACGATTATATAGTAGTGTTTAATGTTATCTGATGGTGTAGTGGTTCACATGACTGACTTCTTGCATGCTAGGCTGATTGAACACTCCAAATTGTCCCTAGATATGAATGTGTATATGGTTGTTTATCTCCTCGTGCCCTGTAATTGGTTGGCAACTGATTCAGGGTGTTTTTTATTTTGTAAATATTTGCCAGTCATCTTCTTCTTATGTCATGCAAAACTGTTTTCTCATCTTCTCATTAATTAATTGGCTGCCCATGGCTGTGATACACATCCAGTTGGTTTGAAATGGAACTGATCACTACTAGCCAGTAAGCCCATGAATTAACATCTCTGGCATGTCTCAGAAGATTTTTGTAGCAAAAGTATTGGGTTATTATATACTCACCCCAAAAAATAAAACTAAATAATACTGTGCTTGGCAGATATTGTCTGCTATACATTAACCATTGCTTTGTTTTGTTTTTTGCCTGTTTAATGTTTAAGAAGAAAGCAGGGCCTACAATTACTCATATAGAGTGTGCATGCTATAAGAGTGACATTTAGGATACATTTTGTCGGACAAAATAATTACAGTTTTATGGTACACGCCTCCAAAGACGTACTCTCAGTCATCGATGGTGCATCACGGGCAAATGCAGCAATCCAAGTAGACATTTTGACACTAATTAGTGTGGGTTTTTTTTTTCTTTGAGTCATGGCATTGAACTACAAAAAAAGAGAATTGACAGCATCTTATCAAAGCTATTCACATTCTGACGAGGTTTGCCAGTCACAAGAAACTATTTCTGCCTCTCATCATTGCATCCCAATTGTAGTTGTTATGTAAATGTTATGGTAAAATTTGCCACATGGGAACGGGAAGTGTTTTAAAGTCGATTTAGATGCTGCAGTCAGTTGTCTTTTCAAGACGTTTGAGAAAATAGATTGCATTCCCATTTGGTACGGAGTTAAATATGGAAAACATTTAACAGTGCTAACACTTCCATACTTTTCATATTGCAATTAACCGGTCAGTTTAATAGGCTTATCTGAGTATGCAAACACATACCAAAGTTGCATTCAAAATTCTGCCACTTCAAGAAACGGTCAGCTTTCAGTGATCCTTTTCAAATGTTCCAATCTCTTCATACATTTAAACTAAACTGATGGCAATTTAAAACTCTTTAAACTCTGAGCCTTTAATGGTCCCAAAGAACAAAAACGACAAAATGTATTTGTCATAAATTTGCATAATTTATATGATACGTCCATTTTTATCATGGAGAAAATATCGTATTGCTCAAAATTCATGTATCAAATAACATATGTTTAGCTATATATAGGTTTAAACTCACTTTGAGTGATTCACTGATTTCACTGCCATTGACGACAAGAGAATACCAATCCATTTGACTAAGTGCAGTGATTTTAAATTCCAAGAGATGGATTTTCTCATTGTTATCAATGTTGGTCTTTAAGAAAAAGGGGATGGCTTTTACAATTTTACAGCTGTTATTTGGATAAAAAATACCCCACGGGGTCAATTCACAACCCGGAAGTGACACTATTTTCAGGTAGGGACCTCTAGCCAAAAAGAAGAGTAACCTCCTGTCAACGGTCAAATGAAAAGGCATTTTTGCCTCTCTAAAATAGTCTGAACTGCATGACAAGTAGTAATGGCTGCCAATAGTTTTAGGGGGGTGGTCGTATTTGTTCTCATCAAATTGTCAACGGCATGTTGTACCAAAACAATCAATAGGTGTAAATGAGTTAATCACAGGAGGTGGCGTTCCAGTGAGATTTCCTTTTATATCATTTGATGTTACTTCACCTCTTCAAGCTATTGTCACTTAATTTTTTATTCCTGTTCTATTGCCTCGCTCTGATTCTTCCACTAATAAGGCAAGTCACGAATTGTTTGGGGTTGTTTTCCATTATTGTTAATTATTGGATCACGTTAAGAAGCAAATTGAGAAATTTCCCAGAGGCTGCCTGATAAGAAAAGACGGAGCTCACCTCAGCACAGTCGAATTGATAGTGCAGTGTGATAAAATTTAATTTGGAAGACTGGGTAAGGAGGTAGTTATGATTGCAAGCCAATTGAGATGCACTGAGTCGTTTCATATAAATGAAATATCTCTTGATAATGGAACGATTAAGTTAACTTTTTGTGTTGCTTATGCAAAGATGTGGGCTAACAATCAGCACTTGTGTTTGAATGCCGTTGTCCATGACAACTGCAGTTTAAGCCTGAGCCATTCAGGTAATTACTTGAAACCTTTAGTGAAGGGTGGCATTCTTTCTTCCAAATTCTGTTTGGACTTGACCGACATGACCGGTTAGAAATTGACAGCTTCTTGATGATTTCAACAACAACAAAAGAAAACAATATATATCTCTCTCTTATTAAGAATCTTAAACATCATGCTATAGTCAAAACCTGTTCATCGTTTCCCCGTACTAATGGTGCATATTCAGCACTTTTAATGACTCCTGTAATCAACATCATTTGTCTCTCTATTTAAGCCCTGTGTGTTTGCCAGTCTTTGTGGGATCGTCCGCTTTGTTTGCCTCATGGTAAGTTGCCATGCTACGTTGCAAGTTCCTCGTTTCCCCATGTCTTATACGTTTGGTTTGGTTTTAAGTCGTTATTTTCTTGAATCCCCTCCTGCCTCAGTCATTAAAATTTTTGTTTAGAGCATTCCACGCACACTCCTTGATTGCTTCCATGCTCAACACAAGACATAACAAAAAGTTGAGTCATAGATAAATCGAGCGCTATCGAAAATCCAGAAAAGTTACAGGATTTACCTTACACAAATACAGTCATATATGGCCTCTAACAAGCCTCTAAGGTATTTTTTTTTAAACTTTCATGGTATTCTAATGAATGCCCTGCAAAGGATTATATAAATATTTTAAAAATCTTTCTTTCTTGCTTCCTCTTTGTCTTCCTTCCCTCCTCCTCCCTATTGTGGCAGATGATACGGTATGAGCATATTCACATTATGAACTTATTCATTGAAACGGATGACGCTTGTATAATGAGGGTCCACTGTAAATGCACAATGACTTTAGGCTAGGCTTGTGTCATAAACGAATGTTCTTAACCATGAAATGTGAGCTTGCATTTTTATCCAAATTTTAGTCAGATATTTTTTTCTTGAGGCTTGAGACTCACTGACGTCACAGTTACATTAGAAATAGGTTTTATATTGCAAGCACATGAAAGAAATTGTACAGAATGTGCCTTAGGTACGGCATAGCTTATTTCTTTACATTCCATTAAGAAGTGATTCGTATGCTTCTGCTGAAATGTCAACTGTTTATGTAGCTACGTTGACATTTCTTACTCATAAAGTTAAACCTGTCATGGTTTTTACGAGTTTTGAAGATGACAAGACGCGCAACGAAATGGATTAGCCTGTTAAAACTGAGAATGATGATTTGTGAGTGTGTTTTTAATTTAAAATGTCAGCTCCATTCAACTTCCATCTTGGATCAAGCTAAGCTTGGTTGACAGGTGTACAGCTTGTTTGATGCAAAGTGCAAAGCGTGAAAAGTGAAACTTCCCGAGAGCTTATTGTCGTAAATGCTTCCATCAGGGAGCAATTGAAGAAATTGGACAAACAAAAACAAAAATTTGGTATTTCCCCTTTATTTTGAATCATGTCAACCAACTGAATTTGAAGTTTTCATCGTAATATATAGTTTTTTTTCCTGCACAGCAACGGAATTACAAATCCCCAACAATAAGGGCAATGATTGAAAAAAAAGTTACATTTATAGTTATTAATTCTGTACTTGAATGAGTTTGACAAATGAGTACTTCATATACTAAATATTATATATATATACATTAAAATTGACTTATTTTTGGATAACAACACTGGTGGATAACAGTTATATTTATAAATGTATGTGTGTAAAATGTATCTTAAAGTAAGGCAGAAGTAGTGTAATACACAACAATTTAGAGTCACTAATATTGCCCAACCATTTTCAGCAATACAGTAATCCATTGCATTCTCAATGGGCTCCCTTCACACACCCACACAAAACTGACAAGAACACTGAGTCACAATGATTGTTAAGCCCCTTTGTAATGGACATGCCAGGGGACTTTGATGTAGAACGGGGTATCAGAGCATGACTTCTTTATTCGCCGCCCAGATGGTGCAGAGACAAGCGGCGTCAGCGGAGCTGAGCTGTTACGCGCACCCTGGCAAGGCGATAAGCAAAGGCGCACAGAGCGACGAATCGCAGAGAGGAGGAGGAGAGGAAGCTCATCTCAGCGGGAGGCAGCTTTTATAGCAACCTGACGAACATAACTGAGGAATAGGCAGCGCCGTGCTGCCTTCCCAGCAGCCTTGCCTTCTGTTTCAAGATCCCTCGGCCATCCAACTTTGCCTCGGCGGGAGATGTGATCAAGTGGATCCAAAATGAATGAGACCGGAGCGCCAACTCTGGCTCCGGAGCCATGTGAGCAGCAAATGACGCCGGAGGACAACAGCGGGAACTGTAGTGCGAGTTCTGGTGGGAACCTGTCGCTGCACTGTTGGCTGCAGCTGCTCACAAAGGAGTCCAGTACGGAATTCCAAGGGGATACTTCTAGTCTGGTGGTACGTGTGATGATTGCGTGCGTCTACTCGGTCGTCTGCGCCTTGGGGCTGGTGGGGAACGTGCTGGCACTCTATCTGCTGCACTCACGTTACAGGCAGAAGCAATCGTCCATCAACTGCTTCGTGATGGGGCTGGCCATCACCGATCTCCAGTTCGTCCTGACGTTGCCCTTCTGGGCAGTGGACACGGCACTGGACTTTCGCTGGCCCTTTGGCCGAGTCATGTGCAAAATTATTAGTTCCGTGACCACCATGAACATGTACGCCAGTGTTTTCTTCCTGACTGCCATGAGCGTGGCGCGGTACTATTCCATCTCGTCGGCGCTCAAGATGCACAGCAGGAGAGCAGCGGCCACCCGTGCCAAGTGGACCAGCCTCGGCATCTGGGCTGTGTCTCTGTTGGTCACGTTGCCTCACGCCATTTATTCCACCACCGCCCAGGTGTCAGATGAGGAACTTTGCCTGGTTCGCTTCCCAGATATGGCCAACTGGGACCCGCAGCTTCTTTTGGGCTTGTACCACCTGCAAAAAGTCCTTCTCGGCTTCCTCATCCCTCTGATCATCATCAGCGTCTGCTACCTACTTCTCTTGCGCCTGGTCCTCAGTCGCCGCATTTCAGGGGCCGGTGGGCCAGAGGTGGAGCAAGGTCGTCAAAATCGTCGTTCCAAAGTGACCAAATCCATTGTGATTGTGGTTCTGTCCTTCTTTCTGTGCTGGCTTCCCAATCAGGCACTGACACTGTGGGGGGTGCTCATCAAGTTTGACCTTGTGCCCTTCAGCAAGGCTTTCTACAACGCGCAAGCCTATGCCTTTCCGCTGACCGTGTGCCTGGCACACACCAACAGTTGCCTAAATCCGGTGCTCTACTGCCTGATCCGCCGCGAGTTCCGGGCGGGCCTCAAGGAGATCGTCCTCCACACCACGCCATCCCTCAGGGGCTTGACTCATCTGCTCCGACGCAGAGGCAAAGTGGCAGAGGTCCCCCCCGTCATGGTGCTGGTCCAAATGGAAGTGTGAGCAGCAGACAGATGATGGATTGATAGCATGAAAACAGTTTATCAATAGATTTAAAGCGCCTGCCATTGTCTGTTTGCAAAGGATGGCATCACCCAAATCCCTTTCGAGACAGCAAATGCCAACACCTTTATTTATATTCCGCTTTTGTGAGCATGATCATCCCGCTCGACGCAACGGGACGTGACCCATTTTTCCCCTTTCCTTCGAGACTTTGTGCTTTTATGTTCTCATTCGTTCTTTTTCTCGCACCGTCTATTTGTCCCTATGTGACAGACACTGCTTGTGATGCCCCCCCTGGAAAATACGTAATCATGAATATGTATCAATGTCAATCATAAAGAGATTTGGAGAGTCACCGCACTTGCCACGAAATGAGCTCCAGGGTTACGTGGTGTAATACTCGGCATTTGGCGCAGCTTAAGCTCTCTGACTGTAGATTGAGGTTGTAAATGAAGAGCCAATTCAGACTAATATCTTGTGTCCATGATTGGGAAACAAGTATCGGAAGAGTGTCCTGGGTCCTGCAATTGTAATGTGCTTGTTCTGTTTGTCAATGTACATGTGGTGATAACACAACATTGTCAGAAGAAATTTTCAAAGCAAAAAAGGCAGTAAAGTTTTGGAGTTCTGGTTGGAACTAATCAAAATGGATAAACCATTCATTCTCATTCACACATATGTCAGCTTTGATTTCTTTGTCAAAATAAAGAAATGATGAATTATTTTAAGGGTCAAGGTATTAAACAAATGTTGCCAAATAGTTGCAGTCTTTTGGTTTCAGACGACTGCTTCATTTCAGAAATTATTTAAATAAAAAGCAGAACTCAGCCATGAATATAACATCAAAATATATAATTGAGGTGATGCATATTCATGTATTATTGCACTGCCAGCATGCCATTGAAATCATTTGCAGCCCATTTATTGCCTCAAACCTTTATATCAAGGCCATTGTGAACAGGTTATGCAACCCCGCGCACCAGAAAAAGTCAAGGGCCCTGGAATCAAATCATGGCAGACGTAATGCCAGCGAATAGCTTATTCTTGTACAAAGAATCAATATATCAATTGGTGATCTGTAACTCTAGTGAAAGGACACATAAGGTAACAAATGATGCCATTTTTACATAAGTTTTAACCTTTGCACACAAAGATCTTTACTTTTCTATTTGCTAAAATGAATACGAATAGCAGGCTTCCTCAATAGTGTGGCAGCATTACGCTTCCATTTTTCCTTTCATTTGTAACATTGTGTCCAACCTCCATAGATTGGTTAAATTTAAGTTGCACTCTTCATGAAGATGAACATTGCATTTCAAGGTAGCATAAATGCATGATGTCACCGAATCAGGTCACAGCAAATGTGTCAACTTATGTTGTTTTAAGCATCACAGAACAAGTTTTGTTTCACCATTTTGAAATTCTAGTTTATAGAATCTGCAACACCTCTAGGGATTGTGGATTTTTCAACAATACATTTAAATAATTCCACAGTTCCTGGAAATCTAATTACTTAATATACCGAAATGATGTTGAATAAAGTACTACATAGCTTGGGAAACATCAAAAGGTAATATTTTCAAAAACAGATGATAGATTTAAAATATATTTTTAATAGAATGTCATTCTGAAACTAATTGACAGGAAATTGATTGTCTTTTAAAATATACAAACTGAGGAGCACTCTGTCTTGAATACATTTAAATTAATATAGTTTTGGAGGGAATTTTTACCAAGCCAACATCCAGTGAGTAACTCTTCTTCCTCACTGCTGACATTACATCAGGGGACTATATGTTGGCGGGCCATTAAAACCATTATTGCGGTGGTTAGAGGAAGGGAAAAAACTGGTTATGTATGACTATTGTTTTTGATTGAAAGAAGCAAATAAAGGCTTGAGAAATCTTTGTGTCAAGATTGTAAGGCGTTATTATTGTGGGCTCAGCTGCATTATTGTGGCCATTCTTGAAGACGCTTTGGTGTTGACTATGCCTCGTCCTCGACTCAATCAAGCCAAGAGCACACAGAAAAAAAATCCCTTTGTGCGCAGTACAATGAAAATATGTTGCTGTTTCGGTCACACCATTAAAACTTTGCAGTTCTTGTCAATACTTGCAGGAAAATCTGTAAGTGGCCTTGTGATGTGTTCCTACTCATTTAGAAGTTAACACTAAGTTGCTTAACTACGTCAAGTAATGGAAACAAGCCTACTTAGAGACTATAAGATGTTCTTTTCTGGGAATTTAAGAGTGAATCCAGGGTAGAATAAGCGACAGACAAAAGAGTACGATAGAGAGTGAATGAATGAATTTGAGAAAATTTATTGGATCTGGCATTTTGAGGTCAATAAAGACAGTGTAAGAAGTCACTGGCCTGTGCAAATCAAAAACCACCAAACCGGACAGAAAAGATGCTCTGTGTTATTATTTTACGCATCTTTGAGTATCCCGAAATTCAACATCTAACTCTCTTTATATTATTTGGGCCTGAGAAAGGCCTCGTCCACTTTATTTTTTATTTCGTTGTTGTAATACTCATTGTTCAATAATAGGAGCAGGGGTTTTCTGTACTAAACTCTAGTCTAATAAGCACTGTTCAGTGTAATCATCATCATTTTACATTTTATAAACACACAAGGATTACAAACTAATCTTTTAAACTAGATATTAAAAATTCAAACTGTTGTAATGAGGGGGGGAAATGCTAGCGTGTAAATTTTCTCCAGTCTAGTGAAGAAAGGAATGAGTAGGCGTGTATTCCAAATCTTGATTCACCATAATTGATTCTCTTTTGTGTTGTTTGCTAAATCAGATCATTTCTAAATGGTTGCCCAGAGAAGCCGTGCTGGGTTGACTTTTATTGGCATGTCCTTTAGCACTTTCTGTCTCAGGATGTTTTTCTCCCTTTAATAACTTTATTTTTTCAAATTCCATGTTTCATGATTTACTTAATAGCTGGTCTGTTTAAACATGTACTTTCAGTTTCCTGACCTCTGCAGCCTAATTTTAAGGAAATAAATATAAAAACTGTTATCAATCGTAAAACAAGAGTTCCTGTCTGCTTAAGAGGCGTTTAGGGGAGAATAATAATAAGGAGAGATTGAGTGTGGTGATGAGACTTTCAAGTAGTCAGTGACAGTAATGAGAGGGTGGCTATCTGCGTGTGGGGGCGATATGAAATATTATTCTAACATTTTGAGCTCTCGGATTTAAGTGAAGATGAGGCAATATAGAGTCCACTACTTGGGTTGCAGCCAGCATATGCGCTGGTAGTTTATTCTCCACTAGGTATGTGCACTGTGATTGGCTGACGACTAATTCAAGGTTCCTCAGTGGCCTAAAATCAGCTTCACAGCGGTACAGAGGATTAGTAGATGGATATAGCAGTATTGACAACAATGTACTCAAAAGAGCAATCATTCACATAGGGCAATAAATCAATACTCAGCTAAGCTCCCAAAGGACAGGAAGCATTCGTAGGAGGTAGCATAACGTCCAAAGTGCTGACCTTTCTTTTCTCTAGGGGCCTAATGATATGTTAAACAAAACACACATGACTGAAACACTGTTGCCAATTAGTGGGACCCAACTGTCGGATGCTGTGTTGACTTTTTCAGCTTTAGACGGAATTATTCCCGTCCCAGGTGAGCACATTCATTGTGAGTCATTACAATCAAAGAGTGCTTGCAGTGAAATAGATATGCAGATGCACATGTGTTCAAACGTGTGGTGTCAAGCCGGGTTAGCACTGGTAGGGGTGATGATGCATGGTACGCACAGAGCTTATTAAAGTGGATCTCGAAAGGATGGTAGGCACCTCCTTAATTAAGCCTCGTTTATTTGTAAACAGTAACTTCCTATATAAATTCATTGGAAGTGACAGTTTCCTTTCAAAGACAAGTGTTTATCTATTTAAATGGGAGATATTTTCTTTATATTTCCCAAGGTAATACACCACTAATCATTGCAAGGAATGTCCTACCCTGAGTATTTTTTTACCCTTGATGGTATATATACACGAATACTTTATGGCATTAGTGCTTGGAAAATGTTGTGCTACTTTTTCCATTCATATTTTCTTCTGGTGAAGTAAAAATGTTTATT
This sequence comes from Stigmatopora argus, assembly GCF_051989625.1. Classification (NCBI taxonomy): domain Eukaryota; kingdom Metazoa; phylum Chordata; class Actinopteri; order Syngnathiformes; family Syngnathidae; genus Stigmatopora; species Stigmatopora argus. Next base: position 11,565,771 of record NC_135394.1, read on the forward strand.
CAAAAACCTTTTGGATCTTATATAGTATTATCTGGGTGTATAGAGAGAACAAAATATATAATCAAATATATATTATCATATTTAAATTTATTTCTCAAATTTTTTAGCCTTACCTTAATCCATGATGTGGAACAGCCTTTTCATTCTGCTCATTTGAGAGCTGTTTCGAGACCCCCATGTTGCTACTCTACCCAGGAGATTTAAAGAGCAAACAACATGCAATCAGACACCTTGAATAGATTTTCTCATGATTGCATGCATAAGAGGCTTGCTGAACTCACATGCCAATTTTAGTTTCCACCGAAGCAGTGCTGATAAGTTAAAGGTATTTTAATCAACAAAGGGTGCCCACATTTTTGCACCTTGTTTCAATTTGATATTTCATTTATCAAATTGAACCTGGCAAATATCCAATGATTTATAAATGACGATGGTATTTATGAACCGTACCCTAATGTTTTCGTATCACTGTATAATTTGCAACTTCAATGACAGTGGGAGTGGAAATTGTTGGATAATCTGTGATTAGTGCCAAGGTAATATATTCTTCTTCCGATCAAAAGTCATTAGTGACCTCAAACAGGATGTGGGGTGCAAAAAAGTAATGTTTGGACAATGCCTGTACAGCTAAGAATATTTTTTATGGAAGCAACAGTTATAACAGAGGACCCTGAAAAGGATAAGTGGTGTTGAAAATGAATGAATGAAAGGATTAAAACCTTCATGTGGTGTTCCTGGAGAGTCTGCCAATGTTTATTCAAGTATTTTTCAAAAACTAAAAAAGCAACATGGAACCTCCAAAGAATGCATTTTACTCCAATAGTGCTTCGACTTCAGTCTAATTAATTCATAAGTCATATTCTTCTAGGGATTGGCTAAAAAAAGGCAACTAAGAGAAGAAAAAAATACACACCCCTATATTCAACACACTAACAGCAGAACATTTTAGATGCTCGGAAATAAACATTGTTTTTACCACAGGCACGTACATTTTGATTATCCGTTGAGCGACTGTGCCCAGAGTGCTTTGTTTTATCAGCAGCTTTAAAGAGAGAAAGATAAAGCAGGAGTTTCATGATTTGTGCTAGCTGGGAGATGCAAGATAAATCATAGTCAAAATGATTTGGAGATGAGATTCCGGCTTCATGTACAGTAGTGTATTTGATTTGCATAGATAAGTTCTGTAGAAGAGAGCTATTTTTTGTGTGTGCTGTAATGAACAGCTACTTCTACTCGCAAATTATTTTATTCTCTCAGGTGGACTCAGAAGAAGGTACAAACTTGATTCCAAGACAGTATCACACAGTTAAAACAGAACATAGAACAATAACACAAATTAAAACACATAGACAGAACATTTGGACAATACAGACCAGTTTGGGCACCTCTCCTTCCACCCTTCAGTGGCTGCTAAGGCACGTCCACTTTTAAGACTATATGAAAATGGGTACTCGGATGTTTGGTCGCCGGACGTTTGGTCGCCGGACGTTTGGTCGCCGGACGTTTGGTCGCCAGACGTTTGGTCGCCCGCACGTTTGGTCGCCGGGACGTTTGGTCGCCCGGACGTTTGACAACATGACAGAGAGTTTACTGTTGAAACCAGCTCTCAAAATTATATTCATGAGAGAGAGACTTTAATATCTAAATATCTACTGTTGAAACCAGCTCTCAAAATTATATTCACCCGGGCGACCAAACGTCCGGTCACGATGAAAATGAACAAGTGGGTGTAACTCAAGTTCATTCTGTCTCTTTTTAACCAAAGCCCCCCCCCCCCCCTGCTTGGGTAACTGAATTAGTTATGTAAAAGCGTAAATTTCACAGACATTCTGTCTCCAAACCAAAGGATAGGTAAGATCTTACAAATAGATACACATTATTTGAAAGAAATGAAAGAATATATGTATAATTAAAAGAAATATTTCTCTTCAGTACCCTGATGGTCTGTTTTCAAAAGAACATACAATTTTTGCGGATCTTTTGAGTAGCGTCTGTGGTTGTTTTCGTGGTCTTTCTTCCATAGAATATTAATAATTAGATGTTTGAAGGTTAGATGCAATAAACAACTTTTTTTTGGTTGAACGCATATATACATTTTTTTTTACTGAGTAGCAGTACTTGGGCTGACAAGATCCGAATTGACATGGCACAAAGACTAGAACTGTGGCGTAAAATGCAGGAATCCAATGCTTCAAAATCAATTAATCAATCAATCAATCAATCTGTGGACACGCCGGCACTTGCCGAATCCACTTCAGACAAAATTATGGCATCACACTACAAGTATGTTTCATAAATTCATTATCTTTCTGTAGCAGTGCCAACGGCGTTTGATATGAGATAGAAATACCATCAACGCTTGATAACCCCACTGGTGCCTCGTGTGTGCCAGGCATAAAGGCTTTTTCAGATGAGTGATAGCACGGAAATCAACTCATTGTGTATATTAATCGGACCCGTTCCGTAATTATGCTTTCCTGAGGTTTGGGACGGTTGAAAAATGATTCTCAACCACATTATCGCCAAAATTTGTGCAGTATTACCTCTACATATGAATGATTCTGCATACAAAATATTCAGCTGACAAAAATATTTTTCTCCAAGATACAAAAAAAACCCAATCCGTGTTACAAACAACCAAAATCCCCCAAAACGTAAATAGGCTTCCCGTTTTTGGTATTTTTTTTTTAAATTGTTATGCTAGAGTTGTTTCCCACAACCTCGCTGCTTACTTGAATTACCTTGCTCCAAGGGAGAAGTATTTTTTTTACCTTATTCATGCAAGAATGACTCCCCCAACATTTCGCAGTCTTGTTGTTAACATTACAATGCTTCAATGCCTACAGGAATGGTAATGAGGGCCTTTACCCAAAATTTTAATCCATAATGCGGTATGTCCTTGTTTATTAAAAAATAGATCTCTGCACTTCAAGGTTGCATTAGAAATATTGGACAGCAACCAAACAGGCCAATTTATTTGATTCATTTTATTAACTTTCACAAGTAACACTACGCGGACCGGTGGAGCGAGTGGTTGGCGCGTCAGCCTCACAGCTCTGGGGTCCTGGGTTCAAATCCAGGTCGGTCCACCTGTGTGGAGTTTGCATGTTCTCCCCGGGCCTGCATGGGTTTCCTCTGGGTACTCCGGTTTCCTCCCACATTCCAAAGACATGCATGGTAGGCTGATTGGACACTCTAAATTGCCCCTAGGTATGGGTGTGAGCGTGAATGGTTGTTTGTCTCCTTGTGTCCTGCGATTGACTGGCCACCAATTCAGGGTGTCCCCCGCCTCTGGCCCGAAGTCAGCTGGGATAGGCTCTGGCACCCCCGCGACCCTAGTGTGGATAAAGCGGTTCAGAAAATGAGATGAGATGAGATGAGAGATGAGAATTTTATGGTGGACAGGACTATTTCCATAAAATATTTAGTATGATTGGTATACAGTTGCTGTGGATCTTCACTTAGTGAATGAATGATGTCTGCAGCTTCCATCATACATATCACATTAATCATGTGGCCTCACAGCTCTGGGGTCCTGGGTTCAAATCCAGGTCGGTCCACCTGTGTGGAGTTTGCATGTTCTCACCGGGCCTGCGTGGGTTACCTCTGGGTACTCCGGTTTCCTCCCACATTCCAAAGACATGCATGGTAGGCTGATTGGACACTCTAAATTGCCCCTAGGTATGGGTGAGTGTGCATGGTTGTCCGTCTCCTTTAGGCTCCAGAATCCCCCGCGATCCTAATGAGGATAAAGCGGTTCAGAAAATGAGATGAGAGAAAATTAATTAGCCAAAAATGGCAGCACTAAGCACTAGGGGGTCTGATCATGCTGTGTCCATATTTTTTGTGCGAGAGAACGAATTAAACTTTCTCCAAATGTGGTTCTCATAGTGAATTGAACAATGCTCTTTTTTAAACAGGACGGACTCAGTAGTTTGTAACAATTTAGGCTAAAAAATGTTTTCTGTCACTTTTGACAGTGGGTGATAAAAAAATTAATGAATGTGCTTTTGTAGTACAAGATTGGAACCATTGCATTCACTTGAAATAGGACCAACCTGTTATCTGTGAATGGTGATGGCCAATTATGTTCACCACATGGGACAACGTGACTGTCAAAAGCCACATTTTACATCTTTTTCCATTAAGCCTTATTAGAACTCCTACCAAGGTTAATTAAAGTTGTTTTGAAATAAAGGCACCGAGTTCCTTTCACATTTCACTTCATAGCAGGGACACCTAATAATGTGCTGTCATGACTGGGAAAGATTGAACAGATTATCAACATTTATCAAAAGGAACCCTTGGGCTCACGGGTTAAACTTGAAAAACACATTATTCGCAACTATTCATTTGACTCACTTTACAAGCAATTTTGCTTGAAAGCAAATAGATATGAAATGATACTCATTAGTGTGAAATGACAGAACATAGACAAGTGATGCCATTAGCCACGTCACTGGGATATTGTTGTATGTCATCCTAGATTTCATTTCCCAAAAGGGTTAGACATAATAAAATACAAAAATAAACCCAGACTAGTATATGGGCTTGGAGTAGAAGTGATTTAGTATCCATGTATATCTTAGCAAAGTTATTTACAGGATTATCCTGTCAAAAATGCGGCAGCACGCTCCATAGTTGGATGAAAATTAAACCCTCCGGTTAGAATAACCCTTGAGAGAGGATATCTTGTGTATCCTTATCTTCTCTCTCCTCTGGAACAACAGAACATTGCCTGGGAATATGATGGCACCTAGAACAACATTTTTCATTATCATCATGCAGAGGCAGAAGGACATGTGATGAAAGCTGCTGCTTTGTGCGAAAAATGTAAAGTGGTCCAAACATCGCTGCCAAAATCCCAGCTCGAAATTTAAGAATTGTTTCATCAAGGATTTTCTTGTCGTCAAGAAGAATAATTGCCACAACCAAACAATGAGACAGGAAATTGAGGCATTTTTGCCCACAGTTTATCCGGAAATTGATAACAGGGTGTGATGTTAGATAAGTGAGAACAGTTACAGTGATAATAGTGTGTTTAAAGTTCTAATGTTATAAATAGGGTGCAATTCTGTAGGGGTTTTTTTCTAACACTTGCAATTAAAGAACAGATCAAAATAATACAGCTTTGCTACCCATTTTTTTCCCACTGGCCAAAGCCCTAGGCTATTCATAGGCTAAATATTTAATTTATTTCTTAAATTTTCCCCTTCAAAGATTGCATTCAAGATTGTCATTTGCTTTCTTCATGATGTGAATTTGTATTGCTTCCGAACTGAATTGTAATCGAAATGTTATGGCTTTTAAGATATCATTTTTTGGTAAATCGCAAATCATCTATCTGGGATAAATACTCAAATCGGCTTTATGACAAAAATTACCAATCCAAGTAAAAACAGGTCATTTTAAAAGCAACACTCATGTGTCTTTCACTATTATACTGGCAACAAATGAGTTCAGTGGGTGGCCTTCTATTTTTACTGATTTCTTTCAATTGCATCTATGCCAAAACATACATACCAATGAAAAATACACATGAATAGACCTTGTATCCCCTTTCAAAATTGGATGATGAACAAGAAAGAATATAGAATAACAACAGCACTTAATAAACAAATTGTAAGTGAAAATACCTCTAGATACCAAGATAAAATCTTATTTTTTAGAGAAATCACATGGGCCAGCAAAGAAATGTACACCAAGTGCCTTGCTTGCTCAGAATGAACTGACACATCTAGTGAAGAATGCCAAACACATCCTTGACCTCCTGCTGTTTGTTTATCGAGCAGCACCGCTGTAAGCGCTCCTGCAACTAACAGCCCACCATCCCACCTCCCCATTTACTTTGCATTGCGCAAAATGGGATTTATTCATCCCATTGCATGATCCAAACTCTCATTCTGGTGAGAGAGGTGCCTGACTGAGTTCAAGCCATATATTAATTTTTTTGGCTGCATTCGAAATCCTGAAATGAGGTCAGAATATTCGATATTAGTAACGCCTTAGAAGACCAACCTGCTAGGCCCACCCAAATAAAATTAGAAGTGCAGAAATAGGAACCATCTGTGAAATATGTTGTCAAGGGAAAATCATTAAAAATGGTGAGAGACACTTCAAATATATCCGCATAGCTGTTCTAAGTTTGAAATAAATCTTTGAAGGTCAATTTAATACTAATATTCAGCTATCCTGATTTTTTTATTCAATGCCATTCATGTTAACTTGAAAAATCAAATGGATGTTTTTTTTCTATCAGACCAATCCTTTGAAACATTTAGTTCCATTTTCAGTTTTACCAAAGATGTAACTTAATGCTTAACATTTGAGTTAGAGATTTTTACACTACACACGCGTACACTTGTGTGCACTTGTTTTAATGCAGTTCTTTCCAGCTATTTTGCCAGGTTGTAAAAATACTATATGTAGCAATATGGTCAAGTAAACGGTCAAATTCTAGACAATCTGATTGGATGAGTGATTCAGCTTTTAAAGATTGACACAAAAGTGGGGTCACAGTACAGGTAGAGACTCATATTTTCTTTCATTTTGTCCAACCCATTTCCTCCCAGTTTCTCAAGGTCTATTGACAGTATTGTGGTGAGGCTTTGACCCCGTTACTTCCGCACCGGAACACTACCACAGGATAGTGACACATTAAAGCAATATGCTGCTCTTGCTCTATCTCTCAACTTGGGCTGAAGCACACATCCTCGTCCTTAATGGATTCCCATCAAAAAAATGGTCTCCTTTTCACTGTATTTTTATACAACTGGTGTATTTTGTAGACCAAGAAGGAAAATACTATGTGTTAAATGGAAAGTTATGGGCCTTTTTACAAAAGAGAAATGGGCCATTTAAAGATTATACCAAAACAAAATAGCACATGAGGGCGTATAAGCGCGTGTGCGGTCGATTGGTTGCCGGTCTTTTGGTCGCCCCGACCGTGACAACGGGCGACCAAAAGACCGGCGACAAAACAAGGTAAAACAACACGGTCTACGCATCAATAAAAGCCAACAATGGCCATAAGCAGTTTCACTGAGCCGACGTGTGAGTGTATAAGAGTTTGTATGTACATGTGTTGTCCCTTTAAGAAGCTATGTCAGTCAGGGTCTTAACAAGTTGTCCAACAAAAAACAATAAAAGTCTGGGAAATTTGGAGCTTTTCTTTAGCCTAATAATTACTAGGGCATTAAGTATGACTGAATAGTAATTCGCAGTTTGTATTTAGGGAATTTGAGCAACGATTTAAATGGTAATTATCAATAACCTTCCAGGCGACCAAAAGACCGGCGACCAATCGACCGTGTACCGTATAAGCGTGTGCTTTCAAAATCAAAAAGTAGGATCTTTCCAAGAATAAATTCAGAGCATGATGAAAATAGTCATGCATTTTCAGAAACATCGTCATATGTACTGGCAAAAATGGCGCACACATCGACCCCCCATGAATCCATTAGCTTGCAGTTAACTGAGCTGTCAATGTGACTGACAGAAAAACAAGTGGCACCTTTAAAGTGCACACTTCATTAACATTGTTGTGAAAAGGACAAGACCTAACTGCCAAGAAAAAGAAAAAGGAAGATCAGGGGCAAGAAGACTGATCGATGGAAGATCAATTTAGAGAAACAACTTGATGTTTAGGAGAATCTGGATTATTTGAATTGAGTAAAAGTGAGTGGAAAAATAAGCCACTAACAATACCACAGGTGGTGAAAAATGTATGGTTCTAAGTATTAAATGATGTATACAATCCAGTGAAAATTAGGTTCAGAAGGGATGCAAACATAGTCATAGATACAGCAAACTGGCCCAAATTTTCATTCACCCACAAGATAGCATCCATTCAATGCAGTGAAGCAGCACATCAAGCAGTAAACTGCTCCTGAAAATAGCACTGAATTACCAGTGTGTGGAAAGTCACCAGTGGCCAAAGACACACGTTAAAGCATTGAACAGCAATCTTGCACACAATTCAAACACATAGTCAGGCCACGCAGATGAGAAAAGTGTGCTGATTTACACACAAATTGCTGCAGCGCTGAAGGCTTGTTAACTTGACCATCAAAAATCTAGGTTAGAAAGGTTTATTTTGCCTAAGCAAAAAGGGAGCAGTGGAGCTGCTCAATTATTAAATACAAAAACAAATCACTGGCAGTTCTACCAAAGGCATACATTTTAACATTAATAAGTATTTATTGTTGTATTCACTGCAGTTTTCCCAGTCATTAATAATTCATCTTCCTTACCGTTTATCCTGACAGGAGTTGCGGGGGGTGCTAGAGCCTATCCCAGCCAGCCAGCAGGCACCCTGAATTGGTGGCGACAGTGGAGTTTAATAGGTACTGGAAATTGAAATGGCATTCAAACAGAACACAGTTTAGAGGAGAGTGACAATCAAGAAGAAATATTAAAAATAAAACAGTTATAAAATAAACAGGGGAGGGAAAAAGGAGCAAGGTGATTTGGTCGGGAAAAAAATCCATCTCAACCATTGTTGATTCTTTTAAAAACATAAATAACATGTTTTTATTTTGTTGTTGCTGTAACTGGTCTTTTTTCTACAAAATAACGCCTACCATGTATATTTTGATAGTTGAATTAATTAAATATGACACGGGTGATCACCGAGATTGACCCGATTTTTCTATCTTTATAGTTGTTGATTCTTTTAAAAACATAAATAACATGTTTTTATTTTGTTGTTGCTTTAACTGGACTTTTTTCTACAAAATAACGCCTACCATGTATATTTTGATAGATGAATTCATTAAATATGACACGGGTGATCACCGAGATTGACCCGATTTTTCTATCTTTATTTTTATCTTAAATCTAAGTCATAAAATCACCAAGCCCTAATAAACAACCAGTGTTACCACAGTTCTTTGATAAAATAAGCTGGTGCATAATTACAAAAATGTGCACAGGTTACTTTGATTCTTCCTTAGTACTTTTTTTACCTTTATTTTGACTTCCTATGTCATCTGTTTGTGTAATTAATTACTATTTTAGAGATTGGAAAATTGGCATTCGATTATAAAATAAAACTGATTTTGCAAACTGAACGTTAATTATGTAAAATTGGTTTTGAGTACTTTGGCAGTCAGTGTCCTTAAACAACCCTGAGAATGTTCTAGTCTGATGGCAGTTTTAAACATGGCTCATTGTAGCGCAACAAAGGGAAAAATGTGATGCAAGACCATACAAATAAGATCCCTTCAGAATTCGTCAGAAATGATTGACAGTGAAATATCTCTGTCGTTCGCAGACACTCACTCTCTCCCACACATAAATCCACAGTAGGAATGGTGCAGAAAGACTAATCACTACATTAATGAGAGCATTTTATGCCTTTTCTCACAGAATAATTTCATTTCTGATAGGGTAATTAGTAATGTAATCTTGGTAGAGAACATCTGGATGATGTTGACATCACTCCAATATTGCTTTTGTGTTTTGGGGAGTCCAATTAGGCCTTTGAAATCTGGTCCCTTCACATTTTGAGCAATTTCTTTTCACAGTTATTGATTGTTGCATTGTGTGTCACAGAAGATGCTCACAGCAGAGTAGCACATAGAATCAAATATCTACCGGTAGAGTAAACAGTTGCCGGTAGGCTGTCTTTCTCTGAAGTATGCAATAACAAGTGTTGTTGAAAAATACAAGAATGAACTTTTATCAGTGTGAAAAGAGCAAATAAATGGACTGTGCACAATGTCAATTAAAGATAAATTCACTTTGCCAGGAACTGGTAGCAGTCAGTATTGACATAACAGCTTCTTACTCTCTGCAGAACAGTCTCCACTCAAAATGCAGTTTTTTAGTGAAACTGATATTGTATTGGGGTCTTATCTAAATGAGAAGCACCATGATTTTCATTTTCATTTAGTCACGCCATATTGTATATATTATCATGATGTATATAGTATTAACAATGGTGTTCCGGGATATTGACTGGTGCAATTGCACCTGTTGCTGTCTCAGCTGCTTATAAGTGCTGCTTGTTATTTTTTTAATGGTGAGTCTTGGATGGTGGCGATATTAAAAGAGCCATTTCCGCGTCCTATTCGTCGAAAAGCTCTGGAAACAAATTGTCCACTTCGAACTCAAATCATGTATTTATTGATCGCAGGACCACATATATACACACAAATTGCATGGTAATTCATTACTCATTTTTTCAATAGCTCTACAAACCCGGGGGCCGAGAGAAGGTCATATTTGTAAGTACCTGTATTAAATAGAGCACAAATTCACTGAAAAACTTGGAGCATGAGCACCACTTGGAAGAATCCATAAAGATGACAATGTGAATGCGGAAGCTCAGTAAATAGAAGTATATGACCTTTTAAAAAACTGGGTCGGTAAAATTTGACAGATCTAGAAGGTGGGCTGTCAGTTAAAAAACAGTAGCATGACATCCAAACCCCTTTTTCAGCACTGACAAGTTATGTTTTGAAAGAAGCCGTACCATGGCTGAGAACGTCAAAGGCTGGGTGGATAATTTGGGTTATGCTGCTTCAGTTGATCATTTGCTGAAGGATTCACAGACGTGCACAAATCAGAAGAAAATTTATATTAATCTTGGGAATATTTTTGGCTGAAGAGTCATGTCATAATTGTAGGTTACAAGCAAGAAAGTATGTAAATATGAAATCAAAATATCAGTATACATCAGAAAGAACAAGCAGCAACAAACTACATTGAGTTTTGTTGGGTTTATTCTGGGATGTTACTATATGTTCATTAAGCATTTAATAGGTAATGAAGTTATAATTTAATTTGTGAGGACACTTCCCCCCCACAGCTGTTTTCGAGGCCAGTGAAATTGTTTTCAGGACTGTTGACCGAACAGGACACCATGTTCCAGGCCGAGACTGTTGATCTGAGTTGGCAATAAAGATCTACAAGGGACTCTTAAATTGCTTTGACTTGGATTCCGGCAGATGGCGATAATCAAATCAACTTCCGAAAATACTTGCATTATTGTTTAAAAAATACGGTCGCTCTGTTTACCTTATGAAGAAATTATTATGCTTATTCGTGCAAATTCTTACGCAGTTGTTTTGGTTTCCGATCCGCTCGGGTCACCTTGTATGCTTACTTGTGCAAATTATCACCCAGGTGTTTTTGGTTCCGATCTAATATGAGATTGATGGGGCAGTTGTTTTTTGACCTTAATGGTGTTATTCGGTTAGCTTATGCAATTGTTTGAATCAGATTACCTCAAATGTTTTGATTATGCGCCGACTAAATTGACAGAGGAAGATGCCGTTTCTTTAGAATCATCCTGGACGAGGGCGAGTTGGGAGTGATTTTCCTTGCAAGTTGTAGCCAGTGTATGTTAATGATGTCTCCCTGTTTTGATTAAAGTGTATTGATAATAATATCAAGTTTTGACTCAAAGTAGGCTGCCAAATGTTGAGATTTGAAATATATTTGTTAATATTTCATCACATGACCCATTATCAAAAGATTTTTTTTTATTAAATGGTTTGGTATCTGTGATCATTTTCAGATAGTAACATATGAAGCACATTTTGCTAATTAAAAAACACGACAGGTTTATTTTGGTATGATTTACCAAGTACTCAGTCAACTGACATCCCAAAATGGGTCATTATTAGTAACTCTTGGGCTCTTAGCCACCTCTATAAGCCTTTCATTCCCACATGTCAAAACAGCACGAGAGCCATTTTTTAAAACCATTCCCCCACACTACTTAAATCTCTATAATAAGCTGCTGGTGTCGGTGGGGGGGATCAATCTCATGTGGTGTCGCAAATAGCGTAACAGCTTTGTGTTTTTTTTCCTCCAAATCTCTCAGCACCTACTCATATTTAAAAGAGTTGGGGTGACCCGAAAATAATAATGAATTTACAAGTTTGAACATTATTTAAAGTTTATTATCGTCATATATGCTTTTTCATCCAAATACATGAAATTATCATTCATAGGAAATATTTCTAAGAGAACTTTAAATGTTGTTTTTTTTAGACTACACTTGTTGATGAAGTCAGGGAAAATAGTTTTGCTTAGAATTGACTATTGACTGTTGATTTTTCCTCTTACTGTCTTCAGATAATGAAGAGCTCTGACAATAAAGCATCAGATTGTATTTTAAATTCATACACCACAACAATATCCATTCAGTGTGGGTTATTGTGTCTGTTTGTATGTATGCTCTATCAGTGTCTGGCGACCTTACAAGGATACGGGGTGTTGAAAATGAATGAATGAATGAATGTTGTATCGGGACAGATTCAGCGTAGAAATTGAATAACTTGCTGAAACAAAAAAAGAAAAGAATTCTACACATGCTAGTATTGATATTTTTCCAACCACACTATTTATTAACATGGCATAGTAAGCTCCTTTTGTATCATTAGGGATGTTTCCTTTGTTCAACAGCTTCCTCTTGAGGCCTTGAGTCATTGAACATTCAAGCTGACAATTCTGCGGAATGAATACACTTCAGTTCTAGCTTTTCTCCCAGTCCCTGAGTAGGTGTATGTCCATTTCTTCTACATCTTTACCCTGCAGCTGTCCTTCACAATTCCCGTGGAGGTAGCACATATTAACACCAATTGTACTGTGTTTTGTGGAAACCATTGTGCATCCTTTTTTTTCAAATTAATGTTTGTGGTGAGAGGGGTGAGGACAGAATTAAACGTAAAATAGTTTTTAATGTCATTATACAAATACTACAATGAAATTGAAAGTGCAGCCCTTGGGCATAAAGGGAGAGGGGAAATCATACTACTGATGACCTTTTGTATAATACACAAGGAAAAAACTAACACACAGTGCTATTGACAATGTATAATGACTGTATAGAAATTGGATAGTTTAAAGGAGAGATTGGGTTCAGGAACAGCACTATTTATTGATATTTCTTATCGCAAATGTGGTGATGGCAAGAATAAGAAGTAGTGGAGGCTCCGAAATGTATTTCCTTCCACAAATGCCTGTAAAGACCCCAAAAGGGTCATGTCAGGCTTCCCTGTGGGCTCCACTTTTGGCCCCACCCTAGACAGCCGTCACCAAGTTTCACTTCATCAATATGGCACAGTGTGACCACAACGTATGTACCTGCATGTTTAATATATATTACATAATTATATAACGAGCTGTTCGCCATCTCGATCGTATGCATCCCATGCAACTGTATTAGATAATAAAAATTAAGTAAAGTCTAATTACATACGTTTAATTACTTTCTGCATGGAGCAATAAAGTAATGGATGGCATTACTACTCTTTCTTAGAGTAATAATAAACATATAGTATTTGACTTTTTCTATTTATATTTATTATTTCTATTGACTATTTCTATTTTGAATCTGAACACTGTGCATAATTCTTTCTCTACACTAAAGATAACACTCGGCAAATAATATAATAACTTATCAGGAACAAAAGATGATGACGACCTAGGCCTTCTTTGGACTGGTTACATTTGCAGCTGGAGCTCTATCTAGTGGACAAAATGATACATCACCAAACTCGACATGAGAAGGGCGTCAGTGCGTCTGCGCGAGAACGTGGTGACGTAAGCAAGGCAACGTTCGTAATATATATTCAGTTGGTCGGACGTCGACTTCCTCTTCCCTGCCTCGGCCCTCGTGTGGTGGGCAGTGTAATATACCGTCAGCATTTCCTCCACCGAGTGAATCCAAAACCATCCGTCAAAATGGTAAGATAGTTCTGTTTAAGTTCACTATGGCGGAATACATCTGATGTCAAAGCGTTGTTATGTTTAATATTGCAGTCAGGATTGTTGATTATTTGTGCGCGATATTGAGACTGGGCGTCGGTCGTTCACCGGTGCAAAATGGCAACCATCTTGCCAAAATTCCATTTTTTTCATTGCCACGTCGTCCCGAGAAATCTCCTCCCGATTGTGTCGTTATTTATATTGTACATGTTTAATACTTTGCTTTTCCTCGTTGTGTTGCATTCTTGGTTGGGCCTGTATTCCGTGCGACGTTTTGCTATAGGTGCCGGCTCATTTGGAAATGTATGTGAATGCATTTTGCGCCGTTAGAGGCGAGCCAAAAACAGCTGTTAGTAATAAGACACGCTAAGGTACGATGAACCACACTCCGATGGCCTTTGGGTAATACACGACTGACGCAATGGTAGCTGTTAGGGTGCGAGAATGTGCCGGCCTATTGTCATCCACGATTCGGCTACGTCTTTTTAACCGTCGTGCTAATGCTAACGCCAACGCGTAGCATTGCGTCAATTCCTGCACACGTGGCCTATTCACCAACGACTGATTTTGACCGTCAGACGTTTTGCACCATGTCCCCTGATTTTACTTGGAAAACCAAAACATCTGAGATCGTAGCACAATCGCGAGAGTATTCACATTTCAGGACACGTAATGGCGGATTTACACAACGCCCTGAATAGAAAATGATGCGTCAGAGCATTTTTCCCTCTCCTGCCGATTAGGTGCTTCGCTTACCCAACAGTGTTTAAAAATGGAGAATGCCACCTACACTGGTAAATGGTCTGATCCTTTTTAAGGGCTCCCAGTAGGTTTTTTTTGTTAATTTTGAATCTAGATCCTATAGCGTCCTTTGTCAGAATGGTGTATAGACCACAAAGTAAAGAGTAAACGCCGATGTAATGCAATTGTGTTTGTGCGAGGCTGAGATAATGTGCAGCCGTGGCATGGGGGATTTTGCGCCAGCAAGCATTAACTGGAACCTTTATTGGCCATAATGATAGATGTTTAACCCCTTTAAACTAGCAGGGCTATGACATACTCATTTTTAATTCATAGCTGAAGGACAAAAAGAACCAACGGATCAGATGTTTAAAATGGTTCACGGGGCTGAGAAAAGCTTAGAGCCTGCATAAATATATTTACTGATCTACTCAATTTGTCATTTAGATACACGAATTAACACCCTAACCTGTTCTTGTCATCGCAGGTAAACTTTACAATCGACCAGATCCGTGCCATCATGGACAAGAAGGCCAACATCCGAAACATGTCCGTGATTGCGCACGTCGATCACGGAAAGTCCACCTTGACAGACTCTCTCGTGTCGAAGGCTGGCATCATCGCTTCAGCCCGTGCCGGGGAGACCCGATTCACCGACACGCGAAAGGATGAACAGGAACGTTGCATTACCATCAAGTCAACGTAAGCGTTAATTTTGGGTTCTTTTTTTAGTCAACCACAAACAATGTAAACAATGACCGTGGAAAATGTGATTATTGTGCGTGTAGTAACAACAGTCTTAGTGATGCCCATTTGACTTCTTTTTTTGTGTGCTCAAATGAGTGTCAGTGTTTTTTTGTGTATGTTAAATGTGCATGTTTCCATTTTTATAGCGCCATCTCCATGTTCTACGAGCTGTCCGAGAATGACATGGCCTTCATCAAGCAGTCCAAGGATGGCACTGGCTTCTTGATCAACCTGATCGACTCTCCCGGACACGTCGACTTCTCCTCTGAAGTGACTGCAGCTCTTCGTGTCACCGACGGAGCCCTGGTGGTCGTTGACTGTGTTTCTGGTAGGAATATAGCGTGCCTGTTTTATTCTTCTAAGGTGGAAACAACTGCACCTTAAATCATTCTAGTAATTATGAAACTACATTCCTGTTGCTGATTACATGCATGTTGGAGTTTTGAACAGTCTTTAAAGGACACAACCATTTCTTCGTACCAGGCGTGTGCGTCCAAACCGAAACGGTGCTTCGTCAGGCTATCTGTGAGCGCATCAAGCCTGTCCTGATGATGAACAAGATGGACCGTGCCCTGTTGGAGCTGCAGCTCGATGCCGAGGGGCTGTACAAAACTTTTCAGTGCATCATTGAGAACGTCAACGTCATCATTTCCACTTATGGTGAAGAAGATGGGCCCATGGGCAGTATCCAGGTGTGTAGGGATCTTTTTCCTCCCGTGTGTATGGGCAGAAGAACTTATGTTTCTCTTCCGACCACTTGCTGCATCAAAGATTTAATGGTTAGGCTAGGAAAGAAACTAGTTTAACGCATCTGGCTGTCAGACCCCATCAGTTTTATTCATTCAAATTGGAGAGTCAAACAGTTATGATGTCAGAATTTCAAACTTGAGAAAGATAGGTGTGAAATGTTTCTAACATTTTGGATCATTCTTTATTTCCAGATTGATCCAGTCATTGGTACTGTTGGCTTTGGCTCTGGCCTCCACGGATGGGCTTTCACTCTCAAGCAGTTTGCTGAGATGTATGCAGCCAAGTTTGCTGCCAAAGGCAATACCAAGATGACTGCTGCTGAGCACAGTAAGAAGGTTGAAGATATGATGAAGAAACTGTGGGGTGACAGGTAAATAATTAACCTAATTGCCTGAGAGTGTTTGTCATATAGGTAGTCCCTGAGCTCTATGGAGAGTTGAAGTCATTTCCAGAATGCTAAATGCTTAAGCAATTAACTGCATGGCATATTAACCTGGCGTACAAAATATTTGGCAAGAAAACTCTTTGGTGCATCATATGCTTGTTAGCCCTACCTTTAGCATAAATCTTGAAATTTAGTCCAAACCACCAAATAACAGGCTGATTTGAGGTAATCTTACCAATTAATTTTTTTATTGTAGGTTCTTTGACCCAGCAACTGGCAAGTTTCTCAAGACTGGAGGCCCAAAGATCCCCCGCAGCTTTGTCCATCTTATCCTTGATCCCATCTACAAGGTAAATATTGTTGTGCAACAATGTCAAACTGTATGTTGGTGCTAATACCTGCAGGTGATGACTTAAACATTCTTCACTTTGACCTGATTTATATTTGTGATGTCGATATTGTGTCTGAGCAGGAGACGGAATGTTCTCTTTGCTCGAGATTTTTATGATTGCAGTCTTTTGATGTAACGGGCGTCCAAAATTCTTTCCTAGGTGTTTGATGCCATCATGAACTTTAGGAAGGAAGAAACTGCCAAGCTTATTGAGAAGCTGGAGATCAAGTTGGATACTGAAGACAAGGACAAAGAAGGCAAGCCCCTGCTGAAGGCTGTGATGCGTCGCTGGCTGCCAGCTGGTGAAGCCCTCCTTCAGATGATCACCATCCACTTGCCCTCCCCTGTCACCGCTCAGAAGTATCGATGTGAACTGCTCTACGAAGGACCTGACGATGATGAAGCCGCCGTGGGTATGAAGCAAAATTCAACTATTTCTAATTTAACAACTATGAATGTTATTCCCTCCTTACACTCATTGTCCAATTTTGATCTCTCCATTCAGGTATCAAGACCTGTGACTCTAAAGGTCCTCTAATGATGTACATTTCCAAGATGGTACCCACCAGTGACAAGGGACGCTTCTACGCTTTTGGTCGTGTCTTCTCTGGAACTGTTTCTACGGGTCTAAAAGTACGCATCATGGGACCCAATTATACACCTGGAAAGAAGGAAGACCTTTACTTGAAACCTATCCAGAGGTCAGTTTTGACACCACCATTGACATTATCGTAACATCTTGTTGTTCAAAGATTAATTCATTGTATTCCCTCACAGGACCATTCTCATGATGGGTCGCTATACTGAGCCCATTGAAGATGTGCCCTGTGGCAACATTGTGGGTCTGGTTGGTGTAGATCAGTACTTGGTCAAGACTGGAACCATCACCACCTTCGACCAAGCACACAACATGAAAGTGATGAAGTTTAGCGTCAGTCCTGTGGTCAGAGTGGCCGTGGAAGCTAAAAACCCGGCCGATCTGCCCAAGCTGGTGGAGGGTTTAAAGCGTCTGTCAAAGTCTGATCCCATGGTGCAGTGCATCATTGAGGAGTCTGGAGAGCACATTGTTGCTGGAGCTGGAGAGCTGCATCTTGAGATCTGCCTTAAGGATCTTGAGGAGGACCATGCTTGTATCCCACTCAAGGTAACATGGGTGTCTGCAAAATAGAATTGGCAATAAAGCAACAATCGCCATACACTATGATGCATATTTAATGTTCAAACTGAGATAAATGTTTTATCAACTAATCCTAAAGCTATACTTTTATGGCTGCTACATGCTCCAAGAGAGTTTGTTCGGACTGTTAAAGTTGAGGCACTACTAAAGCGCAAGTCCTCAGAGATATACAGTGTTCATATCTAACCAAGTGTCTTTCTTTCTAGAAATCTGAGCCTGTAGTCTCCTACAGAGAGACAGTCAGCGCTGGATCTTCAGTCATGTGTTTGTCCAAGTCCCCCAACAAGCACAACCGTCTGTTCATGATGGCCCGCCCCCTCGAAGACGGCTTGCCCGAGGACATTGAAAAGGGCGAAGTCACTGCCCGACAGGAGATGAAAGCCCGTGCTCGCTACCTGGCAGACAAGTATGATTGGGAAGCCACAGATTCCAAGAAGATCTGGTGCTTTGGACCTGACGGAACTGGTCCCAACCTGCTCGTGGATGTGACCAAGGGTGTGCAGTACCTCAATGAGATCAAGGACAGCGTTGTAGCTGGCTTCCAGTGGGCTGTCAAAGAGGTATGAGTTTTTGCTTATTAAATTGGAGTCCGCCAAAACTTGTGTAAATGGTGCAAACCAGCCGTCTTGATTGCCTTTAGGGAGTCCTCTGCGAAGAGAACATGCGTGCTGTTCGCTTTGATATCCACGACGTCACCCTGCACACAGATGCCATCCATCGTGGTGGTGGCCAGATTATGCCCACCACTCGAAGAGTTCTGTATGCCTGTGAGCTCACAGCTGAGCCCAGACTCATGGAGCCAGTCTACTTGGTGGAAATCCAGGTATGTAAAGGCAGCCTGCCTTGAACATGATCAGTCTGTTTTGTATTTTGGAATAACCGTCTGCCCCTGTGTAGTGCCCTGAGGCTGCGATGGGTGGGATTTATGGTGTGCTGACCAAGAGGCGTGGTCATGTGTTTGAGGAGTCCAGTGTCCACGGTACACCCATGCGTGTCATCAAGGCCTACCTGCCCGTCATGGAGTCCTTCGGTAAATGTTGACACAAAGTTCGCTAATGCTGGTTTAACACTGCGCTCCTTATTCATGCAAACATGGCTTTGATTGCAGGTTTCACAGCTGACCTTCGTTCCAACACCGGTGGCCAGGCCTTCCCCCAGTGTGTCTTTGACCATTGGCAGATCCTCCCTGGAAACCCATTGGAACCCGCAACCAAGCCTGGCATTGTGGTCACCGATACCCGCAAACGCAAGGGTCTCAAAGAAGGAGTCCCAGCATTGGAGAACTACCTGGACAAATTATAAAAGCTTGGACCATTATTTGCTTATTGCCTCATTCCTCCCCACTCATATAATCTAAACTGTGGGACCGGACTGTACAGAACACAGTGAGCACGAAGGTTTGCCAAAAGGATTGACCATATAAATGAGAAACTAAAGAAAAATTGTAAACAAATGAAATTAAATAAAACTTATCAGTTGGGTTTCTTTTTCAACTCTCAAATCACTTGTCTTCAAATTTCTGTCAATACACAGCATATATGCAAACTATGCAGAATCACCTTTTTGGATGGTTTTTTTATGCATATTCTTGGGGAAAGGTGGGGTGAACCAGATAATTGTTTTATCCGCTAACTACGATTCTTACAGCACAAGTGACTGGAACAGACGGCTTACCAAGGGAAATGAAAAATAACTGGTGTGTTAACCATGATGTAAGTGACCTTTCTGCTGCATGTTGTCAGTGCTTTCTAGATGCATAATTGTCTAAATCTAAGACCCAAACCCCCATTTTAGAAAAGTACTATCAGACATTGGCTCTGGGTCCTGGATTCAAAATGCCGCAGCTTATAGAGATGCTATTTTGAAAATGATGCAATTTCAATCATTTTCTGTTGTGCTCATCCTCAAGGTCACCATAATTTTTTTTAACTCTCTAGCCTGCTTTAACAATGTATGGTAACATAAATGCTCCATTTAAACCACCCAAGGGCTGAATTTTTGTATCACAATCATTAAATTGTAGTCTATCTCAAAATAACAAATGAGGCAGAAGTGGGCCTCATTGCATTTAAGTTTCAAACATGGAAATCTCAATTTTATAGGATTATAATCAGTCTCAAGGAATTGCTGTGTCGTAACACACTAATGAATGCTATTTTTGCGAAATTGTTACGTACGCTTTTCACTTAAGTACTACTGGTAAACAAACTAACCAATGAAGAGTGTCCGTTCTGGCCAATCAGAATGGAAATGGTAGACCAATCACGAAGGACCGTTATTGTCCAATCCGGTGCCATCTCGTCTGCTCTTCCTGTTTTACTAAGGAGTTTTTTTCCCCCAGCGAGGTGTAATAATTATGCAAACGGAATAAAAAATAAATTGATAAAGATTTAAGACAACGGTGGATTTCATGTAAGTTATTTTAATGTAATGCAAATCAATAATGTATGTTTGTAGTTGCTCCCCCGGCCCCATATATTGTTGTTTTTTCCCAACCTTTTATTATTGTCTAACAATTAGCCCTACTGGATGCTAGCGAACGGGTTAGCAAGTAGAAGCGACATCCATGCGTGGGACGTTGGCTCGTCGTTTTCTTTTGGTTCACGTTTCTTCTGCTTTTCCCTGCAAACCGGCCTAACCCTTGTATAATTTGCTTCGTTTGCACACCAACAGGAGCGACGGAAATCATGGGTGGTGTCAAAAACGAGCAGAATGATGCTCCGCAGCAGCCTAGAGCCTCACAGTCCACAGAACAGCCTCAAGAGGAGGTGGGTGCTTTGTGTTAAAATACAACGAAACCTGCAACATTCATTTTCTGATTGTTTTGATTCCGCTTTCACTTTGATCCATTTGGAAAAAAAGTCTTTCAAATGAATTATTCTAGGCTCCAACAACGGCCATCATAAAACATTGATATAAACCAAGATTACCTAGTTTCCGATGGAGTTTCGTAAATAAGTAGGTAAATCGGTTCGGTCTGTTCGATCGAGGGAGAATTAAGGTGACAATTTCCTTACATACACGAATTTTAAACTAATAATTCCCATTGACGAAATAAAGAAACGAAAGGGGAGATTGTGAATCCCTATAGGAGTCTCTCATGGAATCAATAATTTACATCAGTCCAGGTTAAATAAATAAATGGATGGATATTCCATCCATCTTGTGTGGAATTTGTCACAGCAACAATGTCAATATTGAGACTTGGTTGTCTATTCTGTTAAAACAACAAATGTGAGATTAAATTTAGTTGTAAGGACTATGTATCTAGCTACCTATCAATTTTGAGGTAATTTGAAGAAACTTGATTTAGTTCGATTGGCAATCACATAAACAATTAGTTAAACCCTCAATATCCATCATTTAGGAAGCTCATCCAAAATATGTTGGCAGTTATCCATGGTATTGCATATTGAAAAGGATATTTTAACAATGAGTCCAAATTGTACGATGAAAAAGTATTCAGTAGTAGTATGTAGCATGAAATATGGACTTTGGATATGTTGTATTATTTAGACCATCTTCCCATAGTGGCGTGACAACTGTTATTAATCCTTGTGTTGCTTAGCCCAAGAAACGAGGATGGCCCAAGGGGAAGAAAAGGAAGAAAGTACTACCCAATGGACCCAAGGCGCCCGTTACTGGCTATGTCCGCTTCTTGAATGAGCGACGAGAAATGATGCGGGCCCGATATCCGGACCTGCCATTCCCGGAAATCACAAAGCGGCTCGGAGCAGAATGGACGCGATTAGCACCAAATGATAAACAAGTTAATCCAAATCCCCCCCCAAAAATGCAGAGCTTGGCCTTGTCTTCTTTTGTTTGTAAATCACCTTGAGTGTGTATTTTCAGCGTTTCCTGGACGAGGCGGAGCGGGAAAAGATGCAGTATGCCCAAGAGCTGAAAGAATATCATCAGACAGAAGCGTATCAGATCACTAGTACAAAGCTGCAAGACAAGAGGATTAAAAAAGGTGGCTTTGATGTTGTTGTCCCACCTCACGTACGCTTTACTAAGCACTGTATTTGTAGTGCAAAGTGTTCTTATACTCATGCAGATTTTCTTTCAGAGGACAATCCGTCTGTTATTATCAGCGCCAGTTCAGGAATACCAAAGGTGCGTGGCACTTTCTTCGCGCAGCCCTTGAGTCACATTCATTATTCTATGTCCAGTATAGTCAAACTACCCCGGAGCATACTGATGGTTTTATACTGAGAATTCTTGAAATCCCCTAAAATAGGCATGTGATTAATCTAATCTCTTTCTGGAAACCCCCCATCCCCTCCACTTTAAGACTTCTGAACTCCCAAGCAGGTTTGACATCCCTATCTTCACAGAGGAGTTCCTTGATCAAAACAAAGGTAATATTATGAAATTTTTTGTAGTGCCTCACATTCCTCCTCAATTGACTTTCCATTGCCTGGCTTTTTCCTTTCCTTTTTTGTTCTTACCACTGGACTGCAGCTCGAGAGGCGGAGTTACGTCGACTTCGCAAGGCCAACGTGGAGTTCGAAGAGCAGAACGCAGTGCTGCAAAGGCATATCAAAGACATGTACAACGCCAAAGAACGCCTGGAGGCCGAGCTGAGCCAGGACGAGAAGCGCACGCAGGTTCTTCACCAGCATTTGCTGGCCATTAAGCACACACTAGTCAACAGCCTGTCTGCTGTGCCCCTACCAGGTTAGTAACTGAAGACTCCTGTTCATCTCACGCTGTACTTCGGTGGCAAACACCCATATTTGAACACTGAATTTGATTAGTATTTTATTCTTCGCTTTGGAACGAATTGGATTTGTGATCAAACGATGAAAAAGACAAGATCAGTATTTCAGCATTTGTTTGTAGGTATACAGGGCTCTTTGAAGACAATTATTTCAGGGTTGCAAAATGAATGACGCTCCATGATTGAGGTGTATAAATTCATCATTAGGCAGCATAAGAGGGCATACGCTTTTGCTTTCAGGCTTGCTGTTTTTGTTAGATTTTTTTTTCTTCTTCAAAAAGAGAAACACAAAAACAAGTCTAAATTGCCTTCTTGTCAAAGACTGATATGTATAATATATAAAATGGTTTAATAACAACTATGCCGCAACTTGCGAGCACAGATATTGTGTGACAAAAGTAATGTCAGTCACATCATAAATGCTAATACACACTCAAAACAGGTAAAAAGTAGCAAAGAAAATAGGCACACACACTTTATAGTTTCTGTATCTACATGTGAAAGCAGGACAATCTTAAATACAGTCGTACCTCTACTTACGAATGCCTCGAGGTACGAAGTTTTCAGGTTACAATTTTTTTTATATGCAAATGAGTGACTCGAGATACAAAAAAAGATAGTTATGAAATCCCCCAAAAAGTAAATGCATTTCCTTATCTGTTATTTTTTTTTTAAATTATTGTTGCGGATGCATAAGCGGACAATCAAAGTGGAATGAATTACATAATTTACATATAAAGTACACCTCTACTTACGAAATGTTGATGTTACGAAGAAAGTTCTGGAACCAATTAATTTCGTAAGTAGAGGTACGACTGTACTCGCATTTGAGCAGCTACATAGTAGCACATGAAAATGTCTGACAATATTATTGCCGACATGGAAATGACTTATTTACAATTCACTCATTACATATGAGAGAAATGAAATTCTCTTTTTACTTTATTAATTGAGATTCTTTCCGCCTGGATTCACATAAGATTCCCTTCTCTGAATCTTAAAACAGGCACAGGAGAGACAGCGTCCCTCGGAAACCTGGATTCATATCTCAGTCGGCTCAACGGTGCACTCGAAGGGAACCCTCACAAGCACAGAGCTTTGCTCACGCAGCTTTGTGATGTCCTCTCTCACCTAGAAAGGTAGACATTGCCCATCTCTCGCCGCCACGCATGCACACACAGACGAAAAACAGGAGCTTTAGTGGAATTTATGACAGGGCCACACTGAAGTCAGACACTACCATTGCATTCTCTACTTCGTTGAATGTCACATACACGTCTGCTCCAAAAACGTATGTTTATATTTTCAAGTGAGAAGTTGTAGGAAAGCCGCACAACCACTCCCAACCTCCCAAGTCATTCCTGCACCAGGCAAGACATTGTCAGGTGCAAACGGCGCCACTTGAGCCAGTGGTCCGTCGTGGGGAATGGAACAGGCAGTGCCAGGAACATGTCTTTCAAAGTGCAACGCTTCTCTCCTGCTCACATTTGTGATAGGTATGCAAAAACTATTTCGTAATGCATACAATTTTACCTATTTTAATGAAAAGTTTACAAGTAATGCCATATGGCACAGGTGGCTGGGATCATGTGTGTACGAAGTGTTATTTAGGATAATTAAAAAGAGAGAGATAAGGATTATGCTTTTAAGGTGCTTTTAAATGTTGTTGTACCATTTTGCTATTATTTCTTAAGAATTGTGTGTGTATTGTTTCCAAAATGCTGTGTGAAACCTTGCTGAAACTATTTTCAATATATCATAAGCAACGAGTCTTCTTGTCGTTTTGCTTATCGCTCACTCAGTAAAGACTTCATTACGTATATATTTATACAGTTGATGTGTTCCGGTGGGTGCATTTCCAACAAGGTCCCACTAAATTTCCCGCATTACTTGCCGAGGTCGCTGTTTAATCCTATACATGGTTTGTCCTGGTACTCGATCGTTTGGTTGCCTGGAAGGTTATTGATAATTGCCATTTAAATCGTTGCTCAAATTCCCTAAATACAAACTGCGAATTATTATTTAGTCATACTTAATGCCCTATTAATTATTAGGCTAAAGAAAAGCTCCAAATTTCCCGGACTTTTATTGTGTTTTGTTGGAGAACTTGTTAAGACCCTGACTGACGTCCCTTCCTAAGGGGACAACTCATACATACAAACTCTTATACACTCACACGTCCCCTCAGTGAAACTGCTCAGGGCCATTGTTGGCTTTTATTGATGCGTAGACCATGTGTTTTACCTTGTTTTGTCGCTGGTCTTTTGGTCGCCCTTTGTTTGGGTCCGGGCGGCCAAAAGACCGGCGACCAAACGACCGCACACGGTTTGTCCTGAAGGTGTTTCTCATTGTAGTGTACTGTAGTACTAAATCCATCTTCTTAATTTTGTCCCAAATTTAGGCTAAAGACCATCAATAAAATACAGTCACAAACACAATGAACTAAAGTAGCACTCAGAAAGAGCTGAACTCCACCTAGGCAGCCAAATTTGATCTTAATCTCCTCTGTATAATTAGCTCTTTTTTATTCATTCATTCATTTGCCATACCACGTGTCCTTGTAAGGGTTGTGGGGGTTGCTGGAGCCTATCCCATCTAACATTGGGCGAAAGGCTGACTACACCATAGACTGGTCGCTAGTCAGTCGTAGGGCACACAGATACAAATGACCATTCGCACTCACAAATCATACAGCTACCACTGGCCAGCTGCTCGCACCGGAGTAAGGCGAGTGAACCTCTACACCATCAGGTAGTTCTTGTCAAATTGACCAGATATACAATCACGAAAGAGAATTGTGTTTTGGGTGGTCACTTATTTTTGACCCAATTGTAATCGATCACGGCTTCCAGGAGGAGGCACTGTTGGCCTGATTTGGTATTCTATACTTAGAGAAGTTCAGCGCCGTGGGCTTGTAAATGAATTGAACCACAGCAAATTGTAGTTTAGTGCAGATTCACATTTCGTAGTTCTCACACCGCTAATTTACTAGTAAAAAAATGTATTAGGGGCGGGGCAAAGAATCTGATCTGCCTTCCCCCTCCACGCTGTTCGACGTCACCGCGTAGAGGGAAATGAGCTGTCCTCTCAAGGCTGGTGCTGAAATCCCAGCAAAGATGGCTGAGAGCTGAGATAGGAAAAAGAGAAGGCAATTTTAACGCTCTTTCACAAACATCGCCTGGAAGGACCTCGACACTCATCATCAAGCCAAGTGAAGAAATTCTCACCGTGACAGCCGTCGTGTAGTGGTGCTGGTTGTGATGGTGGTGGTGGGGGTGCTGCCGTTACTGCTAGGTGGACGTGTCACAGCTTCCCTGCCGCTTCGAGGGCGGCGTTTGACGGCCACGGGGACAGAAGTGAGGAGGCAATAATCCAAAAAGACCCATCGAGAGATGTCCTTGCTGTGTGTTGGAGGTAAGACATCTTTTTTTGCTATTGTTCTCATGTGTGAATATGTCATGTGTATTGAAACAGTCAATTCCAACAAGAAGATGAATGTCGCTGAAATTAAACAGCTAATGGCAGCGCTATATACATTGATTTATGGACTAGGTGTCAACCCCACTAAAACCAGATGAAAGACATTCACTATTTAATTCAGCCACTTAAGTCCTATGCTTTAACATTCTGTGTGTTTCAACCTTTAAGGTGGGTGTCCAATTCAGAAAGGAAACTGTCGTTAATAGTGAAAAGTACTTGTCAGTTCATGCACTGTACCACATTTTAGATTAAATATTGCAATTATTTGATGTCAAATGTTACAGGGTCAGTTAGTGTGGACTTGATAGTAGTTTCAATGAACTTGACATGTATTTGGAATTAAGAGGAAGCAAGAGAAAATCTACGAAAGCAGAAGCGATTCATCTTTTCTAGTCAAGTATGGCAGAAAAACACATTGAATGATTCTTTTCAGCCACCCAGGAAACAAATACACTAACAGATACGGATGGGGAAGACAGGGCGTGGATCCAGATGGCTCGCTATTAGCTACCGCTATCAATACTCCCGATTTATTAGATGAGAAGTGGGGAAAAAAATCTGAAAAAATAATTTCCTCATTAGAATATATAAAATAAAATATCTATGTATGCATGTAAATGTGTATATATCTAACAAATTACATCCAATTGAATTTCATGATTGTCAACACCTAATTTAGAATTTTATAATTCAGTATTGGTTTAAAATGTGTGCATGTTTTTAAAATTATCTAAGTATAATGAGAAATCTTTGTAAGTAAAATGTATTATGTATGCAACATTTTAAAACGTATTACGAGCAGAATTTTTTAGTTTTACTTATTTTTGAAAACACTAATGACAGATTACAACCTTTATGGTACCGAATTAAGTTTTTGTAATCATGGAAGCAGTTCAAATTCACTTTTTTTTGTAAAGGTAGTTTACAGTTTAGGTAGTTTGTGTTTTGTCAGTATTTGAATTAATTTCATCTTGGATTTGTCCCCTATACACTGAATTTTGAATATGCAGGAAAGGCTTAAATTTCTCTTATTCAATCCCATTTCAATCTGTTGTTTGTTTAGCAGACACTTTCGCTGAAGTGTTTTTATCTGCACTAATCACAAGTCTAGGTGAGACAAGCTGTTAATAGCTACAAAGTGGAAAAATTACGACTGTACATATACATTGAAGCATCTATTTTTCACCTCAGGATGCAACATCTTAAGTGGACCGTCTCCGGAAATGCCATTTCTATGGCTACCATAAATATGAATTCATTAACATCCCCAGATTTCCTCTTGTAGATAAAATGTGATCTCTCAACGGAATCACCCTTTTCTGTGGAAAATATTTAAGGCTCATCCATTTTCTGCTTTCCTACTGCATTAGTCTTCCAAGCTATGAATGCACTACCCCAAATCCCCCAGCTATCCCCATCAGTCTTTCCGGCACCCCCCAACCCTGTCACGCTAAAGTGGTTATTTTTAGAGTTGGGGATGCAGCTCGCTGTGCCAGCTCACACACAGAGATTAATGGAGCATGAGAGAAAGGCAGAGGACGGGTGCACACGTGCGCTCTCGCCACATGGCAGCAGGAGCTTGTCGGAGAGGCTGAAGTGGAGGAGGAGGAGGGTAAAGGAAATTCTGACTGCCGGGGGCGGGAAGGAGCAGCATTTGAGGAGGAGTATTTGGCAAGGGTGCAACCCAAAGTGCATCTATTAACTAGCTGTTGTAACGGAAGGGACATAAGCAAGGAGCTTCCAGGGAAATATCTTTGCATCCCCCCTATGGTGTATGAGCGCCCTGGGTGGCAAATGAGCTTGTTCTCGAGAGAATTTAACAGGAATTCATCCAAAATGTCATGTCTTGTAATTAGTTGTGACACAGTGTGTTGGCACTTGGCATTTCTTGAAAAGGCTTTGTTTTTTAAGTCACTACTATCTTTTTATGCACTAGCTTTGCCGCACTTCCTGACTTATTCATCAGTGGGATAACTGATAGGCATTTTTATGTTACGGGCCTTCTGGGGTGACACTACTATTTTAAGAAGCCAGTTTGTCTGTCCGCACTGATTATGATGCTGCTTTGTTGTCACTGCCCGGGAGAATGAATCACAATGAGTTTCTTCGTTTTGATATGCCGAGGCTTGTTGCCAGTGGCTCAAATCCGACCCTCCTCTTAATGCAATGGTACGTGATTGATTAGGGCAGTTTGATCATTTATTTTTGAGCATATTTCTCTGTACACCAGATACAAAACATTGTCTTGAATCTTAACACAGCGTCAAGTATGTGAAGTGAGGCAAAAAGCAGAGATAAAATGTCAGAAAATGTCTTATATATGCTGGGAGAATGTTATTACGGGCCCGCTGTTAGAAAAATTGAATAGTATCTTGACGTCACTAGGATTTTGAAACATCAGCCTACTGCTATTTTTTTTTTGTGCGTGTGTAGGATGAGCCAGTCGTGTCCTCCATTATTTGAACAATCGTGCAGCTTCTCATTCTTTTTGCAGCAATCGTTGCATGCGGAGGTGTTCACCGGTGTAGACCTCCCTTCAATGTGACACACTGTAATAAAGATGTACCACTGTGCCTTACTTCATTTGAACAAGTAAAATGTACTTATCTTTGCTTTGTAAAGCAGCAGAACAGTACTTAGTCCCAATGCTCATTAACATTAGACACTGAAGACTAAATCCAAATTATAGTTTATACTTATAGCAGAGTCTCATTTCAGAGCCAAAATGTACGCATTATACATGTCAAAACTCCTAATTTCCTACTTCTTTATCAGATAATAATGTGTTGTACAATACAGTGTTTTGTATATAATAATGTTTATAATAGCTTTTAAAAATGTAAAAAGGATTTTTGTGTCGCCCATGCAAGTAAAATGTGCACAGATTTAATGTTTCTCACTAAAATAAACCAAGCTTTAAATCTCATTATACTTGTTTAATGGCAATAATAGCATTCAGGTCAATTCAGTTCAGTGCAATTCAATTCAAATTCCAGATTATTGCCATTTTTAAGTGATATGAAGTTTGTTTGTTTTTTTCCAATCCACTTTTGTGCACAAATTGTATAGTTTAGTGAAAATGAATGGTCATGTAAATATTTATTTTTATGAGTCTATTGAAATAAATTTTGTACTTGCAACCCTAAAATTCCAGTTTAAATGCTACATTACTCCCAGTTTAAAAAAACATCAGTCTGCACAGTAAAATTGCCCTCCAAAGTAAACTAAAAACTGGGCCAAAGATGACTTTGACATTTTTTTAGATTATACTCGCACTATATTTCAATCTTCATAGGTGAGAAAGCATTATTTGTTGTTGTTCTTTTAAATATGCTCATTCATCTTTTAATCTCCTCTCTTTGCAGTGAAAAAAGCCAAGCTTGATGGACCCCAAGGTAAGTTTCTTTGCTTACCGGCATGCTTCTCTTTTCGCAATATTTGGGATATAGATCTGTATTATTTTTATGTGTCCTCCAGAAAAGTTCAACACTTATGTGACCCTGAAGGTGCAGAATGTCAAGAGCACCACCATTGCAGTGCGTGGCAGTCAGCCATGCTGGGAGCAGGATTTTATGTTGTGAGTCACGCTGCACTTTCTTTTGAACAGCTTTATCGCTATTCCAGTTCATCCTCTCTTCTTTTTCTTCTCATCTTCCCACCTGCCACATAATAACACACATTTTCATAGCTTGGAGCAATCATCCACATTTTTGGGGGGGGAGGCATGAAGCAAATATATTGTTTGTACTGGTTTCATATAGGGAATACGCAGTGTTTATATTTTAGCTGTCCAGCTCCAGTGGTGTCTTTGATTTTATTTTTGGTGATAGGAATGAGTCTAAAATATAGACAGATTTTACACCAGATGGTAGCTATAGACAACTGTTGTCAAGATTATATGTGGGTGCTATAGATTACGTTCACACAATTGTCACCTTGAGGGACTCAGCAGGCAGTCTGCGCAGGGGTATTTATAACTTATGTGTCATGTATATACCCCCCCCCCCCCTTTTTTCTTCATTAAACTCATCATTTTTTCGGAATACAATCACAATTAATAACGAAGTGCTCTCAAGCAGTCAAGTGTTTTTACCTGTATAGGGCAAGTGGTTGCACACTCTAAATCTTCTGGGAACCAATTCAGGATGTCCCCTGCCCACTGCCCATAGTTGGCTGGGTAATTTAGTAAAATGAAATGACTGAATTAATTAATTAAAAATAATAATAATGGTGTCATCCATGGACACCTCATTTTGGGACATTATTTGCCATAATACAACTAATGCCCCACAATAAAACTCTTAAGCTTATAGTCATAATATTAAACTCATTCTGTACCATTGTCAACCCTAGATGTCCAATTCATTTAAACTGGGAAGACTGACTCGTTCAGTGCCAAAGATGATGCTAGACGTGTAATCCATGTTGGCAAGTTATCGCTCCTGGCTCTTCCAGTCAAGAAAAAACGTCCAGCTCTGTCAATGGCAGCCAATTAGATAAGTGAGTCCCCTTTAAAAGCTAATTGGAATGGCTGCCAAAAAAAACCTTGGTGTTAAAACGTAAAAACCTACAATATATATATATATATATTTTTAGTTTATAGCAAGAAGTTCCACAGCACTACTTTTCAGACACCAGTCTCCCTGCAACTCTCTTCATTTCTTTGTGTTCAACTCCTCCTCAGTGCTCTCTGTGCTTTGAGTAATGACTGAAAGGATGAGACAAGTGGGTGTGAGGCGTTTCCTCTCACTGGGCGGCTGTTCCTTTTGTGATTTCTTCCGTTGTGACTCATCATCAACATTGCTAACAACGATCAGGAAAGAACTCTCAAGTTTGGATGCTGACAACTAGTTTAAATTGTGATTGTAATCAGCGATGTCTGTTTATAAACTGTATTCTGTACATATAGTGTGTGTGTGTGTGTGTGTGTGTGTGTGTGTGTGTGTGTGTGTGTGTGTGTGTGTGTGTGTGTGTGTGTGTATGAGTATTTTCCAGAATTAAAACACTTCAATCCCAATGGGTACATATTAAACTCCCAGATTTAAAGTATCTTTGTGATCTGTTTATATTATTCATTTTAAACCTTCTCCTTTCTCCTGTCCCTAAACCATAGTGAGATAAACCGCCTGGACCTTGGTCTGACAGTGGAGGTATGGAATAAGGGCCTCATCTGGGACACCATGGTGGGCACTTTGTGGATCCCACTAAGTAGCATCCGGCAATCCAATGAGGTATGCCGTACATTTACTCATCTAGTATTATTTTTTCATACTAGATTAATACATCATCTGGTTAACTTGTTGTCCAAGTGGCAATTATGCAATGCTTCTCTTAAATTTCCAGGATGGGCCGGGTCAGTGGTTAACACTGGACTCCAATGTTATCATGGCTGAAACTGAAATCTGCGGCACCAAAGATCCAACCTTTCACAGGTTGCTGCTGGACACGCGCTTCGAACTGCCACTAGGTTTGGCTTTTTGTTGACACTTTACCCATTGACTCTGCATTACAAATTATTTGAATATTCAGGTATTGCTAAGGTCAAATCAAGTGTCTCATCAAAACGTTTACATACCCTGCAGACATTCCAGAAGAAGAGGCAAGATACTGGGCCAAGAAGCTTGAGCAACTGAATGCCATGAGAGAGCAAGATGTAAGAGCTTTTTTGTGTCCTTGTGTCCATTTATTAGACCTGCACTTATGTTTGAATTTGCACTATTTGGTGACACAGAAGGAAAGACATTACCTTGTATAAATGTTCTTAATGTGAAAGATGATTTTAGTATGCCAATTGCAAATTTCTTTGACCTCTGATAATTGAGAAAATAATGTTTAGTAATCTAACATTTTAAATAAGACACAGTTATGACAATTTTGTGACCTCATTTATACATATGTACATACAAACCAATAGATTTGCATACAGATCTATATAATAATGATTCACAAGAAAGAGCAAAGACTGGTATTTGATTGGCTAAAATCATATAATGCTTTGACGAACAGTATAAATCAATGCAAAACGAACACCCATAATGAGTCTTTGCTAACATTTGCTGACAACTAACTGTATTATGATTTTTTTCCATCCTCAGTATGCCTATCAAGAAGAGCAAGAAAGACCTCTACAAGCACCTTCCACTCAGTGCTGTGAGTGTGAAACAAGCTACCACTCTTTCTGCATTCTTTTTTGGTTTCCTTTTTATGTCAGTCTCATTTAGCAACTGAAAAATGGTTTCAATTTTTGGTGGTATTGGTATTGATGAAGCTAATAACTATAAGAACGGGAATCGTATAACTGCTAGATGTTAATTGTGTGTTCTACATTGCATACACTAAATCTATGCATGCATTAAGGGAAAGCCTATCTAGAACCTTCAAGCTCCCACACCTCCAGAAAGTCTAATGTACTTTATTTTTTCTATCCTAATGTGGTTTTTGTATCATTTTATCTCCTTGTAGGTAATTGGAGTCTGTGGGGAGATCAGCAAAGTAAGTATTTAAAGCAACACTGCTCATAAATCTGCATTCACTCTTCCTGTCTGTCATGCCAATAAAGACCTCCGTTCGACTTTTTCCCGGTAACCCGTTATACTTTTGCTCTTGTCCAATCCTCTTCATCACACACATTTTGTTCATAAACAGACGACGATCCAGACAGCGCAGTGGACGACAGGGACAGTGACTACCGCAGCGAGACCAGTAACAGCATCCCGCCCCCCTTTTACACTACATCTCAACCCAACGCCTCCATGCACCAATATCCCATCAGGGAACAGCACTACAGACACCCTTACAACGACGACATGGATTATGACAAACAGGACATGAGGTAGCATATCACTGTTGTCGTCACACTGTTTTGCTCAAAATGAATCAAGGATCTTACGTGAAACGTTCAGGTTGCCATGGAGACTATCAAGGTAGCAGTTAATACAAAAAAAGAATATACTCATTTGGAATGCCCACACAATTGAATTAGATCTAATACAAGGACTAAAGGAACAATTATATTAGAAAATTAACTTCCGTAGATGAATTACTTTGCATTTTCTTGTGTTGTTTCCCCCAGTAACTATAAAGACTTTGCATAATTGTCTATTCTAGAATAGCATCCGATCCAATGCAGACTGCACTGGCAAGGCCAAACAACCTTCAATGTACGTCATAATCATTTGATTGAAAACGAAGAGCATTATCTTTTTCTGCTGTCTCGCAGTGAAACCACAAAAAAATGGAATAGAGCTTTTGTACGGTCCAACTATTAATTAACCACCTAATATTAATACAGAATAATGCATTAATATGTTTGAATAAGAGTTTCATGCTACATATTCACAATTTGGGTAAGAAACTCTCAAATACTCAATTAACTCAACTGACAAATCAAATGTATCATTTTCATTACATGATTTATTTGAATTTGTTTATTGCTTCTCCCACTCCCAGTTCATATTGTCTGGGAAAATTGCCCCATGGAAAATGTATACAAAACAGAGTATTTCTCTATGAATAGGTCGCTTTGAAGTCTCCGAGCATATCGCCATGATGACAACTTACGCCCTGTTTTGTTCTAATTTGTTGTACATTCTATCCCTACTGTGAATATAATATGCCTGCTTCAGTGTATACAAGCACGCTGAAGCTCACTGCTCTTGTATACAGTTTGGATATGAACCTGTGGTTGTGACATGAGTGAGTGAGTGAGTGAGCGAGTGAGTGACCCTTGTTTGAATCGGATGTGGTTTCTTTGGCAAAATTGAGCTCTACTCATGCTCCTCTCCTACCTCTACCCCTTCCCCTTCCCTGCTCCTCTTACCAGACCCTACGATAGTTTAGACTTGGCCACCAACGGGCGCAGCGATATCGACTCAGGCTCAGGGTCGAGCCGGCGCACCAGTCGTCAATATTCTCTAGACAGTAGGCATTCGCTGTCCGATAGGTGGGTCTCTGTACCTCCTCCGATCTCCTCCTCTTCCTCTTGCTCCAGCCTGTGATTCAGTCTCGCTGTGACGTCAGTGGTGGACTTGTCCTGTCCTCCTCGCTCACTGTGCTTGCATGCATGCGCTTTTTCCCTATCTCTATATATGTATATGCACAAAAAAATCACTTAGTACAGGCCCTGCATCTACTCTACACTCAAATCACTTGCCTTTTCTCCAAAATGTGATGATGTTTAGTGTTAGTGTTTCTTAACTGCAGATTTTGCTAAACCGTGCATAACGGTCAAATTGGCCTTAGTAGAAAATTGTCTTCCAAACGAACATTTGAGGAAAAATGGAACGGAAGGCCGTTAAAAAGTCTTGTATTAAACAATGCTTTCTAGTGAGTCGGTGAAATTACATTTGGTCCAGAGTTTGTTAGTTCTGCTTCACATATTTGCTGCATGGTCGATGTATTGCAAATGTTGGCGATTTTAGAAGAAAAAAAATTGCAGGCAACACACTGTAATTTTCCTTTTCCATCACGTTATATAAAAGTCCGTCTTCATCATCTTGTCATGATTTGGTACCAAATGTGCAGCGTTCCCAATTCATTTGTGAGCTATTGTCAGCATTTTTTTTCTTTCCAGACTTAAAAAAAATAACCAGTGGTAGTTCAGATACTCTGGAAGACCTCCAGTGTGGGTTTAGAACCTTATTACAGCCTCACTCTGTATGTGAGGCTCATCAAATCAGGTGTAGTTGTCACTCCACCAGAGTATGTAGGAAGGATGCAATTGTGTTTGAATGGCATCACTACACATAAAAGTACAAAAAAACACCACACTTTTAATTCAGTTATTATGTTTTAAGTGAGAAATTTTGCAACTTAAAAAAAGGCATCACCGGCCCATTTGTGTGTTCATCCACACTCCTAACTGCAAAGACCTCACACATCCTCTAAGTGCTCCTACAAGGTGTACTATTGAACCAACATGCCAGTAATCAATAGATGTGCTACCTTAAAGCAGCAATGTGTAGCTATGTGTAAAAGTCTGGGATTGTGCCAGATCCCACTAGGGCTTTCGATTCATAACCAATTATCTTTTCTCTAAACCAATAGAAAAATTCAAAGCAATTTTGACATTTTTGACAATTTTCTTCCTGAACCCACTCAGATACTCTAATGAAACCTGTTCTTTTTAACAAAATGGCAAATGTAAAGCTCCCAATAGTATTGGTCAATGTTTAAAATTTTATCAATTTGATTCTATAGTTGCTTAAACAGTGCTTGTTTCAATTATGATGCACTGCTAGTCATGTCAGCTTAATGTTAACAAGGTTTACCACCAAAAGATTATTTTTAACAAAGATGTTGTCTAGCCATAGGCTGAGCTAAACTGTAACATAATACTAGCTAGCCATATGGATACTTTGAGGAGGAGGGTCCCATACAGACAATAAAAGGCAAAAGATGAAGAACAGATACAGCCAATCAGTTTTGCTCGCTTTCAAATGACATTTGTGCTGCAGTATGATGAAATTTAGTTTAGAAATCGGATTTGCCTACAGTGTGTACACGGCCATAGATAAATCACAAGTCCAACACACCCCACCTTAAACCTTAACTCTCAAGCTTGCCGCTTGGTCGATAGTCACTCCTTTCCCGAAGTTGCCTCTCATCTCCCTCTCTGGTTTCAACCACAGCACAAGTCCCTTAGATATCCCACACAGCAACATGTCCACCTGGATGCTTCTACTAATATTAATTTTCAACGGTTGTGGGGATAAAACAGCTCTCTGTGTGTTTTCCTCTTTTCCCTCAGTCCCACCGACAGCCGCTACGCCTCGTCGGGCGACTTGAGCCGAGGCAGCTCCCAACTCAGCGAGGAGTTTGTCCCAGAGGACGGCGAGAGCTTACGAGGATCTGAGTTCTACGATGAAAACGACTCATACCACTCCTGCCACTCCTCCATCAGTTATGGGAAAGAAGACTTCCCGGCCTGGGACGAGGAGGATCAACAGGGCATCTACAGTGACGAGGGGAGTTATGTCAAAGATGGCGCAGAAGACGGGGTGCTCTACGATGATGAGGAATGCGACATGTACGAAGAGGAACCAGCGTATGACTATGAAAACGAGGAGGAGATGCCATACGAGGAAGAGAAAGATATCTACCCAATGGATGGCGCACTCAATGAGGAGCAGGAGGAGCCTAACACCCCCGCAAGCACTGCTGCCACCCTTGCTCCCCCATCTGATAGTGTGTCCACCAGCAGGCCTCCTCTGGAAAAGCAGCCATCGTTACATCAACAGCAGCCTTCCAGTCAGCTGCAAACTTCAAGCGCTGTCCCGCCCCAACGGGATGACACCTTGCTCCCTTTCACGCCCGACTCCACCCTTGCACCCCCTCCCCAGCAAGACACATTTACCTCCGCCGCCACTACAATTGACAGTACACCCGCTATCTCCACTGTATCGGCGATTCCAGATCCTGATGCTAATTTCCAGGAGCCTGAAGCAAAGCCTGAGTTGCCACTAGATGAACTTCTGCATCTGGAACAACTTCCACCTGAGGAGACCATCTCCCCGCCTCCCGAGGCGAAAACAGAGGAGCCTCCTGTTTCTGCGTGAGTTTTACTCTTCTAAGGATGGTCAAAATAGTTGATGATGCAAATCTGGCTGCCTTGTCATGGAATGTATTAATTCTGTATGGAATGTATCAATAACTCAATGTGATGCATAAGTAAAAATCATAAATTTAGACCCACAACTGACGGTACTCGGTCGTTTGGTCGCCGGTCTTTTGGTCGCCCGGAAGGTTATTGATAATTACCATTTAAATCGTTGCTCAAATTCCCTAAATACAAACTGTGAATTATTATTTAGTCATACTTAATGCCCTATTAATTATTAGGCTAAAGAAAAGCTCCAAATTTCCCGTACTTTTATTGTGTTTTGTTGGAGAACTTGTTAAGACCCTGAGAGACGTCCCTTCCTAAGGGGACAACTCATGTACATACAAGCTCTTATACACTGACACGTCCGCTCAGTGAAACTGCTCAGGGCCATTGTTGGCTTTTATTGATGCGTGGACCGTGTTGTTTTACCTTGTTTTGTCGCCGGTCTTTTGGTCGCTGGTCTTTTGGTCGCTGGTCTTTTGGTCGCCTGTTCTTTGGGTCCGGGCGACCAAAAGACCGGCGACCAAAAGACCGGCGACCAAACGACCGCACACGACAACTGACTGGCGAGCAGTTTAGCATGTGCTCCGCCTTTTTTTGCCCAAGTCAGTAGGGATAGGCTCCAGCATCCTGTGACCCGGACAAGGATAAGTGGTGTTGAAAATGAATTAATGAGTCGTAAATTTAAGAGAACTGTCAGAATTCTTTCTCAGGAGCATCGCTTGTGTTGGTTGGTTGGTCACATTGCTGGATATACACTTAGACATCTGATTGCTCCTTCAACCACAGCCCTAGTTTCCCGAAGAGGGAGCTGATGGAACCTGGTCCCGCGAGAGCTAAAGCCAACTGGCTACGATTGTTCAGCAGAGTCCGACTGCAGTTACAAGAGGTACTGTATACTTTGACTACATGTCTTTTATACACCGTATAGATTTTTATGTCAACTGTTGCAATCACGACTTGTTTATCAGTTGTTGCATCTGTTCCTGCATGTTGTTGTTACCAGTTTTTTCTGAACGTTCCAGTTTCCTATTTTCTTTTTTAAACTTCTGGTTATATTGTCTCGTGTTTTATTGAGTAGTTTCTGTTTACCCCGAGCCTTGTTTTGCCGTGTCATTGTTTTCTTTTCAGTGGTTTGCACCATTCATAGCGATTTGCATGTAGTCCGTTGTGATTCCTTCCTCTGGCTGAAGCATACTCCCAGGTGGGTGTTGTGTGTTAATTCACCATTTATTTTTAATTAATCTTGTCCAAATCCCTGATATTGCACTAGAAAGGGCATATAAAACATTTACCCAATGGCTACCATTGACATCACTAGATGTCCAAACTATTTTGTAAAAGAAGTTACATCATCAACATTGATAAATACCCTAATATAGATAGTATTTTTACACATTTGCTTATGAACTGTGGCAGTATTAGCTATCAGTGTTGTACGTGTAGAGTAAAAATATACAATAGAAAAAAAGCAGTTGAAGATTAAATTACACTGAATCATGAGCAGTGGGATTACTTTAATTCACAGGGATCGATTAATCAAAATTTATAACCTTGTATAAGCGGTGTTTCTCATGGTACAACTCATAAAATCTTTTTTGCCACCTTTACTACCTATTTTTCCCCATGTTCATTTTGTCTTCTCTACAGGCACGAGGCGAGAGTGTCGGTATTGCCTCTCTGCTATTATCAGCGGGGTAAGTATCGGTAACCACGACGCATAACATCTGTGGCTGAATACGTTTTCTTCAGTGATATATGTGCGCACTTTCTTTTCAGGATGGGCGGGGCTCTTTATAGCATCGACAGCATGCCAGACCTCAGGAAGAGGAAAGCGATGCCTCTGGTCAGAGATCTGGTGCGTTTAATCGCTTTAACTTCCACACTGACCATGTATTACTCAGCTTCACGATGCAGGCAGCGCTTTTCTTTATTGTATTACATCTGCATCGACGCCATGCCTCTTGTCTTCTAAAATGTACTTTTTAATCACTGCTATACACATATTCAGGTCTCTAGTTTGCCTGTTGCCTCATGAAATGTAAAATTGCAACACAAGTCTTTTATTACTTCTCAACTTTTTCTTATTTTGAACAAGCAGTGCAGATTTTATCCCTACACTGATCTAACACTTACCCCTATTTAAAATCCTATTGTTATGTACGTATAATCTATCATTCCAAGTCGATAACATCCTCATTTTTCTCTTTTTCCCCCTCACCATTACATCAATGCCACAGGCTATGGTGAGTAACAAAGTCACTAAATGAAATGCAGTACTTGATTAATATTCACAAGCAGCATTTCGTTTGGTTAAATATCTTCTTTCTCTCCTGTCAATCAGTCATTGGTCCAAAACTCCAGGAAGGCCGGCATCACCTCTGCCTTGACATCGAGCACCTTGCATAATGAAGAATTGGTCAGTACACCATTCAAATGAAAATTCAGTCTAATGTCCTATTTGAATATTAAAACAATTTATACTTCCTATGAAGCACTATAGAATATGAACAAGTCAACATTTGATGATGAATGCAAAGCTCACAGTTGTTTTATTTCAAACATTGACAAAGGTTTAGAAGGTATAGAACCATGGTAGGAATTAAATCTGCTGTCACCACTTGCCTCATTTCCATTTGTAGAAGAGTCATGTTTACAAGAAGACCCTCCAGGCTCTCATCTACCCCATCTCCTGCACCACCCCGCACAATTTCGAGGTGTGGACCGCCACCACACCCACTTACTGCTATGAGTGCGAAGGACTGCTGTGGGGAATCGCTCGCCAGGGAATGCGCTGCAGTGAATGTGGCGTCAAATGTCACGACAAGTGCCAGGACTTGCTCAATGCTGACTGTCTGCAAAGTAAGATAAGATGTTCCTTTCAGATGTCGTTAAATATTCTCACACTCCATCAGCGTGTACTTTATGAATTGTGCCAGTACAGTGCCTGTTCCAAAGCATTCTATCATTTTGACTTTTAGTGTTTTTTTCATTGAGCAGATATTAAAAGCTCTTCATCTATTGTTGTCATGGAGACTGCTCCACAGAGATTTTTTTTGTCAGTCATGAAAAATGCTTTAATTCTTTTCCTCTTTTAGCTTGATGTTAGTCCTACAGTGTATCGGGGAATTACTTTTATTGGGGTTTGAACCTATTCCGTCACACTGGCAATTGAACGTGCTGACTACTGCGCAAGAATTTAAAATGTACAGTTAGTGAATTTTTAACTGTATTTGGCAGTTTCCCCACTTTTTTAAACCCTAAAATAGTGAAAATGCATTGCAGTATTTTACTGTATTTTTTTAACCCTAAAATTCTAGTAAAAATGCATTGCAGTATTTTACTGTATTTTTTTAACCCTAAAATTCTAGTGAAAATGCATTGCAGTATTATTTTTTTTTTAACATAAATTTCCTTAGGCTTATCCACAGAAGGGTCACTTGGCAGGTGATTGAGCCAATCCTAGCCAACTATGGGCAGGGACACTCTGAATTCGTTGCCAGCCAATTGCAGAACTCAATGTGGCAAACAACCATTTGGGCTCATTCCTAAAGACAGCTTACCGTGTTAAACCAGCCTAGCCTATACGTTTTGGGATTGTTTCATTCTTTTCACTGTCAACCAGGAGCAGCAGAAAAAAGCTCCAAACACGGGGCAGAGGACCGGACCCAGAACATCATCATGGTCCTCAAAGACCGCATGAAGATTCGTGAAAGGAACAAACCAGAGATCTTTGAACTCATTCAAGAAGTCTTCTCCATCCCCAAAGCCACACACGGCACCCAGATGAAGCAAATCAAGCAGAGTGTGCTTGACGGAACCTCCAAATGGTCAGCAAAGATTAGCATCACAGGTGAGTTGGACTGGAGGTTGGTTTTTTGTACCCAAGTGAGACACTCACCTGACTTTTCTGCTCTTTATTCTGTTTTCTAAGTGTTGTGTGCACAAGGTCTACAAGCTAAGGATAAAACCGGTTCCAGCGATCCATATGTTACAGTGCAAGTGGGAAAGACCAAAAAGAGGACCAAAACGATCTATGGCAACCTTAATCCTGTCTGGGAGGAGACTTTCAATTTGTGAGTGGAGACCAATGACTCCAACAAGTATTCACAGCACTTTTTCAAGCTTTTATTGTATGAATGCATG
Organism: Stigmatopora argus; assembly: GCF_051989625.1. Lineage (NCBI taxonomy): Eukaryota > Metazoa > Chordata > Actinopteri > Syngnathiformes > Syngnathidae > Stigmatopora > Stigmatopora argus. The sequence continues at coordinate 11,606,636 of NC_135394.1, forward strand.
ATTTTTGTTTTTTTGTAGTGAATGCCACAACTCCTCAGATCGCATCAAGGTGCGAGTGTGGGATGAGGATGACGACATCAAGTCCCGCGTAAAGCAAAAGTTCAAACGGGAGTCAGACGATTTCCTCGGGCAAACCATCATCGAGGTCCGCACTTTAAGCGGGGAAATGGACGTGTGGTACAACCTCGGTGAGTTTTACTGCGGTGTGATGTCTTGCGGTTACCAACAAATTTTTAACCTGCCTCCGTCGGTCTTTTTGCTCTCTTCAGACAAGCGCACGGACAAATCAGCCGTCTCGGGGGCAATCCGCATGCACATAAATGTGGAGATTAAGGGCGAAGAGACGGTCGCTCCCTATCATGTTCAATACACCTGTTTGCATGAAGTAAGATTGCTGTTTGTCTTTTTACCAGGGCATGTAAAATGGAATACTAGGTGCAATATGTTGGACCTTTACAAATTTTATAAGATGCATTGTTTATTTTGGTTTCTTAAAAATGTTTGTGTTGTGCAAGGAAGCAAAAGTCATTAGAAATTGGCTGGACCAAAATGACCAATCATTTTAACATTTTGCGACCGTTTATCAAAGAGAGCTCTAATGGCGCTTCAATTTTGTCGGTCATCTGTATTGAAGAGGGAACTAATAACTGAGCCATCTTTTTGTCATAAGTCAGCAGAGATAACTGGAAAAGCAGTATAGAAAATGAATGGAATATATTACGTGACCACAACTCTGTGTTTTTAGTCAGTTAATTGATCCTAGTTCTTCAATAATGATCAGTTGCATGATGTATCGTCTTCTAATGCACTTCACTTGAGAGATTTTTCTAGTCAAGTGAGATAAAGAGCACGTCTGACAGGATAGACCTCAAAGACATTTCCATTCTTTTTCGCTGTGGAAAACTCTGCTGATTGATTGTGGACCATTTGCAGCCCAGGATGGATTCATTACTCAACCCGTTACTCAGTGGAGCGTATTCGCTCCATCTTAAACAAGAATTGATACTTGTTATTGCAACCTATAGTGGCTGTAAACCCTCATTCTGAATGGAATGTTTTTAACGCAGCAAAACGCTTTATGACTTTATAATCAAGGCATTGGTTCGTCTCCAGATGCAGTTTTATATTTGTGTTGCCTTACAACCTATAGCTCTGCAATCTAATATGATATTAAGGTAATCATTAATTACTAATAGAGGGTGCAATACAAATGTATACAGTTCAATATTTTCTATAAAAAAAACGTCTGGTAAGATTTAACTGTATAACAGAGCCCACACAAGTTTATGACTTGTTTGTTTGTTTTTCTTTCTGCAGAACCTCTTCCACTTTGTGACAGACATCCAGAACACAGGTGTGGTGAAGATTCCCGATGCCAAAGGTGACGACGCGTGGAAAGTGTACTACGAAGAGACGCCTCAAGAGATAGTGGATGAGTTTGCCATGCGTTATGGAGTGGAGTCCATTTACCAAGCCATGACGTAAGTTCTGGTTACATTGCATTTATCCAATACGGTCTAATTGTTTCCGACCTTTGCCTTTTTTGCAATTCTTTGGGGGAGCTACACTAACACTTTTAAAATCGTTGCCTGTAATTTGATAGCAATCGACGCCCAAATCATTTCAACTGGGATTATGGAGGGTTAATGCTCATGATACAGCGCAATCATTTGTCAAAATGGATTGGACATGGAACATTGTCAATGGCAGCCAGTTCATTTTGGCTCTGACGGTGTTACTCGGGGAGCAAAATATTTATTAACGCTGTTCTCGCTGTAAAATTTTTGAGAAGCATGGTACTATTTGATGGAAAATAGGAGTGGTGATATTAAATGCCTGCAAAATTTGCTTGAATTTGCCTTGTTTTTGCAGTCACTTTGCCTGCCTGTCATCCAAGTACATGTGCCCGGGTGTTCCTGCAGTCATGAGCACGCTGCTGGCTAACATCAATGCCTACTACGCGCACACAACCCAGGCTACTAACAACGTTTCTGCCTCAGACCGCTTTGCCGCTTCCAACTTTGGAGTGAGTCAGATTACACAATTACAAACAATATTTCATTCCCTGAATAGCTACCAATGTTTTTTTTTTTCTCATGGAGATCTGCTTGCAAGATTCAAAATAAGAAAACATGTTTTATTAAAAAAAAGCGGAAAAAAACACAAACAATATTGTTTTAGTGTTTGTTTTGTAAATCACAGCTACGTATTACTGTTAAGGAGGACAATTGAACTGCATTTGTTTTAATCATTTGCGATGTTTTCTAATATTTTTTTAGCATTATTTAGTAATGTTATATAAAACTTCCTTTTGGTGTTGTGCTAATTTGGATTTCTTATATTGATTTGATAGTGTGAGTATAGCTGCAAATGTTTATTTTCTGCAACTATCAACAAGAGAATCAATCTATAATTAAAATAATTTTCTGAATAAAATCTGCATTTTAACATTATTATTGATTGCCACCCATTCCGCGCATGTTTTTACTGCAAATTCACTGATATATTTTTCATTTTCCGATGTCCCCAGAAAGAACGATTTGTCAAGCTTCTTGATCAGCTTCACAACTCCCTGAGGATCGACCTGTCCATGTACCGAGTACGACTTCTCTCTATTCCGCAGTTTACACAGACAGATGGATTGGGGACTGACCTACCTCGTAGGCTTATGTGAATAATTCACACCTCAATGAAGGAAAACACTATATGGGCAAAAGGATTAGAACAGTAAACTGATAGACGGGGGAAAAGTCAAATATAGGAAATTGGCAATAAATATTGCTTCTTCCTGTTAAGACTTTGTTATAAGAGAAAAATAAAGGGGTGCTTCAAATTTTCTATCCGATTAAAACAAAAAGTTGCATTTTCTCATTTAAAATGTTCAGTCAGGGAACGAATTGAACTCTAAAACCAAGGCAACTTTTTACATTTTTTGTATGACTGCAGAACAACTTCCCAGCCAGCAGTCCTGAGAGGTTACAGGACCTGAAGTCCACGGTAGATCTCCTCACTAGTATCACTTTCTTCAGGATGAAGGTATCACCTCTTTTTTTAGGGAATACATTCGTGTGTGAACTAAAATAGTCCTCACTCTGGCTTATGTGCTTTAACTCAGGTCCAAGAGCTGCAGTCTCCTCCGAGAGCGAGCCAGGTTGTTAAAGACTGCGTGAAAGCCTGTCTCAACTCCACTTATGAATACATTTTTAACAACTGCCATGAGCTCTACAGCCGCGAGTACCAGACAGATCCGGTGAGCAGGATGGCCAGGGAATAAAAATGCCGTCATTTTGCAAAGACGAAAAAGTCCTTTAAAGGTTATAGTCCCATGACAACAGGAGTACGTATTTGTGAGGTTTTTAGTACAATTTGACAGCAGTTGTGCATAACTTTTTATTTTATTTTATTTTTTTACAAGCATTCCCTAACACTGTGCAGACTAGCACATTATTATTTCATTTTTGTTTTCAATCCAGGCTAAGCAAGGTGCAGTTCCTCCCGAGGAACAGGGACCCAGCATCAAAAACCTGGACTTTTGGTCCAAACTCATCACACTTATCGTGTCCATCATCGAGGAAGACAAGAACTCTTACACACCCTGCCTCAACCAGTTCGTCTTCAACGACTTCTCCCTATCCAGTTGTTATTTCTTTCTTTCTTTACTCAATCTCTTCTGTTGTTTTCCATCCAGATTCCCCCAGGAACTCAACGTGGGTAAAATCAGCGCTGAAGTCATGTGGAATCTATTTGCTCAGGACATGAAATATGCAATGGAGGGTGAGTCAACCCAAATTTTGTTCCTCTACTGACTATGTGGGTCATTCTACAATTAGAGGATGTTTTGTCTTGAACATTCCTCAAAAAAGTGGTTTTATACTATATATAATGTTTTTTTTTTAAATGAGCAAAGGCTTGATTAGCTTATTTTATAGAACAATGATAGCAAGTTTGACTGCCTGATTTATTTGATATGTACGTAGATTGTTTTAGATTTAGTCCCTGCCAGGAAAACTGAATTGATTAAGAAACTGCATGTCAGTTATCTAAATGTGGATTTCAGATTTAAATGGTGGTATTTCAAGTTTAAATGGTCTCTATGTATGAAATAAAGTTGTCCTCCCTACCTTGAAGGTAGAAATGCACTATTAAATTGAAAGCCGATTTACCCTTTACCACCATTATGCACAATATATTTTAGGTCTTGCTTAAAAGCAGATATGCATCAGGAAGAATATCAATTTCTCATTCGTGACGCACTGTTATTCATTTCCCAGAGCACGAGAAAAACCGCTTGTGCAAGAGTGCCGATTACATGAACCTGCACTTCAAGGTTAAGTGGCTTTACAACGAGTACTGCAAAGACTTGCCTTTCTTCAAGAGTAGAGTGCCAGAATATCCTGCGTGAGTTGCAGCTTGCTGCAAAATGCAATTAAAATCAGCTCTTTTTTCATTGTCGTTCACCACGCTGAACGCCACGGCGATGGACTTAACATCCATTCGGCAATGATCATTCGTTGCCAGTATCAGTAAATAAATTTCAATTTTTTATTTTGTCGCTCTTTTTAGATGGTTTGAGCCTTTTGTGATCCAGTGGCTGGATGAAAACGAGGAGGTTTCTCGGGACTTCCTTCACGGAGCTCTGGAGAGGGACAAAAAAGACGGGGTAAAAACCTTTTCAAAGTCTTCCCAAATTGCTGAGCTGTTGTTCAGGCAGAATGACTGAAATCTCTCCTTTTGTGCCCACTCAAAGCCATTTTATTCCTCTTCCCTGCAACGCATCCTCTTTCCCCATCTCCTTTTTTCAAAGACTTGACATTAATAACACGAACACAGCAATGTGCAATGTGCTTGCAAGCTTCAAATAGATGTGTGAGAGTTGTTTAAAGGGGGTATACTTATTATCGGAACCGGGGATTAAAAGACCCTATTCCGGAGATTTCACAGCAGGAAAACGGTCCTTAGCTCATTACTGAGACTCCCTAGAGGGGCAACTGAGCACTCTGCATGCTATGTAAAAATAGACATGAAACAACATTCAGGTATGCAGACGGTCCCATTTCCTAGTTAGGGTTTAGATTCCTTCTCATTTGTTCAACTCACAGCCAGAGTTAGAAATGTGGTACTTACATTTCTGTACGGGAAGCATACGAGTCCTCAATTATTTCAGTTAGGGTTTTTTGTTGTTTTTGCAAAGAGGTATCAAAATTTGACAAAAACTCACTTTTTGTAATCCCGTGATATTTTGTGCACACTACTGGTCAATTCCGGTATCCCAAGCCTATTTTCTTGCAGTTTGAACAGTCCAAATTCCGATTATTATTTTTTTCAAATCTGACCTGTGCCTCTTTCGTACGCGGCATACCAGTGGCGGTCCGTGCATTTTCTCGTAGCGCCTTCAACGAATCAATTCAACCCTTAAAAACTATTTTATGGCTATAAAACCTCTACTTCAGCTACAGCTGTGACGGGTAAAAAATAATCAATAAATCAATGCACAAAATGGGGTTAAATCCACTTCCTAGCAGCATTTAATGATTAAATACAAATACTGAAGCTTTTCAGAAATTACAACTGGGCCAGGGGGGTGATTTTCCCGGGAAAAGACAGCGATCATGGTCAATGGTGTACCGGCAAACATTGCCCTCCTGTTTAATGAAGCAGAGCCTGCAAAACTGATTGTGAAGGCCTTGAGGCAGATTTCTGACCCTGACAACAAATAATGGCTGAAATGTGATTGGTTAAATGCTTCAATGTGAAAACACACATCTGGAAGCAGTGCAACCAGGGGGAAAGCAATGAAAGGAAGCTAACAGACAATTTGGAATTAGTAAAAGTAAAAAGTATTGATGGACAAAATATAATATATGATTCAGATATTTCTTAGGCCAGCAGAGAAGGCCTTGAAGCCCCTGACGGCCCGCCACTGCGGCATACGTTGAAAACCATTCAATGGAGATTTTGTAATTAATTTCATGACTCTAAATGTACCACTTCTTCTCATGTGTGTCTACAGTTCCAGGTGACATCAGAGCATGCTCTCTTCTCCTGTTCTGTAGTGGATGTGTTTTCCCAGCTCAACCAGAGCTTCGAGATCATCCGGAAATTAGAGTGTCCAGATCCCCAAATCGTTGGACACTACATGAAACGATTTGCCAAGGTCAGTCCAACAGAACAGAAGAAGACCAGGGTCACAACTGCAGTACTGTACACATAAAAACTGTGGATGTTCTATTTCTTATGTCCCTCTCCAGACTATCAGCAACGTTCTTCTGTCATATGCTGACATCATCTCAAAGTGTTTTGCCAACTACATCACTATGGAGAAAGTGGTAAGCAGAAAAATCCCCATTGGGGTGTTTATTTATGCTAAATGCAATATAATTGTGTCAGGTATCCTGATATGAAATGTTTTGTGTTTAGCCCTGCATCCTCATAAACAACATCCAACAGTTGAGAGTGCAACTGGAGAAGATGTTCGAGGCTATGGGTGGAAAAGATGTGAGTTTGCCTTCATTTGCTCAATCAATATCTTTATTTATGAGTCCAAATCAGACTTTTAGCTCTGTGTATAGTTTAATCCCTCATTGGACACAGGAGCAAATGACCAGTACTTGAAAAGTCATCTATTTCTCTTTAGCTGTGCATTGAGGCCAGCGACATCCTAAAGGACTTGCAGGTTAAACTCAATAACGTCATGGATGATCTCAGCAGGGTCTTTTCAGTCAGGTACGACACCGGCGTGCGTTTCCATTTCTACATGCACTTTGCCTTGTACTCGCCAATTTAACTTATTTATAAACACTCTTGAAACAAATAGTTTTCAGCCTCACATCGAAGAGAATGTGAAGCAAATGGGAGACATTTTAGCTCAGGTGAAAGGAACATCCAATGTCGGGAATGCCAGCAGCGTAGCCCAGGATGCGGACAATGTTCTGCAACCCATCATGGAGTTCTTGGACAGCAAGTGAGTCATCAATAGTTTTTTTTGTTTAATTGAAAATGGGCTTTCCAATACTGCCGCAGTCACTACAGATATAACGGGTCATTTTAGAATTGGAGGGCATTTTACATCCCATTTCTTCAAATCAAACATGCAGTTTCTGAGTAACTTTAAACCAAATTTAAATAACTTTAAAAAAAGAAGTCAACAGTTTTCCAAAAGAATGACTAGACCAAATTTATGTCCTTTCTTCTATTTTTCATATTTTTAAAACTTATTCATAAGACCAGAGTTTTTTTTCATTATTTATATACTAAGCAAGTATGTCAGTGTGATCAACAGTTCTACTTGATCTTTGTTAACGTTATTTGCAACCCTCCCTCTAATCAGGATTTGTCTAATTTTTGAAGAATTTTGATTCCAAAATGCCCTCTGCTTTTGGGAATTACTCTAGTACATACACAGGAATCAACAACAATTTACTATTTACAAAGTTCAGAGGTAGACCTCATTACTCTTGTAACAACTCGAACAACTTTTGCCATAGGAGAACTTTTTCTCGCTCAGTATTCTTTTGGATTCTTGCTTTCCTGTCAGTTTCTCATCAATATTTTCTGTCCTCCCCCAGCCTGACTCTGTTTGCCAAAATCTGCGAGAAGACCGTGCTGAAGCGCGTGCTGAAAGAGCTGTGGAAACTGGTGATGAACACAATGGAGAAGACGATTGTTCTTCCGCCGCTTACAGATCAAACGGTGAGTGTGCATCAATATGTCGGGGGTGGTGAAGCTATTCAACAAAAAAAAAAAAAGCATTCATTATAGCAAATAGGTCTGTGTTGGAGCCATTTTTACAGAAAAGATGCCAAAATGCCTGCTTTTATCGGCAATAGACACGTGCGCACGCACACACACACACACACACACACACACGTATCGATCCAGTTGCCAAGTTGGCATGACAAGAAAGGAAGATGGGGGCGGAATTGGAACGTTTGGAAAAGAAGAACAGGGCATATTATGTGTACTGTGAGACAAGAATGGTCCGATAAACAAACAATTTTGCATTCAGTCAACCCAAACACACATCGCGTTCAACTTTACACACTAAAAGAGTGCATCATATCATTTGCACATCAGCTCAGGTCTGCTCTCCATGATGTTATTACAAAGGATGTGGCCCTCTTCCTCAAAACACACGCATACATTTTGGAAAGCAGCCTGTTTTGTTTTGTTTTATTTTCTATATGTGTGCTATTTATTTGTGTTTGGTTATCATTTGAAGAGCCTCATATTAATTAATGATTGGTTACGGAGCGTGCAGGAAGAAAAAGTGTTCCACATTGAAATACGTCATAATTGGTTCCTTCCAGGACTTGTCGGGACATTTTCTGTGATTGATGTGGGGCTCTTTGCAGCTTGACTGATCTTTCTTTCTGGTTGTTGTGATTATTATTACATCCTGCTCCCACCGCTCTCCCTCCAAAGATGATTGTAAGTACAGCACTCCTGCGTGTGTGTCTGTTTGTCCGTCTGCGGTGGTTGGTTTCTTCTTGCTATATGTGGCTGCGATCTCCGCCTTGTTTGTTTTTCTTGACCCCCCTCCCCCTGCATCTCACTTTCTCACCAGCCTCTCTGGTGTCCTCTGTTTTCTTCCAGTGTTAATTTAAAAAATGGTGACAAGGAAAAAAACAACTTTTTTTTTGTTCTTCTGTGGTAAATTGACTTTTGTAACACTAAAACTCAATAGACTGATAAACAATGTTCCTGCTCTCGTAAATGATTTAATTTAATTTCGCAAACTAGCTAATTGGCTGCCCCTGTCGGTGATAAATATCCAATCTTATTTGACTGGGAGGGTTGGCAGGGGGGGTATTAGGTGCCAGCCAGCCCGTTAAAATGGATTGGATGTCTATCCCCATCAATGGGTGTTTCCATACTTGGTATTTTTTAACTAACTACCACAGCACATGCTCTGTGAACTGTCAGTATGCCATGACTGTCAATCACGGAAGTGACTCATCGTGGTGATACCATCGGATTCTTCTTTATTAAGCAATTTTGTTTTTAAATGTGTCCGAAACATATTAAGCTAGTCAATATTTTCCTAATTCAAAGAAAATTAACACTGTTCTGCACTTCCTTACCTTTTCTGTCCTTCTACTTTGTGTCTCGGGACAAAAAAAAAGCATGGTGCATCCATCTCTTGTTGCGATCGACCCACTGTCCATTCTTAAACAAATAAAAATAAACTAGCCCCATTGGTGCACCGACTGTCTCCCCTCCCCGAGTTCGCTCATCAAACAAGAAGTGGCACTCCTCGCTTGTGCCCGGTGTTGCCTTGTATCCTCTGATGCACTGGGACCCCAAAGTGAGGGTCAGTGGGATCCTTGGGACGTCTGCCTTCTCTCCCCTCACACCCTTCTCACCTGTATGAAGTGTTGCCCTCCTGAAACTCCGCCCACTGTGGGTTTGTTGCTTGCATCTGATCTCTTTCAACTCTGCAGTCTTCTCCCAGTCAACTGTACAACACTGTACTGTGCTGTTTGTCTCTTTGCAGACCTTTCATGTTGGTCTGTCCTGGTTTGCTCTCCTGTTTTTTGTCCCCAAGGATGACTGTGATAATGGATCTTTCCATGTCAGAAACATGTAGCATAAGATATTGTCAAAGCAGCCGATTTAGATTCGCAACGGTAAATATTTCGGAAGATTTCGCGCCCAGGACCACAGGCAAAAATACTAGGCTATCAAAGTAGAACCAAAGCAAAGTGAAAATATCATTTTCTCATTGGAATATAGGAAAAAACTGTGTCTCCTCTTTCTATATGGATCATAACATGTGCATGTATTTTATAGATTTAGATATATTTGCTTGGGCGTAGTGTTTATATACATGTTTACTGGTCAGAGTAGTGAAATGCGTTTACCGAAGATATACTCATTTGTAAAATGTAATCTTAAATAAAAAATGCTGACTAGCAATAATAACGATACATTCTTAGATAATATCTGGTAGTAAAGACATATTATATTAAGAATAAACTGTAAAATTCGACCATTCATTCATCTTCTGCGCTGCTTATCCTCACAAAGGTCGTGGGGGTGATGGAGCGTATCCCGGCAATCATAGTAAACTTTCAAGTTTCAAAATAAAAGTAGATGCATATTTCTATTCATAGAATAGCATTCATAAGAAAATACATTTGGCGCATCGCTTTTCCTTAGCCGCACGTTTGAGAGTTTTTCATAAACTCATATAGTTTAAATATAGAAACGGTCTCCATCTAGCTACCAAAGTAGAACATAAAAACCTGAGTACATTATGTCAAAAAAGTAAAAAAAAAGATGGATGGACAGTGAACATCGTAGGCATTGCTGAAGAAATTTCTCGTTCGAATCGCAACACATTATACGGCGCAGATAAAAGTCCAGCCATCTGTTTTTTTTTCTCTTTTAGAATGCCAAATGTATGTCGCCATTATAAACTACTGTGGTTACTTTCGTGAGTCGGGTCCACTGCTGACTACGAAAATGTCACTAAGCATTGGCTCCTCTTGCCGATGAGTGCAGCAAGTGGCCAAGTCCTCCATGTATTAACCTAGTGCTCTTTTTCCAGGGGAGACTGAAGAACGCTTCTCACAGTGACGTAAGGACTAAACCCCTTTAGATCAATGTGTCTCGTCTTCTCTCCGTGTCTTTGTCTTTATCCCTCAGCTTCCCACTTGAAGCAAAGTTTTGTAAATTGACATTTCCATACTTTGCTGACTTCAGAAACAACTCACATTTTCGGACTTTATTGTTACAACCCTTGCAAATTGTCAAAATTCTGGAAAACGAACTGATGTAGACAGGTTACATTGTTAAGTAACATGTTCTATCTGTGTGTAAGTCTGTGCTCAATGTTTGTTTATACTGTATGTATGTACGTATGTGCACATGGAGACGAAAATGGCCGAACATTTTGAATGTTTATGTAATGTATGATTTCTGTCTTCTGTGTAACAATACTTGTACATTTAGCATTATCAAGCATGAGTTGATTAACGTCATAACACTTATTTTCCTTTTGGTGGGGTTTATTTGTCTTTTTTGCAGGGCACTCAGCTCATCTTTAATGCTGCCAAGGAACTGGGACAGCTGTCCAAACTTAAGGTATTTTTGCCCCTTTTACTTTGAAGTTATTTCCTGTACCTAAATTCATTCTGCACAAAGTTGTATAATAAGCACTCATTAAATCAGCATTGGTTTGCAATATATTTATTGCATTTTCAGCATGATGATGGGCTATAAACAGAGGGGTGTCCACCCGATTCCACAAAAGGCCACAGTCTCCTCCTGATCTTTGTTCCAACCGATCCAGCCCTGACAGTTTAACCAATGAGGTGTCTTCTAAAATAACAAGCACCTGACTGCAATGCACTGATTACACTTGCAAAGGCATCCTCTTGTTTGATTTGAATGAAAACATGAACCTGTGCTTTAGGCTTCAACATTTTTTTTTAAATTTTTAACACAAACTATTAACCCTTTTGCAGGAATCTCAGCAAAAGAAGCTTAAGTTGTGACTTATTTTTATTATGATAGTATTTTGAAATCAGGCTGCTTGATCTGTTTCCTGTACAGGAACACATGGTTCGTGAGGAGGCCAAAGCACTAACACCCAAACAATGTGCAGTTATAGAGCTCGCCTTGGATACCATCAAGGTAGGGATGCAGTTTGTACATTAACATGCACATATAATATTTGGGTTGAGATCAATATTCCATATGTTTAGAATAACATTTTTGTGTTGCTCCTGTTTACAATGGTAAATGTCAGCCATCTTGTCAGAATTCTTAAGAGTAATGCTGTAGGGTCAATGAAAACCAATATAGCTTTTAAACTTTGCATAGAAGTATAAAATAAAACTGAAGTAGATATTTGCCCACACAGACTGTTTTAATGTCATTAAGTCAAGTTAAAGTTTAATTGTAATGGTCCAAATTATCTTGATAAATACAAATGAGATATTTGGCTGACTAAAAAATGAAGTACATACATCAAGCTATGTGAAGGAGATAGTTGCGTGCGTGTTTGACTTTTTGCTTAACAGTGCAGTGTGTCAGGCTTCTGTCAGGAGACCTTGCAAACTGCATTCCCTTGCGTTTTCTCTATGTAAACTGTCTCCGTCCAAAATACATGACAACCTCCATTCTACAGCAATTTTAGAAGCACATAAAGCACCCTGAAGCTAGTTAAATTATGCAAAACATTGCTTTTAAACTGTTGATGACTTCCTTCAGCATATCCAACTTCCTATACCTCACAAGGAGTTTTTCCTTTTGCAATCATGAGCACAAATCTAGTCCATCGCACATAACACGGCCACCAGCGGCGTGCATAATTTGGCACCTTCCAGTTGAAATGAACCACCTTTTTGTGTGTTGATTTATGGAATATATGCATGGTTTAACAACAGTTTGCTTTGTGTTTGTCAGCAATATTTCCACGCGGGTGGTGTTGGTCTCAAGAAGACATTTCTGGAGAAGAGTCCTGACCTGCTGTCCCTGCATTACGCGCTGTCCCTCTACACGCAGGCCACAGACAAGCTTATTAAGACCTTTGTCCAGTCACAAAATGCACAAGGTAAAAACAGATGCTCCTTTTTTACCCCCTCCCCTCTGTGTTGAGTTTATTTTTCTAGTCCATAGTCATTTGTGTCACTCTCTGAGGTGCCATTCTAGTGTTCCCCAAATGAAGTCCACAGTATAGTCTATAATGAAACCTGCCGAGTCTCCTGCAAACACAAAAAGGATTTCTTTTATAGATGCGATCAAAACACCAAATATTCCCTTGTTCACTGCTCAGCCAATCTCTAATAGACTCTCAGGCATCATTGTCTGTGATGAATATGCCCCCAAAATAACATTTGCAGGAGTTAGTGTTGTTAACAGGTGGGTTCATTTGTGTAAGTACCCACCAAAGGCCCAGGTTTTAAATGTTATTCTTGTTTTTTTTCTCCTTTTTCTGTGCACACCTTTCCTCCGCCCCCCCATCAGTGTTCGGCGGCAAAGGGGTGCGGTTCACTGCTAGTGAGGATGTTTACCCAGAGAAGGGTATGTTGCATCCAGGCTCAAATGTTTCCAAACATCCTGGACGGCTAGAAAGCATCCAATTTTCCCACTTCCCCTGCACCTCCATGTTTCTCCAAGTTTCCCACTGCCTGCATCGACTGGATAGAATTCCCTCCCTCTTTTATCTACGTCGGCCTTTCACCGTCTTTTTGAATGCACTGACACGAGCGTGGATGACTTTCATGCATTCATGCATGCGACTTAAGCGCTGATGTCTGTAGTATGGATGGAGCTGCACTGAATACATACCAACTTGGTATGTATGAGCGGACTGAAAGCATGATTGGCAGACATCAGACGGCATTAATAGCAATGCATCAAAGTGGAGACCTGATTCAGCATGATGTTATCGTAAAGGCCCGGGGAAAGGTCGAGCGGGAGAGTGTTTGCACGTGGGTGAACCGTCCTTTTCACTTATAGACTGACGTTGACTAAGCTAGACGTTCTGGGAGGCCTGGTGGTGAATCATCGTGGTTCATTGCTATCGCCATCAATCGCAGTTAGTAATTAATTATTGTTTGAAGGGACTGAAGGGACTGTCCACTTATTATATTTGAAATAACACAATGGAGTAAAATATTGTTTCCTGCATCAGATAAAAATATTTTCTATGGAAAAACGAGCTATGCAAATGCTTCATGTCACTTTGAGCCCACAAGCACAAAATAGTGTTCTGCTGACAGCTTGTTTTGACTAGAACGACGGCTAACTTTGTCTGTGGGGGGTCCTCATCCTTGCCCTTCGTCACACTGACGTCATCACATGCAGTGGGGCAGCCCCCTCTCACATGGACTCAACCAATCACTAGCTACCCTTGATGTAGGGTGGTCTGGGTCCTGCCACTTTGGATTGGTGTCAATGCGTTAAACTCATTCTTAGTCACATGCAATACTAGTTTGTGTCCCAGGTCGGTCCTCACTGTGAGGAGGTTGCATGTTCTCTTAGGGTTTGCGTGGGTTTTCTCTGGGTACTCCAGTTTTCTCCCACATGCCCAAAACATATTTGGCAGGCTGGTTGAACACTCTAAATTGTCTTACGATAAGAGTGTGATTGGTTGTTTGTCTCCTTGTGCGCTGCGATTTGCTGTCCACCGATTCAAGGTGTCCCCCGCCTGGTGCCTGTAGTTAGCTGGGATAGGCTCCAGCACCCCCTATCCGCCCTTGTGAGGATAAGCAGCTCAGAAAATGAATGAACTGTCAATGGCAGGGAAAAAGTTAAGATCTCAAGTAGAGCAGTCCAGATGGACTCGCTCTCGTCTCTTTGGTCCTGTCGGAAGTTGGCAGCGAGCTTGAGAAACCAATAATCCTTCCCGGAGAGTCGATGAAAGCCGAACGGCAACAACATGCCAGGAACACTCTGCCGTCTAACTCCCACCGGCACCTTGTTTAGTGGGCGGTCGACGGAAAAAACAAACACACACACACGCGTTGACAGAGTGGAGACATAAATTCAAACACTGCTAATTAATATCCATCTGTCGCCGTATCCTGACGGAATGGGTTGGAGGTTGAGAGTCCAAGTTTCTGGTGAAGGTCCATTCTGATCCCCAATTTCGAAACCCCTCCATGTTGCATGTATAGTGAAAGGGGGGTAGCTACCCAAGTCTCCTTGAAAGTTGCCTCTTTCTGACCACCCTGCACCTACTGTAAGAAACACCTAGCATCTATGAGTGGGCGCTTCAATCATAGTGTTAGCATTCTAGCAGTATTAACTGTGATGTGGGAATCTGTTTCGCTACTTTTGGAGAATAAATTTGGATTACGGAGGAGGAAACACCTTCCCACCCAATCCGGCCCACTCATAGCAGCTTCAATTTGGCTGCTCTGCACTTCAACGCCAAATGATTCTGCTTAAAGTCCTTCTTTAAAATGCCCATCACCAATTTTGAGCCTTGAAGGACACTTGAAGCAGAAGTCAGAGCAGATTGTGTGTTTGTGTGACCCTTATTTAGCGTTTGACCGTCTCCGCAGGCTCCGGCGTGGAAGACGCAGTGGGTGAGGTGTCCATTCACGTGGAGATCTTCACTCACCCCAACACGGGGGAACACAAGGTCACCGTGAAAGGTAGGATATGTTAACTGTGCAACTGGTGCTGGGTCATTCTGGAAGTGGAGGACATTTTGGCTGCAAAATTCTTGTGAAATAAGCCTTTTTGTTTCAGATATTTGACTAAAACGAATGCTTCTGTAGTTGCAAGAGACAACAATGAAACAAATCCTGCAGGCTTGTCAGGTGACCTTTCGAGTGACCTTTTCTTTTTATCGTGACAGTGGTCGCCGCCAACGACCTGAGGTGGCAGACGCAGGGTATTTTCCGTCCGTTTGTGGAGGTCTTCATTATCGGGCCGCACCTCAGTGACAAGAAGAGGAAATACGCCACCAAGTCCAAGAATAATAGCTGGGCACCCAAATACAACGAGACCTTCACATTGTGAGTTGGCGGCGTCATGATTACAAATTCAATGAGGCGAGTAATCGTAAAAATAATTGGTACCCCCAAAAATGTTTTGTGGCAGCCATATTGAAGACTAAGATTTCAGTCTACTCAGAGCCAGATAGACATTGTTTTCTTGTGGCATTCAAAAAACGACTTCCAAATATCTCAATAACTGATACCTGCTCGTTTTTTTTAAATTATTTTTTTTCCTGGGTGGCCGGGCTGAGAAAAAAAAATGAAGGAAAAAAAAGTAATTAAAAAAAAAACCCAAAAATTAATTGATTTGAAAAATGAATTTAAAACAACAACCCCAGAAAATAAATTCATTTGGAAAACGGAGAAGAAGAAAAATAATTCAAAAGAGAACCCCAGGAAAAAAAATAATTAGAAAAACAAAGAAGCAAAAAAAATAATTCCAAAAAACAACCCGAGAAAATAAATTAATCTGAAAAACGGAGGTTTCAAAAAAGAATTATTTCAAAACTAACCCCAAAAATTAATTTAATTTGAAAAACGGCCATTTTTAAGGTGAATGCAAAGCTTTCATAGTTTATTGCCACCAGGGAATCAAAAGTTTTTCCAAACATATTTGACTCGTTGTTTTGCTTTTGTCTCATCAGCACGCTGAGCAGCGAGGTGGGCCCCGAGTGTTACGAGCTGCAGGTGTGCGTCAAAGACTACTGCTTCGCCCGCGAGGACCGCACGGTGGGCATGGCGGTGTTGCAGCTGAAGGACATGGCCTCCAAGGGCAGCGTAGCCTGCTGGCTGCCTCTGGGCAAACGAGTCCACATGGACGAGACGGGCCTGACCGTCCTGCGGATCCTGTCGCAGCGCAACAACGACGACGTGGCCAAGGAGTTTGTCAAGCTCAAGTCGGACCAGCGCTCGGCCGAAGAGGGCCGCGGATGAGCCGTCCTCGCTGCTGTAAATACGTTCATTCTGGTCGAGGTACAAGTGATCCGGTCCAATTGTGACGTTTATTGTCGAAAAAGTTCCAGGACTGATCTCCAAATTTTCCAAAACGGTGCTCTGAGATCCAAGTGACCCCCCCCGACCTTCAAGTCTAGCGCATGAGAAAAGCCATAGAGGCCAAATTATACAGTACAGCTTTGTACTCGGGGTCTATTTGGAGATTTCTGACCCACACTGGAGTGAATAAGTCAAAAGTCGAGTTTGAAAAGTCAGTCCTAGAACTTTTTCGTCACGCGTGCCGTCACACGTCTCGTTCGGCCGCACAGGGTTTTTATTTATTTATTTTTCCCTTTGAGAAAGTCATTGCTCAGTGCAAGCAAACGCGACAGTCAGGGAGATCTAAAGCACGTATTATTGTTTACTCTTTTATGCCAAATTATATTTCTACAAATATAGTTAGGAGTCCAATCATAAATGAATATGATACTAGTTGGTGGACCAGAGCACACTGCCTGACAGCCTCAATGCCTTCTGTCTCGTACACCCGTTGTCTTTGTGATGACATGACGTGTGTGAATGTGTGTTTCCAACACAAGCCACGATCAGTGTGATGTCATTCATTCTAATGGTTTTGTTACCAGTGTTAACATTCCAGATGGAAAGTGCCAAATCTCCCGCAAATCAACATGTCTACGTGAGACGGTATTTCCAAGCACAAATCATTATGGATAGGTGGACGACAATAATGGAGCGTCTACTCAAAGGGCTGATGGGCCACGCTAAAATAATGATGTATTTTATCATGCAAGGACTAAACTAACCTCTTGAGTTTTTTTTTTTTTAGAATCACATGGTGAGACAGGGTCGTTTATGACCCACGTGCCGCAAGTTGTCTACCCTATTGTATTCCACAAGTCATGTTACAGACCACATGGTCATCATTTCTGCATTTTTTTTCTTAAGTGACAGTACGAGAAATGAGATGCAGGCAGTCCGTCTGCGGCGGACGACGCAGTAGCACAGCCCAGTGAACAAAATGAGAGCAGAATGCGGGTAAGAAATTATTAGGCTATGGGTCATTCCCAAAATTGGAAGACATTTTGGCTTTGAAATGATTGAAAACTTGCCTCATTTTCTAATCCATATTCCTAAGGGAGATACGCTAAAGTTCACCCACACAGTGGCAGTTCATGAGTTTGCCAGGAGTAAATTGTTGGCATTTCCTCATCTTTAATGACATTTTGCTGCTGACCATCTACCATGATACCATGTTTACTAGCAGGTAATGGTAGTTTAAAATCTCATTTGGAACCCAAACCTAGTTTAAACCCTAATTGGAAACACTAAACTGGGTTTTAAACCTACTTTGAAACCCGAAACTGGGTTCTAAATCCAAATGTCCTCCAATTCTGAAATGACCAAAACATCCTAGGCGATTTTCATGTAAGTGTTCAAAAGAGACAATTATCACGTAGTGAATATTGGGGTCACATACAGGGTGTATAGTTAAAGGATGAGCGCTTTCCCCTGAAAGTGGGTAGGTTAACACTTGTTTGATTGGAACTCTATGCATCTGATTTAGCCAATCGAAAATCTCGCTTGTTTCAAGCCGTCTCAATGTTTACATGGTGGATAGTCTTATAATGTTAAGGGCCAAATTGTTGCTGCAATGTTTTGGAGAAGTATTGGTTGATATGAGATGATGTTTGGAAAATAGACTGTAAATGTCACACTGACAACAAGAAAAACAATAGTACCAGAAATTGAAACAAACTGCTTTTAATAAGAAAATGCACATTTATTTTTGCAATATTCTGACATTTTTCCCCAGAAAGCAATCTAAATGGGACAAATCTGTCCTCAAAATTTCCAGTTTAAAATAAGTCTTGCATTTGATATTTAACTTGGAATGTCCTCAAATTTTCACAGCTTGTGTAGCAATGTTTTGAGTTTTTGTGTGTAACGTTCTGCATTTCTATCTTTTCAGGTTAAGAAATGGCGTTCACTTCAACAGAAAAGGCCTTTTGCGTGTTGAGTATGCTCGAACTCAGTCACCGAAGACAGTGCAGCGTGCCTTCACAAATTTTGCAAAGAAGGCACCAACCACAATACAAATTGGAACTTGGCACCAAAAATTTCAAGAAAAGGGCCAGAATGTGGCTTTCCACACTATGCAGGTAGGCTTCACAAACCCACTCCACTGTCTCTGTCGTCTCAAATTTATTGGCCTATGAAATGGGGTCAAATATTTTGGGACACCCTATATTTGTGAGCCTTTCTCAATGTAAAATGTGCACTAAATAGGTAAAAGTTTGTTTTTGCTAAAATTATAGGTGCTATTCAAACTTTCGGATCTCTTGTCCTAGTTGGACTTATGGCATACTACCCTGAAAGCGCCTGACCACATCTGATCTCAGAAGGTAAGCAGGGTTGGGCCTGGTTAGTACTTAGATGGGAGACCACCTGGGAATACCAGGTGCTCTAAGGTCTTATGTTACGAAGGGAAATTAGCTAAAATGCTCGCTTAGCCTGTGAGAAGCAGTGTGATCTCTAATTTTCAGAGACTCTTAGGGGAGGACCGTGGCCTGAGTGGTTAGTGCGTTACCCTCTGCACCCTCACACCTCTGGCCGTGTGGGTTCAAATCCCAGTCGGTCCTGTGTGAGGCTGCAGAAGGTAACGCACTAACCACTCAGGCCATGGGCCTCCCTTAAGAGACTGTATAATTAGAGATCCTACTGGTTCTAACAGGCTAAGCGAGCCCTTGTGCTAATTCTCCTTCGTAACATAAGAGTTTACAGCACCTGGTATTCCCAGGTGGTCTCCCATCCAAGTGCTAACCAGGCCCTACCCTGCTTACCTTTTGAGATCAAACATGATCAGGTGTTTACCTTGTAGTATGGCATAAGCCCAACTAGGACATGAGATCTGATATTTTGAGTAGCACCTATATATTTTTAGCAAGACCAAACTTTTACCTGTTTAGTGCACAATTTTCATTGAGTTTGGCCCACATATACAATGTGTTCCAAAATGTTTGACCCCATTTCGTAGGTTAATAATTTTGAGACAGCAGAGACAGTGGAGCAGGTTTGTGAAGCCTACCTGCGTAGTCCTCGGGAGAGCCACATTCCAGTCCTTTTCTTGACATTTTTGGTGCCAAGTCCCAATTTGTTTTATGGTTGGTACCTTCTTTGAAGACTTTGTGAAGGCACGCTGCACTGTCTTTGGTGACTGAGTTCCAGCATACTCACCACGCAAAAGGCCTAATCTTTTGAAGTGAACGCCATTTCTTAACTTGAAAAGATAGAAATGCCAAATGTTGCACACAAAAACTTGAAGCGTTTCTACACAAGCTGTGACATGATTTTTGACCGTTCTTTGTGAAAAACTCTAAACGCTAAAGACGTTCTAACCAAGTTTTTCGCCTCATTCCCATTCTCAGTAGAATTTTTAAATTGTTTCCTCTCCACATTACGTTCTTTGAATATTTCCTTCCGTGTTATACATTTTAACATTACAATTTAACTTACGAAACGCAGCTTTTCCTAGTCAATTTACAACCTTATTCCAACTTGATTTTGATAATACGCCAATTTTCTTTTCAGTGTGGCTTAGAGAAGCTGGTCTTGTGCGTGAATGTTACTGTGCATCTGTCCATCCCTCCGTGTGTGTGTATCTGGAGGGCAGGTCAACTTAGCCAAATGGATTAGTATCTGTGTGACAGGTACATCTTGTTTCCTCTCAAAAGAATACGTGAACACATCGCCGCATTTTCGAAGATGTGCAGAAATTTAGCGATGGAAGCACAAGCAAAAGTAAAAATTGATAAAACATAAAGCACACAACCATGGGAACAGTCGTGCATGTTTTGCCCATCTTGCACCGTCCTGCATTCCCACCAATGGTGCATGATTTGAACAGATTCCAATTTTTTCAAAATGTGTTGTGCCAGCACGTGTAATATTTTGATGTTGTCTACTTTATTTTGATATCTTTTCTATTTTTCAAAAATGTTTGGAAAGATATAAATATGTATCACCGATGATGATATGAAGTGTTGTAAAGTAGCTGCATGGAACATTTTTTATACACAAGATGTTTATAATGTGCTTTTTTTCCTCTTTTTTTTTACATTTATGGTTTTGGAAGTTGCTGGGATTGTATGACTTGTTGTGTTCTGCTTCCAATAAAAAAAACTAAAGATGGGAAATTTTAATGTCCTGAAATAGTTCAGACTTTTCGCAGGAAGGATATCTTTAGGGACTCCGGGATGATCAGCTGACCTGCGCAGATGGCTGGTGGTTCCTCATTGGGAAACGTGACGGGAAAAACTTGCTTGACGTCCAAGAAGAGCTGTCGCGTTTGAGCGTCTGCACGATCTTTAAGGAGACCCTGAAAAGGCCAAAATGGAAGATGTAACAAAAATCAATGACAGTAAAAATGTATATCATTTTTTAGATGAACAAAAACAGTCAGTTACTCTGTAGGGCGTTCAAAGTTTTACAGGTCGATATTTTAAAAAGCTATTGATGTATTCATTCTATGCCTGAACACAAAATGGCAATCTTTTATAGAGGAGGGTGGAAGATTGGTTCCAGAAGAAAAATAAAACATTTGCTAAATGTGTTGATATTAAATAGAAGAAATTGGTCTTTACCTGAACCATGCGGATGAAATTGACCGAGACCCTTTCATCAAAGTCGCCGTGAGGCGTGTAGTTGCTGAGAAGCTTTACAATCTGGGAAAAAATGGAAAGCTTATTTTAAAAGCCTGACTAAACATTAATAAAATAAGAAAATTAAACTAAACAAAAACAAGAAAATGCTGTTTAGTGTCCATGGTCTGTTTGTAAGGGAAAAAAAGTCTTACTATACATGAAATGTTTAGGAGGAAAATGACTTGCTAAACATGTTATCTTAAGAGATATACATTTTTTTTTAAAATACAGTCTTATTATACATGGTCTTTTCTTAAAGCCTGGGTCGTTTTTTAAGAAAAAAAGATATACTATATTATGTCGTTTTTTGAGAAAAAAAGCCTTACTATACTATGTCGTTTTTTTAAAGAAAAAAGCCTTACTATACTATGTCGTTTTTTAAGAAAAAAGCCTTAGTTTACTATGTCGTTTTTGTAAGGGAAAAAAAGCCTTACTCTACTATGTCATTTTTTAAGAAAAAAAAGCCTTACTATACTATGTCGTTTTTAAGAAAAAAAGCCTTACTATACTATGTCGTTTTTTAAGAAAAAAAGCCTTACTATACTATGTCGTTTTTTAAGAAAAAAGCCTTACTATACTTTGTCTTCTTTAAAAAAAAAGACATAGTATAGTAAGGCTTTTTTCCTTAAAAAAACTACATAGTATAGTAAGGCTTTTTTTCCTTAAAAAACAACATAGTAGAGTAAGGCTTTTTTTCTTTAACAAACGACATAGTATAGTAAGGCTTTTTTTCTTAAAAAACGACATAGTATAGTAAGGCTTTTTTCCTTTAAAAAACGAAATAGTATAGTAAGGGTTTTTTTCTCAAAAAACAACATAGTATAGTAGGGTTTTTTTTCTTAAAAAACAACCATTTATAGTAAGGCTTTTTTTCTTAAGAAAACGACATAGTATAGTAAGGCTTTTTTTCTTAAAAAACGACATAGTATAGTAAGGCTTTTTTTCTTAAAAAACGACATAGTATAGTAAGGCTTTTTTTCTTAAAAAACGACATAGTATAGTACGGCTTTTTTTCTTAAAAAACGACATAGTATAGTAAGGCTTTTTTTCTTAAAAAACGACACAGTATAGTAAGGCTTTTTTTCCTCAAAAAACGACATAGTATAGTAAGGGCTTTTTTCTTAAAAAACGACAGAGTATAGTAAGGCTTTTTTTCTTAAAAAAACGACATAGAATAGTAAGGCTTTTTTTCTTAAAAAACGACATAGTATAGTAAGTCTTTTTTCTTTAAACAAACGACATAGTATAGTAAGGCTTTTTTCTTTAAAAAACGACATAGTATAGTAAGGCTTTTTTCTTTAAAAAACGACATAGTATAGTAAGGCTTTTTTTCCTTAAAAAACGACATAGTAGAGTAAGGCTTTTTTTCTTTAAGAAACGACATAGTATAGTAAGGCTTTTTTTCTTAAAAAACGACATAGTATAGTAAGGCTTTTTTTCTTAAAAAACGACATAGTATAGTAAGGCTTTTTTTCTTAAAAAACGACATGGCATAGTAAGGCTTTTTTCTTAAAAAACAACCATGTATAGTAAGGCTTTTTTTCTTAAAAAAACGACATAGTATAGTAAGGCTTTTTTTCTTAAAAAACGACATAGTATAGTAAGGCTTTTTTCCTCAAAAAACGACATAGTATAGTAAGGCTTTTTTTCTTAAAAAACGACATAGTATAGTAAGGCTTTTTTTCTCAAAAAACGACATAGTAAAGTAAGGATTTTTTTCTTAAAAAATGACATAGTATAGTAAGGCTTTTTTTTCTTAAAAAATGACATAGTATAGTAAGGCTTTTTTTCTCAAAAAACGACATAGTATAGTAAGGGCTTTTTTCTTAAAAAAACGACATAGTATAGTAAGGCTATTTTTCTCAAAAAATGACAGTATAGTAAGGCTTTTTTTCGTAAAGCTTTTTTTCTTTAAAAAACGACATAGTATAGTAAGGCTTTTTTTCTTAAAAAACGACACAGTATAGTAAGGCTTTTTTTCTTTAAAAAACGACATAGTATAGTAAGGCTTTTTTTCTTAAAAAACGACATAGTATAGTAAGGCTTTTTTTCTTAAAAAACGACATAGTATAGTAAGGCTTTTTTTCTTAAAAAAACGACATAGTATAGTTGGGCTTTTTTTCTTAAAAAACGACATAGTATAGTAAGGCTTTTTTTCTTAAAAAACGACATAGTATAGTAAGGCTTTTTTTCTTAAAAAACGACATAGTATAGTAAGGCTTTTTTTCTTAAAAAACGACATGGCATAGTAAGGCTTTTTTCTTAAAAAACAACCATGTATAGTAAGGCTTTTTTTCTTAAAAAAACGACATAGTATAGTAAGGCTTTTTTTCTTAAAAAACGACATAGTATAGTAAGGCTTTTTTCCTCAAAAAACGACATAGTATAGTAAGGCTTTTTTTCTTAAAAAACGACATAGTATAGTAAGGCTTTTTTTCTCAAAAAACGACATAGTAAAGTAAGGCTTTTTTTCTTAAAAAATGACATAGTATAGTAAGGCTTTTTTTTCTTAAAAAATGACATAGTATAGTAAGGCTTTTTTTCTCAAAAAACGACATAGTATAGTAAGGGCTTTTTTCTTAAAAAAACGACATAGTATAGTAAGGCTATTTTTCTCAAAAAATGACAGTATAGTAAGGCTTTTTTTCGTAAAGCTTTTTTTCTTTAAAAAACGACATAGTATAGTAAGGCTTTTTTTCTTAAAAAACGACACAGTATAGTAAGGCTTTTTTTCTTTAAAAAACGACATAGTATAGTAAGGCTTTTTTTCTTAAAAAACGACATAGTATAGTAAGGCTTTTTTTCTCAAAAAACGACATAGTATAGTAAGGGCTTTTTTCTTTAAAAAACGACATAGTATAGTAAGGCTTTTTTCTTAAAAAACGACATAGTATAGTAAGGCTTTTTTTTCTTAAAAAACGACATAGTATAGTAAGGCTTTTTTCCTCAAAAAACGACATAGTATAGTAAGGCTTTTTTTCTTAAAAAACGACATAGTATAGTAAGGCTTTTTTTCTTAAAAAACGACATAGTATAGTAAGGCTTTTTTTCTTTAAAAAACGACATAGTATAGTAAGGCTTTTTTTCTCAGAAAACGACATAGTATAGTAAGGGCTTTTTTCTTAAAAAACGACATAGTATAGTAAGGCTTTTTTTCTTAAAAAACAACATAGTATACTAAGGCTTTTTTTCTCAAAAAACGACATAGTATAGTAGGGGCTTTTTTCTTAAAAAACGACATAGTATAGTAAGGCTTTTTTTCTTAAAAAACGACATAGTATAGTAAGGCTTTTTTCTTAAAAAACGACATAGTATGGTAAGGCTTTTTTTCTTAAAAAACGACATAGTATAGTAAGGCTTTTTTTCTTAAAAAATGACATAGTATAGTAAGGCTTTTTTTCTTTAAAAAACGACATAGTATAGTAAGGCTTTTTTTCTCAGAAAACGACATAGTATAGTAAGGGCTTTTTTCTTAAAAAACGACATAGAATAGTAAGGCTTTTTTTCTTAAAAAACGACAGTATAGTAAGGCTTTTTTTCTTAAAAAACGACACAGTAAAGTATGGCTTTTTTCTTAAAAAACGACATAGTATAGTAAGGCTTTTTTCCCTAAAAAACGACACAGTATAGTAAGGCTTTTTTTCCTCAAAAAACGACATAGTATAGTAAGGGCTTTTTTCTTAAAAAACGACATAGTATAGTAAGGCTTTTTTTCTTAAAAACGACATAGTATAGTAAGGCTTTTTTTCTTTAAAAAACGACATAGTATAGTAAGGCTTTTTTCTTTAAAAAACGACATAGTATAGTAAGGCTTTTTTTCCTTAAAAAACGACATAGTAGAGTAAGGCTTTTTTTCTTTAAAAAACGAAATAGTATAGTAAGCCTTTTTTTCTTAAAAACGACATAGTATAGTAAGGCTTTTTTTCTTAAAAAACGACATAGTATAGTAAGGTTTTTTTTCTTAAAAAACGACATAGTATAGTAAGGCTTTTTTTCTTAAAAAACGACATAGTATAGTAAGGCTTTTTTTCTCAAAAAACGACATAGTATAGTAAGGGCTTTTTTTCTTAAAAAACGACATAGTATAGTAAGGCTTTTTTCCTCAAAAAACGACATAGTATAGTAAGGCTTTTTTTCTCAAAAAACGACATAGTATAGTAAGGGCTTTTTTTCTTAAAAAACGACATAGTATAGTAAGGCTTTTTTCCTCAAAAAACGACATAGTATAGTAAGGCTTTTTTTCTTAAAAAATGACATAGTATAGTAAGGCTTTTTTTCTTAAAAAACGACATAGTATAGTAAGGCTTTTTTTCTTTAAAAAACGACATAGTATAGTAAGGCTTTTTTTCTCAGAAAACGACATAGTATAGTAAGGGCTTTTTTCTTAAAAAACGACATAGTATAGTAAGGCTTTTTTTCTTAAAAAACGACATAGTATAGTAAGGCTTTTTTTCTTAAAAAACGACATAGTATAGTAAGGCTTTTTTTCTTAAAAAACGACATGGCATAGTAAGGCTTTTTTCTTTAAAAAACGACATAGTATAGTAAGGGTTTTTTCTCAAAAAACAACATAGTATAGTAGGGGTTTTTTTCTTAAAAAACAACCATGTATAGTAAGGCTTTTTTTCTTAAAAAAACGACATAGTATAGTAAGGCTTTTTTTCTTAAAAAACGACATAGTATAGTAAGGCTTTTTTTCTTAAAAAACGACATAGTATAGTAAGGCTTTTTTTCTTAAAAAACGACATAGTAAAGTAAGGCTTTTTTTCTTAAAAAACGACGTAGTATAGTAAGGCTTTTTTCCTTAAAAAACGACATAGTATAGTAAGGTTTTTTTTCTTAAAAAACGACATAGTATAGTAAGGGCTTTTTTTCTTAAAAAACGACATAGTAAAGTAAGGCTTTTTTTCTTAAAAAACGACGTAGTATAGTAAGGCTTTTTTTCTTAAAAAACGACATAGTATAGTAAGGCTTTTTTTCTTAAAAAAACCACACAGTATAGTAAGGCTTTTTTTCTCAAAAAACGACATAGTATAGTAAGTCTTTTTTCTTTAAACAAACGACATAGTATAGTAAGGCTTTTTTCTTTAAAAAACGACATAGTATAGTAAGGCTTTTTTTCCTTAAAAAACGACATAGTAGAGTAAGGCTTTTTTTCTTTAAAAAACGACATAGTATAGTAAGGCTTTTTTTCTTAAAAAACGACATAGTATAGGAAGGCTTTTTTTCTTAAAAAACGACATAGTATAGTAAGGCTTTTTTTCTTAAAAAACGACATAGTATAGTAAGGCTTTTTTCTTAAAAAACGACATAGTATAGTAAGGCTTTTTTTTCTTAAAAAACGACATAGTATAGTAAGGCTTTTTTCCTCAAAAAACGACATAGTATAGTAAGGCTTTTTTTCTTAAAAAACGACATAGTATAGTAAGGCTTTTTTTCTTAAAAAACGACATAGTATAGTAAGGCTTTTTTTCTCAGAAAACGACATAGTATAGTAAGGGCTTTTTTCTTAAAAAACGACATAGTATAGTAAGGCTTTTTTTCTTAAAAAACAACATAGTATACTAAGGCTTTTTTTCTCAAAAAACGACATAGTATAGTAGGGGCTTTTTTCTTAAAAAACGACATAGTATAGTAAGGCTTTTTTTCTTAAAAAACGACATAGTATAGTAAGGCTTTTTTCTTAAAAAACGACATAGTATAGTAAGGCTTTTTTCCTCAAAAAACGACATAGTATGGTAAGGCTTTTTTTCTTAAAAACGACATAGTATAGTAAGGCTTTTTTTCTTAAAAAATGACATAGTATAGTAAGGCTTTTTTTCTTTAAAAAACGACATAGTATAGTAAGGCTTTTTTTCTCAGAAAACGACATAGTATAGTAAGGGCTTTTTTCTTAAAAAACGACATAGAATAGTAAGGCTTTTTTTCTTAAAAAACGACAGTATAGTAAGGCTTTTTTTCTTAAAAAACGACACAGTAAAGTATGGCTTTTTTCTTAAAAAACGACATAGTATAGTAAGGGCTTTTTTCTTAAAAAACGACATAGTATAGTAAGGCTTTTTTTCTTAAAAACGACATAGTATAGTAAGGCTTTTTTTCTTTAAAAAACGACATAGTATAGTAAGGCTTTTTTCTTTAAAAAACGACATAGTATAGTAAGGCTTTTTTTCCTTAAAAAACGACATAGTAGAGTAAGGCTTTTTTTCTTTAAAAAACGAAATAGTATAGTAAGCCTTTTTTTCTTAAAAACGACATAGTATAGTAAGGCTTTTTTTCTTAAAAAACGACATAGTATAGTAAGGCTTTTTTTCTTAAAAAACGACATAGTATAGTAAGGCTTTTTTTCTTAAAAAACGACATAGTATAGTAAGGCTTTTTTTCTCAAAAAACGACATAGTATAGTAAGGGCTTTTTTTCTTAAAAAACGACATAGTATAGTAAGGCTTTTTTCCTCAAAAAACGACATAGTATAGTAAGGCTTTTTTTCTCAAAAAACGACATAGTATAGTAAGGGCTTTTTTTCTTAAAAAACGACATAGTATAGTAAGGCTTTTTTCCTCAAAAAACGACATAGTATAGTAAGGCTTTTTTTCTTAAAAAATGACATAGTATAGTAAGGCTTTTTTTCTTAAAAAACGACATAGTATAGTAAGGCTTTTTTTCTTTAAAAAACGACATAGTATAGTAAGGCTTTTTTTCTCAGAAAACGACATAGTATAGTAAGGGCTTTTTTCTTAAAAAACGACATAGTATAGTAAGGCTTTTTTTCTTAAAAAACGACATAGTATAGTAAGGCTTTTTTTCTTAAAAAACGACATAGTATAGTAAGGCTTTTTTTCTTAAAAAACGACATGGCATAGTAAGGCTTTTTTCTTTAAAAAACGACATAGTATAGTAAGGGTTTTTTCTCAAAAAACAACATAGTATAGTAGGGTTTTTTTTCTTAAAAAACAACCATGTATAGTAAGGCTTTTTTTCTTAAAAAAACGACATAGTATAGTAAGGCTTTTTTTCTTAAAAAACGACATAGTATAGTAAGGCTTTTTTTCTTAAAAAACGACATAGTATAGTAAGGCTTTTTTTCTTAAAAAACGACATAGTAAAGTAAGGCTTTTTTTCTTAAAAAACGACGTAGTATAGTAAGGCTTTTTTCCTTAAAAAACGACATAGTATAGTAAGGTTTTTTTTCTTAAAAAACGACATAGTATAGTAAGGGCTTTTTTTCTTAAAAAACGACATAGTAAAGTAAGGCTTTTTTTCTTAAAAAACGACGTAGTATAGTAAGGCTTTTTTTCTTAAAAAACGACATAGTATAGTAAGGCTTTTTTTCTTAAAAAAACCACACAGTATAGTAAGGCTTTTTTTCTCAAAAAACGACATAGTATAGTAAGTCTTTTTTCTTTAAACAAACGACATAGTATAGTAAGGCTTTTTTCTTTAAAAAACGACATAGTATAGTAAGGCTTTTTTTTCCTTAAAAAACGACATAGTAGAGTAAGGCTTTTTTTCTTTAAAAAACGACATAGTATAGTAAGGCTTTTTTTCTTAAAAAACGACATAGTATAGGAAGGCTTTTTTTCTTAAAAAACGACATAGTATAGTAAGGCTTTTTTTCTTAAAAAACGACATAGTATAGTAAGGTTTTTTTTCTTAAAAAACGACATAGTATAGTAAGGGCTTTTTTTCTTAAAAAACGACATAGTATAGTAAGGCTTTTTTCCTCAAAAAATGACATAGTATAGTAAGGCTTTTTTTCTTAAAAAATGACATAGTATAGTAAGGCTTTTTTTCTTAAAAAACGACATAGTATAGTAAGGCTTTTTTTCTTTAAAAAACGACATAGTATAGTAAGGCTTTTTTTCTCAGAAAACGACATAGTATAGTAAGGGCTTTTTTCTTAAAAAACGACATAGTATAGTAAGGCTTTTTTTCTTAAAAAACGACATAGTATAGTAAGGCTTTTTTTCTTAAAAAACGACATAGTATAGTAAGGCTTTTTTTCTCAAAAAACAACATAGTATAGTAAGGGCTTTTTTTCTTAAAAAACGACATAGTATAGTAAGGCTTTTTCCCTCAAAAAACGACATAGTATAGTAAGGCTTTTTTTCTCAAAAAACGACATAGTATAGTAAGGGCTTTTTTTCTTAAAAAACGACATAGTATAGTAAGGCTTTTTTCCTCAAAAAACGACATAGTATAGTAAGGCTTTTTTTCTTAAAAAACGACACAGTATAGTAAGGCTTTTTTTCTTAAAAAACGACATAGTATAGTAAGGCTTTTTTTCTTTAAAAAACGACATAGTATAGTAAGGCTTTTTTTCTCAGAAAACGACATAGTATAGTAAGGGCGTTTTTCTTAAAAAACGACATAGTATAGTAAGGCTTTTTTTCTTAAAAAACGACATAGTATAGTAAGGCTTTTTTTCTTAAAAAACGACATAGTATAGTAAGGCTTTTTTTCTTAAAAAACGACATGGCATAGTAAGGCTTTTTTCTTAAAAAAACGACATAGTATAGTAAGGGTTTTTTTCTCAAAAAACAACATAGTATAGTAGGGTTTTTTTTCTTAAAAAACAACCATGTATAGTAAGGCTTTTTTTCTTAAAAAAACGACATAGTATAGTAAGGCTTTTTTTCTTAAAAAACGACACGGTATAGTAAGGCTTTTTTTCTTAAAAAACGACATAGTATAGTAAGGCTTTTTTTCTTTAAAAAACGACATAGTATAGTAAGGCTTTTTTTCTCAGAAAACGACATAGTATAGTAAGGGCGTTTTTCTTAAAAAACGACATAGTATAGTAAGGCTTTTTTTCTTAAAAAACGACATAGTATAGTAAGGCTTTTTTTCTTAAAAAACGACATAGTATAGTAAGGCTTTTTTTCTTAAAAAACGACATGGCATAGTAAGGCTTTTTTCTTAAAAAAACGACATAGTATAGTAAGGGTTTTTTTCTCAAAAAACAACATAGTATAGTAGGGTTTTTTTTCTTAAAAAACAACCATGTATAGTAAGGCTTTTTTTCTTTAAAAAACGACATAGTATAGTAAGGCTTTTTTTCTTAAAAAACGACATAGTATAGTAAGGCTTTTTTTCTTAAAAAACGACATAGTTTAGTAAGGCTTTTTTTCTTAAAAAACGACATAGTATAGTAAGGCTTTTTTTCTCAAAAAACGACATAGTATAGTAAGTCTTTTTTCTTTAAACAAACGACATAGTATAGTAAGGCTTTTTTTTCTTAAAAAACGACATAGTATAGTAAGGCTTTTTTTCTTAAAAAAACCACACAGTATAGTAAGGCTTTTTTTCTCAAAAAACGACATAGTATAGTAAGTCTTTTTTCTTTAAACAAACGACATAGTATAGTAAGGCTTTTTTTCTTAAAAAACGACATAGTATAGTAAGGCTTTTTTCTTTAAAAAACGACATAGTATAGTAAGGCTTTTTTTCCTTAAAAAACGACATAGTAGAGTAAGGCTTTTTTTCTTTAAAAAACGACATAGTATAGTAAGGCTTTTTTTCTTAAAAAACGACATAGTATAGGAAGGCTTTTTTTCTTAAAAAACGACATAGTATAGTAAGGCTTTTTTTCCTTAAAAAACGACATAGTAGAGTAAGGCTTTTTTTCTTTAAAAAACGACATAGTATAGTAAGGCTTTTTTCCTCAAAAAACGACATAGTATAGTAAGGCTTTTTTTCTTAAAAAACGACATAGTATAGTAAGGCTTTTTTTCTTAAAAAACGACATAGTATAGTAAGGCTTTTTTTCTTAAAAAACGACATAGTATAGTAAGGCTTTTTTCCCCAAAAAACGACGTAGTATAGTAAGGCTTTTTTTCTTAAAAAACGACATAGTAAAGTATGGCTTTTTTTCTTAAAAAACGACATAGTATAGTAAGGCTTTTTTTCTTAAAAAACGACATAGTATAGTAAGGCTTTTTTTCTTAAAAAACGACACAGTATAGTAAGGCTTTTTTTCCTCAAAAAACGAGCTTTTTTCTTAAAAAACGACATAGTATAGTAAGGGCTTTTTTTCTTAAAAAACGACATAGTATAGTAAGGCTTTTTTCCTCAAAAAACGACATAGTATAGTAAGGCTTTTTTTCTTAAAAACGACATAGTATAGTAAGGCTTTTTTTCTTAAAAAACGACATAGTATAGTAAGGCTTTTTTTCTTTAAAAAACGACATAGTATAGTAAGGCTTTTTTTCTCAGAAAACGACATAGTATAGTAAGGGCTTTTTTTTTAAAAAAACGACATAGTATAGTAAGGCTCTTTTTCTTAAAAAACGACATAGTATAGTAAGGCTTTTTTTCTTAAAAAAACGACATAGAATAGTAAGGCTTTTTTTCTTAAAAAACGACATAGTATAGCAAGTCTTTTTTCTTTAAACAAACAACATAGTATAGTAAGTCTTTTTTTCTTAAAAAACGACATAGTATAGTAAGGCTTTTTTTCTTTAAAAACGACATAGTATAGTAAGGCTTTTTTTCTTAAAAAACGACATAGTATAGTAAAGGCTTTTTTTCCTCAAAAAACGACATAGTATAGTAAGGGCTTTTTTCTTAAAAAACGACATAGTATAGTAAGGCTTTTTTTCTTAAAAAAACGACATAGAATAGTAAGGCTTTTTTTTCTTAAAAAACGAAATAGTATAGTAAGTCTTTTTTCTTTAAACAAACGACATAGTATAGTAAGGCTTTTTTTCTTAAAAAATGACATAGTATAGTAAGGCTTTTTTTCTTAAAAAAACGACATAGTATAGTAAGGCTTTTTTTCTTAAAAAACGACATAGTATAGTAAGGCTTTTTTTCTTAAAAAACGACATAGTTTAGTAAGGCTTTTTTTCTTAAAAAACGACATAGTATAGTAAGGCTTTTTTTCTTAAAAAACGACATAGTATAGTAAGGCTTTTTTTCTTAAAAAACGACATAGTATAGTAAGGCTTTTTTTCTTAAAAAACGACATAGTATAGTAAGGCTTTTTTTCTTAAAAAACGACATAGTATAGTAAGGCTTTTTTTCCTCAAAAAACGACAGTATAGTAAGGGCTTTTTTCTTTAAAAACGACATAGTATAGTAAGGCTTTTTTTCTTAAAAAAACGACATAGAATAGTAAGGCTTTTTTTCTTAAAAAACGACATAGTATAGTAAGTCTTTTTTCTTTAAACAAACGACATAGTATAGTAAGGCTTTTTTTCTTAAAAAACGACATAGTATAGTAAGGCTTTTTTCTTAAAAAACGACATTGTATAGTAAGGCTTTTTTTCTTAAAAAATGACATAGTATAGTAAGGCTTTTTTTCTTAAAAAACGACATAGTATAGTAAGGCTTTTTTTCTTAAAAAACAACATAGTATAGTAAGGCTTTTTTTCTTTAAAAACGACATAGTATAGTAAGGCTTTTTTCCTTAAAAAAACGACATAGTATAGTAAGGCTTTTTTCCTTAAAAAACGACATAGTATAGTAAGGCTTTTTTTCTTAAAAAACGACATAGTATAGTAAGGCTTTTTTTCTTAAAAAACGACATAGTATAGTAAGGCTTTTTTCTTAAAAAACGACATAGTAAAGTAAGGCTTTTTTCTTAAAAAACGACATAGTAAAGTAAGGCTTTTTTCTCCAAAAATGACATAGTATAGTAAGGCTTTTTTTCTTAAAAAACGACATAGTGTAGTAAGTCTTTTTTCTTTAAACAAACGACATAGTATAGTAAGGGCTTTTTTCTTAAAAAAACGACATAGTATAGTAAGGCTTTTTTTCTCAAAAAACAACATAGTATAGTAAGGCTTTTTTTCTCAAAAAACGACATAGTATAGTAAGGCTTTTTTTCTTAAAAAACGACATAGTATAGTAAGGCTTTTTTTCTCAAAAAATGACATAGTATAGTTAGGCTTTTTTTCTTTAAAAAACGACATCGTATAGTAAGGCTTTTTTTCTTTAAAAAACGAAATAGTCTAGTAAGGCTTTTTTTCTTTAAAAAACGACATAGTAAAGTAAGGCTTTTTTCTCAAAAAATGACATAGTACAGTAAGGGCTTTCTTCTTAAAAAACGAATATAGTATAGTAAGGCTTTTTTCTTAAAAAACGACCATGTATAGTAAGGCTTTTTTTCTTTAAAAAAACAACATAGTATAGTAAGGCTTTTTATCATAAAAATACGACATAGTATAGTAAGGCTTTTTTTCCTTAAAAATACGACATAGTATAGTAAGGCTTTTTTCTTAAAAAACGACATAGTATAGAAAGGGTTTTTTTCTTTAAAAAAACGACATAGTATAGTAAGGGATTTTTTCTTTAAAAAACGACATAGTATAGTAAGGCTTTTTTCTTTAAAAAATGACATAGTATAGTAAGGCTTTTTTTCTTAAAAAACGACATAGTATAGTAAGGCTTTTTTTCTTTAAAAACGACATAGTATAGTAAGGCTTTTTTTCTTAAAATAAGACATAGTACAGTGTTGGAATAATCATTATTATAAATGTGTTTGCAATGCTTACTTAGGAATAGAAAGCCTTATTATAAACATGCTTACTGTATTAATCAATATATTTGCTTATTAGGAATAGTAATGCTCATCCTGAATGTGTAACAATATTAAACAATATATATATGTGTTGAACGCTGTGCTTTTATGTTAGAGTTATTGGCATTAATAAAAGCCATTTTAACGCATGCCTTGCTAAAGTAAGGACTGGTTCACATCAAGAGGACAGGGAATGGCCATGGGCATGGAGAGGTCTCACAACAATTGCTCTTGGGAACTGCAAACTGTTTTCGGCTTCGGAGGACTCACGACAGGTGCTCTTGGGAACTGAGGACTGTTTACGGCTTCGGAAGATGGTCTCACAACAAGCGCTCTTGGGAACCAAGGACTGTTTCGGGAAGATTCGACAGGACCTACAATTGTTTTGATAACTGTGCAAAATTGTTGTGAGACTCTACGAATGTTTAGACTTCTGTGGGGCATGGCGTTAAAACCTTATGAATAAATTAGCGAAACGGACTTCGAGTTGTTACAATAATCTTGACCGGAAGAGCGGGAGGATGTATTCTCGTCTTGCAAGAATTAAATGGTGATGTGACTACAGATGCCTTTTTTATTGAAAGCTGAATTGGAAATACCTAAGGATAAACATACAATTGGATGAACCTAACAAGACATAGTATAGTAAGGCTTTTTTCTTAAAAAACGACATAGTATAGTAAGGCTTTTTTTCTTTAAAAAACGACATAGTATAGTAAGGCTTTTTTTCTTAAAAAACGACATAGTATAGTAAGGCTTTTTTTCTTAAAAAACGACATAGTATAGTAAGGCTTTTTTTCTTAAAAAACGACATAGTATAGTAAGGGCTTTTTTTCTTAAAAAACGACATAGTATAGCAAGGCTTTTTTCCTCAAAAAACGACATAGTATAGTAAGGCTTTTTTTCTTAAAAAACGACATAGTATAGTAAGGCTTTTTTTCTTAAAAAACGACATAGTATAGTAAGGCTTTTTTTCTTTAAAAAACGACATAGTATAGTACGGCTTTTTTTCTCAGGAAAACGACATAGCATAGTAAGGGCTTTTTTCTTAAAAAACGACATAGTATAGTAAGGCTTTTTTTCTTAAAAAACGACATAGTATAGTAAGGCTTTTTTTCTTAAAAAACGACATAGTATAGTAAAGCTTTTTTTCTCAAAAAACAACATAGTAAAGTAAGGGCTTTTTTCTTAAAAAACGACATAGTATAGTAAGGCTTTTTTTCTTAAAAAACGACATAGTATAGTAAGGCTTTTTTTCTCAAAAAACGAAATAGTATAGTAAAGCTTTTTTTCTTTAAAAAACGACATAGTATAGTAAGGCTTTTTTTCTTTAAAAAACGACATAGTATAGTAAGGCTTTTTTTCTCAGAAAACGACATAGTATAGTAAGGGCTTTTTTCTTAAAAAACGACATAGTATAGTAAGGCTTTTTTTCTTAAAAAACGACATAGTATAGTAAGGCTTTTTTTCTTAAAAAACGACATAGTATAGTAAAGCTTTTTTTCTCAAAAAACGACATAGTAAAGTAAGGGCTTTTTTCTTAAAAAACGACATAGTATAGTAAGGCTTTTTTTCTTAAAAAACGACATAGTATAGTAAGGCTTTTTTTCTCAAAAAACGAAATAGTATAGTAAAGCTTTTTTTCTTTAAAAAACGACATAGTATAGTAAGGCTTTTTTTCTTTAAAAAACGACATAGTATAGTAATGCTTTTTTTCTTAAAAAACGACATAGTATAGTAAGGCTTTTTGTCTCAAAAAACGACATAGTATAGTAAGGGCTTTTTTCTTTAAAAAACGACATAGTATAGTAAGGCTTTTTTCCTTAAAAAACGACATAGTATAGTAAGGCTTTTTTTCTTAAAAAACGACATAGTATAGTAAGGCTTTTTTCTTAAAAAACGACATAGTATAGTAAGGCTTTTTTTCTTTAAAAAAGACAGTATAGTAAGGCTTTTTTCTTAAAAAACGACATAGTATAGTAAGGCTTTTTTTCTCAAAAAACGACATAGTATAGTAAGGGTTTTTTTCTTAAAAAACGACATAGTATAGTAAGGCTTTTTTTCTTAAAAAAAACACCATGCATAGTAAGGCTTTTTTTCTTAAAAAAACGACATAGAATAGTAAGGCTTTTTTTCTTAAAAAACGACATAGTATAGTAAGTCTTTTTTCTTTAAACAAACGACATAGTATAGTAAGGCTTTTTTCTTTAAAAAAAACTACATAGTATCGTAAGGCTTTTTTTCCTTAAAAAACGACATAGTAGAGTAAGGCTTTTTTTCTTTTAAAAAACGACATAGTATAGTAAGGCTTTTTTTCTTAAAAAACGACATAGTATAGTAAGGCTTTTTTCTCAAAAAACGACATAGTATAGTAAGGGCTTTTTTCTTAAAAAACGACATAGTATAGTATGGCTTTTTTTCTTAAAAAACGACATAGTAAAGTAAGGCTTTTTTCTCAAAAAATGACATAGTATAGTAAGGGCTTTTTTCTTAAAAAACGACATAGTATAGTAAGGCTTTTTTTCTTTAAAAAACGAAATAGTATAGTAAAGCTCTTTTTCTTTAAAAAACGACATAATATAGTAAGGCTTTTTTTCTCAGAAAACGACATAGTATAGTAACGGCTTTTTTCTTAAAAAACGACATAGTATAGTAAAGCTTTTTTTCTCAAAAAACGACATAGTATAGTAAGGGCTTTTTTCTTAAAAAACAACATAGTATAGTAGGGCTTTTTTTCTTAAAAAACGACATAGTATAGTAAGGCTTTTTTTCTCAAAAAACGACATAGTATAGTAAGGGCTTTTTTTCTTAAAAACGACATAGTATAGTAAGGCTTTTTTCCTCAAAAAACGACATAGTATAGTAAGGCTTTTTTTCTTAAAAAACGACATAGTATAGTAAGTCTTTTTTCTTTAAACAAACGACATAGTATAGTAAGGCTTTTTTCTTAAAAAACGACATAGTATAGTAAGGCTTTTTTTCTTAAAAAACGACATAGTATAGTAAGGTTTTTTTTCTTAAAAAACGACATAGTATAGTAAGGGCTTTTTTTCTTAAAAAACGACATAGTATAGTAAGGCTTTTTTCCTCAAAAAACGACATAGTATAGTAAGGCTTTTTTTCTTAAAAAACGACATAGTATAGTAAGGCTTTTTTTCTTAAAAAATGACATAGTATAGTAAGGCTTTTTTTCTTTAAAAAACGACATAGTATAGTAAGGCTTTTTTTCTTAAAAAACGACATAGTATAGTAAGGCTTTTTTTCTTAAAAAACGACATAGTATAGTAAAGGCTTTTTTTCCTCAAAAAACGACATAGTATAGTAAGGGCTTTTTTCTTAAAAAACGACATAGTATAGTAAGGCTTTTTTTCTTAAAAAACGACATAGTATAGTAAGGTTTTTTTTTCTTAAAAAACGACATAGTATAGTAAGGCTTTTTTCCTCAAAAAACGACATAGTATAGTAAGGCTTTTTTTCTTAAAAAACGACATAGTATGTGTGGCTTTTTTTCTTAAAAAACGACATAGTATAGTAAGGCTTTTTTTCTTTAAAAAACGACATAGTATAGTAAGGCTTTTTTTCTCAGAAAACGACATAGTATAGTAAGGGCTTTTTTCTTAAAAAACGACATAGTATAGTAAGGCTTTTTTTCTTAAAAAACGACATAGTAAGGCTTTTTTTCTTAAAAAACGACATAGTATAGTAAGGCTTTTTTTCTCAAAAAACGACATAGTATAGTAAGGGCTTTTTTCTTAAAAAACGACATAGTATAGTAAGGCTTTTTTTCTTAAAAAACGACATAGCATAGTAAGGCTTTTTTCTTAAAAAAAATGACATAGTATAGTAAGGGTTTTTTTCTCAAAAAACAACATAGTATAGTAGGTTTTTTTTTCTTAAAAAACAACCATGTATAGTAAGGCTTTTTTTCTTAAAAATAACGACATAGTATAGTAAGGCTTTTTTTCTTAAAAAACGACATAGTATAGTAAGGCTTTTTTCCTTTAAAAAACGAAATAGTATAGTAAGGGTTTTTTTTCTCAAAAAACAACATAGTATAGTAGGGTTTTTTTCTTAAAAAACAACCATGTATAGTAAGGCTTTTTTTCTTAAAAAAACGACATAGTATAGTAAGGCTTTTTTTCTTAAAAAACGACATAGTATAGTAAGGCTTTTTTTCTTAAAAAACGACATAGTATAGTATGGCTTTTTTTCTTAAAAAACGACATAGTAAAGTATGGCTTTTTTTCTTAAAAAACGACATAGTATAGTAAGGCTTTTTTTCTTAAAAAACGACATAGTATAGTAAGGCTTTTTTTCTTAAAAAACGACAGTATAGTAAGGCTTTTTTTCCTCAAAAAACGAAATAGTATAGTAAGGCTTTTTTTCTTAAAAAAACGACAGAATAGTAAGGCTTTTTTTCTTAAAAAACGACATAGTATAGTAAGTCTTTTTTCTTTAAACAAACGACATAGTATAATAAGGCTTTTTTCTTTAAAAAACGACATAGTATAGTAAGGCTTTTTTTCCTTAAAAAACGACATAGTAGAGTAAGGCTTTTTTTCTTTAAAAAACGACATACTATAGTAAGGCTTTTTTTCTTAAAAAAACGACATAGTATAGTAAGGCTTTTTTTCTTAAAAAACGACATAGTATAGTAAGGCTTTTTTTCTTAAAAAACGACATAGTATAGTAAAGGCTTTTTTTCCTCAAAAAACGACATGGTAAAGTAAGGCTTTTTTCTTAAAAAACGACATAGTATAGTAAGGCTTTTTTTCTTTAAAAACGACATAGTATAGTAAGGCTTTTTTCCTCAAAAAAACGACATAGTATAGTAAGGCTTTTTTTCTTAAAAAACGACATAGTATAGTAAGGCTTTTTTTCTTAAAAAACGACATAGTATAGTAAGGGCTTTTTTTCTTAAAAAACGACATAGTATAGGAAGGCTTTTTTCCTCAAAAAACGACATATTAGTAAGGCTTTTTTTCTTAAAAAACGACATAGTATAGTAAGGCTTTTTTTCTTAAAAAACGACATAGTATAGTAAGGCTTTTTTTCTTAAAAAACGACATAGTATAGTAAGGCTTTTTTCTTAAAAAACGACATAGTATAGTAAGGCTTTTTTTCTTTAAAAAACGACATAGTAAAGTAAGGCTTTTTTCTCAAAAAATGACATAGTATAGTAAGGGCTTTTTTCTTAAAAAACGACAAAGTATAGTAAGGCTTTTTTTCTTAAAAAACGACATAGTATAGTAAGGCTTTTTTTCTTTAAAAAACGACATAGTATAGTAAGGGCTTTTTTCTCAAAAAACAACATAGTATAGTAGGGGCTTTTTTCTTAAAAAAACAACCATGTATAGTAAGGCTTTTTTTCTTAAAAAACGACATAGTATAGTAAGGGCTTTTTTCTTAAAAAACGACATGGTATAGTAAGGCTTTTTTTCTTAAAAAACGACATAGTATAGTAAGGCTTTTTTTCTTAAAAAAACGACATAGTATAGTAAGGGCTTTTTTCTCAAAAAACAACATAGTATAGTAGGGGCTTTTTTCTTAAAAAACAACCATGTATAGTAAGGCTTTTTTTCTTAAAAAAATGACATAGTATAGTAAGGCTTTTTTTCTTTAAAAAACGACAGAATAGTAAGGCTTTTTTTCTTAAAAAACGACATAGTATAGTAAGTCTTTTTTCTTTAAACAAACGACATAGTATAGTAAGGCTTTTTTCCTCAAAAAACGACATAGTATAGTAAGGCTTTTTTTCTTAAAAAACGACATAGTATAGTAAGGCTTTTTTTCTTAAAAAACGACATAGTATAGTAAGGCTTTTTTTCTCAAAAAACGACATAGTATAGTAAGGCTTTTTTCTTAAAAAACGACATAGTATAGTAAGGCTTTTTTTCTTTAAAAAACGACATAGTAAAGTAAGGCTTTTTTCTCAAAAAATGACGTAGTATAGTAAGGGCTTTTTTCTTAAAAAACGACAAAGTATAGTAAGGCTTTTTTTCTTAAAAAACGACATAGTATAGTAAGGCTTTTTTTCTTAAAAAACGACATAGTATAGTAAGGGCTTTTTTCTCAAAAAACAACATAGTATAGTAGGGGCTTTTTTCTTAAAAAACAACCATGTATAGTAAGGCTTTTTTTCTTAAAAAACGACATAGTATAGTAAGGGCTTTTTTCTTAAAAAACGACATAGTGTAGTAAGGCTTTTTTTCTTAAAAAACGACATAGTATAGTAAGGCTTTTTTTCTTAAAAAAACGACATAGTATAGTAAGGCTTTTTTTCTCAAAAAACAACATAGTATAGTAGGGGCTTTTTTCTTAAAAAACAACCATGTATAGTAAGGCTTTTTTTCTTAAAAAAACGACATAGTATAGTAAGGCTTTTTTTCTTAAAAAACGACATAGTATAGTAAGGCTTTTTTTCTTAAAAAACAACATAGTATAGTAAGGCTTTTTTTCTTAAAAAACGACATAGTATAGTAAGGCTTTTTTTCTTAAAAAACGACATAGTATAGTAAGGCTTTTTTTCTTAAAAAACAACATAGTATAGTAAGGCTTTTTTCTTAAAAAAACGACAGAATAGTAAGGCTTTTTTCTTAAAAAACGACATAGTATAGTAAGGCTTTTTTTCTCAAAAAATGACAGTATAGTAAGGCTTTTTTTCTTTAAAAAACGACATAGTATAGTGAGGCTTTTTTTCTTTAAAAAACGAAATAGTATAGTAAAGCTTTTTTTCTTTAAAAAACGACATAGTATAGTAAGGCTTTTTTTCTTTAAAAAACGACATAGTATAGTAAGGCTTTTTTTCTTAAAAAACGACATAGTATAGTAAGGCTTTTTGTCTCAAAAAACGACATAGTATAGTAAGGGCTTTTTTCTTTAAAAAACGACATAGTATAGTAAGGCTTTTTTCTTAAAAAAACGACATAGTATAGAAAGGCTTTTTTTCTTAAAAAACAACCATGTATGGTAAGGCTTTTTTTCTTAAAAAACGACACAGTATAGTAAGTCTTTTTCTTTAAACAAACGACATAGTATAGTAAGGTTTTTTTCTTTAAAAAAACTACATAGTATAGTAAGTCTTTTTTCTTTAAACAAACGACATAGTATAGTAAGGCTTTTTTCTTTAAAAAAACTACATAGTATCGTAAGGCTTTTTTTCCTTAAAAAACGACATCGTATAGTAAGGCTTTTTTTCTTAAAAAACGACATAGTATAGTAAGGCTTTTTTTCTTTAAAAAACGACATAGTATAGTAAGGCTTTTTTTCTTAAAAAACAACATAGTATAGTAAGGCTTTTTTTCTTAAAAAACGACATAGTATAGTAAGGCTTTTTTTCTTAAAAAACGACATAGTATAGTAAGGCTTTTTTCTTAAAAAACGACATAGTATAGTAAGGCTTTTTTTCTCAAAAAACGACATAGTATAGTAAGGCTTTTTTCTTAAAAAACGACATAGTATAGTAAGGCTTTTTTTCTTTAAAAAACGACATAGTAAAGTAAGGCTTTTTTCTCAAAAAAACGACATAGTATAGTAAGGGCTTTTTTCTTAAAAAACGACATAGTATAGTAAGGCTTTTATCCTTAAAAAACAACAAAGTATAGTAAGGCTTTTTTCTTAAAAAACGACCATGTATAGTAAGGCTTTTTTTCTTTAAAAAAAAAGACATAGTATAGTAAGGCTTTTTTTCTTAAAAACGACATAGTATAGTAAGGCTTTTTTTCTCAAAAAACGACATAGTAAAGTAAGGCTTTTTTTCTCAAAAAACGACATAGTAAAGTAAGGCTTTTTTCTCAAAAAACGACATAGTATAGTAAGGCTTTTTTTCTTAAAAAACGACATAGTATAGTAAGGGTTTTTTTCTTTAAAAAACGACATAGTATAGTAAGGGTTTTTTTCTCAAAAAACAACATAGTATAGTAGGGGCTTTTTTCTTAAAAAACAACCATGTATAGTAAGGCTTTTTTTCTTTAAAAAACGACATAGTATAGTAAGGCTTTTTTTTCTTAAAAAACGACATAGTATAGTAAGGCTTTTTTCTTAAAAAACAACAAAGTATAGTAAGGCTTTTTTCTCAAAAAACGACCATGTATAGTAAGGCTTTTTTTCTTTAAAAAAACGACATAGTATAGTAAGGCTTTTTTTCCTTAAAAAACGACAAAGTATAGTAAGGCTTTTTTTCTTAAAAAACGACATAGTATACTAAGGCTTTTTTTCTTTAAAAAAGACATAGTATAGTAAGGCTTTTTTTCTCAAAAAACAACATAGTATAGTAAGGCCTTTTTTTCTCAAAAAACGACATAGTATAGTAAGGCTTTTTTTCTCAAAAAATGACATAGTATAGAGGGCTTTTTTCTTAAAAACGACATAGTATAGTAAGGCTTTTTTTCTTTAAAAAAACGAAATAGTATAGTAAGGCTTTTTTCATAAAAAACGACATAGTATAGTAAGGCTTTTTTTCTTAAAAAACGACATAGTATACTAAGGCTTTTTTTCTTTAAAAAAGACAGTATAGTAAGGCTTTTTTTCTCAAAAAACGACATAGTATAGTAAGGCTTTTTTTCTCAAAAAATGACATAGTATAGTGAGGTTTTTTTTCTTAAAAACGACATAGTATAGTAAGGCTTTTTTTCT
Organism: Stigmatopora argus; assembly: GCF_051989625.1. NCBI lineage: Eukaryota > Metazoa > Chordata > Actinopteri > Syngnathiformes > Syngnathidae > Stigmatopora > Stigmatopora argus. Next base: position 11,648,902 of record NC_135394.1, read on the forward strand.
TTAAAAAAGCGAAATAGTATAGTAAGGCTTTTTTCTTAAAAAATGACATAGTATAGTAAGGCTTTTTTTCTTTAAAAAACGACATAGTATAGTAAGGCTTTTTTTCTTAAAAAACGACATAGTATAGTAAGGGCTTTTTTCTTTAAAAAACGACATAGTATAGTAAGGCTTTTTTCTTAAAAAAACGACATAGTATAGTAAGGCTTTTTGTCTCAAAAAACAACATAGTATAGTAAGGGCTTTTTTCTTAAAAAACGACCATGTATAGTAAGGCTTTTTTTCTTTAAAAAAAAAGACATAGTATAGTAAGGCTTTTTTTCTTAAAAACGACATAGTATAGTAAGGCTTTTTTTCTCAAAAAACGACATAAAAAAGTAAGGCTTTTTTTCTCAAAAAACGACATAGTAAAGTAAGGCTTTTTTCTCAAAAAACGACATAGTATAGTAAGGCTTTTTTTCTTAAAAAACGACATAGTATAGTAAGGGTTTTTTTCTTTAAAAAACGACATAGTATAGTAAGGGTTTTTTTCTCAAAAAACAACATAGTATAGTAGGGGCTTTTTTCTTAAAAAACAACCATGTATAGTAAGGCTTTTTTTCTTTAAAAAACGACATAGTATAGTAAGGCTTTTTTTTCTTAAAAAAACGACATAGTATAGTAAGGCTTTTTTCTTAAAAAACAACAAAGTATAGTAAGGCTTTTTTCTCAAAAAACGACCATGTATAGTAAGGCTTTTTTTCTTTAAAAAAACGACATAGTATAGTAAGGCTTTTTTTCCTTAAAAAACGACAAAGTATAGTAAGGCTTTTTTTCTTAAAAAACGACATAGTATACTAAGGCTTTTTTTCATTAAAAAAGACATAGTATAGTAAGGCTTTTTTTCTCAAAAAACAACATAGTATAGTAAGGCCTTTTTTTCTCAAAAAACGACATAGTATAGTAAGGCTTTTTTTCTCAAAAAATGACATAGTATAGAGGGCTTTTTTCTTAAAAACGACATAGTATAGTAAGGCTTTTTTTCTTTAAAAAAACGAAATAGTATAGTAAGGCTTTTTTTTCTTAAAAAACGACATAGTATAGTAAGGCTTTTTGTCTCAAAAAACGACATAGTATAGTAAGGGCTTTTTTCTTTAAAAAACGACATAGTATAGTAAGGCTTTTTTCTTAAAAAAACGACATAGTATAGTAAGGCTTTTTGTCTCAAAAAACGACATAGTATAGTAAGGGCTTTTTTCTTTAAAAAACGACAGAATAGTAAGGCTTTTTTCTTAAAAAACGACATAGTATAGTAAGGCTTTTTTTCTCAAAAAATGACAGTATAGTAAGGCTTTTTTTCTTTAAAAAACGACATAGTATAGTGAGGCTTTTTTTCTTTAAAAAACGAAATAGTATAGTAAAGCTTTTTTTCTTTAAAAAACGACATAGTATAGTAAGGCTTTTTTTCTTTAAAAAACGACATAATATAGTAAGGCTTTTTTTCTTAAAAAACGACCATGTATAGTAAGGCTTTTTTTCTTTAAAAAAAAAGACATAGTATAGTAAGGCTTTTTTTCTTAAAAACGACATAGTATAGTAAGGCTTTTTTTCTCAAAAAACGACATAAAAAAGTAAGGCTTTTTTTCTCAAAAAACGACATAGTAAAGTAAGGCTTTTTTCTCAAAAAACGACATAGTATAGTAAGGCTTTTTTTCTTAAAAAACGACATAGTATAGTAAGGGTTTTTTTCTTTAAAAAACGACATAGTATAGTAAGGGTTTTTTTCTCAAAAAACAACATAGTATAGTAGGGGCTTTTTTTCTTTAAAAAAACGACATAGTATAGTAAGGCTTTTTTTCCTTAAAAAACGACAAAGTATAGTAAGGCTTTTTTTCTTAAAAAACGACATAGTATACTAAGGCTTTTTTTCTTTAAAAAAGACATAGTATAGTAAGGCTTTTTTTCTCAAAAAACAACATAGTATAGTAAGGCCTTTTTTTCTCAAAAAACGACATAGTATAGTAAGGCTTTTTTTCTCAAAAAATGACATAGTATAGAGGGCTTTTTTCTTAAAAACGACATAGTATAGTAAGGCTTTTTTTCTTTAAAAAAACGAAATAGTATAGTAAGGCTTTTTTCATAAAAAACGACATAGTATAGTAAGGCTTTTTTTGTTAAAAAACGACATAGTATACTAAGGCTTTTTTTCTTTAAAAAAGACATAGTATAGTAAGGCTTTTTTTCTCAAAAAATGACATAGTATAGTAAGGCTTTTTTCTCAAAAAATGACATAGTATAGTGAGGTTTTTTTTCTTAAAAACGACATAGTATAGTAAGGCTTTTTTTCTTTAAAAAAGCGAAATAGTATAGTAAGGCTTTTTTCTTAAAAAACGACATAGTATAGTAAGGCTATTTTCTTTAAAAAACGACATTGTTTAGTAAGGCTTTTTTCTTAAAAAAAACGACATAGTATAGTAAGGCTTTTTTCTTAAAAAAACGACAGAATAGTAAGGCTTTTTTCTTAAAAAACGACATAGTATAGTAAGGCTTTTTTTCTCAAAAAATGACAGTATAGTAAGGCTTTTTTTCTTTAAAAAACGACATAGTATAGTGAGGCTTTTTTTCTTTAAAAAACGAATTAGTATAGTAAAGCTTTTTTTCTTTAAAAAACGACATAGTATAGTAAGGCTTTTTTTCTTTAAAAAACGACATAGTATAGTAAGGCTTTTTTTCTTAAAAAACGACATAGTATAGTAAGGCTTTTTTCTTAAAAAAACGACATAGTATAGAAAGGCTTTTTTTCTTAAAAAACAACCATGTATGGTAAGGCTTTTTTTCTTAAAAAACGACACAGTATAGTAAGTCTTTTTCTTTAAACAAACGACATAGTATAGTAAGGTTTTTTTCTTTAAAAAAAACTACATAGTATAGTAAGTCTTTTTTCTTTAAACAAACGACATAGTATAGTAAGGCTTTTTTCTTTAAAAAAACTACATAGTATCGTAAGGCTTTTTTTCCTTAAAAAACGACATAGTATAGTAAGGCTTTTTTTCTTAAAAAACGACATAGTATAGTAAGGCTTTTTTTCTTTAAAAAACGACATAGTATAGTAAGGCTTTTTTTCTTTAAAAAACGACATAGTATAGTAAGGCTTTTTTTCTTAAAAAACGTCATAGTATAGTAAGGCTTTTTTTCTTAAAAAACGACATAGTATAGTAAGGCTTTTTTTCTTAAAAAATGACATAGTATAGTAAGGCTTTTTTCTTAAAAAACGACATAGTATAGTAAGGCTTTTTTTCTCAAAAAACGACATAGTATAGTAAGGCTTTTTTCTTAAAAAACGACATAGTATAGTTAGGCTTTTTTTCTTTAAAAAACGACATAGTAAAGTAAGGCTTTTTTCTCAAAAAAACGACATAGTATAGTAAGGGCTTTTTTCTTAAAAAACGACATAGTATGTAAGGCTTTTATCCTTAAAAAACAACAAAGTATAGTAAGGCTTTTTTCTTAAAAAACGACCATGTATAGTAAGGCTTTTTTTCTTTAAAAAAAAAAGACATAGTATAGTAAGGCTTTTTTTCTTAAAAACAACATAGTATAGTAAGGCTTTTTTTCTCAAAAAACGACATAGTAAAGTAAGGCTTTTTTTCTCAAAAAACGACATAGTAAAGTAAGGCTTTTTTCTCAAAAAACGACATTGTATAGTAAGGCTTTTTTTCTTAAAAAACGACATAGTATAGTAAGGGTTTTTTTCTTTAAAAAACGACATAGTATAGTAAGGGTTTTTTTCTCAAAAAACAACATAGTATAGTAGGGGCTTTTTTCTTAAAAAACAACCATGTATAGTAAGGCTTTTTTTCTTTAAAAAACGACATAGTATAGTAAGGCTTTTTTCTTAAAAAACAACAAAGTATAGTAAGGCTTTTTTCTCAAAAAACAACATAGTATAGTAGGGGCTTTTTTTCTTTAAAAAAACGACATAGTATAGTAAGGCTTTTTTTCCTTAAAAAACGACATAGTATAGTAAGGCTTTTTTTCTTAAAAAACGACATAGTATACTAAGGCTTTTTTTCTTTAAAAAAGACATAGTATAGTAAGGCTTTTTTTCTCAAAAAACAACATAGTATAGTAAGGCCTTTTTTTCTCAAAAAACGACATAGTATAGTAAGGCTTTTTTTCTCAAAAAATGACATAGTATAGAGGGCTTTTTTCTTAAAAACGACATAGTATAGTAAGGCTTTTTTTCTTTAAAAAAATGAAATAGTATAGTAAGGCTTTTTTCATAAAAAAATTGACATAGTATAGTAAGGCTTTTTTTCTTAAAAAACGACATAGTATACTAAGGCTTTTTTTCTTTAAAAAGACATAGTATAGTAAGGCTTTTTTTCTCAAAAAACGACATAGTATAGTAAGGCTTTTTTTCTCAAAAAATGACATAGTATAGTGAGTTTTTTTTTCTTAAAAACGACATAGTATTGTAAGGCTTTTTTTCTTTAAAAAAGCGAAATAGTATAGTAAGGCTTTTTTCTTAAAAAACGACATAGTATAGTAAGGCTATTTTCTTTAAAAAACGACATTGTTTAGTAAGGCTTTTTTCTTAAAAAAAAATGACATAGTATAGTAAGGCCTTTTTTTCTTTAAAAAACAACATAGTAGAGTAAGGCCTTTTCCTTAAAAAACAACATAGTAGAGTAGGGCTTTTTTTTCTTAAAAAACGACATAGAATAGTAGGGCTTTTTTTCCTCAAAAAATGACAGTATGGTAAGGCTTTTTTTTTCTTTAAAAAACGACATAGTGTAGTAAGGGTATTTTTCTTAAAAAAACGATATAGTATAGTAAGGCTTTTTCTCTTAAAAAACGACATAGTATAGTAAGGCTTTTTTCTTAAAAAACGAAATAGTATAGTAAGGCCTTTTCCTCAAAAAATGACATAGTAGAGTAAGGCTATTTTTCTTAAAAACACGACATAGTATAGTAAGGCTTTTTTTTCTTAAAAATTTCGTTTAAGAAATAAAAGCCTATGTTGGTTTTTTTTTTTTTAAACCTTACTATACATGGTCGTTTAAGGAAAAAAACAACTATACATTGTCTTATTTTTTTTACAACAAATGTTGATGTTTTGAAGGAAAAAAATAAATAAAAAACTAAAACAACTAATTATCTAGAGGGGCTAGATAATATTTTAGGGGTGCCAAAGGCGCTACTGATTTCTTTCCTATAAGATAGTTGAGATAGTTACTCACCTGCTGGCTGTTGAGAGCGCTGCACGCTTGCACCAGGGCCTGCGCATCGGACGGAGAATTCTTGCCCACTTGAAGCAGCTGAGCGGCTTGAATGAGCGGCGCCAGCGAGGACGCGGCACCCTCCGTGCGCAGTTGCCGGCTCTGCAGCCACTCCTCCAGCCGACTCACGTTGAGCCTGAGCGACGGCGGCAAAAGGGCGCATTTCATCTTCCCGCCTCGTTCCGTTTTCGACCGACGCTACCGTATATGGATCCCGCGACTGCAGCAACACGCGTCCTTTCGGAGCAGCAAACTGTTGAGCGCCGAGGCGGCCGCGAAGTGGGCTAGCTGGTGGAAGGCGCGCTCCATCAGCGCCGCGGGCAAAGCCTGACGGGACATGGCGACGTGAAGGGCCGTCAGTTCTTTCAGCGCACCTGCGACACCGCCGTCCTCTGGCTCGGAGGCCGCTGTCCGCCCGGAACTCGCGGGAAAATCTTCGCTCTCCAATAGCGCGCCGGCTGAGAGGCAGAAGAAAGAGGAGAAGTTGAGAGTTGAAGTTAAAAAACAAAACGTTTAAGTCAAAAAAGGGATCACCTATGAAGGAATGCAGGCGCTTCTCGGTGATGGAGACGAGCTGTTGGTAAGCTTGGATCCGAAGCGCGCTCAGCGAGAGGCGCAGATCTTTCACGTCAAAAGTTAGCGAGGAAAAGTCCTCGGGATCGCGTTTCTGAAATTACCAATGAGATTCCAAAAAGTCAAGTAAGGAGGCTTTTGTGATATCAGACCATGCCTACTGTTTATAAGGACTCGAATCACACACACTACTGCACCTCTTTGGTGGTGTGCTTATTCAGCAGGTCGTGAAACAGACTGATGTTTTTCAGCCATAAAGCGGTCATGTCTAAATCATTATTGTGCTTCTGCATAAAAAGAAGTTACATATCACTATATTAAAAACATGCACATTATTGCACATTGGATTGTGTATTTGCTGGGTTTACCTTAAGAGCCGTTTTCATGGAAGCGACAGCGGCGCGACATAGCGACAAAGCGCCGCTTTGATCGTCCCTTCTCTCCGCCTGCCGAACACACAGGAAGACCACGTTGGCCGCCAATCCGGGGAGGAGTGTCACGGCCACGTCTGCACGCACGTCTGGAACCAGAAACGGAATCGGGTCGCGTTGCGCGGTAGCATGTCTCGAGTTCTTGCTTACCTTTCGTCCTTCTTGGGATACCAACAAAAAAGTACCAAAAAGCTGCTAATCCTTTCCTAAGTCTATATCTATAGAATTTGGTTGGTATGTGAAGTACAAGGTTTGATAGGGATGTACATATATCTTACATTCTTGATTGTTCTTTGCCAAAATTGAATGATTTGTGGATTTGAAATTGCTATTGGCGCGGATGGGGCACAATGACATTTAGTAGGTATATGCTAGGGATGCATTATTAATTACATTCATTGCAAAGTGTACGTTCCGAGTTGGCCAGTCGAGCAAGCCGGGCAGTCGTAGTTCATTTTGAACCAAGAAGTCAACAAAATAAAACTAACTGACCAGTGATGAGATTTTTGATGAGCTTGCTCTCGTCTCGTCTCCTACATTCAAGTAAACCAACAACTGTGGGTGTTTGCTGCTGCTGTGACGGAGGACTATCGGAGGAAAATGCGGAAGGGAAAACTGGAAGGAAAAAAAATACGAGTAAAAGTTGTGAGGTGCGGACATGCATAAAAGTAGAATAGATCCAAAAATGGCGCTCTCTAACCTTGGGTAAGTAGTCGGCGAATTGTGGCGCTGTTTCGAAGGTCCTTTATTTCCTTCCTCAGTGTCGCGCACTCTTGCTCACGGGCCGCCAAGAGCTCCTTCACACATGAAATGAAACAAAAGCAGTGGCACCGCACCTGGCGTGGACTAGGGAGACGCTACCTGTTGATGACTAGATGAACCCGAGCTGACCCGGATGAGCTGAGCCCTCAAGCGCTCCACTTCCTCCTCCCACTGACCACGCTGACTCAGCAACTGGCCCTCCAAAAGCCTAAATATGCCAAGCAAAAGAACTCCCAAGTGAGTGCTCCCTCTATGGAAAGAGTCCAAACTTACTTATTGGCCACTCGTACTGCGTTGTACGCGTTGGCCAGGTCTTCTCCTTCCAAATTGGCCTCTTTGGTCAAACCCATTTTGTCCATCAGCTGGTCCTGGAATAGGAACTTCAAATTAGCGGTTCATTTTGTCACATTACAAGACAATGAGGACAAATTGTCCCAAACCATCAGAATTTCCGAACTCCACTCGGCGAATCTTCCATCGGCGGTGGGAGATGTCACGCTGACCCGGCGCACCTCCTCTGGAGATGGGAAGGCGGACGGGAAGGGGGAGAGGCAGAGCGGAGTGAGGGATTGAGGGGAGGGCGTCAGGGGCTCCCAGCTGAGTGCAGAGTCGTTTCTCCTCAATCGGCTGGTGTCCTGTAGAGTGATGTTAAGCACATATTTTTTACTCCTCAGCTTAAAGTCCCACTATCTTGATTTTTACATACCAATTAAATGACTGAATCTCGTTAATGAACATTGAAAAAAATCTCAAGACTCACACAGATCCACAACTAATGAGATTGTTCAAGACAATTTATTTTTGTCACGGTTTGCCTCTGCAAAGTTGAGACCAATAATGAGGGCCTTTGACTAAATGGAAAACTGTAATGGATACTCGTTGACTTTATCGTGCGACGAGTCGGAATACAAAATTTAATGAAATTCAGTACAGAGGTGACGACGGGACTTAAAAGGGATAGTCAACACCTGACGTAAATGTGCAAGTATGTCATTTTATAGAACCACTGACAATGGACAAAATAATTGTGAACCTCAGTAAGCTGGCTCATCTCCCTCAAGTTGTCATATCGCTGCTCCAGCCTGGTGAACTCCCTCAGGAGGCCCTGGTGCTTCCCTCTTTCTTCATCCAGCTCCGCCCTCATGGCCACCATGGCATCAGACACAGCTCGTTGCACGAGAGCTGCCCAAGTCACAAAGTGTGAGGGTGAGGATAGCGAAGCCAAGGATATAGCAGTTACCTTCTTGAGCTTCTTCCTGCTGGAGCAGGCGTGCAGAGAGACGTTCTGCTTCTGCGCTGAGTGATGCTTTTTCTTTCTGCAGTGTCTCCACTTCCTTCATGAAACAGAAAAGGTTTAAAGTCCTGAGTGAAAAACCCAGAATCAGTCATTTCTTTACTTGTGCCATTTGGAGGTGCTCCTGAGCAGCTTTCTCTTCCGCTCGCCTCCTTTGCTGCTCCACCACCTGGCTGACGACGGAAAAGAGAGCTGGAGTAGGAGCGACGTTCTTCTGGCCTGCTTCTAGTTTCTCAATTTTCGCCCTCAGAGCGGACACTTTCACGACCGCCGCGTCTCGTTCGGCACGCAGGCTCTCTTGAAGGGTGGCGCTCTCTTTGGCCTGGAATGCATCAATCAGAATGACCAGAGTTCTCTATTTACCATTTAGTAGGTAAAAGTTTGTGAGGTTTTTTAAATGACAAACCTCCTGGTGCGCTCTCATCTGCAGCTGTATCAATTTCACCTCCATACCTTTGTTGAGCTCTCGATACCTCTCCACTGAGCGGGCTTCGCTCTTGAGTTTCAGCAGCTCCCTCCTGGCAGCCTTACGACGCACGCAACACTGCGCAAACACCACAGCCGCCCGGAACCTAGTGAAGGTCCTTCTCGCCAACCACCCTCGCACTCGGGCCTGGAGGAGTGTGGCAGCTCGCTCGGCGAGCATCTAAGCAAAGCAAACGTGGTTTCCCATTCAGGCATTTTGTGTTTAACAAGGAAGTTGTGTCGTTACTACGGAGGCGTATCTATGGAACAACAAAAAAAGAGAGGGAGTCCAATACCATGTTTTGTGGTGACAGTTCGCCAAGTGATCCATGAATCTTGGACACTTCAAAGGTGTTACACAATTCTATGCTAAAATTTAACGCCCTTTAGTGATAGTGCTTTACATGTCTACCCCTGCAAACTTGGGGTCAATCGCCACTCCAGCCCACCCATGTCTCTTTAACAGATAATAATTGGTTTAAAAATGTGTGTGTTCGGCAATACGCTTAAGTACATTACCAACACTAACCTGTCGGTACTGACGACGGGTTTGCGTGCCTCTGGCAAAGGCCTGGATGGTGATGGCGGCTTGTCGGACCAGGAGGAACATTTGTCTGTCCACCAGCATACGATATGTCTTCTGGATTAGCAAAGCAGCCCTGGTATAGCGCAGGGTCTTCCCCAAACTGGATCAGACCAAAATAAAATCAACAGAATGTGAGTTTCGTGGTAGAAAATAGAGGAAGGGGGGAAAAATCCGACTGACACACCGTCTAGCTAAACCTCCGCGCCAGTATCTTTGTATTGTGACGATGGCCATGAGGGTTCTGCCATAGTGAATGCGGGTCAACCACCCCTTGACCCAACTCTGAAGGATCACAGCAGCCGTTCGTAATCTCTCGGCTCGCAGCTTTTCTAGAAGAGCCACCTGCCCGGCCCGGAAAAAGACTTTGGTCTTTCCGAAGACGTATTGGTCAGAGTCAGGGATGAGCTGAGGCAAGGCCTGCCGACAGGCAACCCGGGGCTCTTCCCGGCGCTGGGACCCTTGCAGCAGAACGCGATACCTAATGAAGAACTCCTCGTATGACCATCTGAGCAAATAAAAAATGAGAACCGTCATTTAAGGTTTTTGGTCAAAAATAATGACTACCAATGAAAATTGTTGTGGGTCACTAAGTCGATAGGAGGCCATAAATACTGCGTTTTCTCAGTGACTGTTCTAGTAGGGCTAAAAAGCGTGTTAACCTGGATGGAAAACCGGCAGCGCTGATTCGGATGGTCTCCAGCACCCCGCAAGCTCTCAGCTGCTGCACCGTCCTCTTCGGGTCAAACCTAAAAAGTACAGCGTTTTCAGTTTTGATCCATGACAGCTAAAGAAGGACTCACATAAAGGGCTCCTTAAGATCGTTGGGTTTGATACATCGCACATAGTGAGGAGTGGTGCTGTTCAAAGTGTCCATCAGCATCTGTAAAGATAGGCGGAACTGGGGGAAAAAGAAAAATATTGACATTGGGAAACAATGGAGCAGGTATTGGGAAGGAGATAGGTAAAAGTTCACCTGGAATCCCACAGTCAATTTGTGTTCTCTGCGTGTTGTTCTTCCTGAGCGGACGTTTCCGTTGGCCACGTTGGGTGCTTTTCCTTGCGGTTGGAATAACTCGGCCACCAGCTCCGACTGCGATACATGCGTGCTGAGTAAGAGTGCTGATTTTGAGTGGATTTCAGACCTCGCTCGACTACCTGACTGGCTCTCAAAATGTTGACCAGCTCCTCGAAGACGGTGTCCCGATTCTTGTCGAGGAATCCGCCGCATTCGTACTGCACCTGCACCAACATATGCGCCGTGACACTCTTTGACGGGTGAAAAGATGAGCAGAGCGCGGGATGGGCTTCACGTACGGCGTCAGCAAAGTGCAGGATGACGAAGGCGCTGTTGGACATGCGAGGTTTGCGGAAGTGGGGGTGCGAGCGGTTAGTCAGGTGCTGGTCGTAGAGCTTCTGGATCCAGCTGTCGTCTGACCCTTTAGGCATCTTTTTGGTCAAAATTGACAATTAGACGCTTCCACGCAGTCTAGATTTGTTTGAGAGTATCCACCACTGACTCTGCACTCCTCGTCCAGGAGGTCCAAGATGCCCAGCTGTCCCTCGATGAGATGGATACACTGCTGATTGTCACTGAAGTCGATCCTGCTCCAGGCCAGCTCCTCACGTACGTACTCTTCTTGCTCCAGATGGAACACGTGCTGGGGAAAAGAAAGGGTTTGATTTAAAGTGATCCAAAGAAACTATCAGTCTTTCCGTGAGATTGAAGAGAGAAAGATCTTCTGGAGATTGATGCTTGGGGTGTTCCACAAAGATTAATAGCAAATCCAAATACAGGGAGACCTGGAGTTACGATGGCCTACGAAGGTCAGGACTTTTTGACATTCGTGCTTCGTCCGCCATTTAGCATAGAAACGGAAATCATTAGTAACTCGCTGTATAACACTGTATTTTTAGATCAGTGGTATGTGGGCACCCTCTTGTAGAATGCGCAAGATTTACCACATTAAATGTTAATTTATTTTTTTTTTTTAAATTAAACTGACAGGGTATTTATCAAATACAGTAAGGTCATATTCAACACTAACTACATAAGATTCACATTTAAATATTTGGAATGTTTGATTATGATTATTATATAAACTTCTAAGAGCATATTTAAATCCATAACCATATCCCCAAAATTCTAAGCGTAGTGTTAATGTTCAAACTATGACATAAAAAATGAAAATGCCTTTTTTTTCTTAAATACTTGGGTTGTCTAATTTACTGTATTTTTTTTCATTTATTTCATCACTATCACAGTACTTTTAGGTAATCTTTGATGTAAAATGTTTGAAATCCTTTTTTTTTTCAATATACACTAAATGGCATCATTACAGTAGGATGTTAAAAAAAAAGTTACGTTTAAAATGGTGTTCCACAAGGCTCAATACAAAGTCCACATCACAGCAATTATTTTGTTGATCCATCATGATCTACACAATCATTTCCATTAACGGCGATAGACGGTGCAAAAATTAATTTGACTGATTTGCTGAATAAAATTTGCTTACCCTGTTGAACTGCTGTTGCAGTTTTTCATTGGCGTAGTTGATACAGAACTGCTCAAAGCTGTTGCGCTCAAAGGTCTCAAAGCTGCACACAAAAACACTTGGAAGTTGATAGCGAGCGTCGTAGTGAAAATTATAGAGCCAGCTCACCCGTAGATGTCCAACACCCCAATAAAGGTTTTGGCACGACCAGCCTGGCTGCGCAGAGCAGAGTTAAGTCTGCGCACGGTCCACTTAAACATCTGCTCGTAGATATGTTTAGCTAGAGCGTCTCGAGCGTCTGCGGCCTGTCGGGCCGTCATGGGCTTGACCACAGTGTCTCCTGCTAGCGCCAACCTGCGGTGGCAGAGCCAGTGGGACATGTGGGCGGCCTCCACCCCGAGCAGCTTGGAGCACATGGCTAACCAAGTGTCATCTGCCTGGAAGGAGATGACAAGAGACCAAGCTGGAGCAATGATTGACATTTTGATCGATTTGAATGGCCCTTTTCAGACAGGAAGATGTATAGTTCAGTATCTGATTTCGACTAACATCGATGTAACTGCGGTCTGAATTTCGTCCACTGCCTTGAATCATCACATTTCCCAAGTGGAGGACAGCTGCCAGGATTGTGAAGAGCTCCATTTGCTGGTCAGGAAGCACACCTGCACGGGCAACAGGAAACTATAGCCAATTTGTCAATTTCATTGATGACCATTTCCATCGATACGGTAAATTCCGATGACATCGACATCCAAAGATGACAGCTAAAATCATTAAGAGCAACGACGGCTATACCCGACAATTTCAAATCCAGTCAATTCCAATGACTGGAATATTCAAACGATGGCTAGATCGGACAACTAAATCCATCAATCGCATTCATGGCTGTAACCATGAAATCTGTCGGTTCCAAGATGTAGTAGGTAAGACGGTGACACCCTGAGCACAATTGAGGTTTTTTTCATGTTTTTTTTTTCATTCATAGACGTCAAAATAAATTTTGTTTAGCATTTTATCTGTTTATATTTTCTTTATTTTGAAATAAATGACCGTATCGGCCACATTGCACGACAATTATGGCGTTTCGTCTTTGTCACCTTGCAGTTTCGTGCACGTCATCTTTTTATGTGCATATAAGCCGTACCATCGATTGAGTCATAATTTTTTTGTCCGACAAATGCAGCTTATATGCGAGTAAATACGGTAGGAAAATATCTGTTCATTCTAATAACGGCTCTATCCGTCGATTTGATCATTGGAAATTCTACAGCAGTTTGGGTTTGGCCCTTAAAAACAAGATGGACAAAATGTCAACTTTTAATGTGTATGCAAGTCAATAACCTCCAACTTACCCAGGATGGTGAAAGCATTTCGAGTGCGCTCCATCTCCATCACATCATCACTGCCAATGTTTGCATCTCCTCCCTGGTTTGTGTAACGGAAATTTTCAGGAGCAGCTAGATCAAAAATATATTATTTTACAAAAATTCCGGAACTTTGACAAGAATCCCTTTATTCCTATACTATATCGACATCGAACCTCCATCATCCATACATTTCCCCTATAGGCAAAGGCAATAATTATGGATATTTGAGAGCTCGCAAACTACCCCAGCACACTGTTTTCCGTCTACTGGCAGGTGTTGTCTCACCCAGTTTGAGCGATCTCATTTCAGGCAGTTGTCTCGAAGCGCACAGCTGGTAGAAGATGTGGTAGTTCCTCTCTGCTGCTGCCTAATGTAAACAAATGCATTTGGTATCCTCCCATTTGATTGGCTAGAAAATATCGGCGTACCTGAAAGACTACCCTAGACTTCTCCAACAGGTAGGTGCTCATTTTGGCCCCAATGATGTCTCCTTTTCTTCCAAAACCGATTTGGATGTACTTCCCGAAGCGACTGCTGTTGTCGTTCCGTATGGTTTTGGCATTCCCGATGGCCTGTGTGCCAGATAGGTTTCGTTAACACAAGTGACGCAAAAAAACATAAACAGGAAGTTTACTGACTAGCAGAGCAAAACATCCCGATGCAATTTCTCCAGAAATGACATTTTGTAGTTCTAACTGTTCCAGTACTTTACCTCCATAATAGGGTTGGAGGCCAGCACCTTGTCCTCCACGCTGGTTTGCTGCGCGGCGCCGCCCACGGCGGCAAAGTACCTCATGGTGAATTTGGCCGAGACCGTCTTGCCCGAACCGGATTCGCCGCTTACAATGATTGACTGGTTCTTCTCTTCCCTGCTAAAGAGACACACATGAGCTAAAAAGAAGATGGCTAGAAATTTGTGTGCGGTCGATTGGTCGCCGGTCTTTTGGTCGCCGGTCTTTTGGTCGCCGGTCTTTTGGTCGCCGGACTTTTGGTCGCCGGACTTTTGGTCGCCGGACTTTTGGTCGCCGGTCTTTTGGTCGCCGGTCTTTTGGTCGCCCCGACCGCGACAACGGGCGACCAAAAGACCGGCGACAAAACAAGGTAAAACAACACGGTCTATGCATCAATAAAAGCCTACAATGGCCATGAGCAGTTTCACTGAGTCAACGTGTGAGTGTATAAAAGTTTGTATGTACATGCGTTGTCCCTTTTATGAAGCTACATCAGTCAGGGTCTTAACAAGTTCTCCAACAAAAAACAATGAAAGTACGGGAAATTTTGAGCTTTTCTTTAGCCTAATAATTAATAGGGCATTAAGTATGACTAAATAATAATTAGCAGTTTGTATTTAGGGAATTTGAGCGACGATTTAAATGGTAATTATCAATAACCTTCCGGGCGACCAAAAGACCGGCGACCAAAAGACCGGTGACCAAAAGATCGGTGACCAAAAGACCAGCGACCAATCGACCATGTACCCTAGAAATCAAGAGGCCACTGACCCGATCATGGTTCGGTAAGCGTTCTCTGCCACGGAAAAGATGTGAGGCTCCATATCGGCCGTGTCCTGACCGCCATAGGCATCGATCACCTCCTCGCCGTAGATGGGAAGCTCGTCGTATGGGTTGAGCGCCACCAGCACGATACCTAGCGACGACGACGCGTTTGAGCCTATTTTTTCACTTTCTTTGGGATCTTCTTACCGCAGTAAGTGTAGATGCTACTGTAGTCCAGGAAACGGACGCGGAGGTTGTGCAGGACAGCGGGCTCGTGGAGGAAACTGAGCGCCGTCAGGTTGCTCTCGCCCTCGGAGATGTCGGGGTTGGCTAGCGGGGGGAGGTCAGACGGCGACGCCAGCGGGTGGCGGACCTCCTAGCCGTTGGAAAATAAATTTTTTGCTTAGTTTTCGTTATGGTAGTCATTTAAAAGCGGGAGCTTTTTTGTCTCACCTCTCCTCCGGGAAGCTGCAGTACCACAAACTGGTCACCAGGTGCGTAATTTTGGAGGAGCTGGGCTGACACCCACACTGCATCCACATGAGGAATCCACACACTGGCCCCCTTGCAAAAAAAAAAAAGATTACATTTCAATTTCATCATAGCCTTGCCTTGATGACACATTTGTCAGCCATCAGCAAAAAAAGAACTCTTAAAATTGTTAAAAATTAACACTGCTCAGCCCGTTTTTATAAACCTATGTGGATTAACCATTATGTGCTTATGTTTCTGAATGCTCAAAACATTTAACATGAGTAAGCATAATATTTCAACATCAACATAGAAAAGCAATTTGACACATCACAACATTGCAGTTAAGATGAGCAAAAAGAGTTGCTTAGTTGTCAGGTGACTGACTGCCATTGACGGCGCACAACGTCTAATCCATTCTGACTGGGATTTGGTAGTCACATTTATGAGATTAAGTTGTTTTGTTTTTTTAAACTACCACAAATAGTCATCCACCCTAAATCATCGAGAATTAAGAATGCTATAAGCAAAAAAATGGACCAATGCAAATCCCCAGAAACATTTTTAATTAAACATTATATTGTTCACCATATATTCAATTAGGTTGTTCTCTTACACCTTGGCCCGATGTTAAAGGTCATGGAAATATAACAAGTTTGAGCTAATTATAGACCATGCATTTATCACACACAATTCAGGTGCGGTGAATGGAAATACTACTTGACAAACATTTGTCATAAAACTATTTATTAAACTTTGTGGTATAATATAAAATAAGCCAACCTTGGTGTACAGTTGCAGTGTTGCCATTTTCGTCCAAATGCATCCAAGAAGACAAAAACGACATCCACGTGATAAGCAGCAATTTTCCTCTCGGTAAAATGCCAAAAGCGCACTTTGTCCACTGTGTGTGCGGAACATCCATAGATATCATAAAAATGTATATATGAGGCTAGATGTCTGCCGCGACGTTAGACTCAACGGGAATGGGTGTCGTCAAATTGAATTGAACTGAGTCCGGGGTCATTCAATCAAAAACGTTGTAGTCCACGGAGTTGTGATTTCAAATAACTATCAATTGCTATATTTTCAACCTTTTTCTTTGGTTTGTCATCAGCCTTAATGATTCAGCAAGTTTATTCTATCCCTAAAACGTGTTCTAAGTTTTTCGACATTCTGAATGCTATGGTAGCATAATTTGTATTTCAGCCAATTATTTTTGGTGGGAAAAAAATCACACAACACCCATCCACTAGGATGGAGTCAGATGTAAGGCACCCGACGCAAGATGGCCGACTAAAACCTTGAACCACCGAGTCCGCCTTTAGACATCTGATCTTCTATATGTGATATCTATGGGAAAGCGCGTCACGTTCACCTGCAGCTGGTTGGATGAGAATTATCTTGTAGCAGGTGACAAACTCGATGCTCATTAGTTTTACAATGAATGTATGTGCGTACTGACTAAAGAAAAGCAACTTCAAGATATATAACTTAAAAGTACATTACAAAAAAACTTAACTTTAACTCAAGATTCTAGATCAAATTATTACTGAAATACCCAATGCATTTTGTAATTTATATATAACTAAGGCCGTTAATGGCAGCCAAGTATATTTAAAAAAAGAAAAAAAAGACTTATGGCAGTGACTTTTATTCACATCAGCATTCACTCTGATGATATTATGATAATTTCAGTGGGAATTATTTACCATGATCCAGCCCTATTTCAGGATTAAAATGCAGAAAACAAAAGCCCAAAATGCCATCAAGCGCATATTTTCTTTGACATCAGACACATGCCTGATCACTATGACACGCACAGCACGTTATTAAAAACAAAAATATGACACGTACAGCACGTTATTAAAAACAAAAACGGAAAAGTTTATGCACAACCATGAGGGTGCCAACAATGACGCGTGTGCCCAACGCGATCATTTTGGATTAAATAGTAAAAATTTAAACACACTGGCAAAATATATAAAACCTGCATATCCAATCTTAAATGCAAAAGTACCCAAACATTTCCAGACACGTTTTTCAAACAAAGAAAAACACTCAAAAATGTCAATTAAAACGTAATTCTCACCCAACACAAGCTGTGACATTTATTCTGCGAACAGTCCGGAGGATGTCACTTCCTGTTTGGGCTGTGGTTTTCCTCGCGTAATACTGCCACCTAGCGGCCATAGCGGAGATTGCGGTCACTCCACATGTGTTTTGGGGCAGATGTTTGGGAAGCGCTTGTCCAATGTCCGCAAAGGAAATTAACGAGGGGAAAAAAGGGGGAATTGGCATCAGCTATACGCTTTCCATGTCCTCGCTGCCGTTGCCTTCGTCCTTGACGGCGTCGCTTTCGCCGGCCGCCGCCGCCGCCTCCTCCACGTGTGCCAACATGTCGGCCATGAGCGCCTCCTCCAGTCGTTTCCGGACGCTGTACACCAGCTCTTCCTGCTTCCTGGGAGACGACCAAGCGCGTCAGCATAGCCGTGACGCTTCAAAACTAAGCAAATAGGACGGCGGGCCGACCTTATGTCTTCGTCGGTGACGATGAAAGCCTTGCAAAGCGGCTGCGTGGTGTTCAACCACACGCCCGGGTTCTTCTCCACGGCGGCCGACAGCTGGCCGGTGATGGGGGCGGCGCTGGTGTGGAGCGCGCTGGCGATGGCGGATAGAAGCGTCTTGTCGGTGCAACCGGGACCGACGCCTGTCAGACGAGGAGGAAGGAGAAAACCGGAATGAGTCAGTGTTTTGGTATTGCAAATCATTTTTATAAAAAAAAAAAGTTACATGTTAGTGGACACATTTGCTTTATAAGTGGTCATTTTAGGTTGTGTTTCTAACGCCCATAGAAAAATGGCTTTCAAACCATAGAATCAAGAATTGCACTGTGTGTGTAGGATTGTTTTCCGTGGATATGAATATTTTTTCACCTTTTTCCATCATGCCCATTCTGCTACGATGATTTTTGAGGGATTTTTTATCCCCTTCAAAACTCATGACAGAAAATCAATAGCCCACAGATATACCTTGGAGACCTTTGGGCAGCTCCATTGTTTTCACCAACTCTTCTGCAATGTCGTACGCATTCAGGCCACTTAGTTTCTTCTCCCAAAAGAGCTAGACAACGCAAAATCCGAAAGAAATTCAGCAAAACGACTGCGGCGAAAACGTTCCGTGACCTGCAATTACTCCATAAAAAAGATTACGGCAATTGAAGATCAAAAGAGGTGGGCAAAATTGTGAAGAAATTCAGAAATGACTAGAATTTGAAAAAATAAGTCCAAATTCTGACTTTTAATTCTGAGTATAAAGTGACAACCCTGAGATTTAAGTCATAACTGAGAATCTGGTCCAAAATTCTTAACTCGAATTGTGAAATGACTGTACGAATTCTGACTGTAAAATCTAATTGTGAGAATGACGTCCAAATTTTGGCCACCTATTTTCCCCTTCGGGTTTTCCTCTTTCATAGCCCCACATGGGAAACAGTACAAAAAAAGGGTTAAACTGAACCCATTTTGCCAAAGTATTCCTTCACCTGACGAGGCTGGTCCACTGCTTTTTGTGGATCCGTTTTGACTTTGTTGCTAGGGTGGTTGGTAACCTTGGTAACAGGCTGTTTAAAAATGGAGGCCGTCTGTCTGACTGGAAGTGACGTGTTCAGATCTGGTTTACCCTTAAAAAGAAACATCAGGAAAAGTCACATTTTGTACTTTTCCCATTTAAAAAAACAATTATCTGAAGGAAATTCGGCCCACCTTGTTCTGGTTGTTATTATCATATCGCATCCTCTGCCGGTTCTTGTTCAATTTGCTCATCAACATCTTCCCCGTCCGGAAATCGAAGGAGCTCAGGTCCATCTGGTTGCCGAGGTAGCGGGCCAACTGAGGCTTGCTTCGGAACTTCTTCCCAGATGGACTGAGGAACGTTGGGAGGGAAGAAAAAAAAAAGATGTGAGCATCCATCCTACAGAAAAGGCTGCTTTACAGTGAACATCCAAAGGCGGGAAACGGCGGACAAACGGGCCCACGACGACGACATGCAACAAGCAAACGTCTGGATGGATGGACTGACTGAAACGCGTGACTCTACACAAAAAAACTGCACTACACAAAAAAAATCACTTGTAACGGCCACTGCACATCACGTTCAATTTATTTTGGAGGAGCAAATGCTTAAAAAAAAAGATGGAGCTGGTTGTGGCTCTGCAGACAGTATGTGGGAAAAGTTCCAAAACTCATCACGAACGCTACATATGCCTGAAAACTATCCACATTTGACGCTTTGAGGGACGAAAACATTTTCCAATCTTTGAACTTAAATCACCTTAAATGGCAGGTAATGATTTGAGTTTTTTTTTTTTTTTTTAAAAGCAACACAGGATTGTCCAGGTCAGTGACTGCTTTCACAATTTTTTATGTATCAATCTTGAGAATTGGAGGCTGCTGTGGGTATTTTGGTGAGGAGACTTGGTCACTCTATGGGTGCAAACCATCTCTGTGGTAAGCGGGCCACTGGGCAAAAACAAGAAAAAGCTTATGCCTTTGGGCTGGGGAAACTCTGAACTGGACCTCCAGGAAAAAAAAAAAACTTTTGCTAGCCTGCTAGTCAGTCCCAAAAAAGAAAGAAAAACAAGAGTATATGCATTCCTCCTCTGAGCCCGATTTTTAATTTGTTTAGGGGGTGATTGCCGGGAGGTTTTGAGTTAGCCGAGGTGTGAAATTCACATCTCTGGGCTAATAAGCCGGGTGGCCGTTGTTCGTTTTGGACTTGTCATGCGAGTAAGGTCCTCAGTTTTTCTAATTCCTGAACTGAAACAACAGAGCATCCCTTAATAAAATGAAAATCGTCATTACGCCGCTTCTGATATTGTTCGTGACAGCAATCCTGGAACTTTTCTGATCCACCTTAGATGTTGGAACTCGAGAACCAAGACTGTCCACTCGAACCGGAGCGTGCACGTCACTCATGCACACACGATGCATCTTACGTCACACAGCACAGGAAACAGAAGAGATTTAGGGTGGTGGGCCTACCACAAACTATACAACCGACCCGCCTCCCCCCTCTCTTGCCTCTGTTCCTCATCTGGCTCGTCTCCTCTGCTAAAGGAGAACACAATTCTGCCGTTGTTGGTTCACTTCAGTGGAATGGATAAAGGATAGGCTATGGCTGGGGGGAATGACGGTTAACGGAGAGGCCTCCGCCAAGTCTTTACCGACGACCACCCGAACTTTATCCCCGTGTTGCCCTCTAAACAAAATAGTCCTGCGTGTATCCATCCGCGAACAAGCTGCCGCACACACTTGTAAGTTAACAAGTCCAAGCACGGCCTGGATTAGTAGGTACCTAAAGTAATAGACGTCGCTTTTCCCGGCGGACAAACCCGACTTTCTGGTCACTTCTTCCATTTTCCAGCCCTTGGGGAGTGCAGTGCAATCCCATCTTTTCTTCTCCATTATCGAGTACTAGTGTGAATCAAGTTAGCAGTCTTAAAAATGAAGTGTTTTGGCGTAGTTAGCTTAGCGTCGACCATAGCCCGAACACGCACCCCGGCGCCTGGAACGTGAGCTCGGCCGGCTAATTGCGAAGCTAACGTATCGGTGCTCCTCTTTGTCGTGACGCAGATCGCTCCGCCGCCCGCGGTCCCCGCGGCCACATCACTACTAGCTACTAACCCCCCTCGCCCGCCTCCTCACACGGCCCAGTTGGAAACTACATCCGCGAGGAAAACAAGAGAACGCAAGCGGAGCCAAGGATTTGCCGACTCCGAGAGAAAGGCGGAAAACGAGAGAAAGTGAAAGCAGTTTCGAAATAAAAGATACGGCTTTAACTTTTCTTTCCATGAAATCTTGAAAAATAAAGTCTGAATACTTGAATAAGTTCATACGACTTTTTTCTTAAATAAATGTAACAGTGTTATTCTTAAAAATGATATAGACATTTAAATGTCTTATTATATTTATATTATAATTATGAATAAGTTTAATTAAAATTTAAAACAAATATTGTAGAGTATTACTTGGGGTCATATATTGTGAATTATTAATATTAACAGTTTGATTAAAATGTTTTCATAGAACAATTTAAAAATACAATGATTATTAATTTAAAAACGTCATGGAGGCCAATCACATTATTGACACAAGGTCTTAAAGGTTCTATTTATTTAAAAATATATGTTAACTAGCAAAAAATAGTCACTTGCCGCAACAAGGGTTAATGCGTTGGCGAGACAAATCTACAAGTCTTATTTTAATGTGAAAAACAAATCCGGATGTGAAGCAAGCTCCGTTGTTTACCTTGACATCGGTATCAGGTAGCTACAATGTTACCCAACGGCAACGATGTCTATCACTCGAAATGGATGTAAATAATAATGGCGAAACCGCGGTGACAACAAACCCCAACACGTTTAAGATAAAATAAATGCAACAAACATGTTGAAGATATCACCCACCTTCACGTCGGTTTCACACTAACTACTATTCTAAAAGCGGAGATGTTTTTCACCACAATGCCAAGCGTTGTTAATCTCTTTTTGCTCATATTATGAATGAACAAAATAGGTCTTACATCGAACGCGAGCCGTAAGTTTAAAAATGACGAGCTGCAAAACGCGCCGTCCATTAGAACATTATTAGAGGCTGCCGTCTGAGGAAAAAAAAAGAGGGATTTGTTGCATCTGTTTTAACATTATGCAGATCTGTCAAAATGGCACAATGTCGACGCGACGCTGCGCTTCGCCGGAGTGCAAATGTAAAAAAAAAGATCCCATTTAGAAAGCTCGTCATTGCAAAGCTGTTAAACGGACGTGAACGAACACACCGTTGCATCGCTACTTGCAATCAAAACGCGGACTCCGTTCCCGTCTCGATGAGAAACACTCATTTACTGACCTTATCTGGTGTTCCTAAATGCACATTCCGGCCGATCAACGCCATTGTGAGCCGTTCACAAAGGCTTTGAACGAATTGCACGTCAAATACTTACTCGCTTTTATCCATCTTGAAGCCACGGTGGTTTTGTTCCTCTCGTTGTATTAAATCCCCCCTCTCAGTCCCCTCCCTTCCCCCGCTCCCACTGTTGAAATTATCCACGCAAATTTCGCCGTCTGAGTGATAACGTGATTGTGTCAGAAGGGGGCGGGTGGGAGCATGGAGGGAGGAGGGGTGGTCGTCTTATCGTTCCACCTTTGTGACTGCCAATGCCAATAGAGGTGCTAAATGACGTTTGGAAAGAATGAACAGAGAACGTCACGTTTTCACATTTATTCATTTTAAATAGTCACAGATTAAACGTTTGACACATAATGCATCTGAACAATTCCCTGCAGCACGTGACCACCATCATCATCATCATCGCTGTTTTACACTGATCAGGTAGGAAAGAAGTCCACTCAGTCCCCGGATATAAGCTTTTCACTCCTGGAAGGCACATATTAGCGACACTATCATGTACACAAAGCACTCCAGATACAGTACAAAAAATAATCCAATGTGAAAAATTGAATATATGTTGAGATTCTGTCTGTTCTGCAATTTTTTAGGGAGTGTGTATATAAAAATATATAATATATACACAAGCACATTGCAATATCCTTTTATGTCTGGATTATTTCGCTGCTTGTATCCCATAAATCATTTACTACCATTGACAGTTATTAGACATCAAATTCATTACAAGTGTAAAAACAGGCATTGAGTGATAATGTCATGATAATTCATTTGGGAAGAGCGACAGCGATCAAACCTTTCATTGAGAAAACACTAAGACATGTTTCTCTATTGTCAGAAATAAAATATAGTATACAGACTTACAGCATGTTAGGAATACCTGCAGGAATAAATTTGGAAATCACAGTAGAGTTCTTATAAAAAGAAATGTTCTGAAGTGGAAATAAGATTTGGTCTGTACAGTAAACATCAAAAATCACTTGCAACAACTTTTAATTTTTATTTGCCACGTTATAAAAGAAAATTTAAATCTGTACCTGTACTGACTAAACACTCACGAGATTCGAAAAAGTCTTCACTCATCCTTGTGGAACTTTCCCTTGATATACGGCACGTAGTCGAGGATCAACCGCCAGTCGGTGAAGTGAACCAGCGCCACGCCACCCACCGTCCCCCACGCTGCCATATTTGGTACCCTTCATAAAAAAGAATAGATAAATAATAACAAAAATCCAACAAGGACTACATTTTAGACAGAAATAGTATATTTTCAGTAAAGTTGTTTGCAATAGTAGTTTCAGTGCAGACTGAAGGCACAACACATTCAAATCTCTGCTTGAGAGGGTATATTTTTCACTCAAACATTTTAAATAATTGTCTGCCAATGACGAGGGTTGACGTCCACTCTTGTTTCTTTCCATGTTTCTGCCGTTAATTTGATTTAGTTCACCACTTGTAAACTCAGATCGGACGTCTTTTGTTGTCAATGACAGGCAATGAATTAATAACCTTAATAATAGGTTCGCGTATGAATTGTTTTAGGAGACTAATAAAAATAAGTCTATAAATATCAATGCAACAAAGTAAGGGAATTACACTACAGAAATATACTATACGCGCGTCAAAAATCGAATTTAATTAAGACAAAAATATTAGTTACCATAACGATTAGCTGTTATGCTAACTAGCCACGGAGCCTAAATCATTACTAATATAAACAGAGAAGCTAAGCTAAGTTAGCTTCCACTGGATGGGTCACATAGGACACAGTGAGGTACACCATATCGTTTTGCGCCATGTTATGACCAAAAAATACATCATAAACAGTGCAGCAGTCCGCCGAGGTTGTTGGTCATACGTACCAAGTCCGTAAAATAGTGACGTATTTGGCCCCGACAAATTTATTGACTATATTTTGGATCATCCTGACCTTCCCAGTATGACCACTTTATCCCACGGAAGTATTTCTTTGCTTTCGAAGGACCACGCGCTGCCCCGTTCCTGTGCCTGATTAAAAACCCCAATGCTCGGGCTGGCTTCAGGTCGTCGTTTTTTTTGCCTGTGCTAAAATCAAATTAAATTGAGATAAAATATAACTCCTTTGTCTGAACACATAGACATATCAGCCCCGTTGTTAAATGTTTTTCTTTATTTTTCCTTTCAATGTACACAATTTTCAAAAAACAGACGTAGGAAAAAAAGTATAATCTGTTATTAAAAATTGAACATTTATTGCTACATTACTGTTATATACAGGACAGTTCTCAACTATTTTTTTATTTATATATATATTTATTTATATATATCAAGAGAGGCACTCTGGGGGTGGGGCCCTGCCGGAATCAACCATGTCCTCCCTCCACCTACTCTTATGAAAATCTTTTAATAATGCTCTAATGGGGAAAATAAAGAAACACCTTAAAACATAAGTAGTCCAACCCTGGCATTTTGTACAATGCAGTGAATTGGGAAATGTTTTTCAGTTTTAAAATGGTCATCAGAGACATATTTGGCTGCCATTTATGGCACAAGATGTCCAATCTATTTTGAATTGGACGAAGTTGGACGCCTAAAGCTGTCAATGGTATTGCAAGAAGAGCATTCACAGCCAGTCCTCCCAGTTTAAATGAATTGTGAATGGCTTATTGCAAAACAGTAATAACAAGTCACCTATGAATGGCATTAAATACTTAAACATAAGACCACTGTTTATCCCCAGAGTTAAACAGAGGTTAAAATGACAAAGCACAGATACAGAAAATGCTGGAAGCTTAAAAAATAAAATAAAAAAACTACTTGAAAATGAAGTTTAATTCAACAAAAACGCTACCAACTTCAGGAAAAAAGCATGTCAGTGTGCGCCAAAAGCCAAATGTTGTCAGGTCACATATAAAGAACTTGGACCCATGAAACAGCAGTTTGAACTAATAGAATCCAGTTAGAAAGCAAAAGCAATAAAGCTAAACAAGATCTACGTGACATTTATTTTATTTATTTTTTAACTAGATACAGTGAAAGAAAAAATCTTTTATACGATTTTAAACTTCTTCCTGAAAATTTGAAGAAAAAAACATTTAGGAGAAGGGAGGGTAGGGGAATGAACAAGTACCTCTTTTAATCTCCATAATAAATGAAATGATATGGTTGACAAACGTAAATGAAAAATACAATTTCAGGCACTGAAAAGGTATCACGCTCCCTTTATGACATCGTTAAGTCTTGAGGATGAAAAGGCCACACTGTTGATTTGTATAGGTCTTCTTTTTCTTCATCTTCGTCGCTTCTTGTACAAAAACAAACGAAAAAAAAAATAACACACAAAAACGCTCCACCTGCCATCTGTGATTACATGTCGGTAGGAGACATTGAAAACATGACACAACATGGGAATAACATCATAATAACACTGATTTGTTCTCCTCGTAAGCCATAACCTGGCACCAAAGCGGCCTACGTCTGCCTCCGTCAGATGGCCGCCCAGCAGTGGGGGTAGAAAAGGGTGAAATGGAGGTGGGGGTGGGGGACTCTTTTCATTGACACATGAAGGCGATCCACATTAAGTATGGTGGCTACATTCAAAGAACCAGTTGCATAATTACTGTTCACCCACACCGACCGACTCCACATTTATCCTCTGTGCCCCGCCCCAAAAAAGGTAAAGAAAGATTTCATCCGAGTAGCCTCCTTCAACTCATAGAGGAATTTAAAAACCTTCAAAAGCCTTTTTTTTCCTCCACCGCCCCACTTCAGTTTCCTGTCCAACAACCCCTTGTAAAGTTAATCTACAATACACGCTAAACTTCAAACTAATATTGCCATTTATGTAAAAAATCTACAATGTATAGGCTAACAAAAAATATATATTTTTATATATATTTAAATTTTTGAAAATGAAACGCATAAAGAGTAACGTACGGAGTGAATGTACACGTCACACTTTTCTCGCTAAGAGGAGAAAGGAGGAAGTCGAGTGGCACGAATTCAGTGGGAATGCTCGTTTCTGGAAAAGAAAGCCTCCGTGACGCCGGAAAAAAAAAAGGTTGTTTGACCAAAAGTTCCCTCCGCAGAAAAAAAGTTGTTTGACAATTTTTCCAGAGTATCAATTTGGGGAGGCGAGTAAACCAAAGCCCTCAAGTCTGCTGGCATTGTCAGTGAGCCATTTCTGAGAAGAAGCCCCTGCCTAAAATGACTTCTTTTGTATGTTTTCCTCCCAAATGGACAGCTTTACACCACTGTGCTTTGTCTTTTGTGTGCGCTTTAGTAGCAAAGCAGTAGAGACACCTGAAGTCATGACAACAATGTAACATTTGAATTTGTTGTCCCCAAAAAAGAAAATGAGGAAGAACTCTTTAGTGGTGACAATTCTATAGCTTCAGGAATTAAGAGTCCTTAATTCCAGGGTGCCCAGGTGCCTTGTTGGAATTGAGCGATCCTTGTTTACGAACGCTGCATCTGAACTGTCCAAAAATGGCCACATTCTCATTTTATGGCCTCAAGGAACAAACAAAAAAAAGTCACTGAATTTAGGCAATTCAACTACGGGCTTGGTTACATAACATATGTAAGACTGTACCATCACACTGGGAATGACATACATTAAAAAATAATTGCTCATACACATAAGCAATCCCTCACAATAAATGTTCCTCACATGTAAAGCAATTTGCTTAAATGTCAAATAGAAAACATTGTGTAACATTGAGGCACAAACCCTTGATTCAAATTTGTGTTCGTTCTTCCTTTCTCTGGTGAGAGCATCTCTCGGCAGTGTGTCAAAAGTCCCAAATAGTGGCAGGGCAAAAGAGAAGAGGGTTTGTCCGGTCTTCAATTGTATTGTGAAACCTAAATATCAAGGATTTTTTTTTCTACAGCTATATATGTGTGTAAGCAAAAAACAAACAAACAAACAAAAAAGTTCTTCACATTTGAGCTTGTAGTCTTGTTTGGGAGTGCGACAAACAGGCTGTGTCCATTTTGGCAGTTGTGTGGCATGTGTCTTGAAACTTCAACGGTCACTACACAGACATGTCCACAAATGCGCGCGCACACAGAGTTAACAAGTGGAAGAAATCTGTTAAGGCCACATCCTCTGAAAGCCAAGGAAACACCACCACATCTGAGGGAAAAAAAAGAAAGCCGTTTAAAATGCAGTGCAATTGCTAAAAATGTTCATGGTCTTATGTACCATATTTTCAATAGCTGTCAATGTAGCGAAAATTGACCCTAAAAGGTGTTAGACTTTAAAGATGATAGTCAATACTGCTTTATTGTAAAGGTTTTAGACCTACCTGGTGTTACATGTGACCAACTGGATTGTGGCCATCTCCTCCAATACTTGGGTGGCCCCCTGAGAGCTGCATGGGTGCATCACCCACCACCCCAGACACCTTCTCTTCCTCACGACGCTTTAAACACGCAGCCTTGGGATTCAGGTTCCGCTCTGACCAAAGGAGACAATTTGCCACATTAATGATGGGAACAAAGAAAGAAAGGAAGCAAAAAAACATTTTCAAGTGTCGAAAGAACCCACCTCTGACTTGTTGTTCTAAATTGAGTATGACATTGACGGCTTGGTGTAGGATGAGAAGTTTGGTCTGAGGTTTGTCGTGGCTGAGATGCAGCTGGCACATCCTCCCCAGCTCCTTGAACGCCTCGTTGATGTCCCGCACTCGCAGGCGCTCGCGAGCGTTATTGGCCACTCGTCGTTCCCGCTCCCGCTCCATCTTTACCTCGGGTGGGAGGTCCTCGTCGTCTTCATTGTCCTGGCTGGAAGGAGACGCCGCATTGAAGGTGCTAAACGTTGGGACAAATCACATAATTGCTACAGTTTGACTGCAACTTTTGGCAGCAATCTGAAAAATTAGAAAGGTTACAATTGTCTTCAAGCAAAATTCTTTCAAGTATTGAAGCTTTACTAAATTTATGACACTAAAAAAGAACATGAGATCAAGGGTTTCAATTGGCTATAGTGTTTGAGATACATCATTGGGCCAGAATGTTGAAGCAGCACCAAGTAACATTACGTTTTTGGTGATTCTGGCGATGTCAGTGGATAAAAGCGGTAATGTTTTGACTAACAGAAGACCACATTTCCCATGAGGACTTCCACAAGGTCTGATCTCTGCAGTTGGACAGAACTACATTTATGTTTCCAGTGGCTATGCAAAGGAAGAAAAGCGATGAGGTAATGAATCTAAATGTGGCTAGACAACATCAGAAAAGGGTGAAGTGACATACGCCGTAAAGCAGGCAGCACATTTTTAGTTTTTTTGTGCCATTGAACGTTACCATTAAATATCTTAAATACTTTAGACAACCAGCACGAAAATATTTTCTCGTCCAGTATGATTTAGCCATTTTCCTCTCTGAAGCAGATCTTTTACTACATTTTGTAGAACATTGTTCAATCATTTGATTCTTATGCTTTGATAAAAAAAAAGAAAAAAAAGAAATCTACATTTTAAGAGAAATATTTGATAATATTGTATATTAAATAACTCTGAGTAAAAAAAAAAGATTTCATCATCATACGAACCCAAACACAGTGGGTTCATCAGGTTTAATCAGCTACAGGCGCTACACTAAACAAGTGCGCTTTTCATGGACGTGAGGGAGGAGCCCACAAAGCACAAGAAAGGGATTTTCTACTTGAGGAACTTACTCATCTTTCGGGTCTGTAAGGCTAGCGAGCATCTGGAGGGTCAACGCCTCCTTTCTGAAAATTGTGACATAAAGGGAGGGGGGTTGTCAACAGCAATAAACAGCTAACGAAACCAACTGGGCCGACAGTGGAGGTAAAAAAATGACTTATGATGCCCTTTACGAGAGACCGACAACTTTTAGATTGGGTTTAAAAAAAATAAAAAATCCATCTCCATCAAGTCCCGGAGAGTAGCCGCAAAACAACTTACCTTGTTCGAATACGTGCTGCTTTGGAATCCTTCTTTTCATCGTCGGATTTGTCGGCGTTGGAGGAGTTTTCATCGTCCTCCTTGTCTTCTCTTTTGATATCCGAGCTGCTGGAGGAGTGTGTGGAGCGCGTTATTCCACCGGGAAGACCTGCAAAGAAGGAGCGCACACCTGATGTCATGGTATGAATTAGAGGAGCGAGTGAGCAGAAAAACTCGAGCCCGGACTTACTGGTGAATCCTTCTGGCTGGCCAACTGACGGCGTGGACCCTGATGCATGATGACCGTGCAGAAGTGTGCTGCTAGGTGGAAGGCCTGTGGGCTCCTCGTGTTTCCCTCCCTGTCAGATAGTTGGATGGATAGCTATCATTAATCCTCTGAGGTGGCAAAACATCAACACTGACACATACACAGGGCTAGTTTTCCACTGCACAGGAGGGCTTCAGTTTACAACTCATTATTACAGCAGTGCACAAAATATGTCATTGCACATTATTCAAGGTATAGTATGTCAATACACTTAGAAAGTGAGGTCCAGATAAAACACAGATGTAAAACACAAATTTTCAATGAAAGATGAAGGACTTAATATTTAGGTTTTTGTCTTTACAATACCATATTCTTGCAGTTTCACAGTAATCCACCAGATGGCTCAAGTAATTAGTTGAATTGACCAATATTTCTATTTTAGTCTAGAAAACCCTTTTGAACCATGAATACAGGAAAAAAAGACTAATTTTATGAAAACTTTGCAACGTATGATGCATATGGTTTTGACAATCTATCTCTTTTTCGGCTGGCCCATCAGAAGCGATGCTACATAGCACAACAACCTTTTTTGTAGGGGTAAAAAGGTTTATAGAACATTTAAAATGATATGATGTAGTCTAATGTGTCAAGATACACCTCAAATGGAAACAGTAGGTGGCTCACCATAACAGGATGTCTGTTGCTGAGAGCGAGGCTGGCATTGGGAAAAGCTGGAGAGAGGGCTCCAAGGGCCCCGTTGTGTACTGCGGACAGAAGGCTATGCATGTCGGGGTGGGCACCATCTAAGCCGGGGCCTTGGCCCACAGCGTGGTTCCGCAGCACATGGATGGCCTCCTCCAAACGGTCCTCCATTTTACTCTGCTGTGGAAATAGAGTACATGGAGAGATTATATTAGAATATATCCTAATACTCTACACCTAACTGAGATCTTGTGGCATACCAGTGCATGTGGTTGCCCTTCAAAACTGGGTGTGGTTGGTCTCTGCCACTGGGACTGAGCTCCTGAAAAGAGGTAAATTAGAGAGGTTCGTTTAAAAAGTAGTCATTCACAGTTGGACAACAGAGGGAGCTGCTGAGGCTAATAGTAGCTGCTCTAAACACCATTGAAGGTTACTCAGATTTTGAATGCTAATCTTGGTGTCTAAAACATGATCAATCCAAAACCAACCATAGTGAGAGTGAATGTAATTAATTTAGGATTTTATTATGAATATTGGCTACACATTACCTGCAATAGCTTGCGGAGAACCTGGAGTAGACGGAGCTGAGGAAAAGTTATTACTGTTGTGGTCCGACGGATAAATCTGAAACAAAATCATTTGAAAGACAACCAGTCAATACAGGCTCGACATACGCCCTAGTCAAAATAAAGTACAAGAGCTCACCGAGGCGAGGGCCTTTCCGATTTCATCACCAGAACTGCCGGCTGTGGTGGTTCGGTTTCCTGCTGTGGCATAAATATCAACGAGTCAGGTGATCCGTAAGGAACACCTAAGCCCTTTTGAAACATTTCATGAATGAGTTTCTCACCCATAATTGCCTCCCCGTTAATGGCGGGTGTGTGGTTGTAGGTGGTGGGCGCAGGGTGGAAGCCGTTGACTTCGCTGCCGTGCAGTGGATAGTTCTATGAGAACAGAGAGAAAGGGGTCATTACCGAAGAGTGTAAAGAGGAACTGGACAGAAAAAGATTCCGAGAGCTCCTGAAAATGGAAGTAGAAATAAATTACGGTTCAACTGTCGTGGAATAAAAGGCACTGACAGTTTGACAGAATGGTTCAGGAAAAAAGTTGACAAAATTAAGATCGACCCACCATCCTGTCCTGTTGGTTTATGGATGAGAAGGAACCCGGTGGTCCAATGTGAGGCGAGTTTCCGAGCATGGCTGAGTAGCCGGTAGATGACCAGAGGTCTTCTGCAGATAAACACATGAACATCTAGCTTCAAAACGCAATGATACTATATCACATCATCAAATGTGAAGTAAAGTGAGATATTACCTTGCATGTAGAAAGAGCCAGGGTAAACAGCGCCTGGCTTTCCGCCAGGATAACCGCCATTGTCTCGGGCATATTCGTCACCGGATGTGGACGCGTACACCTAAACAAGCACAAACAAGTAACGTTGAGCCTCAGCTTGTACTGAAAGATGTCCGATTTTTCTCGCTTCCGTAAAAATATACATAAAACTATCAAAACAATATAAGCTATAACTAACATTGCGAGGTCACTCCATTGTTAGTTTGAAAGAGCAGTGATGCGTGTAGCTATACCTATCTGAATATTAATTAGTTAGCACTGAAGATACTGGGCGAATCAAGCGGCAACGAAATAAACGGTGTCTGAGGCCATTTCAAAATAATGTCTAAATTCACGATTGAGATGTAAAATTGATTCACCAGCTTTCATTTTGGTAACACACACAAATGTTGTAATCAAAGAGCCACAATGTGTCTGCACGGCGCCTGTGGCACGCTGGGCACGGCGAAGGCTTGGATCCTGGAGCACAGCAAGCGCTTCCTTTTGCTCCCAGGACCCCAGTGACATCACATAGGCTGGCCAGCAGCCCCTCCCCTGCAACACACTCCCACTGAAATTCAAGGCACACGGCCCAGCATACACACGTCTGCCATTCTCTGAAACAAGGGCCATCACTTTCTGTAAGAGTTGACTTCCAGAGGGGATTTCAACCACTGTGACACGACTGCTTTCCTTATAAAACCGCCAAGTGAGCTTCTTGCCACTTTAGTTCCACAGACTGAAGACAGAGACGAGGACCCCCAGTTTTGTCGGCGACCTCTGATTCCACCCGCATGCAATATTGGCAGAATACAGGAAGAGACGAAGAATAGGAGGGGGCAATGCTGCAAAGAATGCTAATCCAAAAAAGGGATTTTTTTTCTGTAATTTGATTTAACAGGGAGAAGTGGAAAGGGAATGGAGAGATGCACTTCTAATTACAGAGCCATCTGCCTGTTCCTGGACCACATCCAACTCCACAGGCAGCTGGGCTGAGGAGAAGGAGCGAGGGGAGGGAAGGAGGGAGCGCGATGGGGGCTGGGATCCAGTCAGAAAGAGAGGGAGAGAGACTGCAGTGGACTGGGGCGGGTGGGTGGTGATGGAGTGGGAAAGACGATTGAGGGGGAAAAAATGAGGACCCTGACGATTTATGAAATGGGTAGCTAGATAAGGGATGTTGAGGGAGCGGGCCAGTAGAAGGTAATCTAAATGACTTAAACAAAGCTTGATATGGCCAGGGGAGTGTGAAGGAAACGGGGGATTTAAAATGATCACTGTTAATTCTGGAGGAAAAACATGACTGAGATGGCTTCATTTAACAATAGGCTTTGAGTTGCTCTTTCATGGAGAACAATGTCGCGCCAATCCTGTTGCTGTAGATGGCAACGGAACTACACTGGTGACTAGTGTGTTGTATTCGTAGCAAGAAAGGGGATTTCTAAACTGAAATCCTCATCTAATAGGGATTTAATGCAATTCAGGTTATGACTGCGCAAAGGTTTTTGTTTTTAATGTATTTTCTCTACTAGGAAAACACTAGTGGGAATGGATTCAGATTAACGTCCAACTAAACTCCAAGTACTTTATTCTTCCACCCCACATGGTGATACGGTTGTTTCATGAACAGCAGGATACGTTCGTTCATGAATGTTCTTGAGAGGGACTGCATTTCCTTATTTGCTTAACTCAATAGCTCCCATTGATAATCATTTGCTGCCAAAACGTCCGCCTCACAGTTCTGAGATCAAGGGTTCAATCCCAGGTGGGTTACGGCCTTCCTGTGTTGAGTTTGCAAGTTCTCCCCCTGTCGGAGCGAGTTTTTTTTCTGGGTATTCATGTTTCAGTACAACTAACATTACTGCCACATTTATACTAACCCATGCATCTTGCCGGCCCAGTTAACCAATATTCTTCGAGAATATAGAGGGCAGCAAAATTATCTACTGCATATGAATGACTCCACAATACAACTGAGGAATAGACCCACAAAACTCTGCTTGAACCAGTTGGAGCTATTCTGCAGCGGGGCCCCCCACAGTGTCCCAGGCCTAGCACAGGAGATGATCCCCATCCAGGCACAGTGACAGGCCCCCAACCCACCAGCAAATGCAACATGCTGACCACCTCCAGGCCCCAAGCAGGACACGAGGACAGATGGGACAAAGACTACATGGGGCAAGAAAAAGAGAGGAACGCAGTACGGAGGGGGAGGCCCCACCCCAAAACCTAGCAGAATAGTAGGACCCACCACCACCCAATTATTCTAGTCAGGAACACAGCAAACATTAACCCGACACCGCGAAGCGGTCGTGACGGAGGGAAGTGGACTATATGCATTAAAATGGGGGCAGCAGGAGAGCAACAGGGAACTGCTTCCTTGCAGCCTGACCCCTCAGGCTGTGGTGTAGTGTGCAGATTGGTGGGTACTGGTTGCTGTGCGCATGGTCGTGAGCTCCCTCGCCATAATCCCAAAGGCTGGTTCGAGAGGGCTCGGACAGGCTGGGATTGGCAGTAGCCAACGGGCACGGGTGGTGTTTCGTCAGCTACGACCGTGGGCGGAGGAGTGCTCCTTGCCTGCTTCCCTCAGGGAAGCAGTTCTTCTCTCCGCATGTCCGACACACAAGTTAGAGCGGGTACATGCATAACTAAGTGCCACACAGGGCACATATAGACACACAGATTTACCATGACTTATGTCAGCAGCTTGAAAAGGAAAGTTAAAAAAACAACAACAACAAAAACAAAAAAAGCTAATCTGGGAAACACCCATCAGCGGTTACGCGATGTGTTAATAATTAAAGAGGAAACACTGGATCATTCACTCCCAGCTCACATGGACTGAACGACCATCGCCGTGGTGTCCCCGCCCACGAGCGTGGGGGCACAGGATCATCATCGGCAGTCATTAATCTGGGCTCAGACACGGGGGCTAAGAGGCCTCGCGAGCACCGTGCCTCACAACTGGGTCACTCACAGGGGGAGACCCACACAGGCCATCATTTGCTGTGGCGTAGACACGGGGATGACTGAGGTAGGGGGAGGGGTTTTACACACTGACATCTCATCATTTGCACTGAAACCACGCGGCCGTCGTTTACACCGCAGGCCAATGGCTGAGGTTCAGACAGTAGGGTTGGGGGGGCGTTGGATTCGATACCGACGGAAAAGGAGAAGTTTCAGCAGCCACTTCAAACTGCCAGCACCCAAAGGTGAAGGCTCTGTCAGTAACGAGGGACAGGCAACTTGACGCAGTCACTTGTGAGACAAAATTGGCATGAATCCATTCTCCCTCCTCATTTAGTCTCACAGCAAAAATTCCGAGACAAAATCCAGAATTTTTACGCTAGATTTCAACTCATGCCACATTATGCATCCATGGCTATGCAATTTGTGACCTGGCCGACCAGAAAATTCAGCTTCCTTCTCGCTTTGACGACACACAAGCGAGTCAATTCTCATATGGCTCATTCCAGAATCGCTGAACATTTCTTCATCCAAATTCTTGAAAAATTGGACATATTTCAGTTTTCTACTCCAGATTCATTAATAATAGGTAAGGATTCAGTTTATAATTGCGGAGTAGCTCCGATTTTTAACACAATTTAGTTGATAGTTACAATATTTTTGCTTAATTACAGTAACAGGGTCAAATATTCCTACTATTGTCAGCTTTTGCTCAGGAATAGAAGCTATCCATTTAATTAGCTGTGACTGTTGATCAAGAGGACAAACCTACTTTAGTGGCAAAGTTATGAAGACAAAATGTCCCATGATAAAATATATAAAAAGGTCTCATGAGGTATTTTGAAACATTGAATCAAGACTAACAACTTTATGAACAGATGTAATATAAAAGCAACCCATCATGATTAAAACTCCTCTTTGAGATTGAATTGGGTCATTAAAGGGCATTTTAAAGGGTACCACGTTTTTTGTTTTAAAGACTGAACCATTCA
Source organism: Stigmatopora argus (assembly GCF_051989625.1). Classification (NCBI taxonomy): domain Eukaryota; kingdom Metazoa; phylum Chordata; class Actinopteri; order Syngnathiformes; family Syngnathidae; genus Stigmatopora; species Stigmatopora argus. The sequence continues at coordinate 11,684,210 of NC_135394.1, forward strand.
ATTTTTCCTACAAGTGTTTTTTTTCATAGTTTGTTTAAGGACGAGCAAAGTTACTCAGAAGCTGCCCATTTCAGTATTTTGTACGACAAGTGGAATTTTCACGATTTGGAAGGTGGAATAGAAATGTCCTCCAATTCTTCAATGAGGCATTAAACCTCAGAGGAAAATGTGATCAGAATTTCATATGCACAAGCAATACCCAATCTTGTTGAAAACCTTTAGACAGTCTGCCCCTCTCGCCTTTTCACCCTCTCTTTCGTTTTTTTTTAACAAAGCACCCTTCACCCTCAGTAGTAAAAAGAAAGTATTTTACACTAAAACAGAGAAACATTCGCTAGGTTTGGCACAGTGAAACAACACAATTAAAAAGTAGCAATCCCGTGGCGCTGAAAATGAACTACAGTCGTAGTTGAAGCGGTGCGATGGAGCCACGCGTTAATTAGCACACAAGACTAACCTCAACAGTTTATAAAAAGAGGAGTGATGTGGGCTAGTGCCAATTCGCTGAGTGTATAGTCAAACACGTAAACATGACTTGCCTTTCCAACTATGTGTGCCATCAGCTGCCGGGAATTCTGGGCGCGTTGACAAAATCTGCTACAGTGACCCTTTGTACGTCCCAGGACCCGAAGCGCCGAAAGAGTGAGGCATATTAGAAGTTAATTTGCCACGAAATGTGTGAGAATGATCAATAGATGAAAGACTCAAAGACATATACTGCATGGTAGAGGTTGAGGTTGAGCTTGATAAATGTTGATGTCAGCTCACTTTGGGTCTTTACCCCGTCTATCACAGAACTGCTCAAGCGGAGAGGAGAAAGCAGTGTGTATATGTGTGCATATGTGTGTGTGTGTGTGTGTGTGTGTGTGTGTGTATACACAGTAGTCGAAAGAAGAAAGGTCTTACCGAGGAAGGCAGGCCTGGGGGTTTCCGAATCTTCTTTGGCTGAGAGTCTATGTGAATGCACAAAGAAAAGGTAAAAGTAAGACAATATACATGCGTCAATATCAGCACAGGTGCTTTATCTTCACCGGCCTACTACAGTTGTAACAGAACACAATGCAGCATTGTGCCGTGTGCCAGAATTTATGCACGTGACTGTCAAAGGAAAAATGCTGCCAGACATTCGTTGGCACACAGAATTGTTGGAGGTTTAACTTATCTTACCCAAGCCACCATCGGTCGGTCTCCTTCGTGGATTGTTTGGGTAGGATTGGTAAAACTGGGATCCTGACTTTAAGCCAGAGGGGGACATGGCATCTGGGCTGGGCATGGCAATTTCACTCGGAAGGAAACCGGGCTAAAAAAAAAAACGACAAAGGTCAAGTTTTACCAGGACATAATAGCGCAGCACGAACACAACTTTATGTGGTCATGTTAATGCCTTTTAGCCACGGGGATTACATATTAATTTAGTCTAGTGCCCTATTTTGGTGTGTCATCCCAAGATATGCGCAATAACCAAATTTGAGGGTTTCCAAATACAAAACAAAATACATTGGAACGCCAACATCAGCTTAGTCTTTCAACTATTCCATCAATGAATACTGCAGTTTGAAAATTGATAGTCTGCTCTCTGTTTTCTCCCTGCCCTCAGTGTCCTTTAGAATAAAATGTGTCAACATTAACAGCTACATGCTGGAACGTAAATAAAGGAAGGCCCCTGTTCTCCAATTTATTTTATTAGTGCGGCACCTTCTGAGAGATGTGGGGTTTTGTGTCCATTTCCTACTATATTAGGTGAAAACCGGGGCATTAGCTGGAATTCAGTTTTTTCTTACGGAGAAAATAAATTCATGATACTACCACATTCATGTTACGAGGTTGGTTGTGGAACGGACCACATTCATGATACTACCACATTCATGTTACGAGGTTGGTTCTGGAACGGATAGCCGTCGAATCATGAGGGTCCACTGTACTTGGTTTTATTCCAGATTAAGGACTTTTGATCAACTTGATTCAATGTGAACATTAAACACATTCTATTACATTTGGGTGGAATTAAAACAATTACAAAGTGTAAAGATGATGTTGACTAATGTTTTCTGTTTTTGTGATAATTGCTCAATATATCCAATTATGAAAGTTTTGGGTGGAGCTCAAATGACTGAATGACAGACATGAAACAGCTCTAACATAAACATCTCACCTGGTTTGGAAAGGGAGAGTATGATGGCCGCTCACTTTTACCTGAAATATCAATTGGATACATCAACACCACAAAACAAAGATCTCAGGCAAAGATGTGTGCTCAGTTTAACACGTTTTTTTCTCTCTAAAAAGTACAAAAAGTCCAGAGATGCCCTTCCCCTTCTTTTTGTACGCTCAGTTGCATAAAGCTGCCTGCCAGATAAATCCCTAAGGAAGCTTTCAGCATCACTGCCCTGATACTCAACCAATGAACACACGCACGTGTGTGGAGACATTCACAATGAAAACACTACTTCTGGACAAAACTACATATTCCTAATAGACACCCAAAACATTTTAACTCATTTGTTGTTTCGTTTCAGCGCCATTGATGACAAAAGATACCCAATCCATTTTGATTAGGAGGGCTGGCATCCAATGACCACCCGACCATGTCAAAGGGTTTCAATTTAAAATATTCAGACACATACACAAAACATGAATTGTCATGGCAAGAAATCACATACGGTAGAATTGAGATGAACCAATTTTCCAAATGAATGGGACAAACCAAATTGTCCCCACTTCAATTTTTCATATTTTTAGTTGGACTTGATTGAATGTGTAATAAACCCTGTTATACGTATAATTAGAACTAGACACTTATTTTTCACCATTTATTCACACAGGTTTTGTCCTCTTGTTCAGCAATAATAGCTTATCAAACAGCTAGGTTATAATCATGAGATAAAGCCAAATTTACTACAGCTTTGCAACCCCGTTACCTTCAATTGTTACTGTGATTGGAACAAATAATATCAATATCCATTAATCATTGATATATGAAATAGTTCATCAAGACTTTTCTCATTGATTACGTATTACTTATGAATACTTAGAAGAAAACCAGAAAAGTGAATGTTCATTTTTCAAGTATTTTGAAGGAAAAATCTTCCCTCAATACCCCTATTTAAGAGCATACCTGGAATACCCGAACTTATGAAAGGAGAAGCCAGGCCTTCGTGTTCGCTGTAGTGCGAACCTTCGCCATAGCCCTGTAGAGACACATACGAGAAGAACATTTAGGAAAACGCTATTCCGGGCCGTCTCCATCGTGTTGGCACGAATACTGGGGCTTCATGGTTTCCCTCCCTTCATCTTAAATCGCAGGACCAATGCCAGACAGATCTGCATCCACTTGGGGGATTCAGAGTGACTTTCTTAATTATCGACATGTGCTAATCAAAGGGAAGCTGCGTGTACTTCAGGCCTTCTTCCTTATTTCTACACAGTATTGTGCCAAGGCAGTTAACAGCGTATGAGAGTCGGGAATTACCAATGGGCTTCCGCAGAGGTTTCGGGCTTACTAGATGGATTGCCAACGCAGAATTCCGAGCCAAGGTTATTAGGTACAAAGTAGAAGCGCAACTTGACATCAAACGTTGCGCGTGACTTGAAAATACACTCGACGCTTGGGGAGAGTGCGTGTTTTGGCGACAGCAGTGATTTACAAAAATGCGCATGTGACAATATCACAAAATTCCATTTAGATCTTACCCGTCCTTGGCTGAAAGAAGGACTGTTCTGTTCTGCCGAACCCCAGGAACCAGAGCTGCTGCGCTCATCTAGTGCTAAAAATAAAAAAAGAAGACATTTTGTTTAGACCAGTGAATGGACAGGAGCCAGAGAAAAGAAAACACAGCCTGAACATTTTATTAATGAATGTGTCATTGAGATTGAAATAACATTAAGGGACCGTGCCATAACATAATGATGTTGTACTCAGCATTTTAGCTTCTTAAGTGGCCACAATGGGCACACACGGAAATCATGAGAGAATCACTAACAAGCACATAAGCTGGTGTTGCTTTTAAGATGCATTGTAATGTAACAAAAAATATTTAAAAAAAACAGGAAAGCTTCTTAATGTAGTCATTAGTTTTTATTACAAACAATGGAAATGAGAGCAATACAGTCCCAAATGTAATTTAGCAGAATTAGGTTGCTTTAACCCTTTAGAGGGCACTCCTTTAACTACATGGCTGCCATCGACGGCGATGAACGTCAGATCCCTTTTGACTGGGAGAGAGACTGGCACTGAATGATCGCTACTAAGTAAGAGAAGGTGATTTAAACAAAAAAGTCAGTATTCTCATTTTAATTTAAAAATTACTTACAAAAGGAGAGAACTATTTTCCATTCATTTAAATGTTTAATATTGTTTTGTTTTGCTATTAATATTATTTTACTCAATTATCAAATAACATGAATATCTTTACATTTTATATTACTTATGTATTTAAATTTTAGTATTCAACACCATCTTATTAATTCATTTATTATTATTGGGAACTGGCAGCCACGTACGTATTATCACTTGCCCTATAAACGGTTGGGGCAAATGAACACAATCACCATCCCCCCCAACCCCAAAACCCGGGAAAAAAAGATGTGGAGGCACCAAATAAATAAATATAACACAGACACCATGTGCAACACAAAGAAAACACTCAAAGCCAAAAGGCTGGTGAAGCTGAAAACTCCTCAAAATACCCCCATCATCCTCTTCTCCCTATCTTGTGTACTAATGCTATCCAGGCTCTCTGGAGACACAAGGCTTAATTGCATGCTGATTTGCATAATTGTGCATATTAATGCAGCTTTCTTATGAATATTCATGTCTTCCTTGGTTTTTTTTGTGTGTGTTTTTTTGCCTAATTAAAAATGTGTGTGAGAGAAAGTGAACGATTGGAGGGAGTGTTTCGTTGGGGGGGTTTAGGGGGGGGTGTCAGAGGGGTCCAGGCTGGATCAGCAGCCCGGCTGACGAGCACAGGAATGAGTGATGAGACTAACTGCGCGGAGCAAGCACCTACACATGCTGCGACAGCCGTGATCTATGACGGCCATGCGAGTGGCAGGGAGGGAGACTTCGGAGAACTGGCCTCAGAAGAAGGGCCACGGCACTATTAAAAGAACTACCATCAAACACTCAACAGCAGAGGACAGAGAAAACAATAGAGCATATTCCACCGACAAAAGGATTGATATTGGCTAGTCAAACGCCATCTACATTTTTTTTTGAAATCTTCTAAAAGGAGAAATACATGCCACCTGGGAGGTGGATATTCCACACAAAAGTAGTCCAGTGGAAATTTGTGAAAGACAGAGAACACATGGGCTGTAATAAGGCGCCAAAATTAGAACAATAACAACAGGAGTCGGAAAGATTCCTGGCAGGTATTCACAAGTTACCCAGGCATGGCAGCAACAAAGTAGCGATTGTGGAATATACAGAACGGGTGCATCAAAGCGATACACACCGCGATAGCCACTGTATCAAAGTGTTGATGAGATGTCCGTTTTACATCACCCTTATGGTATTACCTTGGCACATTTTGAATCCCAACTTTATACTAAAAATAGTATATTTTTCATCCTTTAACACAACCAGGTACACTTTACTTAAATAAAAAAAATGTTAAGCAATTCTGCAATTTTAACAACTATTTAAATTGGTCATTCAGATATGGTAATGACAAAAAAGGACAACATTGATAATCACATTGCTGCATGTGTTAAAAAATAATATTTTAATGGATTGCTTGGTTTCATGGTAATGCATTTGAGTAAAACATACTGCATGAATCAAAGCTATTTTAAAGCAACAGCAATAAATGAAATTATTTGAATAATTTGAATACCAAATAGCCAAAGAATAACCTCTTCCTAGCTTGGACAGGGATCATTAAATGAATTAAAATGTATATAAAATATACTTAATAATTGACTTGCATGAATTTCATTGAAAATCAATGCGTAAATTGCATTATTAATGGATGAATAGTGCATTATTGTAGCTGACAAATATAATAATCCAAATAGAGCGCAACAAGAAGCTCTGCCAGGCCACCAAACAAAAGTAAAAAGTCATAAAGATCTTTGTGTTTTGGATGTACCACTGCGCTACCTAGGGCGCCTCCACTCAGCCAGCAGGGGGGCCGAAGTGGAAAGTGGAGTGGAAGCATGGCTGTGCAGTCTGACAACATTGTTTCACACTTACTGGGCTAATTAACTCTGAGGCAATTAAAACAAGGTGGAGAGCTGCTGAGGTGCCAATGACATTTTGCCTGCCAAGGAGTGCATGAAAACTATGCCAAAGAAGACATCTTTCTATTGTTTTTCTTTTGTCACGTATTGCAATGCCCAAAGATAGTGCATCATGCATGGGTGCCCGCAGAAACACTGCAACCATGCAAAAACTAATCCATACAAATTGTAAAATGTAAATAAATAAATTAAAAATCCCAATTTTTACATTGGGTAAAAAGAAAACTTTTGAATTTTAAAGATTACTTGGATTTTTTTTAATCCTAATATCTTTACTAACTCACAAACCTCTCGAACGTCAGAAAAATTCTTGAATCTCACGCTAAACAACAGAATTTATCCAAATAAACATCAATGCTCTATTAAAATAATTTATCAAGATTACTAAATTTAGGACTTGAGACCCCGCAGTAACCATGAAATAGCATTGTCAAAATAGTAATATTTTGAATTAGATAGCGCTACTAGAAAAAACAGCAGACTATCAAGAGTTGTGCCAATCAAAAAAATGATCTGTGCAAATAAACAAAAAAAACAAGGGTCAGTGGGGACAGATGGGCTGAGAATCGAAACTTTCAATTAAATATCGTATCCAGATCCAACATTTCAGTATCTTTGCTTTTGACAAACTTGCATTGAACAAATGCGAGTTCATCTACTTAAAATTTAAAAAAAATATCTGGCTCATGAAACTGCATTGCAGGTTACTGTAGCGAGTGGACACAACTGTCACCTTAGTTTCACATGTTGCTATGAGCAAAACCTGGGACTGCTTCAACGTTTTTCTCCACGATGCACTACAACATCAACAACCCAGCTAGGACAGGAGCCACATATGCAAATTGACAAAGTTGTTTGTTGTGATCCAGGGGAAGTGAGCCGGTCACAGGGCGCGCGAAGGGGGATGGAGACGTTGCCAGCAGCTGCAGAGGTGACAGAGAGGACGCCTGCTTGCGTGTTTGGCCCAACACACGTCACACAAGCGCCACTCTTCAAACATCCCACATCTTCTTTGCCAGGCCTCTCCCCTACACACCACTTGAAACAGCCTTTGCAACACACACACACATACACACACGTGCCCAGTGCCTCTGAGGAAGGGAGAAAGACGCCTAATGCAATTAGCGCCCCTTGGAGCACTTTTGTGTTAATGAATAGAAGTGGCCTGACGGGCCACAGGGCTGCTCTATGCCGTTCCCGCCCTGCCGAGTCACTGAATATACAAGCAGCTTGTGTGATGTCACATCTAAACATTATTCTGTAAATGGCCACAATTGAAACAATCTCATAGGATCAGCTAAGTGAGGCTGATACTTTGGTGGTTTTCCTTAACAAAAAAAATCAAATGATTTTGGTCTGTCTTCATTTCAATGGGGCACACTGCTGGATTTGTAAACATACAAATACAGTAATCCCTCGAATATTGCGGTTAATGTAGACCAGACATGGACACGATAATCGAAAAATCGCAAAGTAGGGTCACCCCTGCTATAACTACCTTTTTTCCCTTTCTTCAGTGCTGAGTCCAAGTAGTAAGAGGGACTACCGCTTCCGAGTTTTGGGGTGGATTTTCACATTTTTCTGATCTTAAAAATAAATAAATATTTTTTTTGCCTTCAGTGCTGATTCCGAGTAGAGAGGCTTCCGCTTTCGTGTTTCAGCGTGGATTTTAACATTTTTAGGAACTTTAAAAAAAGGTAATAATTAATCCCAGAAAAAAAGTGAAGAAGTAAATTTGCGATAAGTGAAGTCGCGATAATCGAGGGAAGACTGTAGGGCTTTTTAGCAAAAAAAGAAACACAGCTACAAACAAGCTGCAGTAAGTGTTCAAAGATTCTTTCCAAAATGGAATTCATGTTGCTAAATCACTTAGGCTAATTTGTTGGTAAAACGGTTTCCAAAATCTATGTTACTTATTCTTTTTTTTTTTTATATTATTATTTTTGCTGCTTGTCCATAACACACTATGAAATAGCGTGGTGCAAAACATTGTCCAATGGGATTCAACTGGCCCGCTGGCCACAGGTTTGAGACCCTTGCACTATTATTGCAGTGTTTATTTGGCCAGACGTACAATAATTCCTGCGAAGGAATTTGCATGCTTAAACATTTTAACACCATTGTGCTTGTACCTCCAGATCTGCAAAGGTGACAGCTTGCATTGTATCGCATTAAAATGGGTGTCAATGACCCAGGGCCACACTTTGGGCCGCGAAAAACACGCAGGGGTGGGGGTTGGGTGGGTCGATTGTGGTGCTTTGGGTTCGAAGGAATTAACTCGTCACTGCTTAGTAATTGCCGACTGTAATAGAAACAAACAGAATCCTGCCTTCCAAGCGGGCTGATCCCTCTATTCAACAAGCTCAGTCTTCCACTTTGGCCACACGCTGCATGCTGGGCGAGTTTAAGAACTGGCGAGTTGGGGGTGAGGCACATTGTCTCTGACTCGAGCCACTTCCTGCAGATCAGTGGGGGGAAAAAAACCCGCGCCAGGTTGGGGGAGGAGAGTTTTACACTTCAGGGTTGTGGTGGGAGGGGGTCGTTTCAAGTTTATAAGCTCCTTTTTTTCTTGCCTTTGTTCCTCGGTGGCCAAGTTCTCACTCTGGGGAACACTGGGGAGTGTGACTGCATTTCACACAGCAGGTTGGCCGAGTGACAGAGGAACCAAAGTAACATGACTAAGTAATAAGTCTCAGTGAGCAAGAGAGAAAGCTTGCTGAAAGCGGTTTCAGGGGTTAACTGGCAGCTCATTTGCACTTTAAAAATAGAAAATTATATAGGCTATCCAAAAGAAAGGCACAGATTGTTTGAGCATGGCTCATATTTAGATTAGCAATACTTTCCTGGATAAAAATGCAAATGCAACACAGCTCTCTCACAAGCAATACATTACAGCCCATTTCAGACATGCCCTGAAGTCGGGTAATGTTTGGTATGCTCCCGCTACGCGCTTACGTATGCATGCAATCTACTGGCTCAGTTGACTCGGACATTAGCCTGAATTTTACTGGCTAGCACCAAAGCAGCAGTTAATATTCTACTTCAGAGTGCAGAGCTTGATAATACACAGTAGCTACTAGTAGGTGACTACACTACATTACGAAAACAAAACCTTTGACAAGCGACTAGAGCAGGGGTAGGCAAATTTTTCCCACAAAGGGCCACAATGGGCGTGGGTTTTAGTTCTAACCCATCAAGAGGACACCTTTTCACCAATCTGTTATTTTAGAAGTGCAATCAGTGGATTTCAGTCATTCGCTTCCTTTTTCAGAAATCTACATACAAACTATATAGTCAAGTATACAAAGTGTCACGATATACCACAATTTCAATATATATATTTAGCATAAATTGCTGGTCAACACACGTGTCAAAGAGGCTTAGTTCTATGGGATCTTCTACAGACATTGGACATAACAGCATCCTGCACTGCGAAATACCTATATCACATGTGTCAAAGTGACGGCCCGGGGGCCAAATCTGGCCCGCCGCATCATTTTGTGTGCCCCGGGAAAGTAAATCATGAGTGCCGACTTTCTGTTTTAGAATGAAATTAAAATGAAAAGTATAGATGTATATTAAATTTCCTGATTTTCCCCCTTTTAAATCAATAATTGTAATTTTTTAATAAATTTTGTAGTTCAAAAACCATTTTGTAAAATCTAAAATTATATATAAAAAAAGCTAGCACATTGTTTTAGATCTATAAAAAATTGAATATTCAGGGATTTTAATCCATTTATAAAAAAAACCTAAATATTATATCTAAAATGGTCCGGCCCACATGAAATCGAGTTGACGTCAACGCGGCCCGCGAACCAACCCGAGTCTGACACCCCTGACCTAGATAGTAGTGACTATCGTGTGAAAAATTTGAAATCCTTTTTTAAAATGTTATTTATTTGTTTGTTTGATTCCTGTTTATGAGAATGACTTCATGATGGTAATATTAGTAAACAATGAGCACAGAATTAAGCATTGTGACAATGGGGCTATCGTAAAGCTTGATGGTGGCCGTTCCGTAACAATGGTTGCTAGGACGCATAATTGATCAATAGTTGTTTATTGGGGCAGAGTTGGGCAAAGATCAATTGGGAATGAAATAAAAATAATAATAATAAGAAAAATGTAAAAGTGCTCAGAGAACAAAAGTGAATGCGTGTCTATTGAACACAGAGTTATCAAACTTACCTGAGCCGCTGAACTGACTGCTGGCGAGAGTCATTGTTCTGTTCTTGCCGTTTGCTACGGGAGGTGCGAACATCTACGAGGACAACAAAAGGAGAACGATTGTGTTACAAACAAAAGCAAAGGAGGGCACACTTCACACATTCTACTTCCACTAATGAACGACCTGACGTTCACTTGTCCCTCACCCGACGGGAAATTTGTACGCATCAAAGCACTCCAGATAAGCTCCAGGGTCGAAAAAGCTGTCACTAGCTTGCATTAAAACGTGGAAATACCTTTGTACTATGACTTTTTATTGGGGAATTTCCCACCACTGTTAAAGAAGCCACAGAGTGGTTGAATTACCACTGTATGTCTCCTCTTTTTCCCCCACAAAGTAGGACATGTAAATCAGAGCGCAAGCTTCCATAACAACATAACAGGTCAAAGCAAACCATTTTTGATCGCATTAGATCTTGTAACAGCAATCTCAAACACATTTAACTCCCGCTTTCTTCCATGTCCAAACCTTGGGAGGATGTCAGATGCCCGAAACAAACGAGGAGGAAACTTGTTTGTACAGCCCTCCACAGTTTCTCACCCAATTATCAGTGTCGTATTTAGTAGACGGAACATCTGCTGTTATAAATTGGCAGGCGATCAATCTGGACGTTTTGGTGGTGAATTCCACTGTTTAATGAGACACTCCCTTCGGGGAGCGCTGCTTCCTTTTCTTGGAAGTGAACGGCAGTGCTCCATCATGTGCACATAGCTGCACACATAAGACATTCCCCCAAAGGAACAAAAATGACATGACACCGGTGTAAAATTAGGTGATAAAATGCATCGTACAAATAATATTAAATGAAGGGGCACAAAACAGTAAAGGCCAAACCTGAATGTAATGTTACTTTGTGTTTTTTTTTAATTTATTTATTGAGCATGCCTACTAGGGCTGGTTTAGTTTATCTTCCCATTTTACAAATGGAAGCATTTTTTTTCTTTCTTGCACACTTTTCAAAACTGTATATCAACGAACACTTCGATCCTGAGCTCTGCTTGATTGCAGCGTGTCTGCCACCGGACACTTCACTAAAGCAATAAAATATTATTTGTTGTGCTGTTTAGGAAGGAAATTGGTGCGTGCTGCAAAACCTCATGGGAACCGATCCCTTTCTGTTTTTTTAACTTGTCTGCATTAAAAATTAATTCATAAAACCGATTTATCGCTCAGCCCTACTGCCATTTTATTTTAACTAAACTCCAGACAATAAATGAGCAATCTTTCTCAAACCAGGACCCCCCCAAAAAAGAATTCTATTGAAAATAAATTCATTTCAACAATTCCACCGTAAACCAAGTACTTTCTTGCAATCAGTCAGGTGAGTGTTACTTATCATAACCTGCATTTGCAAGACCGATTCAAGAATTCTGTCAACCGCCTGCGTCTCTTCCCGCTGCCACCCACCCCGACTGCACTCCCGCTCTCTTACCGCGCTGAAATCCAGAAGGTCGCTGAGTTCCTTGTCAGTTCCCACTGCAGCCATTCTTTGCTGCTGCTCGGTCATAACCTTCCGTCTCTAACAAACCCTACGAGAGAGATTTGCAGATACAGGACTTTAATAGATGATAATAAGGGCACTTGCAAGCACAAGGACAAGTGTGATACAGCCGAGGAAAAAAAAGTTGCTGATTTAAAAAAAAAGTCAATGCATGATGAATAAAATCAACTACTCTACTCTTCCAATATTGTGATGATCACATGTGACTTGATAACCACTAATATGACATCATGCGCTTAGGTACCACTTCCTTTTAGAAAAGAAATGATAGCTTAATTGCCAATACATGGCATTCCTAATTTAAAATACTGCCCTAACTGGGAACACTATCAGTGAATGATGATTATGTTTCAGTGTGATTGACGGTGATAAAAGTCTAATTCGTTTAGGGTGGGCAGCGCCAACCGCCGATAAAAAAATAAAAATAAATGAATAACTTTTTTAAATAAGTGAATGCCACTACCTGCACCACAAATGCAAAATGATCACAATCGTAGTAGAGACTTACAATGAAGTGGGCTTATGACAAAAGCAATTTACAAGGGTAGCTAGTATAGATCACTCTTTGTGACCATCTCTGCTCATTCAGTTATATAATTGTTGTTTGAGGTTAGCGGCTAACATTATCATCCAGTAGGAGTCATTTGGAGCCCTGATGTTAGCCAGCCAGTTTGAGTGCGCTTTCTACCATCATGTGCTGCTCAGACAACTGAAAAAACTTTGCTTCTGGGAGAGCAAATTCCCAATGAAAACCATTTTGTTATTTGTGAATAAAATAATAAGAAAGGAAAAACTGAATTCAACTGCCTGACATTTGCGTTGCATCGTTTGGAAGTCTACAAAAATGCAAAGGTGCATTTAGCTGTAATCATTTCAAACTATCTCAATTAGCAATATCCGGGTCTACTTTTGCTTACATCTTTCCTTCAATATCACTTCTGCCTCAAGCCCATTGCTTGATGACATGTTTTGCCTTTATAAGCAATGAAAATAAATCTGCCCAAGAATGACCAAGACAAATTTTGATATTTATAACCACAATGTTTCGTAGTGTTCGAACATTCTTGCATTAATTTGCTTTAGAACTGGTCAAAGTAGGTTGCACAGCTGTGGAAACAAAAATTGCCCTAAACAGATAACTGGGGGAGGGACTACCTATCATATTAAAGTTTCTAAAATTAGATGAAAAGCCTAATTTAGAAAAAAAGTACAACAATTATTTGTTTGTATCTAATACTGATGACTAAAATGATGGAAAATGCACAATTGTTCCTGTCTGTAACCACTTGTGGGAGAATAACATTAAGAATGTCCTAGTATGCAGTGGTAGGCTATAATAAACCAGCCAACAATGTTTACGTTGCCTTGTGTTGTGGTGTTGTGGCATATCAGGTTCTCCATTTTCTCAGAAACATTATCTTAACAAACTTTGGACACGGGTGGTCTTTTTGCTTTCCTATGGGCTTGTAACCATCGGGTTTACTTGTTTCAACAGAGTTGAGCTTGTACTCGCGGTAATAATAGTATGTGCGAAAAATGATGCCAACGATGCTCCGAGGCAGCGACTTTGCTCGAATCATCAGTTTATCGTTGGTGTTCTACTCTAGTATAAAACTAGAAATTGCCTTTTCTCCAAAAATAAAAGATATTTCTACGTAAACACAAAGCCCAAACAACATGGCTGTACTTTCACCCCACGTGGTAAATTTACAATTACAGACATAATTAGGACTATTGTTAGCCCAAGGAAATAGAGGTGAAAGGCAGAGCTAATGACTATATGCAAACACGTTATTCCCGAATTAGCATACGTCAACGCTGAGAAGCTTGACAAACGACAGAGAATTTTCCCTGCGTTGCCTTGGGGCGGCGTTCTGAAGCCTGGACGTGATTGAGCCAGGCTGCCAGGAATCGGCAAAGTGAAGGGGGTGACGCGAAAGTATTTGGACACCAACAGGTGGTGTGCTTTTACAGCCTCCTTTGGAATACAGCAATGAAAACAAATCACTAAACAAAAAGCATTTTGAATTTCATATCGAATTGGACATGGACATATTATAGGGCACTATCGGACTTGGAAAAAAGTGTGGCCCATTCAACCAGGCAGAACTCATTTAACCTTGAGAAAGGAAGTGACCACATGCATGCCAGCAAGCCACGCACACACACAAACATATCCGAGTCTACGTCTCATTGCCTGTCCCAACTTTTCGGGCTTCTCAAATGTTAGCCAAGCACTGCACGACATTGACTCAGGCACATGGAAGAGGGACAAGGTGGCTTTAACAAAATGGCATCTTGGCCAACGCGTGGATCAATATTTGAAGCAAGCAGCTTAGGGGGTGTTTGTCAGCCCCCCACTCGAAGCAAAGAAGCCACAAAGAAGCAGTCAACACAAAACACTATGGCGCTGGAGGCTAACCTAGGGTGTGCGGGCCAAAAAGAGTCTACTGAAACTAAAACTGCTTGGCTCTTTAGTATAACTTCACACACATGATGATGATTATGTTTCAGTTCTAATGACAGCAATAGAAGTCCAAACTATTTTGACTGGGAGAGGCTGGCAGCGACTATTCGCTCCCTGTCAAAATAGCAGTAGTCAGACATTTTAAAATGCCAATACTATTTTAGCCGATCGAATGAAACTATGTCAGATTGTCCCACCTATGCCAACCCACTGAGGTATGGGGAAATACTAATGGAACCAGGACTTGAAGCAGATAGAGATCACAAATATAAGACTAGATGCTTGAGGGCAAAAAACACAACTGTTTCAAGATCGGCTGCAATTAAAGAATTCATAGCTACTTCAAAATATGCGCTCCTTTGACTAAATGTATTGTATTTGTGGATCGACAACGATGCAAAATGGCCCTGACCCTCGTCCCATGTCATCAGACATCTAGATTTCTAAATATAAGATCTATAATGAAGCAAGTGTCCTCTCAGTCTTGGATGGAAAAAAAGAGAGCAGCATGTTGAAGAGGTACAGAAACTTAGAAACATTGTGCCTATTTTCTAAGCTACTTTTTACCTGTTTATCTGCTGCTGACGTCACGTTCGTGACACACTTGTAAGGGGTGTCATTTTAGGTGATTAAACCTTATTTATTGTAAATATTTTACATTATCAGAGGTATAGGGAATGTGTGAAATGCGTGATGAGTACATATACACTTGTGAAATGGTATTCCACACTAAAGTCATTTATACTTGGTGTTGTCAGATGATGAATTGGACGTCTATCACCGTCAATGGCAGACAACGAGTTAAGACAACTGCCATCCAGCATCCAGAGGAGAGAATGTAGGTTTACATCCACAACTATAATCCATTCAGCGCTCATTTTCAGGACAAACTACCGAGGGGGAACCCCCACATAAATAGTAGGCCGCTTTGAATAGCGAGCAAACTTTACACCTTCTCCTTCGCTCATATTGGGGTTCAAATCGCATTTTGAAGGAGGAGGGGGGCCAGTTGCGAGACCGTGGGGGTGGGAGCGACAGGAATTTCCTGCCAAATGTGCAATAAAATGAAAAGTCCCGCTGGTGGGCTACTCGCTCCCATTGAGGAATGTTTAAAAGGCGACCAAAAGGAAAGCTCGTGGAAAGTTTGATGTCTGACAAATTCGGGGACAACACAAGAGTAGGCCCCGAAACGTAAAGTTCAATTAAATAGCCTGGCCGAGTCAACGTATACATTGTGTTTTCTCAAATGCTAACTAGCATAGACACACGGCGTAACGGGCAAAGGGAGAATACTTGGACTTGTTTTTTTGTTGTTGTTATTTGTTTGTTTTTAAAAGCAGTATTAGCGGTTGGGGAAAAAAAGAGCAGCATTATGCTAGCTCGAGAAATAAGACAAAAAGAATACTCCATCCCATCGCTTTAAGATAACGTACCCGAAAAAGTTTTTAGAAAAACACAAGGCGCCCTACTACGCGGGTGTCAATGGGGGGATTGCCGTCGAATTCGTGCAACTTTTCGGGGTGAAAGGTGACGGAAAAGAAGGTGTTTTTTACCTCTCCTCCGCGGGTGTCGGCTATCCAAGAGCGGCGAAGAAAAAGCGGAGAGAGGCGAGGGGGGGAAACATAAAAGTTGAGGAGAATTTCGAGCTCAGCGCACCAGACGCATTGAAGCGCCGTGGAACGTCTTTCTCCCCCTCTTTGTCCCGGGAAGCTCGCTCTTCAAGTGTCCGCCTCCACGTGGCTTGCTCCAGTGTATCGAGTCCGCGTGCAAAGAAATCTATTCTACTCGCTTAATCGCGCGTCGTCCTCCTTTTTCCCTGTTACAAGTGAGGAGATGATTTCATTCTTCTCGTAGACATCTTCACCTCCTCCGTCCACATTGTCAGACGCAACAACGTATCCCTCCGCGCGCAGAGTGAGGCCCTCAACGCCAGCGGTGTCCGATTTCAAACGCCTTTCGAAGACGGTCTTAATTTGTCCACAGCGAGAAATAATAACGGAGGTCTTCGCTGCCGAAAAGCCACGTAATATCGGAAACGTATTCCCAAATGCTGTCTGCTCCAAGTACGGTCTCCAAAACGCGATATTACTACGCGCACTAGGTCTCTCAGCGGAAGGGTATCGCAAGAAAGTTACCTGCGATGTACACAGCAGCAGCTTCGACGAGATGACACGATAAATGCTAGGCGCTCCGCCAATGGGAAGACGCGAACGGTGGAGTGACGGTTCGCCTAACCAATCAACGTTTGAAAACATGGTTCAGACCCGCCTTTTTCTTGACGCTAACTTTCGCTGCGTGTGCGTGTGCTTAGAGAGGCTGGCCGAAAGGGGCTCTAACATGCCCGCTGACATCATTTTAATTTTTAGTTTGGTGTGCCTACTTACCTAGTGTTTTTTTATTATAAATAAAACATAACAAATAGCCTATTATCAACCATGTTTATGGCTTTTTTTTACAATAATGACGTAGCATTATAGCGCCGCCGTCAATGGCAGTGAAACACGAGCATTCCCAGCCAACCTTTCTAGTTTTAATGAATTGGGACATCTATCGTTGTCAAATAAGGGTATAACAATACGTTAATGTATGTAACTATCATCGGCCAAATTGTTAAAAACGTGAAATTAGTTTTTTTTCCCAATTGAAGGTCATTGACCTGAATATTATTAAGTATATTATCGTCAAAGAATCAATATAGTTTCGTACAGCCGTTAATTGGTGATTTAGATCTCTAGCAATTACTTGTAATTTATATTCAAACCACTAAATATTGAGTCATTATTACTAAGGCTTTAACAATATATTTCATGACGGTACAATTTGATATCATGTAATAAATAATACAAGGTTTGGCTTATAACCAATCAATAAAACGCTATATATGCATACTGTATAAATCATCGTAACTACGTATTATATGCTTATAGTTTAATGTACATGATTGTGTCAATTGTGTACATAAACAAAGTAATTTGAATCAAAATGGAAAAGGGCAGTGTATTATATGCAAATATCGTGTTGCTATCCAAAGAATCGATATCGCTTTATTGTGAAATTGCGGATTGATACAAGACATACTATTAAGATTGTGGTCTCGTGTGCGTATTATCCTTAAAAATACAAATTGTCCGTGAACCCTAAAACCAAGGCACCGCTGCTAACCGGCTGCTTCCCAGGTGAGCCGCCAAGGATCCCTACCGACCTAAGATTTTAAAACACAAAACAATCAAACAACAATCATTGTAGTAGCAATCTAAGACCTTTTTTTTTGTAAATTATCCGCAGCGTTTTTGATGAAGACATAAATAAGTCACCTGCACGTGGAGACCCTCTTACAAAAACACACAATAACCCACTTTATTGAAAGTTATTGGTGGTAGACAGCTGTTGTTTTCAGCCTGAGGGGGGAAAAAAGAAGGCTTGGGAGGAAACTTCAGACAGCGTCTCTTTTGTTTTCCTATCGACAAACACAATCGTGTGTCACATTTTGAACATATATCATTTTTAGGCCACCTACGAGGCTTGTTGTGAGATTGCAATGAGACTAAATTTTGCCCTAACGTCATCATTTTCAATGGAATCCAAGCCTCACCAGACAGATCCAGTGTACACTACTCCCAAATTGTACATTTTTACAAAGTTTAATTCTCGATTTTGACTAATTGTGCTGTTCTTTAAAAAATGCATTGAAAAAAACTCCAAATGATTCACACTTAAAATTGATTCAGAGTTAACTCACTCACTCCCATTGGCAGTGATAGTTGTCCAATCCATTTGGATTGGTCCAGTTCACATGGGTTGGACGTCTATCAGCGTCAATGGCAGCCAGTGATTTTAGTCACCTAAAATCAACAATCATTCTTCTAATTATACTAGAGTCATCCCAAAAAGGGCATTTTTTAGCTCATGAAATTCTCATTTCATCTCAACCCACCCTATTTGAGATATGATGAGAATAACAAATTTTTGTTATCTTTTATTTCATTTTTTTTTCTCACATACACGAGCACGTTACTCCTTTTAGTCAGCAGTAACAGTTGGCTAAACTGCTAGCTTCTACTCCAGAGAAAATGCTAATATTAGTACAGATTTGAAACCCTATTACTGTAATTAAGCCAAATGTCAATATCAAATGAGTTATGTAATAAAAATGTTATAATTATTTAAACCTTTAATAGCTTAAGCCTTTTAAGTGAGCAAAAAAAAGAACTCCTTATGCTGACTACTACTTATTTATTATGTTGACTATTAAAAATGTATTACTTATTCATTGATTATTTATTTATCATCACTATACATTGATTATCCATCTATTTCTTTGCTCACTGGGACTATTTATTTATTTATTTATATAACTATATATTGATTATCTATCTGTTTGTTTGCTCACTTGGACTACTTATTTATTTATTATCTATTTGTCTGTTTGTTTGTTGTTGTATTTTTGCACTTCATGGTGAAGCTTTAAATCTCATTAAACTTGTATAACGAGCATTCAATTCCATTCAATTCAATTCAATAACTTCAACTATAACTAGAATTTGCCACCATTTTCTCCAATTGAATGCCATATATATATTTTTCTATTACTATTGTGCTATTTACCTTCTACACTTATTGGAATTCCTTTTTGTAAAAATCCAATGTTGCACCTGACCCAATAAAGACGCAACATATGCTAATGGTGCTAAACTGCCTGGCGTTGTCGTCTGTTTGCACTGCAAAGGAAACAAGGGTTGGGGGGCATGGGGGTCTGGCTGTCAATAGTACATATAGGTAAATAATCCATTGGCTGTCCCCTGGGTGAAGACACAGCACATTAATTAGCCCCGTGGACAGATTTAAGAATGTAATGGGGTTACTGCTCAGAACAAGCGCACATATGGGTCATAAATACCTTCACAACAACGCCGTGTGCACACAAAGGGGAAAATAAGCCGGGCTATCACATAAAAAGGCCATCTCCGCTCATTTATCTAACAACCCATTTTTTTGGAAGATCTTCATCAACGAAATTAGGCTTTGGAACAGGACATCTGCTCAGAAGAGGGGAAATTGATTTTTGTTGTTGTTGTGGTGGTTGAATTTTTTTATCTTTTTTTTTTCCATCAGACGTTGCCTGGTTCTTTTGAGTTAGAATAGTGGCCGTTGTCAGTATTCGCAATGAGGCTTGTAAGCCCTCCAAGTAGTTTGTAGTAACAGCTGGCTCTGACATGGAGAGCATGCACAAGGGCAGCCAGGCTGGGGAGGGAGGGTTGGCGGGCTGAACAAGAATTACACATATGTATACACACACACACACACACAAATGCTCCTCATCTTCAATGGACACATGGAGTGAAGACTATAAGAGAACAGAAAAGTGAAAAATGAATTCGAGGCAAGGAAGGCAGTTCTTATTTTATGCCGCCTTAATCCGTTATGCTCGTATTTAACTCAATCAATATCAAAGACAGTTTTAATTTTGGGGTCTTGCCAGAATTGGAGGGTATTTTCTCTTTTAAAAAATCCTAAAAAAAATAAGGCTTTACTTCTGTTTTTTTTTGTATTTATCAACACTGGGTAATAAACTATCAAACGTCTCGATTAGATGTTTTTTCTTTACTCATTTAGCATAGTCACAGTATAAGGGTTACAAAATGATAGAAATGTTAGGTTTTCTTAGGGGTAAAAGCTATGTGATACTGCAGGAAAAAGAATAAATTTAAATGGTACTTCAGACTGATATTGTATTTTTTAAAATATTTTTACTTAGTACTTTTTTTTTCTCCCACATCTCCCAAAAAAATGCATGTTAGACTCATTGGGTATTACAAATTGTCTCGAGGCAAGCACCGCATGTTGTGCTTGATTTATGACTTTTCACAAATTATTTGCACTTTTCAAGATAAGAACCTACAATTTCAAAAGTTACCCACGTTCCACTGCCGATTGCAAAACTGCAAAAATATTAAAATCATATTCCCCTCCCCTTTGGTGAAAGGGGAAAGCAAGTCAATGCTTTCATTTGGCTGAATTTCCCATTTCATTGACCATTTAGGCGCAATTTACCTTAAAGCATCACCTTTTTTTGTCAGTTTTCAAAACTAAAGTGGACCCAAACACAGGCCTGGTGACCTCCAATGTAAGCAGCTTAAAAAAAAACCTGTTGTTGCATCAGCCACCCGCACAACGTCAAAAAGCTTTGTAGGGTTATCAGGCGAGACAAAGTAAAGGAAAAAGACGAGCGAATGGTTTAATCCGTGGCTACAATTGCGGCGTTGGCCGATTAAAGGCTCAATAGGGAGCAACTGCTTTTGAGTCCTTGCCGTGCTTTTATATATGTGTAATTAACAGCAGATGGGCATTGCAAATTAGCATACGTTTAGACCCGCCGTCATATATTTGTGCATATTGATGAAATATTTATGGATGTAAACTCTTTCAGTTACAGCTAAGTACAAAGTACCAGGCAGCCTCGCATCAAAGTGGCGTACAAACGGGTTTACCGTATTTTCACGACTATACGGCGCATCGTATTTTTAGCCGCAGTGTCAATAACGAGTGCTATTTCTGTATTTTACACACACAAAGGACGCACCGTTTTTATAGACGCAGCCAGGCATGGCAAAACATACACCAGCTTAAACATACACGCTACACCCACATGCTAAAAACACGTTTTTAAAAAGGCAACGGAAGCAAAACTGAGTTCGGTTGTACTTTATTTAGCCATTTTACAATGTACTCACGTCATCATCACCCACAAATCCATCAAAGTTGCTTCGTAAAGCTGTGTTGATGCCGATCGCCAGGCCACAATCCATTCGCAAATAGTAGCTAGCTAGAAGCTAGCGTCCATGCTTCGTAAAGCTGTGTTGATGCTGATCCCCAGGCCACAATCCATTGGGTGTATTGACAAAAGAACTATATATCCCAGCAGTCACTGCCCAGTACTTTTTCTACGGGAAAATAGTAGAGTCGGGGGCTGCTTGCCGTAGTTGTGAGAGCTGTAGAGGATGGTGTACCCTATCGACTGATTTATTTTATTTTATTGTGATAACAATTTTAGTATAGGTCCATATATAAAGCGTGATTATAAGGCGCCCTGTCTATTTTGGAGAACATTTAAGACTTTTATGTGCGCCGTATAGTTGTGAAAATACTGTACATTTTTTCCTTCTTAATTACTTCCAATTTTGGAACTCGAATGTAACAATTTTGATATTGCACTTAACATAGATTCTGTTAAAAAGTTCCCATAGTTGAATGGGATAGGCTCCAGCACCCCCGGGGTTGCCTGTCATTAAAAAAAAAAAGATTCTTGGCGAAATTATAATTGGGACAAAACATTTCTTGATATATCAAACTATGACAGCCCAGTGTGGGATTGGTTAGTGTTTCGGCTTTACAGTTCTGGGGTCGAGGGTTCGATCCCAGGTCGGTCCTCACTGTGGGGAGTTTGCATGTTCTCCCCGGGCTGGCGTGGGTTTGCTCCGAGTACTCCGGTTTCCTCCCACATCCCCAAAAAATGCAAGGAACACTCTAAATTGTCCCTAGCTATGGTTGGTTGTCCTTTCTTCTTTTGCCCTGCGATTGGCTGGCTACCAACACAGTGTGTCCGCCGCCTGGTGATAGGCTCCAGCACCCCCTCACCCTCGAGCCTTGTGAGGATAAGCGATTCAGAAAGCGAATAAATATCCCCATATCGAGATATTTTCACACACCCGTTTTCCCCCAAATGCCAGTTAACAGCTAAATATAACGTCCTTGCATGAATTCCCCCCAACTAAACCAGTTTTCCAGTTTGCAAAACACACCACTTGTTAAATCCCCCGCCTGTTCCAGTTCTGAAATCCCACATTGTTAACTTCATCACGGCCGGGTTGGGTATTGCCTTCCCGTGGCGCGCGTTTGACGCGACCAAGCCGCATCGCCGGCTCTCATCTCACACAAGGATAAACACGGCGCGGGGGCAGCGGCCCACAAAAAGGGGTGAGCCGCTCACCTCGTTCCGCTCGGAGCCCCTCGTGGCGTGTAATAGTAGAGGCTTAGGGCTGGCCCGCCCCGGCCGGGTGGGGGGAAGGGCGAGAGGTGCGCAGGTTTGGGATCGGACCGAAGAAACTAGGGCAGGACTTTGGGTTGGTCACTTGACAATGCCATGCTTTCTACACATGTATTTATTTCCAGGTCGCACAAGTGTGATTTGCGACTCCCCCACTGGAAGCTGTCGCCCAGTAGGAGTTGGAAACTGGAGCTATAGGAGCGGATGGACTGATAGTGCTGGCTCAGTGCCTGCGCTCCAAGTCTATCTGTGTTGAAGGGGAGGGGACTGATGGTGGGGGGATCTATCTGTTGTGCTCATGATAAACCAAGCCCCCCACCCCCCACACGCCCCCCTTCATTGCAACCCAAAAAAAAAACACCAACTCGGCATGTTACCACAACAACAACTGTTATGCTTTTCTCTTGGTTTGAGTTCAAGTACGAATAAAATGGTCAAAATTGGATCTTCTGTGTTTCTAGGCAAACTGTCATGACCTGGAAAAATAGGAGCAATGATCATTGTTATTTGGATTTTGAGTTTGGAGTGGTCGTGGTGCGGAAATTATATACATGTGGATGTTTTAAAGCCAGAGGAAGTTTCCCAGTGTGGGCATACTTGACGTATTTCCAAACGGGTACCGTGACAACGATTGCCTGGAAGCATTTTGTCGAGAGGGCGCCAGCTCAACGGAGAGGATCGTCGACGAGTTTCTGCTTTGAACATTTCACCCCAGACGGCTAGGAAAATTGCCTATCGTGGAAGGCGCTTCGCGTGTGGAGTTTGTTGGAGTTGAATCAGTTCGCTGTGCCAACGATACCCTGAAGGCATTTGCGGCACGCGAGCTTGATTTATTTTTGTTAGCTTAGCAATCAGTTATTAGCAACAGGGAGGAAACTGGAGTACATGGAGAAAACCCAAGCAAACCCAGGAGAACATCCACTCCATATAGTGAGGTAACTTCGAGGCCAACGCGCTCAACCATCGTCCACTAGGCCACCCAGACTTATATACATTATAGTGAATCTTTAACATACACACACAGACACACACACTTAAAATGCATGACTGGACGTTTGGTGGCCGGACGTTTGGTGGCCGGACGTCCGGGCGACCAAACGTCCGGGCGACCAAACGTCCGGGCGACCAAACGTCCGGGCGACCAAACGTCCGGGCGACCAAACGTCCGGGCGACCAAACGTCCGGGCGACCAAACGTCCGGGCGACCAAACGTCCGGGCGACCAAACGTCCGGGCGACCAAACGTCCGGGTGACCAAACGTCCGAGTACCCTTAAAATGAAGTTCAGATGTTCTGGTAGGCCTTTGCTGACTTTTCACATCATAAGTCAAGCGCAAAAAGAAAGTGCACTAATTCACCCCCATACTTCCTGTTGTTATGTTTTTTTGTTTAAAGGACGAGCGGTAATAGCGAAAAAAAATGGCCCAAATAATTTCCACACCAATCAAGGTGCAGTGGACTCTCGCGCTCTCCGGCGGGAGCAAAACAGGGGCGCTTGTTTTCGGACCGAACGAGGCCGCCGTATCTCGTCCCGTTGAAGTATTCAAAACAAAAGTGGGTAAACGAGGGGACGCGCCGTTCTCTCCCTGCCTTATCCACACGGCGTAATTCCCACTGAGCCGCGCAGTGAGAAAGAAAATGAGTTTGAGGGATTGTCCCTGACATTAATCCGCCACAAACGCTGCACTTCCACACGGGACGCGACGAGCACTGGGAAAAACAAAGCAAATCAACAATCTATTTACAAGAGGGAAAAGTGCATCGACAATCCTTCTCGCTTCTGTCTGCACTCATTTGATAGCCACCTGACAACCGTGCTCATTTCCGGTTGCCCTTAACCGTCACCGTCCTTCCATTTTGAATTTTGGTCCAAATACCAATCATCATTATTGGAAAATATCTCTTATTTAATCTTTTTATACAGGGATTGGCATTATTTTTAGGTTCTGACAGTCTCAATTTGACACCTCAGAAAAAGTCATAGAAACTAGTGATCATGTTAAAAAATAAAAATGACTGTATGACTTGTACGAATTGAATTTGGTGCTCAAATCCCGCCTTTTATCATTTTTATAGTTATTCCATTCAAAATAATGCATCAGGGAACGCCCAGGTTTTTTCAGCAATTCTGGTTGTGACATCACAACCCTAAGTGACGTATCGCATAAGAAAAGGTTATTAGAGGCCACGACCAGAGTGGATTTCTGTTTTTAATCATTAAAATGTCATTAACCCTTTGGCTGCCCGATGGTGGTAGGAGTTATGATTCAGAAAAATTGCATTTTACTTATAAAACATGAAGGTTCTGTTTCCTTTGTCTAATTTTCTCATTTCGTGTAGACCATTTCCCATCCAAATATACTAATGCATTTTTGCTACTTAGGCCTGTCATGAGACTTTTCGATAAAATGTGCTTTAGGACGTCAGACGGTAAATATGTTTTATTGATAATTGAATGTAAATATTAGGAAGAATATAACAACTGATAAAAAAACAATCACATTTTGGATCATGTAAACCACACTTGTGACCTACATGACCAAAAATGTGAGGTCCACGTATGTAGATGCCAGGTTTTATGAGGTTTATGAAGTGTTTAAAATGACCAAAAATAGTCACTTGCCATATGAAGGGATAAAACCAGTTCAATGTGTATTATATGGCAATCATTTTGTCGTGATAATGGCCTTCCAAACGAAACGGTGAGAGCCATAAGGCTGGAAAACGGGCGAGTCAAAGTACTAGCGTCCCCGAATACTGCTGTGCACTTGTGTGCGCGATAACAATCAGATCAGAAGCACAATTGACTCTTAATCAATTGAAGTGGCCATGTCATGTCAGGGCTGCTTGGGAGCACGGGGTGCTGCTCTGTGTGTGTGTGTCTGTGTGTGTGTGGTAGATGGATGGATAAATGTGAGGCCTGGTGGGGGAGGGACAGATTGTTGGTGTCGTGGGAGCAGTGCAACAACAATAACAGCAGTGCAGCGTACGTGTGTGTGTGTGTGTGTGTGTGTGTGTGTGTTGGAGTGTGTGTGTGTGTATGTTGGAGTGTGTGTGTGTGTGTGTTGGAGTGTGTGTGTGTGTGTGTGTGTGTGTGTGTGTGTGTGTTGGAGTGTGTGTGTGTGTGTGTGTGTGTGTTGGAGTGCAAGTGGGATGTATTATGAGTCCCACCCAACTGGTCAAATAACTCGTCTTTTACTTACACCATGAAGGTATGACAGTGCATAGATATGTCCAGAGTTTAACCGGTTCAGGGACAGTGGATTCAAAAATTTAGGATTTAATCTAATCTAATCTAATCTCAAATGACTATTTTTTGGTAATTAGTAAAATGTTTTGTGAGTTCCTATGTAGGGCAAATGGCTATTGTTTTTATTTGGATTTCAGACATTTAGTTAGACGTATTTATGGTCGTAAAAAAATATCCATTTTCTGAACCGCTTATCCTCACCAGGGTGGTGGGGTGCTAGAGACTAACCCAGCTAACTACAGGCAATAAGCAGGGTACTTGGTGGCCAGCCAATCCCAGGGCACAATGAGGCAAATACACGTACTCATTCATACCTGTATTTATATATTAATATGTACAAAAAACACTGGTAACCACAAATAACTCTAAATTAGATTTTTTTTCCTTGTACGAGATTGACGGCTAAATTCGTATTGGACGACTAACGCCGTCAATGTCAGCCTGGGACTTAAATGGACAGCTAAAGACTACACGTTGTGACCTGTCCTTCCTCACAATGAAGTCAAATCCCAATTTCCCCTCCTCTTTTAGTTATTGTTTTTTTCCATTTCTTCTTCTTCTTCTGGTGATTTTCCTCATCCTCCCTCCCCCCTTCTTTCTTTGCAGATTAGAATTCATTAGCAATCAAAGAGCCTCCAGAGATTGTGGGCTCTTAATTACCTTCTCATTTGCATTTTTGCATATTAATGACTGCAGGCTTTTTTTTCACCCCCTCCGTTTTTTTGCCGCAGTGGTTTAAAGGCACCTCGGCGCTCTTGTTCTCTGGGGATGAAGAGGAGGAGGAAATTGGCCGGAGGCAAGGCTTCCAGCCTGGACTGGACCCACCACAATATCCCCCCCACCCCCCAAACACACACACACACACACACACACCTCCTCACACACATGGCGGGAGGTGGACAAGCCAAGGATAGGGTTGGCTGGAGGCGTTGGGAACGGGTGAGGCGGTTATGGGGCTCGCAGGTTAAAGTTCAATGTCCCTTATCAACATAAGAAAGAACACATGTCTTGCCGGCTGCCTAATTATTGTCATATTGAGCCATTTAAGCACCTGATGTGAACAAAACAGAGCCTAGCTCGCAGGGGGGATTTTGGATATCCCCCCGAGAAAGGTGTACGCCTCCGAAAATGAGGCCACTGCACACGTGGGTGCGTGTTTTTACATTATGGCCTCCCCAGTTTTCGCCGTGGGGGCATCGAGGGGCTCATTCAGCTTGGTGATACTGCTCTGCCCGCATACCAAGTGACATGATGCGCTTGAACGTAAGATCATGGGGGGGAAAAGGCCCTTTTTGGACCATGGTGGTCCGCTTTTGCAAACGCGGATTGTTTTAAAAGTTAGCGCGGAAACGTAACAATTAATGAGGTGGAGCCGGCCACATCTGGACAACAGGTTGAAACGACGTCAAATGTGTTAACCCCCTCGTCTGGGTGCATATTTGTCACAACCTGCCGACGAATGGTGGGCGGATGCGAGGTTTACAAAAATGAA
Organism: Stigmatopora argus; assembly: GCF_051989625.1. Taxonomy (NCBI): domain Eukaryota; kingdom Metazoa; phylum Chordata; class Actinopteri; order Syngnathiformes; family Syngnathidae; genus Stigmatopora; species Stigmatopora argus. The sequence continues at coordinate 11,711,434 of NC_135394.1, forward strand.
GCCGTGAGCGGTATTTTTTTTTAAAGTTTTTCGTGGGGAGAGAAAATGTCAATCAAAAAAGAACACAGTTCTAAATGAAGGACGTTACAGTTGTAAACTTATGTTTATTTATGACGATCTGTTATGGAAATATTGTAATATTAATCAAATCGGAATAAATAATGATGAAAAAGTTTGAAAAATAAAATTGCAGTCATACAAGAATGAATATCTATCAGTGTCAATGGCCGCCAATGTATTAATTTAAATAAAGATTTATTCATGACGCCAGAATATAGGTGAATAGTCATATTTCATCTATTAAAAGTATTATTATTATTAGTATACTATTAGTTTTGTAAGAAAATGTTGCATGGAAATCATTTTCTAAAGTAAACGATAATAAAATTAAACAGGAAAAAGCAGCAATCCTTTGACCATAAAGCTACGGGAAAATGTTTCTTTGTTTTTATCCAATAATGTTTTCCCGTAACCCTTCGAGCAAACAAACAGCTGTCAAAACAAAACCTTTCAAGTGGAAGTAAGAAAACAAAAATAACACCCCACAACTGTTGATTGTACATTTTAGGGTGTGATGGTTTGTCGTTTAAGGCGCGGACCCTCACACCTAAACTGCGAAAATATTTGTTTCTCACTGAAGATGCCTGTTTTCAATGGTTATAAAAACATTTGTTAGACGAGTTCCCAAACATCAATGCTAGTTTTATAAGCTCATTAATTGTGTTGTGTATATAAAGTGTTAGCATTAAGCTAGCAGGGTATTGTGAAACAGCTGCATGTGTTGGTTAAATACATGACAGTAATGGTCTTTGTTTTGGGTCACGTACTTTTGAAGGTTGAATTTTTGGATTTTTTTCTTACTTTTACAAGTGTGTAAGTCAGGTTAAGATAAAGTTAAGTACAAAATGGTGCCTCTTCACTCGATAAAAAGCTCACAGTGGCGTCTAAATCGTCTTAAGTGCTATTAGTGCGGCATTATAACGTGTGTGAGAAGGTGTAAAACGTGTGGGCTGTCAGGGTGGGGGTTAATGAGCTCCTCCGTGACCCCTGTCAACCGGCAGGATGACCCGAGGGAGATGAAGCGGGACAAACAGGAAGTCGGGCTGACAACAAGGCCCACAGGGTGGGCCCCATACACCCGGCATGACCCCCCAAATAACAGCTACAGTCAAACGACTTCTATTCCACAAAACCGTGTAAACTCAATACAGGACGACCTACACAAAGGCTCAAACCCAGAATTTTTGTAATGCAGTACTATATTTTCTTTAGCATGTTGGACTGACGTTAAAGAAACAGGAAGCAAGTCGAGAGGCGCATGCAACGTCATAACATTGCGACTGTTCCTCTATAAATGGAGGCAAACAGATACTACACTGCCATCTGGCGGCCATAATACACATTGTCCAGCGTCATTTCACGTTCCCAGCAGAATAAGTTTGGATTTTCTTTGCTTCAATTTAAGACTTCCATCGGACAGGATGAACAGAATTATAAAATATAATGTAACATGTTGTTAAAAACAAAAAAGAGTGGAAGATCTATATGAACTCTTTCAGCGACAGTGGTTACTTTAGTAGAAAGCTATTCAAAAGTTGACTATAAGACATCTATCAGGCAAGTGGCTACTTTTGGTCATTAAAAACATACATAACATATATATGTGTTATGATCTTGTAAAATAAACGTACCTGATTTGAAGTGTTTTTCCACGCTAATTTCCCCCACTGGTAGTAAGTAGAATGTTGATCCATGCCAGAGGAAAATCCGGGTATTTTCAAGTAATGCTCGCCTTTTTTCGATCTTGGTGACGCCACCTACAGGTTGTGCCGCTCATGGCAACGATAGAAGCACACATGACTGTTTAGTGGAATATAAACGAATAGATCTTCAACATCAGATTCATACTCTAAAAATGTTAACGAGCGGATGATAAACACGCAAATAGTATCACATTTGCTCGGGGATATTATTAAAATTTTACCTAATTGGCTCGAGAATGACTTAAGGCAATCTGTCAATTCCTGCAAGTGCAGCTTTGCCTTCCCACAGTGAGTACATTCAAACCAGATGGTCATTAGTCTTGATTGGGAATGTTGTCTACACACCTGATCACATCATATCATATATATAAATATATATTTTCACTGTGCTCCTAGGTGTACATTTTTATGCATTGAGATATTTTTAGTACTATTATATCTTGGGAGAAATGAAATTCTTACCAGTGATTTTTCTACCATAAAAATATGTACTTTGGCTGAGGTAAACATCAGATTACTATTGTGTCAACTCAAATAAACCAGTCATTTTGCAACCATGGCTTTTCTTTTTAATAGAAAGATTTGTGTATTCATTTAAACCAGACAACCAGATGCCAGAAATTTTTGGATATATTAAAAAAAAAAAAAAAAAAAAAAGAAACAAACCTATATGATTTTCAACTGTGTGGACGTAGTGGTCTCAAAATACAACATTTTTTCTTTTTTGAATCAACATCAGAAAGTGCAAATTCTCCCCAAAACAATTCACCTGCTTGCAGCGTTATGAACAAGTGGAGCCAACCCAAGACACAAGAATCAAACCAAAGCAAATTACAGGCCATTACTTAAAATATTCAACTGATGCCATTTTAACCACTGCTATTTTGGTTGTTTTTTTACAGTTTCCTTGACCCGACACTTGCGTTGGTTTCCAAATTAACAGTCTGAATGTTGGAAAATATGAGCGAACTCATTCACTGCCAACTTTGCTAGTTAACATGGATAATTGACTTCTAGAGCCATCAATGGCAGTCAATGTTTCTGAAGGCCACTTCAGAAACGATGCTCGAAATAAATCGCTTACTATCATCTATATATTTGTCTCCCAAATAATGAAGTTCTGAACAATGCATTTCTTCCCACAGGACCGCAATAACATTGTGCTGATTTGAAGGGGGGAAAAAGTGCTCAAGATGGATACCCGATCCAGCCTTGTATTAAAACCATAGGGGTGGGCAACATTTTCTCCTCAAAACGGTTAACTTTTGCGGGGGAACGCAAGTCGCCCACCCCTGCAAAACGACGTGACATTCAACCCAACTCAGAAAAAGAGCCCATCACGTTTTTCTCCCAACTAAGCAAGCAAGCAAGAAAGCGAAGGGCATCCAATATGGCGTCCATCTCCCAGCCTACAATTCAAGTGTATTCCCTCGCCGTGGGAATTGCAATAGGAAGGAAATTAAAAGAAAAAAAAGAACATTAAATGGAGGATGGCCTTTTAATCGCAAAGTGCTTACGTTTACAATCGCAGAAGCCTTGTGTGGAATGTGAAGGGGGAAAGTAAGTCACAGTATGAAGTTATGGAATGTTTGCTAACTGCTACCCTTAAAAAACATCCAGCCCCACCAAACGAACCGGCCCCCTACGACGAGGTATCGAATGGACATCCCGCTTCGCGACGAGCCCATCCCTCCATTTCCTCGGGTTTGCTAATTATAGTGAGGCAGCATATAGACACACGACGACAAGGAAAGCGGATGCATAGCAGTGTTTTGTTTCCACCTGAGAAGTACTTGCAAAAGAAGCAAAAATTGACCCGCGACATTCTGCGTCTTCTGGACGTTTTGGCCACGCTTTTCGAAAAACCACACTGCTACCTCGTCCGTGTCAAACATGTGGATTCTTAAATTGCTCGATGCCCATGGACGGCGATTCGCTGCCGGCAAATGGAATGGACGACTATCGCTGTCCATGGCACCGACTCATTAAAAAAAAATATCGGTCATGGTTGTTAGTCTTATTTTATGGCTTTCTCAAGATATATTCAGCAAAAAGTCTTTGATAAGATAAAAGAGAATACGAAAAAACAAAAACCAGAAGTCAAGGTCCATTGGGAAAAAAACAAGAATCAGAAAAGTGACACTGGTTGCAGAAGTCAAAAGAGTTTAGCGGCAAACGAGAATAAAAATAATAAATTAATTCAAGTAAAGCTTAAATATCCGCACAATTAGCGTCAGCTCGTCGAGTTTGGTCTGAAAAGACGGTAGAGAAAAAAAAACAGACGAGCTGTTTTGTGGTCAAAGCACAAGGTAGGAGGAACAAGCCGGAGCTTCACGTTGCAAAAAAAAAAATATCGCACAAAACAATCACGGACCCGTGGAAGCAATAAACTCGTCATCATTTGAGTTAAAAAAAAAAAAGATAGAAATTTAGTGATTAATATTTCTTCAGTCTGACTGAACATAGATAAGTGTCATCTGTGGGTTCTATATCTTTGTACAATAGGCGTTCTTCAAACAAGGACCAACTCCCAAATTTCTAATGAGACCCAAATTTGGATTTTCTCACAAAAATAAAACGCACACAAGTTGGAGTCACTGGGGTTTCGAACTCGAATGATCCAACATTCATTGGTACTTCTTAAAATATCTTAATATCTTTGATCTCCTTTGGTATTGGTCAATGGACGTATATATATATATTACATATACAATATACACGATTACTTCTATTGTGTAGGAGCAACCCGAATCCACTCTTTGAGGTCATTTCCCACCAGCAGGACAAGAACATCGATAATTAGTGCAAAGGTTTGCGCTACGTTCAGCTAAAGCACCGCTTCCGGCGCCATTGGGCATTTTAAACCCGAGACAAGACACCCGTTTACCCCCCCGACACCGAAGGCCCATGACACAGCACCCTCAGCAAACACGCCGTAGCACGACAACTTCAAGCAAAATCAGAAAATAGCTAAGCCTGTAATTCTAATCTAGTTGGGACGAATTAAAAATTTGGTGCCAGTGCTGGTTCTGAACTGGTGGTTGATTTGGTTCTCTTATATTCTCAATATTGCTGTTTCCAAAAACATTGTGACTTTAGTTAAAAGTTAAGAAACCTGTTACATTTACTGAAAAATACTGGCAGCTGTGGTTGGCAGTATTGTCCCTTAAAAAATGACTGTCAAAACTACTGTAATTTTTTTAAAGTTGTTTTACAGACAGCTGTAAAGATATGTAGTGAAACTTGTCTGATGGTGGCAACAGCATTGTGCCACATCCTCATTCTTCAACATCTCCAAATTGAATTGGAACCTCTTACAATGGCAGTTGCGTGTGCTGACTACCGAGCTAATAATCTGATGTAGAATCAGCCACCAGCATTTTTTTAAACTTCACATAAAATAGGTTACTCCGAACATTTAACGCACATGACAGTTACTGCAACCAATTTTACGAAGCTCAGAAGCCAGCACGCTCGACTGCCTGTGGGTAAATGAGGATAAACAATGCAGTGATGTCATCACCACCATCAAGAGTAGTTACATATGCATCAGTTAAAAATCAAATCCCAAAAAATCCACCATAACTTTGAATTAAAAAAATACTGTATATGCGATTGTGTTTATTTTACTTCTTGTTTTGAGGCAAATGGCAAAAATCTGCTAACCACAGCTGCCAGTATATTTTTTCTTTTACTGTCCAAAATTCTCTGTGGTCACAACCGCAAATTTACTGGTGTTACTTTTGGCTGTGAACAAACAAAGGCACCAGCCAAATGTTAGAGATGGATTACAATGATCAATGGGGCAAGTAAAAATCAGGATGCTTCCCCACCTGTAGAATCAGTACATGGCTTTGTAAACTTGGTCCCAATTTTAACTGTAGTCAAACAGTTTTTTGAATTTCAGAATGAACGTGATTTGTTTGCCAGTTTCACTTTCTAATTACAAACAAAATGATATCTAGCTTGTTTGAAACTACACAAAGATTTTGCAGATACAGTCTAAAAGGTCCAAACACACGTTAAGATGGCTCGCAAGGTATTTAAGAACAAAACTAATTTAGGGTCCATACTTATCAAGACAGTGCAGACATCAGTTCGCTTTTTTTTAACAAGAAGGGAACTCAAGCAAAATAATTAAAAAAAGAAGTACACTCTCAAGGCCTGGACAGCCGCTGACAACGACCGGCGAGGGTAAACCAAGATTTATGCAAATGTGCGCCAAGAGAGCTGCGAAGTAAACAAGCGACTGTCCGATGAGGTGTTTTACAACGCTGGGGCCCGTTATCGCCACACACTTAGGAGGGAGCCGGAGACCAGATGGAGCAACGTTTGTTTACACAAGCTTTTCCCGAGATCCTTTGGTCCACCACAAAGTAATGCATCCACACGCACCAAACACACAACACACTCCCTCTACCTTAAGACATTTAAACAGCTTGCTAACAGCTAACTTCAAGTGCAATCAGTGACATTAATTTATCTAGGCCTTTCTTCTCGAGCACTACATTTTTTTATGTGTTTGGCCAACCTGAAAACAGAAAAGGAGCCTTTATACGCCACCATTGAGGGAAGGGCTGATCTCATTTGCAACTTTTTTTTTTCTTCTTCTCAAAAGTACCCGTTTTGTTGAAAAAAAAGTGCCCTTACGTTGTAACAAAGTGCTTACGAAACCTGCCTTGCTCTGATTAAGGTGCATTTAAGGGCAGGTGTACAGCAGAGATGATTTCTCAAGTTGGGAGTGGCCCTAGTTGAGGACATTTTTGAGGGTAGGCCAAGTAAGGATAGCCATAAAAATCAACTGGGGTTAACAAATCTGTCATGGAGTGTAAAACTACACGCTTAATATCAGGCTCAACTAGCTCGTAGTATCAGGTTAAGCAAGAGTGGGAATTTTAAAATAAAAATAATGAAAGATTCTCTCATCTGCTTATACAAATGTTTACCAAAAACGAGGATTTAATGGCTAATTTTTCCATAGTATATTGAGCGAAATCTAATCGAAATGCTCGTACCTAGTTCCAAAATCAACAAATTTCAGATGTTTTGGGCATCTTTTCCACCAAGCAGTACCATTCCACTCCAGTGTTGTGCTAAAATAAGATGTTTTTACATTGCAAATAATACCTCTATCGAATCTTGAACCCCAGAAACTAAACAAAGATATACACGGCCTTCCAACGGCGCTAATTAGCGGCTTTTGATCAATTCGCGCAATCGAGTTTGGTCGCCGTTTAGCCATCCAAACCGTACCGCGGCGGAGCGAAGCGAACTGCTGGGTGAAAAGGCGTCTTTGAGAAAAGACACGAGAAGTACGCTGAGGCTGACAGCTCAAGGTGCATGTTTGAACAGGCTGTTGCTGACTCACTCAGATGATGTAGCCAGAGGGACCCTGGCGGACACGAGCACACGTACGGCGGGCGACATGCGCATGCACCCACGGTAACACCAGGCTCTATTATAATCATATCCCTTAAGGGCATTACAGGACAATAAAGAGGGAGAGAGACAGAGGGGGGGAAGGCCTGATCTGATCCCCCACCCTCCTCTTGCATGGCCGAGCTGGGGGGGATTATTGTTTTTTTTTTCAGGAACATTACCGACATAGCGAAAAGCCACCGCCCCTCCCGTCAACCAGCTGCAGCCCAACTACTATTTGGCGTCTGTACTCGGACAGGTATTTACTGGTCCCTCTCAGTTGCGTGGTCTCCAAAAAAAATGAAATATTTAACTCATTGGCTGCCATTGCAGTGAAAGGAACATTTGGGAACAAAACTGCTTAACTATCATTCAATGATGACGAATGAGTTAAAAGGGACAGACAACACCTTTATCATGTGCAAGTTTTCATTTTCTGTTACCTCATTGTGAAGAAAAACTTCAATAAGAACTCATATTTTTAGGAAGTTGCTACCCTTAGTGGGGGCAGCCATTTAAGCCAATCAAATGTGAGCATACCAAATTTCCCTCTTTCTCATGATGTCATTAATACCCATGATTGCAAGATCTGAGCAAGCATGTGGGTATGACTGACATCCCAAAATGGTGGCCAAATGTATTTTTTTTGCATTTAAACATTACTCAAATTTAAGCCAATGTCTCTCGAATTCATAATTGGTGTTGGCTTTTCCTTTAAGATGCACAAACAGATGGGGAAAAAAAGATGCTTGAATTTTTCTCTTCATTCTCATTTGATCTCCCTGCCATCCCTTAAACCTGCGCCTTGTCACACAAGGACACACTGCACAAAGTGACGCACATTCATTCCATCATTGCAAACGTTCATCATTTTCAGGCAGGAACTGTCAAGTGTTTTTCCCCCTCGGGTGAAGCCATGCTTTCACGCAAAAAAAATCATTCATACGGGTTGTTTGCCAAATGCTGTGAGAAATACGACCTCCATCCCACGAGGAGAAACCGGGAACGGTTATATCATATGTCATATCGCCCCGTCCTCTATATACATGTATACAATTATAAAGTGTCAAGTACCCAGATAACGCAAAAGACAAAAATAAAGTGGAGACAGCAATTTTTTCAATTGCAGGGGCGCGAGGGGCAAGTAAGTGGTAGCGTTTTCAAAACACCAAGCCTCGTGTTCGCCTCGTCTTGCAATTCTCAAGCCCCCACCGGCGTGGATTTGACTCGTTTGTTGAATCGATAGACACTCAAGATGCATGTTATCGATGGATTAAGTAACACTTCAATCAAACACTTTGTTTGGGACTTTTTTTGGATCATTTTGGAGAGCGAGAATGAGCCAGCGAGCTGTTGCATCGCGAGTGTGGTGAGTTAAGTTTTCCTTGCATATGCCATATGATGGCAATGGTGTTTCTATGGTAACTGTACATCTCAAAGCCTGCGAAAGAATAGAAAAAGGAGCTGTTTTCTCTGGGAAAGATTTGTCCTCGCTTCACCCGTACGGCAGCCAGAAGGAGCTCAGACACCTTTGCCCAGAACTGGACCGATATTAATAACCAAAAATCAACTGCATAGTTACTTAGTGTCCTTTATACATTATGCCAATGTATAAAACCCCTTACTCTTATTGATAGGAAAGAAATGGCCCAAAAAAAAGTGGACGTCACGGGTGCGTGATCTGAAGCGTTGGTTGTTCTTTGAACCGACTCGAGTGCTTTCGCGTATACTTTGCTTCCCAAAGGAAAAGAAGGAAATGTTACGATTTAAACTTCTGTGACACCCTGATTTGGTTTATAGAGCGAGAGTTTGTTTTATATATGTATTTCTCAAAGTTTTTTTTTCTTTTTTTTCCCCTCCTCTGTGCGAAAAGGCAAAATCTAAAGACCGACGGGTCTCAGGGTCCAGCCCCTCCTGCAAATGGCGGGCTGCGCGAGTCGGCCTCCTCCATCTCGGACTTGAGAGCTTCCGAGAGCTGGCGTCCCTTGATGACGTGAGGCTCCAGAGCGGCGTCCGAGCCGGGGCTCAGGAGACCCGCGGGGGCGTCCGGGAGCCCGGGCTCTCGCACCCGAGGCTTGCGACCCCGGCGAGACGGGATGCCGTTACAGCCGTCTTTCTTGAGGTGGCGGTGCAGGTGGTCCGAGCGGACGAATGTCTTAAAGCAGCTGGAGCACTGGTAAGGGCGTAAGCCGGTGTGAACCCGCATGTGGTTCTTCAGGTCGTAGTTGTGCGCAAAGGCGGCGCCGCATTGCGTACAAAGGTAAGGCTTCTCTCCTGTATGCTTCCGCATGTGAACCTTGAGCTTGTCCTGCCTGAAAGCAAGAGGAAGTAGAGTGTAGATTAGAATAAAACCTCAGAAACATGGATTCTTAGAAGATCAGCTATCATTTTAAAAAAAGATTTCCAAAGCAATCGTTATTGTTTTTAAATGAAACTTTAATCGTAATTGTTTATTCGTAACATTTTTTTTATCTATTCATGTTTTTTATTTTAGAATTTTTTTGCATTTTAGCTGTATATTCTTCAATTGAATTTTATAGTTATATTTTTTACTTACCTATTCCTCTAATGCTTATGCATTTTGTTAAATTTAAATTCAGACATGAAGATGTTGTAATGGTATAGAATGGAACCTCCCACTTTACTCCTCTAATTCTGAGGGCAACCAGGCCCTGCAAAACCAAAAGTCTATCTTATCTGTTAAATTTCACTCAAGTGCAACTGTGGCCTGACAATAAAGATCAACAGAAACCAGTTTTTTCTTTTTCTTTGAAAAGTTACATTGAATTTCCTGGGAAGAAAGCACCACAGTGAGTTGTCTGGGCCTGATAAAAAAAGTATCCGAGATCATTAGTCATTACAAGTAGTGCTCAGTGCAAATGCTTAAAGAACATTTTGCATACCTTCAAAATGGACAACCTGCGTTTTAATTACCCTATTTTCTGCACTATAAAGCACACTTTTCTCATGGTTTGGCTAGGGATGTGAATTCCAGTTGAACTCCCAATTTATATTTTTAATCATCCTATATTTCTCTCTCCTTTTTCAACCCAAAATTAAAATACAGCAATATTTTTCATTACAAAAAGAAAACCTCAAGATTTAAGAAAAATGAAAAGAAAAAAAAAGAGACACGTCTAATCTTATTTGGACTGTGATCATTTGCTGCACCGATTGGACGTCTATTGCCGCCAAACAAGATTAAGCCACTTTCAAGCCCTCCCAGTTCAAATGGATTAAAATAGGCCACCACAAAACCTTTATCACCTCGCTACCCGCCCTAATTTGACAACATAAGGAATTCAAATGGATTAACTTGTCACACTAAACAAGTTACAAACCATTCACATATACTGTCCCTGAAATCAAAGATGATGTGTACAAACACACGTTAACACCGAGAGCTGAATTATTTTAAGGACAGGTGTGATTTATTACCACGCTCGACACTCCTAACCCTGATCAAACAGGATTAAGATTACAAATAGCCCACTTCCCTTCCCACTGCCGCTCCCATTTAACCAGGAGGCCAAATCAGTGCAAACTGGTCCTCCCCTACCAGCCAGTAGAGAGAGGTTGGAGGTATTTGAGGCCCACTGCATCTATTCCAAGCACAAGTGCTCCGATTGATTAATGACAAGAGGGATTTCACGGAAAAGACGGGCCTCCCTAATACAGGGAAATCACTCCGAGTGTCTCGCTAAACTCTGGTCGCATTTACGTGCTGAGCGGCAGAAGTCAGATTTCATTGGAAAGGTAGAGGGAATGACAAAGCAAGAAGGGCGCGGGGGCGTTAAACTACTCTGCTGTGGGCAGTAATCAAGACAGGCAAAGATCAAAAGTTCAAATGGCTGCAGTGAAGCACGCAGAGCACAATCCAGGGCCGCTAAGCCCCTTCTGTATCACAACTTTATAGCGGCCCTCCACTAAGATACCAGCCAGCCACAGCCTTCTTTTATAGGACCCCTGTGCTCCAAGTACAGGACTTTGCTTTGGAGAGTTCACAATAAAAGCCCTGCTTTTATCACCATGTTGCAACTGGAATATCTAGATCAGGGGTGTATGGATATCTTTCAGAGGGCCATTAATAGGTGCTGAATTTATTTAGACATATTTATCTTTTAATGTATTGATTTGTTATTCTTTTTTTTTAAGTAGGATGATTTTTATTCATTTTTGTTATAAGGAAAAACTGTAACTATTCTCTTTTTATTCAATTTTTACATTGTATTCAATTCGATTTTTTCATTAAAACTACTGTAAATATCTAAATACGTTAAATATCTAGTAAAAATATATATTTTTATGTATGTTTTTTAAAGGCCAAAACAAGAAAATACAGGGTGTATTATTTTGTACGATTTATATCTGAAGCATTGATGTTAAAAGAAATAATGGAGAAACTGTGATCTGTCCCATCATCCTGTATTCTATGAGTTCTGTAGTCCTCCTCCTTTCATTGAGCACTACATAAGTTTTATTTTAGTGAGAAATACAAAGGTGGAAGTAGTACACGATTTACTTTCATGTGCCAGGCTGGAGCTGGGCCACTGGACGTTTGACACTTGAGATGTAGATGCTAGGCGCATGCCAAAGTAAACCCCGCCTTGGCCCCTTAATGCCTCGCCTAAATCTCCTACACTCTTGACTTTGCAAACACATCCCACTTACTGGGTGCTCTGCCAAGCCCAAAAGTGTTAGCACACGTGACCTCGGGCAGCGGCTCCATTAATCGGGCTTACCTGGTAAAGCGTACTTTGCAGATGGCGCACTCGTAGGGTTTCTCCCCCGTGTGCGTTCGGATGTGGCGGGGTAGCTTGCCTGCCCCCTGAATGACCTTGGAGCAAATGGGGCACTTCTGAAAGGCCTTGGAGCGCATCTTCCTCTCCCCTCCGCCGCCTCTCTCGCCGACGCCCCTCTCTCTTCCGCCGACTCTGTCGTGGCCGCCGTCGCCCCGCGACAACCACAGTGGCGGCACGTTGGGCGTCACGGCGGGGGACGGCGTGCCCTCCAGATGACTGCTGTTAAAGTAATTGTAGTAAAATTCCATGTCGTGGTCGTCCCCGTCGCCCGGATCCTCGCCGGTCAACCCGCGCTGCTTCTGCCTCTCGATGGCGTCCATCATATGCTGCAAGAGGGCGCTGGCCGAACTCCTCTCCCTCGTCGTCAGTTCCAAGGCTTCCTCTTCCATCTCTGGCGCCTCGTGGCCCGACCGGGCCTCGGGGGGGAGGTAGAAGTGCCCGTTGTGGGAGGGTGGGTAAAAATAAGAGCCCATGCTTATTCCGTTGCCCTGCACCGCTTGCGCGTCCTCGTCGTCCTCTTCCTCCTCGTCTTCCTCTTCTGCTTCGTGGACGGGGGGCTGGGCCAAAGGGAGGGCCGGCGGGGAGTAGTACTCACCGGGGTGTCCGGGAGTGCCGTTGCTGGGGGTCCCGCCGTTGCCGTGGTTAAAGTGCAAGTGCGTGGGCAGGTCCCTGAGCTCCGGCGTGCTGCAGCTGCTGCTCCAATGCGCCCCTCTCTGGAAGTACTCCAGGAACTCCCGAGCCAGCACCTGGTTTGCGCGTTCGCCTCCTCTAGCCTTCTCCTCGTCTTCGTTTCTTTGCTCGCTGCCCGCCTAGAGAAGTGTCGGGAGGGAGAGAGGTTTGAGTTCCATGAGTCTGCGACAAGTTAACAGAAAATGTGGGATACGGCTACCCTCCGTAATGAGCAGGGAAGGTCTACTGTTTTGATAAAAGCTAATGTTGGGCAAGTTCATAATGAACTAACTAAACGCACAAATTGTTGAACGCAGTTTTTCATTAGAATTGTGTATTAGAGCCACTTCAGAAAAATATTCAACTGAGAAAAGCATAGCCAAATATGTAGGCTCACCCAGTGCGCTACTTGTAAAGAAGGAGTCCAATGCATGGTGCGAAAATCATCAAACCACAATTCTTTTCATTCATCTTCTGTACAAATATGTCCGAGGTCCAAAGTCCTACAAGTTGTGAATCCTCTTGCAATAACATGGAATGACAGGAGGCAATTGCCCTTGTTTCTACGGTTGAGTATTTTGACATGTAGCTGTAATATATATGTGATAAAAAACCAAGTGTGTTGTTCCTCCGCACAAACCATTGGCTCAGCATGAGTAAGTGTAGTAACCCCAAGGCCGTGGGCGTCCGTTTGGCTTGGTGAGTCACTGATAATGGCCCCGATGTGAGCTATCGGGACCGACGGCATGATTAAATGAAAGAGAAAGTCACGACGACCACACACCTGTACGGTACAACGGTTATTCTGGTTTGACAAGGCATTAACAGTAGAAGATTGTGTAACTCAATTTGTCTTTGGCACCAATTCTTAAATGTGATCACTTCCAAAAGAACAATGAAGATTGTAACGAGATTATTAAAAACTGTAAATAAGTAACTGTGCAAGGTTTTTGAAGGGTTGGAGACTTAAAAGGATTTTTTTTGTTGACAGTTTTTGGTATCTAAAAATTGTCTGTAAATTGGCTTTGGAAAAGCCAAAAAGAAAATAGAAATGAGGTACTTTTGTTCATGCACCAGACTTTGGAAAACTGGTTTTAACTATACTATAGAGAAGGGGACATTGTCAATTACAGGATCTTTTACACAACAACCCAGCAGAATTGCCAGAATGCACATATATTAAAAAATGTGGTTTACAAACTACGAATTGACGACGAGGTGTGGATTATTAAGCGCTTGCTTTTAACAACATAACAATGGGAGTCTCTGTGTTAGAATTTCAGAATACAGAAAGTTAGTTACAAGGGCAAGTTCTTGAAAGCAGCTTTCTAGCCTTTCAAAGCCTTGCGACTATTTTTATTAATAAAGATGTGGCATACACACACCACAATATTAAAACAGGGCATTCAAGTGTGACCAACATGACCCAAACTGCAATGTCTGAATATGTGGTACAATTAAATAAATACATAAATGAATTCATGAATAAATAAATAAAGATTGTGTCCTACCGGCGGGGAGAGCACTTTGGTGTCCAGCAAGTGTGTACAGACGTCCTGAGCGGGTGGGATCTCGAGGAGGCGTGCGGCCGCGAGGATATCGGCCACGCTGGTGTGGCTGACGGTCAGCGTGGCCGTGTAGGCAAAGTCCAGCAGCGCTCCGAGGGCCTCGGCTGCCACAAAGTCAATGTTGTAGACATTGCGTTGGTCGGCGGCCGCCCCCGAGGTGAACAGCTTGTGGAAATAGGAACTGCAGGACGCCAGGACGGAGCGGTGCGCCGGGAACTCCCGGTCCTGCGTGATCAGCAGAACGTCACACAGCAGGCCGCTCAGCCGCTGCTTGTTGAGGCTGCCCAGGATGTCGGCGCTGTGCTCGGGGAAGGGGATGCCCACGGGGCCCTCTTCGGCCTCTCCGGCAACTCCTCGGCCCCCGCTGGTCGCCGTCCACCTGAGCCGTCTGCCTCCCCTCCCGCCGGCTCCGGACGACATCTTCCACCAGCCTGCCGCCGAGCCGCCTAACACGGCCCCCACCCGTGTATCCGTCCTGCCGTCCGTCTGGTTGCCTGTCTTGAGGGTGGGAGATAGAAAAAGGAAGGGCACGTTAAGAGGCATTGAAAAGTAAGCTTTGGAACAAAAGTTGATTTTCAGTTCTTAGCGTCATGCAAACAAAACAAAACAACACAATCAGCCGTTGTATCGCAGTTGTAGCACAGCTCAAGCTCTTGACAGCCAAACCTAGCCAAGTAAATGCTGCCAAAAATTGAAATATTAAAGTATTGCTAATCAAAATCACAACATGAGGACAATATTAAAATTCCATACCAGAAGATATTCCCTCGGCCACAAGAGAAATTCCCCAAATGAAAGTCATATATGGAAAAAATGACATAGAATAAAAATGTTCTATTGTGGATATGAGTGGCAATATCAAAGCGTCTAACAAATCTGAAAAAAACAAGATAAAAGCCAAGAAGAAAAATAAATAAATAAAACAGATCAAGGACACGTGGCATCATAACTGTGTCATACATCACAAAAAGCCCCCATCCAGACATGTTTTATCTTTTCTGTTTCTGTTTTGCCATTCTAATAAACACATTAAATTTAAGAGAAGATACAAAATGTGACAAAAAAGATTAGACAGTATAAATAAAGTGATGTAGAAGATGATTATTTCTTGGAAATCAAGTTTGTCTTTCATTTGAGTTCTTTGCCAAAAATTCTAATGAAATTCAGGGAGCCAAACTACTATCAAGTTTGACCACGTGTCTATAATATATAATAATTATTGGAGGAATAAAAAATAGAATCCGCAAGTTGATTAGAAACCCATTATAGGAAAGTCAAATACTCTTTAAAATACCAGTGCTCACTTTATCACGTAACAGCCCTGTAAATAACAAATCAATTTTTCCAGGTACCTCCTCCAGAAATTCTCAGTTCCCAACTATTGCCACCCAGAATATTCACTATGGAATCGGGACAAAATTATTCCAAATTCTACTTGCTTATGTGTGCAGGTGGTGGTGTAAGAGCCTCTTTGTAAACACATACCTGAGTGTGTCTGTTTGTACAAGGGGTCGCGGAGGACAGATAGGCAGAGGGCAATGGGGATCAAAATGCATGCTGGGAGATAGGCTGACAGCAGAGAGCCAGAGAAGAGAGAGAAGGAGGTGGAAAGAATATATAAAAGAAAAAAAAGCTAGAAGGAAGTAGTGAGAGGGGTGGCAGCCCCAGTGGAAAAACCTCCACGAGGAAGAGACAGCGGACACGCAACAAGCTGCGAGGGAACAGTATTAAAAGGGAGGTTGTCAATCCGGTCTGAGCTGGTTACCCCACCCTGCACTGTGTGCCAAGTTTCAGGAAAGGCTGTCCCCTTGCTCACGTGTGGGGTGGGGTGGGGGGAGATTAAAATGATCGACTGAAGCCTGCACAGTGGGAGGGGGGTTTCGGGAGAACAAGCCATCCTCGATTCCTGTATCAACACACGCCCATGCACACATAAATGCCCTGCCATCCCAGCGACATCAATAATGCACACACAAACACGTATAGTACATCCACCGCCCACCATCCCCTCTCCATCTGCCAGGGAGAGGCGGCAGGGGGTGAAATGGGGAAGGGTGTAGACTCTCTATACAGTATGAGCAAGCACTCTAACGACTGTGCAGCCCATTAGCTTCTAGGTATGCTGGCACGTTGCGTCCCCCCTACCAAACCTGCCTAACCTGGTGGCCTCTCCTCCCTCCCTCACACCTGTTCACCTGCATTCACCTCTCACGGCTCTCCTCCTGCCTTTGCAATGTTGAACAGACTATGCCTATACCAGGTAAATCCATTTATGGGGGCCACGTTTGGAGTCAAGGAGACGGAAGCAAGGTCAAGACATGATCATTTAAAATTGTGGCTTGCTTATCATGAAAACGGAACGATATAGCGCAGTAAATTGACTATTAAAATGAAAACTTGTTGAGAATCTAAGACTGAGGTGTCAAACTCATCGTCCAGGGTCCTGATCGGGGCCACCACGTCGTCTTGTGTGGTTGACTGATAGCAAAGCAGCAATGCGCATCGTCAAGTCGAGGCTACATCTAAAAATGTCAAAGCATGCCTTCACAAAACTATCAATGACTTATTAAAATTCAACTGGCCTTATCTGAATAACCAGAGGGTGACAGGGGAGATGCAGAGGACAAAGGTGATGGCTGGGAGATATAAAAAAATGGAAGAAGGATCGAAAGCGGGACCACGCGGTCTCAGGTCACGTCCTCTAAAGGCGGAAAGTGATCTCCGTGAGCCCGTCCAAACCTGACTTCAAGCACCTGCACTAGACTTAGGCTGCGAACTTGTGTGCATGTTATCCTCGGCACATACAAGGAAGGAGTTGACCCCGGGTTGCGGCTTTGTGGGGGTAAAGACGCTGAGCTGAGAAGAGATAAAACACTCACACACACACACACACATAGATTTCAAGTGAGGGCCAAAGAGGCATGGAAGGATTCCTCTGCATGCAGGAGCCACCTGTCCTCAGATGACCTAAGGTGGACTAAGCAACACACTGCAACCAACCTGATCCCAGCAACTCCTTGTGGTTTGCAATATTCCCCATCACTAATTCATGCTTTCAGGCCATGGAGTCCAAAGCCTGGCACAAAGCAGGAAAGTGGCTGTTCTTATTCCGATTGCACCATTACTACAAAGAAGAGTTTTTTCATGTCATATCACCCCACTTCTGCCCCAAATAGTGTACAGTTATATTGTCCATTAAATATAACATGGATGTGGAACACACATTCATTGCAAAGTTGACAGATGTAATGCAATCCAAACGCAACAGCATAGCGGAGAGGCTAAGTTAATTTGATAGCTCGTACAAAGATTTTTTAAAAATGATCAAAAACAATACTTAACGTATGAGAATAAAGCAATGAAAGAACCCTTTGAAAATCTAGGAGTACAATCAACTGCCCCTCAAACGTTATTTACACGGGCGAAAGCTGACTACACTAATTCAAGAATAAAACCGAGTATGGCCTATTGCCGATAATATGCGTCACAAACAATTCCAATGTTACCTGAGACATTCTGGAAATGGAAAGTGGCTCGCGTGGACACTTGACTTTTGGCTAACCTGATAAATGTTAACTGCTAACCAATCCTATTGTCCAGTAAGACAATATATATACATTTATTTTTGCTGCATACACGATATGTTTGACTGTGAATGAGGCGACAGTTTCCTTTGGGATGGAGTCAAGTGACAATCGTGTCATTGTCGAAAAACCTCTGCAGTTCATGCATGAGATCCTCAGTCTCGCTTTGCAAGTCAAACTGAACGCTGTTCTAAAACGCACTCTCTTCGCACATGGCACAAATTTGAGGGGTCGCTGTGAAACGACACTTCAATGGTTTTGCAGTTCTCAGATACACTTAAGGCATCAAAAAGGTCAAGACTATTAGTTACTCTTGTGTTTAGTATCGCCAACCAATTTACTTATAAGTCACATGGTAGTTTCTTTCAGAGTAGTCGAACTGGAGGGAAACAGATGAATGATATGCACTGCAGTGAATTATAGTTCGTCTTTGTCTATGGAAAAATACAATTTATTCCTAAAATCAAATATGTTATGAAGCCTGAGAAGCTTTGGTAGTGCTTGTATAGACAGATAAAAGTTTTGAAAGAAAAGATTAAGGTTTTAAGTGAACACTATGGATGATATAATTGAAAAAAATGTGATTAGCTGTTTCAATAAGATTTTTGTAATTGCTGTTAGAACGCAGGCTTGTGTATAATGTTTTTATAAGAAAACATTTAGCACTTTTTTTGACTGCACTCTAATGGATGGCGATAGACGTCCAAATAATTTGACCTGGAAAGATTGGGAGTCTTCACAATTATCTGAATGCATGCACAGGTGAGCATGTCAAGTCATAAAAAGTATTATTTATTTTCCTTTCACTTAGCCAATCTAAATCTCTGAAATAGGTGACTACCATTGTTTTGCTATCGCTTTGCAGTTTGACGTTATTTTTCGAAGATGTCTCTGATAATAGATCGATTATTCCCCGCATACAACAATGCATTTGTGTAGCTAAAATCACAAAAACATTCTTCAGAAATATCTCTGTCACGGCACACTAGAAAAATAAATATTGTAAATATTTGTATATTTAATACTCGAGATTCACAGATTCTGTACGCTATTTTTGTTTTTCATTTCAACTAGGTAAGTGGTTCTATACATTTTACACCAAGTACCACCTAAAAAATGCACGTCTCTCCATATAGTACCATTAAGAGCAACGTTAAAAGTGAAAATAAATAAATAAGTGCACTCAGCCTAAGTGCTCATCAAGAACATGGCAGGCAATGTATTCCTCAAAACTGCATTTAATATTGGAAAACTCTAGCATTATGCATGGTGTGAACATTAACAATCAGCATGAATATAGCAATTTGACATTACATTAATTCAAAAGTTCCTATCTACGCCCTAAACGGTAATTTTCTACACCATTCACCTATAGGTTTAACACTTCAAGGAAACATCCAAGCGTGAAGGAATCGCCCATTTCAGAGCAACGCAACTGAAGTTTGGACGGAAGCAATAATGCAAGATACTGGGAATACTTGGGGGTGCTGCTGCTGTCATTTTCAAGGAAAAGCAGATTTTGAGCAATTGCCACAGCAGCTAAGTGACTCGCACATGTCAGGAGACTCGTGGAAGGAAATGTGATTGGTCTTAAAGGGGAGAAGAACAGGAAGAGAATGAGCGGCTGATAAAACTGACATTGTGAAAGCTACTCTGGGTTTCGTGCCGAGCAGGAAGTGCTGGGAAACCAACAGAAAGTAAGTGAAGTGGTGGTGGGTGAGGCCCGATTATTAAGATCACAACCTCTCATAACTGTGAACAGTAAGGAGGCCTTGGAATCCAGCTCAGATGTCAAAGATAAACTTGGATGTCATTTGTTTAGCTGGTAAAACCTGCTTCAATGGGAGGAAAGCTCAACACCGACAGGTGGGGCAAAGAGTCATTTGAGGAAGTGAGCAGGGGGAGATATTTTTTTTTAAATCTTATTGGGGGTAACAGCGATGGTTACTAATTTCGGTATACTAAAAAAATACGAGAGGCTCCAGCAACCCACGAGCCAGTAATTATAATCAAGGTCTCGCATCCACACGTAGAAAAAACCTTTTGTGTCAAGAAGGCCGCATATTTATACCCAGCGTTAATATTGCGAATGCCAGGTATAATTACCAAATACAGTCACTTGCCAAAGAGTGAAAATTGAGTGTTTCAAGCAACCCTAATCGTTTTTACTTCCATATGTCAATTACAAATGTAATGAGAACAAACGGTACAGAAAATGCTTTTTTTTTTTTTGCTACAATATTTTTAGGACGTTTGTTTAAACTGCTTAAGGTTTCGTTCGCATGGACCAATTTAGATTTTATCAAAACCAATTCAACCAACATAAATGAACTATTGTTTTGAAATCCCTTATCAACCGTTACATTGATTACGGCACATAACAACCACGACTCGGTCATACCAATACAATCCTCGTTTTGTGGGCAGATATGCATTTCGAAAACATACTTCTTTTAAAGCTTGACTAATAGTGACGCCACATTGGTCCAAACTGCGAAGTGTGACCAAATCTTAACACATAGCTTGAAAAGTGACGTAGAATATTGGCAGGCCACAAACAAACCAAGTGGGAAGAACTTCTTCCATTGAAAAGTCTATGGCAGGCGTGTAATAGAAGCCGCAGTGTAATCAGATGACCAGCTCTCTGCTTGCTCAATCCTTCTTTCCCCTGTCTAAGCCTCCTACTTCATTGGTATAGTTGCTCCATCTGAGTAGCAACACCTCACTTCCCCCTCGCCTTCCGCCGAGGAGGCAAAGGGAGGCGAGCGAGGTCCCGCCCATCCGACCTCTAACGCGACCCACCCATCTCCTGTCCTAAATCAACATCAACCGTGTCACATTGGTCACATGTCACCATCCCGACCGTTCTGCCGCTCTGCTTAATTAAAAGGCGGCTGTGGTCACGCCGCTAGTTATTTTAGCAATATCCAAATAGGCAATGGGCGTGTGACGACAGTCTTTAATGAATGCATGTTTTTGCGTCACGCCACTACCATTAAATTCTATTTTATTTCAATTTTTTTTTTTTTAAAGACATGTTTGTCTTCACCCCCAGCCTGAAAACAGCCCACGCTTCTCTCGCTCACCCTAATTTCATCAGGTTGGGTTGCCCTCGCCATTCTAAATGTCCTAGAAGAGAACAGAAGAAGCCCCTTTACTGCCCCTAAACTCGAGCACAACAACAGGAAAACAACAGAGAGGGGTCTGTGTGGGTGCGAGCCGTGCTTTACCAAGCAGCTGACCAAGAGAACTGAGCACAAGGGAAGAAGTGAGGTCGCCGTGAGGGAAGGGGCTGCTAAAGCTATTGAATTCTGACTTAGCGTGAATTTACACGCAGCAGGAAAGAAATGACTCAGCTTGGTATGAACCTTTAAAAAAAAAACACCAAAGGATTCCACCACACATCTTGTTCTAAGATGAGGAAATTAGGTCAGATCACATGAAATGTGACCAAAACTAGCCAGTATTTTTATATCGTATTTTAATAATTTGCCATTTTAGTATGGTTACATTTTTCAGTGTTTGGGAAACTGAGAAATGACTTGGCGTCCTAAGCTTTTCCAGTGCTTTTATTTTGTATAAAGTGCACAGAACAGGGGAAGAAAAAGTCAACCTAGAATATTACGCCTTATTAAACGCAAGGAAAGTCCCTATTGTACATAATTTGGTAAAAAACCTTATAAAGACCTGCCCCCCACATAAGTGGAAATCACATTTTGCGGCCTACATGACCCAAAATGGAAGGTTCACCTATCCAGATGCCAGGTCACAATTATAATGATTCCCCCTGAAATATCAACGAAAAAAATATGTATAGTATATTTTTTATTATGAATCGTTATTGTATTTTATCATATATGTATGACTAAAATAATAAACATCATATTTTTTCCAACTAAATATTGATGAAACTATTATTTTGGTTATAGTCCCTAATAAAACTGAAGTTGTTTTCGTTATTTTATTGAAGATTCAACAATAGACGTCCCTCCATTTTCGTTCCGAGACGTGACAGCGATCATTTGCCCTCCCAGTCAAAATGGATCTGACATCTTAAGTCGTCAATGGCAGTTAATGAGTTAAATGAGTCCCCTATGAAGTGAATAGTACGTGGCCATGCACCACAAAAAGTCACGCTCGGTTACCCACCGCCATAGTGACTTTTTTTCATGTGAAAGTGTTTCACACTAAGGTTCAAGTTTTTTTCTGAGAAATATTTACTGTAATTATGACTTTACTACAGTTTAAGTGTAGGTTAGTGATACGCTTTGGGCAGAAATTGGGGGTATGTTGCTTCTATACGAACCCCAGAAGTCTACCGTAAACTACTGTAATACCAGGAAGTTTAAAAGCTGAAAATCATTTGTCCTGCCCTTTTCTGTGGAAAGCAATTGTCCAACAAGTATTTTAGATGCTGACGTTCTGACGCATCTAATTAGGCAATTATGGGGAGCCACCCACATTTGTGGCAACAAAAAAAGCTAACTTTTAAACCTATTGTTGTTGATAACATCACATATTTTCAAATTCTGTTTTTACTTGTTTAAAAAGGTAAAACTGTACGTAACTTAGTGATCCTATTTGGGAGAGGCTATAAAAAAGTTAGCTTTGTTAGAAGGAAGGGAAGCTGGAAAAAGCAGGCTAGCGATTCTGGAATGAGGCTTGATACCAATATTAAATCATTTAAAAAAGCACCAACAACAATTTGGCCTATGAGACCATTTAAAATCTCAAAATGTTATTCTACATTATTATAAAACTTAAAATTATTCTACATTTAAGTGTGTGAGTGAAAAAAATATCTTGTATATTTTCAAAAAAACATGGCATTCCCCTTCCCAATACAATAAAAAAAACGTGAGGTAGAAAGGATATTAAATTTACATATATTACTCCGACCATCTCCAATTAGAAAAATACATTATGATATTTTAAGTTATTTTTAAATTAAATTTTAAAAGATTTTTCCAATAAAAAAACTAAATTAAAATATCATTACATTAACTTATTTATTTTACTTTTTTTACTATTGTTAAATCTAATTAGAAAATGATTTTTCATTTTTGAATTTCTAATATATATTGTGGTAGTCCTATTACTAGTTGTAGCAATACAAAAGATGAAAGAACTGGTTCGGGAAAAAAAAATCAGCAGGAATCAATCACGTCATTAGCATTCCAATTCGAATAAAAAAAATGCTACATTGCAAAACAGAAAAAAAAAACTCAAGTTTGAAACTGCCACGGCGACAGGCAAACCGGACTTTTCAGTCAGTCGGAAGCTGCTGGTTTCGGGCTACAGTGGTGCAGGCACAAACATACAGGAATATCAAACTGTATTCAGCCTCACCACCAAATTGATGGGTGGTGTCTTGGACCAGCCCACAGCCACTGAAGTCCCCTGCAATTCCCTTGGAAATCTATTGTTGGTAACACCGACGCACACACATGCATGCATGCATGCGTGCACACTTACGCACGCCGACACATATGGCGTCCTAGTTTAACCTCTTGGTGGGATTTGCTTGAGCCAAATATGCCCGTGTGGTCCGAAGCGGCACCTTGAGAAGTAGCATAAAAGAGTAGAAATCAGGACAATCATGGTGGCGCTATCTATTGTATGCCCTGACATTGAACACAGGGTGATAAAAAGAAGAGAAGAAAAAAAATGTCCTCGCTGCTTCCTTCTGGGAAACATACCGCATCGCTTCCAAGTAATTGGGTGTCTTCAAGTACCCTCTTCGTGCCCATCCACAAAAACAACGAAACGAGTCCGACAAGTAATTCCAGCCAAACCCATGCCTCGTTCCCATGTGAGGGAGGCGCTGGCATTTAAAACCAAAAGTGAAGCGGGTCAGCTCAGAGAAAGACGCCAGCTGACAAAAGCAAAGCCCCCTCCACTCCATTAAAAAAATAATAAAGAAACAGAGCTACAATTTCAGCAATACCTGACCTAACCTGCAAGCAACAGCTGCACACCCATCACAACTTCCTCCACTGTTCCACGTGATTAATATGAATGAAATAAAAAGCTGCATGTGAAGAAAAGCAAAAGGAGCGGTGCTGCACATTGACCCATTTGCCTTCCCTTACTTCAGTTGCAAGTGGGTCAAGAACTCTGAACTCCTTCCCTGGCAACATGATGTGGCTTCCATTCCATCATCCCTCCTGCCCGACTCGCATCTCAAGACAATCTATGTTCGTGTGAGTGTTTTGGTGCGCTTACCAATGAGGAGGTAAGTGTCCCCCTCCCACCTCGTGCCTGCGCCAAAGTCTCCGGGCAGGGCTCGAGCTTTACCAGACAGGAAACTTGCGAGTGGCCCTCGTCATATAGGCGAGCCCTTGACTGATCCCACACAAACAGACCCCCACCACCTCCTCCCTTTCCCCTCCAGCAACCATCACTACCCCACCCCCCTCTATTTTCAGCCCACAACTGGCAGCCGTACGAGACCCTGTCATTGGCCTCGGCGCCGCTCGCACACCACACCTCCTCGCCGGGATAGGCTGGGGGCTGCTCCCTTTTCCTGGATGGCCACGGGCAATGCACTCTGGGAGAGCGAGTTCCAGGAGCCCGCTCGACCTGTTTAGGAGCCCCGGCGCGGAACTACGAGCCCCAGCTTTCTCGGCCCTCCACGGACCCCCCCCTTTCCCCGAGCCCGTTTTAACGTAAGCGCTCAGGGGGTGAATTATACACTGGCCTGTGTTGCTAGCAAGCTGCCAGGTATTAAAATCCAGACGGAGGCATGAAGCAAAATTAATAATAACTAATATTCGATGCATTCAAGTAACCCGGACGACAGCAGGTTCCGTGGCACGCTCGCGATGGCGTGACATTTCACACACACCTCAAACTCCTGACCTAAATAACAACACGGGAGCCTGCCGTGCACGGCACCTCTGCAAAAAAGTTGCTTTTGACTTTATCATTAATTAATAAGGAGTTCCCGCTCTCTCGCCTGCGAACGCTTCCACCTGCCCGAGAAGTCCCAAGTAGCAACTTTTAAGCGTCTCGAGTAGTAGTGCAAGGGAACTGCTGTCATAAAGAGGAACCTTGACTGACGACCCACCTCTCAAGCCAGCCGGCCGCCCACCCCCACCACCACCACCCCTCTTGCTCCACCACCACCACCACCACCACCAGCCCTCCTTCTTTCCTCCCACTCTCCTCCACCGGCCCTGCTCCCCCCTCTGCTTGACAGGCCCGGGGGGCAGCCAGCAAGGGGATGGCAGGGTGCCTTTTTAGCTCACCTGCGATGGCCGTGATGCTGCTTGTTGTGGGGTTAGCGCAAGCCTCCGCTCTCCTCCTCTCCGGAGCTCTCCTGCTCTCTCTCTTGCTCTCTCTCTTTCTCGCTCTCTCTCGGACTCTCTCTCTCCCTTCTCCCTGCCTCAGTCACTGTTGTGCAGGCTTAAACCCCCCGTATGTGCTAAGCAAGCGGCAGCAGATCAACTCAAATTCCCTTCCTGGTTTCTGGAGGGCAAAGAGGTCCCTCCCTTTCTCTCTCTCCTCTTCACTCGCCCTCACTCTTAAAGAAACAGCCTCCATCTCCTTGCCCGCCCCGGCGGAAAAAGTCAAGTGGAAATTTCAAAGTGGACACTTGCTTAAGTTGCAAAGTCGAGCGGACAAATGATTAACCCGTGCGTGCCCGCGTCAGCTCGTGGACGTGTCCTATGCCATCACGTGTGCTTCAAGGAAGAATCAAGCTGTCTTCCCTTTCTTAACCCTTTAAAGGCCAGGTGAATATTTGGGGACAATTAACCCTACATATAAGGTTAAAGCTGATTTTTTAACTTGTGTGAGTAATCATTATTGTAGTTCTTTTTATAGATTATTTTGCTGAAGAGTGGTTAGCGTGTCGGCCTCACAGTAGGGGACCTGGGTTCAAATCTAGGTTGGTCCACCTGTGTGGAGTTTGCATGTTCGCCCCAGGCCTGCATGGGGTTTCTCCAGGTACTCCGGTTTCCTCCCACATTCCAAAGACATGCATGGTAGGCTGATTGGACACTAAATTGCCCCTAGATACGAATGTGAGCGTGAATGGTTATTTTTCTCCTTGTGCCCTGTGATTGGCTGGCCACCAATTCAGGCTGCTAGCCCTTCCGGTCCAAGCGGATTGGACCTCTAGGGCAGTCAATGGCAGCTAATGAGTTTAATGAGTGCCCTATAAAGGGTTAACCACTGCTCCTTTCTTCCCCTGTTGCGAGAAGTCGCACCCACTCATCCCACTGCCTGAGGTCATGGCGTCCCACCCCAAAAAGCAAGCCTTGGCAGATTCCAGCGGATAATGGCGGGGGCTGCCAGTGAGCCCCTTTGCATTCCCTGGCTTGGCCCCCACTGCCTGCACATAATACCTGCCAAGCTTCAACAGGTGAGCTGCCTGGGAAGACATTAGTGTGTAGGAGTAGGATTCCTATGTCCAAATGCGCAGAGCACTTGATGTTGCGCCACTTCCCTTCACCGACCTACGAACTCACGCTACCCCAATTCAGAGGAAGGCAACTTGTGCGGGAAAGAGAGCAGATTCTGACATAATTGCCTGTCTGTTTAAGACGACACATACATAACTTAACACCACGTGCCCCGTGGTCCATCATGCATGTGTTCCAATGTGGCAATGGCACAAACAGTACCTAGAGGGCACTGTTCTTCTGTAGAACCATTAGCGGTCTGGGTGAAACACTACGTCTTATTTGACCCAGGAAAAGCTTTACGACAGTGTTTTCTGGCCTTTTGAGACCCAAGACAAAGTGCAGTATATACACAAAGTTACATGTATTTGACTTCTGGGTGAAAAGTTAATTGTAACTTTTGCAGGTGAACTCAATTGGACTGACTGTCAATTTTATTCCTCATTCTTGTAGTCAAATTTGAGTTTATTGCAAAAAATTGCTAGTGTTTGGTCAGTGAATCATCAAATACATTTCTGAGGATACTCGCTTAATTCTACCCTACTTTAATGAGAAATACATTACTACTTACCAATCAAGTGCACCCGATGAGCAGCGTAAATCACACGATGCTAAATTTAAAACAAATTGCAGCAATTTCAACCTTTTTTCACTGAAAATAAACAGAGGAGACATTTGAGAATCACTGCAAATGTGTGCATTTAATACAATATTTTCGTTTTCAGTAAATCGATGGCGTCCGTTAGCTAACGCATGCTAAAACGCAAGACCAACCAAATCTCATATCTAGATGGGATTGGAGATTGACTATATCAGTTATACAATAAAATTACGCACTTTTATCATCAACACGGCTTGACTGAACCCCCAAATGAAACATGGGAAGTTTGTAAACGCTTCCTTATCCCATGTGAGGCTTGAACTTGAAGTTAGCGCACGAAGCTAGCGACAAAAATGGCTACTGGTAACCTTTCTTATTGAGACTTTGTTAAACAGACATCACCTTTCACATCGCTGGCTAAGACATCAATGTATATATTTTACATGGTAAATAAAAATGACAAGTTATTATGAAAGGGCATAACAGTACCTGCAAGAAGTTTCTGGGAAAAGGGTTCCCAGGAAATGCAATCGAGTCCCTCGCATTCAAATGAGGAGGGGGGAAAATGAAGATTTTGCAAAGTTACTGGCCACACCTTCCTGATCAGGAAGTGCCTGGTACTCACGTGGGGTAATTCAGTTTACACACACACACACACACAAGCACATGTAGATTCATATATATGGGTCATTTTCACATAATTCAGCAAATAACGGTAAAGACACTTTCAGAAAATGAATAATTTACAAAATGCAATTCAAGCATTCTGATTATCTCTAATTAGCAACACTAGCACTGCCTGGAAATATCTTAGCTGGAACTTTAATGAAAACATAATTAATTAAAATTTAAAAAATATGGATTGGTCTTTCCCGTTATTCCAAAAACGGTAAAGACCAAGCATAACGGAAAAGACAGTATGGTGAAACTTCAGTCTATGTCAGGGAAAAACTAAGACCTTTATGTGTTTTGTTGTGGGTATCAGTAGTGTGGAAAAGGCCATTAAGAACTAGTGGCAATTATATAAAGTACTCTTAGTTGCAATTTCAGTAAAATGATGGTAACAGTGTACCCCAGCCCTTATATTGGGATATCTGCCGGGGAAACTTTGAAGTCAAATTCAATAAAAAAAATTTGTTTTTTTTTTCTTTTTTCTTAAAGCCCTGCAAAAATAAAATATACACATTGATTAATATCTGTAAACTTTATTGTAATACAACTCGAACACATATATACGGTCTTACGGAAGAAATTGTAAATACAGATTTACTGTCAACAACATGAAATTGTCTTAAAGCCTAAACATCTTAAGCTAATACTGACAAATGATAAAGAAGTTGCCAATATAATCAAAGTTAGCAATGATCAAATGATAGGATACTTGAGTGCACAATCTTAACAGTTGTAGTTCCCTAGGTCTACATCAAAAACATGCTGCTTTCCAGTGCGTGAGGTTCCTCCTGTTGTTGTAGGAGGTGGCAATCTCATAACAATATTGTCTATGTGTATGTCATCCAAGTCATCCATTTCAGGATACACAAACAAAGGTTTTTTCATAACACTGGACTTGCGACGCATAAATTGCACCAGAGCTTCATCATCTTCATCAAAGTTTTGAATGATCTTTCCCACAAAATGTTGAACGGACTTTTTCCCGCAATACTTCACAAGAACAAAATCACCTAACTTCAGATTTGTGGTACTGACTTCATCTTCGATAGGAAAGATTTCAGTAGATTCTTCCAGGCTGTCATAATCAGAGAGTGCTGCCTTATTAGCGAAGGGCCTGATCTGGACAGGTGACAAATGTTCTCTGTCACAAGATACTGATGCTCCATGCTGAAAGAAAGCACAAATCATTATACCATGCCTGGTCAGCTGCAAATCATCTTTCGCCTTGTTGATCAATCTGTACTTTTGTAGAATGGGACCAACAACTGCAGCGTGTATAGCCTTTCTTTCATTTTGTCGCTTTTTGCTGGCTAGTACCTTTGCTTTGAGATCATCTTTGATAGCATAGCAGAATGTTAGCTCCTTCCTTATCCTGTTGTTATTCCCGCTGGAAAGGAGGGAATATGCCTTCGATGCTGGAGAATCGCTGATCACGTTAACACTCAACTGCTGAGCATTCTGCATTCTGCTGATCTTTCTTTTCAATTTCCGTATTTCAGTTTGATATTGCTTGATCTGAGCATTATTCTTGGTAATTGTTCTGTATGCTTTGCGGTCCCGGGCTTGCGTCTTTCTCCTGCCAGCTTTCTTTTGTGTTGATGGTTGCGATGGTCCTGGTTGTGGTTCACCAAATTCATCAGCATCTGGGCTAGGTGGGGGAGTGCTTGGCAGATCCTCTTCCAGTTGTTGGAATTTCTTGCTCCTTTGCTTTCGTTGGTTGAGCTTCCATTTTCTTCTCAGTTGCCTTTGCTCCCTCTCTGAAAGCTTGTGAATATTTGGAATCTTTCCTTGTGCCTTTCTTTTCTGATATCGTTCCCTTTCTTTCTCTAAATATTTGTGATAGGCTCCAGGGTCATTTTTAATCTTCTCCCTGCATTTGCGCATCGCTGCAGCATTAGATTTTTTCGCAGGTGGCTTACCGCCTTTTTTCTTAAATGGATTCATGTTCTGGAAATTTTACAAATCAAAGCAGGAATTAGTATACACATAAACATAGCATAACATGTTAGCGTCATCTCTACATATCTGTTGTATATTTAAAAATATGTATTTCATCTCTACATATCTATTGTATACACCTTTTCTACTTAGTCTTTCCCGTTATATGATACGTCTTTCCCGTTATAACGGTAAAGACAAAATTTATTAACGGTAAAGACACAACATTCCACCTCAGCCTTTGACATTGGTAGATGGTATTTCTTGGCACTCAGTAAATGATAGTGTTCTGCATGCATACACCATGCCCAGTTCATTAAAAAGCAAAGTAATTATGTTCACCAAGTTTTTAGGACATCGGTAAAGACATGGAATTGTTACGACATTTCACAGGTATGGTCCTTACCTTGGTTTTAGTTTCATTCTCATGGCTTCTGCTTAGCTGGCGTTGACAATATGGCTGACAACATCCTGGTACTTCTCCCACACCAGCCACCTGGTGTATTTACTGTGAATTTTTTGGTGTATTTCTCATGTGATAACGGTAAAGACACACTAACTGATATGAAAGGTACATCAGTAAAACTGTTTGCAGTTGCAATTCTTTTGCATTTTTCTCAAAGACAACTTGAGTGAAAATACTATTGAAACAAATCTAAACAACACATTCTAAATAGAGACAAACAAATAAATCATAACCCGACTTTTCATTCCTATAAACTGTGACACTAGATTCTGGACATCTAACGGAGTGGACAAATTCAACATAAACTGGCTCTCAATGTATTTGTGTCTCAAATAGATTTCTCTTAAAATTGGTGCCAAATGTAGTATAATATGTGGCAAACAAAGCAGTAGTAATTAATTTTTATAACTTTGTAACACATAAAGGGAAAGTCCAGGGCCATATCTTTACCGTTATTTGCTGAATTATGTGAAAATGACCCATATATAGTGTGTAGATGTGTATATACATATACGTATATAGTATGTATATGTGTATATACATACATATATATATAGACATATATATATATATACATAAATATATATATACATATATACACACACATATATATATACATACATATACATATATATATATAAATATATATATATATATATATATATATATACATATATATACATACATATATACACATATATATACATATATAGATACATATATATATATATATATATATATATATATATATATATATATATATATATATATATATATACGTAGGAGTGGGGCAAGTGATTAGCGCGTCGGCCTCACAGCTCTGGGGTCGTGGGTTCAAATCCAATTGCCCCTAGGTATGGGTGCGAGCGTGCATGGTTGTCTGTCTCCTTGTGCCCCATGATCGGCTGCCCACCGATTCAGGGTGTCCCCCGCCTCTGGCCTGGAGACAGCTGGGATTGGCTCCAGCACCCCCCACGACCCTAATAAGGATAAAGTGGTTGAGAAAATTTGATATTGTTTAACCTGGACATACAAACTCACAAAATCACACTCAGGCCACAGAAAAAGATTCTGCTGTCATATTCCAGGTTAAACAATATCAAAAGGAGGCATTAGGAAACACACCAGCAATAATTGATATACATCATGTAACTTACATTCACAAATAAGTTTTATTTTTATCCTTTTATACATTAGAACCATATCCAACACATTTTTATATTATAATAAATGACTCTTTTCCTTGTCATTTACATAAATCAAAAAAGTTGTATATTAAGACTGCAAAATAGTACTCCTGTAATTTTTGTATATTTTGTACACATACGAGTGACGATGCATTCATTTATGCTTGGAACGAATGCACATTGTTTGGGGGTTTGGAGAAAAGAGAGGGCAGCCAAAAAAGCAGAAAAAAAGGCAGGAGCTCGAGCAAGGCTAGCAACACCACCAGCATGTGACCGACAATGAACCGGGTTACATTCACAGAACCCTTTTTGTACTACTTAAATATTTGCGTTAAGCTTAACGTCCAATTAACCGCACCGTCTCTTAAAAAGGTGTGCGGTTTTTCCGAATAGCGCGATCCAAATCTGCTGGCTGCTTTTGGAGTGCCACGCATTTTTTCTTTTTTTTGCAGTACAGCGGGGAGCATAATCAAACACACCTGAGGGAGAGGAAGAAACTACAGATCAACAACAAAGAAAAAGAAAATATTAACCAACAAAAATGATTCTTATTGATTAGCACAGAGGGTGCTCATCAAAACACCGGCGGCTCACCCGCACTGTGAAAACAAAATACACGCACAGTATAAGAAAGATTAAACCATGCTATAGCATCCCATGAATACATTTTGATCATTGTTTTCGCAACGTCAATTTAAGACGCAGTATATTTCTGACCTCTCCCGTTACAGGAGAGCGTGATTGAAATGTATGAGGAAACACTGTCAACCCAACTGCACAGAATTTCATCCAAAGTGCACTGATACATACTGTGTTCTTCATAAATGTGCCGAAACACGGGGGTGGACTGATCAGGCATAGATAAGTGCGAGTATCCTCTTTGGTTCGTGATCCTCAGAGCGATCAATCATTGGAAAAAAAAAGTAATAATAATAATAAAAGCGAACATGACTAAATGTGCCCATCTCTCTATCCCGAACAGATGTAATTACAATATGGCAGATCATGTCACATCATTAGATTTGACAGAAGGGGTCTGCGTGAATGTAAATTGCTGCGTTCACTTTGAAAACAATCTATGTCGATTTGACTATACTTTAGTTTCCTCCTGTCTTATTTTCTCCAGCGACATTGAAATACAGAACCACCAACCTTCAACCCTTCCCATAGAAAACAATTGGTACAGAATAGCTAATATAAAACAAGTGTGTCAATCGAAGCTTAACATCTCCCTTGCAGCCAGGTGGCAAAGGTGGCACTAGCCTGGTGAAGCTTGCAGTCTTACAGTACGACGACTCGAGAGCCCTGCAGCCGTTGCTGGTGAACAAATTACATGAGGAAGCCGGAACCGTTTTGAAGCCCAAAAAACAACATGAGAAAAGTGCCAAGACATGTACCTGTGTGTGTGTGTGTGTGTGTTTATGTGTGTGTCTGCATGTGTACAAGAGAATGTATGTGAAAAGGTAAGCAAGACCCAGAGATGTGATGTGGGCAGTGCTCAAATGGGGGAGGGCAGGTGGGCGCTTTTCACTCAGTGCTGCGGGTGGGGGTGCTGGGCTGGTTGAGGTTCATGGTTTTACACAACCAGCCGGCAAAGTTCACTTCCTCCACTTCTGATCGTTTGATGAATATGTGACTCTGGAGGGAGAACAAGAGGGCACAGGTGTGGATACCAAAACGACAAAGAAAAAAAATCTAACTACACAAAGTCGAGGCACTCACAATCAGCATCTTCAGATCAGCCCTTTCGGCTGGATTTTTGATCAAGCTGTGAACACAAAAAAAAGATCATTCATGTAAAGAGGTGGACAGCTCTTACTGTACTTGACCTCTCTGTCTAAGGTCAACTGGGCTCCAGCTCAACTGTGACCCAAATTAGGAAAAGTGCAACAGAAAATTGTTAGACCGATAAAAATGTAGACCACTAATGACTCCTGGCCTTCTCTATGGCTAAATCAAATTTCAAGTTAATAAAAGAGACAACTACTTACCATTTTGTTACAAAGTCTTGGAAGTCATTTGTAAAAACGCCATGTGGCAGTTTAGGAGGAGGCTGAGGAGTAAACAAAAATATAAAAAAGATTTAAAAGTTGGCCAAGAAATACAATGGCTAAATATGTACAAACCTCATTAACAATATAGTCCAAAAGTTCAAAGATGGCCATCGCAGGTCTGCAGTCCATGCCGTGTCCTGTGCCAGAGATGCCCATTAAATGCAGTTTCTCTATGCAAGCCAGTAAATTTAGAGCCCAAATGTAAACAATGTATTTTTTTTCCTTACCGCTCACAGGCCTCCCTGGTGGTCTGGGTCTTTGCACATTGCAGTGAGGCTCTCCCTCATAGCCATCCAGCAAGGGCCTTCCAAAGATTGCCTCGAGTTCCTTGACGTCTGGAGGGGGGATGGGGTATCGGCCGATGGCCAGTTCCACCAGTGACAGCCCCATGCTCCATACATCCGACTGAACAGAGTAGTGGGTGCCCTGCAGTCTCTCCGGCTGTCGAGGTAACACATGGTGTACAGTATATACGTCAAAGGGACAGACGGATTGCGGCAAGACCAAGACACAGCCTGGGAGGGTGGTGGGAAGTGGATAACCGCTACAGAAGAGTGGGTCCCTTTTGCCAGGAATGCACAAAGAATTATATCTGACAGCGGAAATAAAAGGCATATAGGTGTTATGGAAAGTGTGCAATAATTATTTAAACAACAGAGGCCAGGCGTAAAAAACAGAAACTAAGCAGACAAAAATTAAAATACTACTAAACACTTTCTATTAGTTAATGGAGGGTGTTTTGTACCAGTTAATCTCCAGTTTCATGTTATACCATAGGCTAAGACTTCAATAAAACCCTTAGTGTGAAAAAGAATATTGCCGTCTTGACTCTCCTGCTGCATCTAATGCTATTTCTTTCAAGTCTTCCAGTCCCAAATGCCTCAGGCGATTGTCTTAAACTTTGATTACCGGTTGGTTAGCTATTTACTTTGACAGACGATGCAAAAGGTACATGAGAACTAAAAAGACAGAGTCTTCCGTTTTCTATGGAAAGCCCCCAGGCGTAAAATTGTACTAGTCCAAACAAAACAGTTGTCTAAAAGATTTCAAAATACCAGCTTTCAATATCGGCGTGCGACTCCACACATTCCTTAGGTCCACTAAGTACTTTCTTCTTTTTGGTATACATGTCAAAGTCCAACAGCACAAGTGCTGTTATTATAATATTTTTAATACATATTGATATTCCAGTGCGTTTTAAAGAAATGTTAAAAAGCCCAAGTGGTATAACTCTTCATTTTGCCGTAGTAGAAATACGTAATTGGTCTAAATGGGACCATCTTGACAGTACATGTGAAAAATGTTTTTCATTATCTCCGGTTGGTAGGAAAAAACCTTTATTTGTATTTTTTGAATGCATAGTAGCTATTCAACGGGAAGTCGGCAGGGCTACACCAAGAGGATTTGCATTGACCAGGTATTCTAGCAATTAGAAAAAAACAGGGAGGGAGAAAGAGAACAGAGTTGCCGACGCGTGCCAAAGAATGCTCTCCTGGGCACGGCCCTCGCCTCTTGGCGGGGCAGTGAGAAAAAAGGTAGAGGGCGGTGCCACTCCATGTGAGAAAAGAAAGGGAAGGAAAGTGGAGATGGGGCCAGAGGAAACAGGGTGGGGGCGCAGAGCTGACTCACCGACATGTAGGAACGCGTTCCAACAAAGGAGTTGGCCATGGAATCGATGAGCTGGCCGCTCACTCCGAAGTCGCACAGCTTGATCTCCCCGCGAGAGTTGACCAGAATGTTGGAGGGCTTAACGTCTATGTGGCAAGAAAGGGGTCGGGTGGGAAAAATGGACAAAAAAAGGAGACAGAATAACTTTATACAAACGTCTGGTTTTGGTTTAGATAGAACATGCAACTAATTAATTGCATGATTTGTAAACACATGGAAATTTGAAAAGCCTTTGTAGCACACAAAATAGTGTGCACTATGATACTATATTTGCAGCATCAACACATGGTATAATTTTGCATTATGAAGGACATCTACGCTAATTTAATCGGATGTCCTTGGAACATGTCTTTTGTGGCGTGACTCTCTTCCAGCAACCAAGGTCATGTAAGGAGTGACAAAGCGATGGCATGAAGAAACGAGAGAACGATGAGGGAAAGCGATGGAGGCAGGGAGGGAGAGAAGGAAGGGTACACAGGGCGAGGTTGCTCATAATCACATTTGAGAGGGGGTAATTACCGCCTGAGCTCACAAACAACTCTGTCCCGGAGTACCACTCACCCTCAGGCAATCTATGCACTTTATATACAGTTGCCAATACATAATTCAACTTAAACAAGTTACCGTCTGCATATTTTATCGCGATTATGTGGATGAATCCACTTGGAGCATGTAAACTTGGGTTTTCTTAAAATAAAATAAAAAATAAAAAACGGGTTCATTGTTCAGATAAATTGGGCGTATAGCACCGTCGAAGGCATTTACCTCTGTGCATGATCTGGTGCTTCTCCCGCAGGTATGCCAAACCTCTCAGCACCTGGTAAACAGGAACAACAACCAGACACAAAGAGCTATTATGAACAAAGCATTCATTAAAATGATTACAACACGAAATAAACATTAAGAATGCTAATACATACGGCTATGCTAACTTTGCCCAAGACTTCCTCTGGAATTCTTCTTGCTTCCTTCAAAACCTGGTCCAATGACCCACCATCCTGTGGTGGTAACAAGACACTTAAATATCGGCAAGAGAAGACTCTAATGTTTTAAAATGTGTAAATATGTCTCACCATGTGTTCCATACAGATGCTAATTTCGCCGTCACTGTAGAATGCGCCGTAGAAGCCTACAATGTATGGGGAGTTGCACTTATGCAGGACCTGAAGTTCTCTAATGATCTGGTTCCTGATGGCTGGCTTGATTTCGAGGTGGATCAACTGAAAACGAGAGGAAGAACGCTCATGTAATATAATAACATTAAGGTGGGGTTAATCAAAAGGAGAATTACGATTCATTTTTCTTTGTATTTTTCTCAAGCAAAAGATACTGACATTAAAATACAGTTTTCAAAGATGAAATGGTAATTACTGAAAAAGCTGCGACAAAGTATTGGCAGAGCAGTTTTAGTCAAGTCAACAATATTCATTAGTTTGGCAGAAATCAAACAGCGCCCTCTGCCGGTCACAGTCCCTTACATTACACCAAATCCACTAAGCACTGGTTCATTAGTGTTTAACATCAAAGGCCCATTAAACAAATATCAATTCATGTCTCACTGATTAATCAATATTCATATCAATCACATTATTTTTCTCAATTCAGAAAAGTATTTAGAAAAAGTAATAGTCTTCCCTTTATTAAAGACATTTATTTATTTATTATTTAATACGGCTTGTTTCCCACAGATATTTAACATTTTTCCCCCTGGTAATACATTTTTTTCCTGATAATATTATGTTATTCTTTTAGGATTTTATTTATTTTTTATTATTTTCAAATTTAATACATTTTTGCCACCAACAATGCATGTATATATAAAAATAACTATGGATCAAGTGGGGATTTGGGGTCTTTTTCGTAAATATATAATAAACAAATGCAAAAAAAGGAATGTGAAAATAAGAAATTCCCTGAACTTTGCCGTAGTATATTTACAAAAAGAACAGTCTCGAGTGTGCGCACATCTTGGCCACTGGGAGGAAGCATTTCACGGAGAAGCGCTGTTAAAAGAACACTTGATTTTTTTTCCAGTCAATGGTTGATTATACTTCTTTTTTTCTGTGCATGTATGGCATATATCTGTGAGGGATTAGGGGTGTTGTTATAGTTCTTGTCAGTGACAAGAAATGTGGTGGCGTTTGTGTGTGGGAATACTTTTTGCGAGGCTAATTGCTGATCATTTTCGTTAACGCTTGTATGGCAGATTCCATTGTATATTAACATTAAGCTAGTGGGTGCATTCGAACAAATGAAATGTATTGAATCTTAACCATGTGTAATTTTCCTTGTTGTGTGCTGTGTTAATACTATTTACTACTCTACTCCAAATCAACAAAACACATTTGCTAATGTCGACGGGAGCCTTATGTCCAATCTGTAAAAGATCCGCCGCTCAGCTGCACAGAAAATGTCAACGCTTCCTCATGCTCACCTTGCGAGCCATGACCAGACCCGAGGGCTTGTGGCGGACCTTGTTGACCACTCCTCCATTCCCGGCGCCCAGCTCGCAGATGGGTTCAAAGTCCTCGTCCTTGAGCTCCCCGACTTGTGCTTTCTGAGTGAGGAAAGCTTCCAGTCGCATCTTCTGTTGATCATCCAGGTCCAGTTCTCCTAGCTTCTTTTGTAAGGCCTCAAGGTTTGCTCTGTGAGGAGAAAAGCAACGTGTTAGCCTACCATTATGTAACGCTCTAGCCGTCCAGTTTTTGTAGAGTTTGTCCTAATTAGAATTACCATGAGGGACATTGATATGGAGTATTTTTGGAATCTAGTTTTCTTTAATTGTCAATTAATGAGTGTCAGTAAATTAACGTTAAGTTGGCTGTTTGTTTAGATCACATCAGCTATAGGCAGTGTGTGCTAACTGGGTCTCTATTTTGGCAACACCAGCTGGTGGGTGGAATGTGCTTAAGTTTTTATTTTGTTTAATATTTGACTAAAAATGTATTGGTGGGTTTCTCTAGGACTGTAGAAATCTGGAGTATTATAATTCATTATAAATAACAGTGGCTTGCTTTCTTAAATTAGCTAAAGATTCTTTTTTACGTTACAATTGTACAATTTTAATAATATGTTTTTGTGTCATCTCAAAAAGTTTAGTGTGTTGTTCAAAGGTTGAACTTACAATTCCAAATGGACTATGCAGACGGCGATTTGATGGAAATTATGTCATGTTACTACTTATAGATTGCTAAGGCACTGATTCTTGATTCCTAAAGTGTGGCATGAGTACAGTATTACATCTGCTATCTTTTGTGACATACAAAATGATCACAATCTAAATAAAGTTCAACTAAATTGAATTACAGCATTTTGATGTTGGTCATGATGAGGAGTTTTTTTTTTAAAGGTAAGCTAATCATATACAGCAGTAATGGCACAAATCTCATGGGTGGCTCGAGTTTAAGACCGCCGAATTTCGTTTAAGGAATCAAACTGCTATGGCTTTTCATTTTGGAATATGTTGGGAAACCGCAGTGCACCGAGCAAGGCCGTAGCCGAGATCCGAAACCCAAAACTGCAAGGCAGACGTGCTAACCATTCCTCACTATGTTGCCCATTACGTAAAGCTATACACTGTGTGAAATATTTGGGTATGATAGTCATGGTACTCACTCAGATGCAGCATCAGTGGTGTTTGATGTGGGCTGCCCTTCTCCAATGGGCGTTATATTCAAAGGACCCGGTCTTTTTTTAGGAGCCATCTCAGATGGAAAAAAAACCTGGTTTAAATGTCAAATATTGTCCGAAATGCACCGAAGTTCCCCGAGCAGAGGACTTTAAGCAAAGTGGTCCTTTTCCTCGTTCGCTTGCGAGCAACAGGATCAGGTCTCGGTGGCTAACGACTTAGCTGTACGCTAACGTCGGCGAAAATATGGCACTTTCCGGAGCCGCGTCACTCAGATTTTGGGCTAAAACGTGGCATTCCGTGGCGTTTCTAATAAACAACTCATTTAATGATGATTAGAGTATTTGGAGCGAGCGCATTGCTATTTCCGGACGCTTCTTATTGGGGTTATCTACCTGCTGCTAGCCATTAGCCACCTAGCTACCGGAAAAAGGAAGCCGCGAGACTCAGCGGCCCGCCACGTTTCCCCCCCGTTTAACCCAAGCGACAGTCACGCAGCCGGGTGTTATCTGGTGGTCTTCTGGCGTCCCTCCGCAAAATTACGACTGGGCTGAAGGGGGGCTCGGTGGGTAGCCGGGCAGCACAGGGCTTGCGTCTGTGACTGCTACTGGTGGTCCGTCGATACAGGAAGCAACAGACCTGAGTGACACCCAAGGGAGAGTTCGTCACTTCAGCGAGGGTTCTGGCCCAAACGCCAAGATTTTCCAAAATGAATGCGTGTTAAACACATGCATCTCACAGTGAACTTTTAAATTCAACTTTTAACAAACCAATCGATGTTAAGTCAGATGAAGGAACTAAAGTCTTTTTTTTTTTTTTTTTTCAAGGATAATGTATGATTTATTCACTTAATAGCATTGCAAGACATAAAATACAAAGATTCACAAGGATAAAAAAATAAGAATAATAAATAAAATAAATAAAATAAAATAAAATAAATAAAATAAAATAATAATAATAAAAAAAATTTAAAAATTTAAGTGGAACATGACACATAACACATAACTAAAGTCTTAGTTACAAAACTGCTGCCTTCAAACAAGAGTTGAGTTCGTCCATTCACCACGCTCGTAACTCAAAAACTATCCAAAGGAATAGTACTTTTAATTCGAAAACGTAATGCGTAGTTTAATAAAATTGGACAAAGTAATTCAATTACTTTACTTAACAAAATGTCAAAGCATTTTTTTAAATCAAAACATGGGATTCTATCACCAAAAATACACAACCCACCCAAAAATGAACCCAAAAAATGAACACAACAGCTTTTAAAAGAACTTGTCTTTAATTCCATACATCAATACAGCTGTTAGAAATCATTGTTCAAATTGTACAATGGTAACCCCAGGCTGAGCATCCAAAATTAAACCACAAACCCTTCACAGTCCTCAGAAAAACACGAAGAGGTCTCCAGCTTTTCCCCCACTTCTTTCTGCCTGTCAAAACAATTGGAAGCAATTCAAGGCTTAATAAAATATCATTTAACTTTTATTGTTTTAATACGAACATATAAAAAAACAAAACATTTACATAATGGATTAACCCAGAACACATTTAAGACAAGCAAGGGTGCGAAAACAAGCCGGAAGACCCAGATTGAACCTAACCTTTAACCAAAATCCTACATTAAGTCCCCAATTTAAAAAAAACTGTCATCAGAACAACATTGGAGGACTTTATTCAGATGGGGCTTGGCTTACATTTACTGACATGTTGGCCTAGTCAAACATTTTAAACCCACTTCAAAACAGCAGTCCTATCAAATAAGTCAACTCAACATCCGCACGGCATACGATTGATTAATGCAGGGTTGTCAAGAGTATAACAGCAATTGTAAATAATTTAGAGCTACCGCCGCATAAAATGGAACGAATTTTTACCTTCAAACTGTACAGCAACAGCTGCCAAATTGCAACAATTTTCTGGAATCTTAAAGTAGAAGTCAGAGATTTCACTGAGGAGGAACTGCATAGAATAATGTAACTATTAAATAAAGAACAAAAAGAATCTCCAGTGTAAAATGGGCTTCAGAAAGTGTCACTTGTTGGTTCTGATCAATCTGAGTGTGTAATGACTGAGGTAGGTTTTCTTTTTCTTTTTTAATTAAAAAAAGGGGTGGGGGGGCCAAAATAAGAACTGAAAGAAACGAAAAGTATCACAAATGCAGGTCGGCGTTGTGTTCTTGAAAATTAAACTGGATCAAATCTTCTGGAGGGGGAAAAAGCAGTAGGAGTTTTGCATCACAGACTATTTTGCCTTTTTCCCCCTCCACCTTAAACAGAGTAGCAGAAAAACAAAATCAGACACTCAGCGGCGCAAAGACAAGAGGAGGGTGTGCAGGAGTTGTTGACTTTAGTGGTGGAGGGCTAGGCTGGAAATCAATTGAATTTCTCTCATTGAGGAAAGGTAAAGTATAAATAATGGCTGGATGATGTTCGAGCCAGCCAAAACTGGTTGTCTTGCAGTGACTGAGTCAAGTACAAACAGGAATCCTACTGACACGACACTGAAGGTTCCTTATCTGAATGTGGAGCTGCTAAATGGCTGCGACTTTTTTTTTCTGATGACGTAGGGTTACTAGTGTATCACTGTTCCATTCTTCGTGCTTTCAGCCCCCTTCGTCAAGTCACTAGGGGTTTGCGGAAGAAGGGGGTAGAGAGTAGCTGTGGGGGTCAGTACGCGG
Organism: Stigmatopora argus; assembly: GCF_051989625.1. Lineage (NCBI taxonomy): Eukaryota > Metazoa > Chordata > Actinopteri > Syngnathiformes > Syngnathidae > Stigmatopora > Stigmatopora argus. The sequence continues at coordinate 11,752,543 of NC_135394.1, forward strand.
TGACCAAGTCCTTGTCGTAGTTGTATCGCCCTCTCTTGGGGGCGGGGCTGTCCGCGCTGTCATCAGTGTCCTCGCTATCGCCGCCGGCCCCGCCCCCTTCCTCCTCAGAGGACGAGTCAAGAGTCAGATCCACCACCGCGCCACTCGGAGGCGCGGCGGGTGCCCCGCCGACGACACCAGCCGCCGGCGCCGAGCTTCCTCCGGATTTTCCCGACAGGCTGGTGCTGCTGTGAGCTGGCGAGTGACCATTTGTTTCGGGAACACCTGGAAACAAGACGCAGGATTTTGAGGAAAGGGTTGACTCAATTAAATCGATGCAACAGAACTAAGAATGAGTTTCTACATACACATGTCAACCGTGGGATACTCCGGCGTGTCGCTGCGTTCTCGTTCCTTTTCCTTCTCCTTGTCGTCATTGATGGGTTCCCAGGAGCCGTCGGTCAGGTACTCGATCTCCTCGATTTCCTCGTTCGTCTCTTTAAGGATCTCAGACATCAACCTAAAAATACACAGTCACAAAAATGTACGTACACTGCAATAAAGCTTTGGAGAGACACTCAATTTCCAATATTATTCGCTGACATTTTCCAGTTAACAATACAGATGTTTTTAAATGTGCATCTTTTAATAACTTTGACAATTGTACAGTCAGTCATCACCAGTCAGTAATGACCCATTACATGTATGCACCTGGTTACCATGGTAACCACACACCATTTAATACATTACATTCTCCATCATTTTATTGCATACATGTCTAGAAACATGCTATACAACATACCTTCTGGTAGCGAGTGAATTTATGTATTAGGCTGGAGGCGGGTCAATGTGTGCAATATTTTTTTGCTTAGTGTTTGGCATTAAAGTATCGCCTTGAACCGACTGTTCACCAAGAAAAAGCCACATTTTTCAAACTGTTGTCAGATGAGACTGTGGACACTAGCTTACCCGTCAATAGTGAGCAGTTCAAAGGGCGCCGGCTTGTCACATACGGGACATGTCCATGTGGGCTTTTTCTCATTCATCTGAAGAAAGAAGACTGCGTCGAAACACTGTAGATGCGCGCAGGTTAGGACCCGACATGGCACGCCGATACGCATCTTCACTAGCTGAGGAGAGAAAGAACATGTTTTTTTTTTAAGTATCATGTTTTACATGTTGAAACAGAGCTCTACTAATGATTTGTATAGAAACCTAAGCGTTGTCATTTTTTTGGTCTTTAAACATTATTTTCTCCATTATCAGACCTCTAAAAGATTCACTAATTGCATACCTAATTACGTTGAGGAACCGTCTTTCACATGATGGTCAAATGTACTATTTACTGTCTGCACCTTTATGTAAATAAATACTCACTGGACAAATAAGAGAAACTCTGAGGCCTGTCGTGGCAATCTCACTCTCTGGGTCAAAACGTAGCTTGTCTTGAACTACAATACATGAAGATTCAAGGTAGTAAAATTCACTTTTGTTTAGCACTCAGACTGTAGACTACTAGATTAACACTCACTGCGCTCACGACAGCGTTCTGCGGTCTCCAAAGAGGAGTGTTTGAGCTGGCTGAAGAGGTCCGATGCAGTGTACATCCTCACCAAATATACTGCCACAGAGTACCGCTGTAAAAACAGAGGTTTAACAGTCATGAGAAGACATCCATAAATAGATGACATTCTTGTCAAGTCCACGTGCTCCCGCGGACCTTGCCAAAGTTTCCCCAGGTGACGGTGACTCTATTGCTGAGGCTGGAAAGATGCAACCAAGGGGTGACGTTTACAGGGCGACATGGACGACGAGGCTCCACGCCAGGCTTGTTAGAAGGGTAGTAACCCTGAAGAAAAAATAATGAGTGCATTGTTCAAGAGAACTCTTTGTGGAATTTACTGCCTAGATTCCATTCAAGGTGCCTAAATACACTCTAAATTCAGCAGTTGGTGCAGAAATAATCGAATAGTTGCTTGTTTTCTTGTAACAATAAAGGTCTATAAAACGACAGTGTAACAGATTCTTGGAGCATTCAAAGTGTTTGGTTTTTAATTTCACTAACTACAAAGTGTCACGTTTCTGTACTATGCTAGAACTCACCGGGACATGACAGTACGACTGGTTGACTTTAACCGCAATATTAGGAGGATATTGGTCCTCTTGAACACCGATGGAGTCTGTGTAACATATTCTGTAACACAAACGAATCATGGTATAAGAATGAATGTGAAACTACAGAATGACAATGAGTTTTATTAAAGGAGTAAGGGTAGAATCTAGTGTTGGAACTTGTTGAAAATGACACCCAGAATGAAAAATTCATTGCTACTAGCTTCTTACCTGAGAACCACCTGGATGGATCTAATCCCTGGGCGAAGTTCACTGCAAGAATTAACAGCAATAAATTATACTCCAGGCTCAATACAGCATGTTGACTGATGGGGGATTGGAAAACAATCCTCATTCCTACCTTGCATTTCTGATTTGGTCTGCTTGACTTGGTGATAATTCAAATATGCACTGGCTGTCTTGGAGTTTCTCATTATTTTGGGCAACTGTCGAAACATACCAAAAAGTTCATATATCATCATAGGTCTACAAACAAAAAAACATGGTCATTTTAATTCTGTTTTACCCAAATATAAGAATGGAGTCTTTTAGTGATGCGTAATTTTCACAGAAGTATTTATAGCATGAAATGAATACTGCATGGAAGAACACAATAAATAACACTAATGTACTAAACTAACTAAAGGTACCATTGACCGAGTTTAATTCGCTTGGGAGGGTTGGTAGCATTGCCAACCTTCCCAGACTATTGGAAGCAAATGAAATAACCACATTTTCTGATAACTATGAAACAAATTCTGATAACTAATCCAAATTTTTACTTGAGGAAACAATCATCTATGCCCCCATGGGATTAACCATCATTGTTTTTGGGTTACCGTTCAGCCGAGAAAAATAAACCAATCTGTGAATTTGAGAGCCCATCTTTGAAAAGAGCCACATGCTGAGAATAAAATGCTCTGCACAAGTGTCGATTTATCTTCTTGCTGCCGCTGAGTGAACATGTCAGACTGGCATAATGAATGCGGTGTTTAAAAAATCTGGGTCCACGTAAATTTAGTGCTGGTGCAGCCAAGAAGTACGGCACTCTGATACTAAAAATGAACATTCACCTTACAAAACACTCACTTGTGCCAAACTCTGACATTGCGCTGTTTCAACACTGCACCACTTTGGAGTGGGCATTATTATGGGCAGCACAAGTCACTTCTTTACAGGTGTCCATTTTTGGTTGACTGTATATATTCGAGAGATCTAAGTGCAGACTCACTGAGCTCTGTAGGTGGAAGCAGAGTTTCCAAAGTCTGATAGAAGGGCAGCGGCACTAGCTTGACCTCAGGCGCAGGGGTGGCCATTGGTTTGGAGATGCCGTTGAGGTATTCCACGCCCTGAGATGGCGCAGAAGGGGTCGAGCCGAGGGCCGTGTAGGAAACCGGGAGGCCCTCCGGACGTCGCGCCGCCAGCCAGCTGGACGTTCTGGGGAAGCGCGACTCGTAGAGCTGTCGGACATTTTTTAGTAGTTCGGGGCTGTATTCCGTCTGGACCAGCCTGAGAGCTCGGCCCACCAGGTCCTGCTTTAAGCCGCTTTTGCTGCGGCCCATGGAGGCAAGCAGTGTCTGCAGGTCAGACACCCGGAAACTTTTGACCATGTTCTGGATTGAGAAGAAAGCAAGATGAATCGCATGACTGGTGAAAAGAAATTCCTTACGATAGTAAAGTCCGTATTTGGAAGTGAACATTTAACTTGATGGCTGCCATTGACAGGAATATCCCATGTTCAAATGGATTGGACATCAATCACCGGCAATGACAGCAAATTAATTAAAAACTTAGTGGGAGATACCGTACATACTTTTCTTATTCGCCATGCTATGCTCCATGTTGCAACAGCAAATTATGCAACCAAATGAGTTATGTATTTAACAAATATATATGTAAAGTATGTGTATATCAGTTTAACCCTGTTACTGATTTATTTCTAAAGTTCTTGCAGCTCACCTAATTTGAACAGTGTAAATAAACCTATCCAAAACAATTCACTATGAACCTTATACCCTAAACCCTGTAGTATTTTTTCTTCAACTTCATATCAATTGCTATGAAAGAATATCTAAATTTAGCATTGTTTAACATCTTATTAAATGTGGGAACATTTTGGACATACGATTTTAAGAAACCTGAACAATCATAATGGTAACATTATGAACTGGTTTACTTTGCTTCCAGGTAAAACGGACTTTGGGTAACTTGTTTTGAATAATAGAGAACCATTCTAATGCCATAACAATGTTGCTGCACTCTATACAAACTAAGACGAAAGGGTAAACAATGGAATGAAACTCAAGTCATATTTGCGGATTTATGCCTCACGTCAATAATGCCAAAATTCGTTAGCATCCCACGCCATAATATTAAAGCAACAGGACAGCCTTTGAACCTTATTATATTATTTGCAATAGCTAAAGCGATATTAAAAGTTGTATTACGTTTGGATCCCAATAAGACTTCTTTTCCCAATAGACAGCGTGCAAAACAACATGCAAGGTGTTTACATACAAACCAGTGAATGCGAAAGCGGTACGAGGAGGAAGAAATGTGCAAATTAATCAAATAAAAATACAGCACATGAAAAGTTATACTTAGGTTGTTTATTTCGAACAATATCCATTGACGCTGCGCTACTAGCCGGCTAGCTCTGCTGGGAAAACTGCTTTTCTCCCCCCAGTGTTCAATCATGTCAATCGGTCGTTTTGACAGGTGCACTGCTTGAGCAGCTAAGCATGTAACCCAAACAATAATGTTAACCAAAAACAAGGTGAAACGTAGGGAAGTGTAACAGCACAGACACCTCAATTGAGCTATGATGAGAATCATTCATTTTCGGCGTCTTCTTTGGAGCCAGCGTGATGCTACGATGCTAACCCTTCGTACTTGCTAAGTTAACTGGGAAGAAAGCTGCGTTAGCAACAGAGGCTAGTTGCTTTCGCCGCGACCCTATTACGCCACATTAGTGACAGTACGCGCTTTGAATTCGTTTTCGCACAAAGCCCCTAAAGTTAGGGGGTCCGCGCCGGTTCCTCGCCTTACATACTCCCGCGACCGGCTCCGTGTTAAAGCAAAGCGAAAATGGGTCTCTACTTGCCATCGCCTCCACCAGTTCGGCCGCCATCTTCACATAGCAGTACCGCGAGAGTCCCAGCCGACTGCCCGTCTTTCGCCAATGGGGAGCTCGGCTTGCATTGACTGACAGGTCCTATTAGCCAATCACACAGTGGTACTCACCCGGACCCGGCATATTCCATTCAAAATGGGCGGGACCGGCGCGTTTTAAAGTTACAGTGTAACTTTTTTCAAAAACACTAAGAGACTGGTCTCCTTTCCAAATTAGGCCCCGGTGATCACAAATGACGTGACCCGTGACAAAAATCTAATATTCGCGGTAATACGGCTTTATAATGTCGTGGTTTGGTTAAAGTTGGCCACCGATGGACATTTAATCCGCCGTGGATGCAAAGCGCAGGATGCCAAGTGGATGAGGTCGCATGGTACAAATGAGATCCCGTCCGAGCAAAAAAATCCACTCCGGGCTGTGAAAATGTGTCTTCGGCGCTTTGTCTGATGCGACCAGAATGTAAAGGCAATATAAACGTAATCAGAAATGGGCCGGGCATTCGTCAATGTCATCATGACCCACGCCGTGCCCGAACTCTTATTTGTAGTGGTATCATTTTTGTTTTAAAAGTGGATCCCCTTATTAATTCAAGGTTTTATCTAGTCCACGTGAAATCCACTCCTGGTTTTTAAACAGCAGACAGCCAAGAACCCCCACATCCCGAGTCCCGTTAATGAATTGATGGCAATATCCTGTCATGACATTCTGTGTGTCGGCTCAGTGTCCGAGTGGTCAGTGTGTCGGCTTCACAGCTCTGGGGTCCTGGGTTCAAATCCAAATCACATCCACCTGTGGGCAGTTTGTTCTCCCTGCTCCACAAGGTGGTTTGTCCTCCCTGCTCAATGTCTATGTTTTGAAGATAACGTAGAATAGTCATGATTTTTGTGGTCTTGATGCTATTAAACAGTATGTGTTAGTATACTAGTTAGTATAATTGGTTGAGCATTAGAAAGTTCATGAGACAGACATCTAAAAAAAACTTGACCATTGAGACCAGCACATCCAAGCCAATTGATTCCCATTGATCATGAGTTTAAATGAAAATATAAAATCCCAAACTTTTGCAAGCACAATAGTATTTCTGTCCTCTGTTTTCATTTCCTTTCTTAAAATCTTTTTTTTTTTCCAGTCAAGAGTTTTACGGGAGATCGGATGATAGCGGAAAAAGTTTAATTACTGCTCCGTTGTAATTGCGGTAAGTCCTTGGATGGCCTTCCCAACTGGACAAAACAACTTTAACAGGATAACAGTGGCATCTAAAGGGCCTTTGACTCTACAGCATGCATCCTGAGCACTCCAGGTCTTGCGCAGTTCTGAGTGTTTAATCTCCCGTAATTACACAGATTTGCTTAGGTTAGTAAAAATAATCCGCCTAAAATGAGACCCCCCACCTCGACCTCCCCTGTGCCTCCTTTGCCCCTTTCTGTGAGGGATCAATTCGCAGTCATATAAATAGTGGGAAGCCCAACTTTGAGGACTGTGGAAAGTCGGGCTCAGCGAAGAGGATCCGACACGTCGGTCAAATCTTCGAAAGACTCGCCGCATTTAACTTTACGGGCTGACGTCATTTCCACGCGATTGACATCGTGTAGCCGATGAGCGCATCAAGGTTAACGACAGTTGAGAGGCTCATCTTTATCTGATCTTGTCAACGCCAGGACTCGGTCAAGAGATTGCACCATGCTGTAACAACCCAACTTTTCTAAAGACGGCAGTGAAATTTTCCCGTAAAAACCGAAAGAGGCGATTTCTGAGTCATGAGCACTATTTATTTAACACCAGAGGTGATGACGGCGGAGAACAGAAGTGGACGAGAACGCCTGGGACTGAGCTTCACCATCGACTACCTCCTGTTCAATAAAGGAGCCAAAGATTCCGCGGGGGACCTCGATTGCCGCAAAGCCGACGAGGTGGTCGCTGTACAGGAGAGGTCAGCAGAGACCGGAGAGAGGGATGTCGGAGAAGAGGGGGAAGGAGAGCGACGAGAAGAGGAGGAGGAGGAGATGACGGCTACTGGTGCCGCCACATCTGACGAAAAACCCAACCAGTCGTACATTGCGCTCATCTCCAAGGCCATCCTGGCATCGGACGGAAAGAAGTTGCTCCTGTGTGACATCTACCAGTGGATCATGGACCACTACCCCTATTTCAAGAGCAAGGTACCTTGATTCACCTGTGGGTGCATATTATCTATTAAAGAATCTGACGACACACCACAAACACGCATAGGCAAGAATAATGAGCTTTTGAAATCCCGGTCTTGACTTTCTCTGTTATCAAAAAGCAACTGGTGGATAAACAATAAGTGTATTGCATCTACTGCCATCTATTGGAAGAACACAAATGTTTTTTGATGTAAACAATTATAATTCAGTGAATTTGGGTCCTTTCCACATCAGTCGCAACGATCTCTCATGACTCGGAATGTAAACATTTTAGCGTTTTTGCGAACACAGACCTACCTGGCATGCCTAATCTGTCTTGAGTGTTTAGACAATTAAGAGCGATCCCATTGTTGGCAAATTGGCAAATAGCGTAATCCGGTTGCTAGGTTGCAAACCACCACCCACCTTTAGCAGGTGCGCTGGGTGACATGGCAGATTGAAGGCCGGTCTATTGGATTACGCTTGATTGTACGGTTTGACGTGCTAAAAAAGAAACGCCGGGTGTAGTGTCTTGCGAAGATCATACTCCACCTTAACACGCCATCCTCACGCGAGATCTGCTAAGAACGGGGCAAGGTGACAACCCGAAGAAGATCAACCTAACACCCGCTTATGGCCACGTTTTTGCATTAGTGACACCCTTTATCCTAACTTGTGTCCGTACAGGATAAAAACTGGAGGAACAGCGTGCGCCACAACCTGTCGCTCAACGATTGCTTCGTCAAAGCGGGACGCAGCGAAAACGGTAAAGGCCACTTCTGGGCCGTCCACCCATCCAACTACAAAGACTTTTCCAACGGGGACTACCACTGCCGAAGGACACGGCGAAGGGTCCGCAGGGCGGCCGGACAACTTCCGCTCTCGCCCTTCGGAATGCCCCTTCACCTGGCCCGCCAGCATCGGGCTGCTTGCTGGTGCTGTCCCCAGGTCCACACAATCCCTTTACCCTGTTTCCCCCCTAGACTCTATTGGCCTTGGTCCAGTGTCCAAGTGTCAAGCTCACATGTCTTTGGACCCTAGAGCTGACCTACCTAGTAAGCCTTAGTGGGATTGGGAGTCAGGTTGACATTGAGTCACTGTCATTTTAGATTAAGATTTGTTCATGTTATGTCACTCTTGGACCGAACGGACCCTAAGCCACAGATAGAAAGTTAATTTGTGAGCGAACAAGGGTAAAACCAAAAAATACAATACAGTGAAATGCCGTGAAAAAAATGTTTTTTTTTTGCGGAATCCCCTTTTATACATGATCTTAATATATATTATTTAAATCATTCAATGTATTTTTTTGTGTTTGTTCTTAATCCTAGAATGGTAACCCTCTATTTCAGGGGTTACCTTTCACGCTTCTGAAATAGAGGGTTACCATGGTTACCGGGCGAAAAAATGGGTCCTAAGCAAGACAGTGCAATGAAGGGTACCCATTTTTTCCCCAGTAACCATGGTAACCCTCTATTTCAGAAGCGTAAAAGGTAACCCCTGAAATAGAGGGTTACCATTCAAGGGGTTAATTCTCTCAAGAATTGGTGGCCACATGCATGGACACAACTTTTATGTTAGATAATAAGTGATTCATTCTATTTATCTGGGATATTTTGCCATGTGCGTCCAAACGGGTCATTTTAGATCTTTTTTTTTTTATTTTGTTTTTATTTAATTAAATTTATTTATGTATTCATGTGAATTGAATTATTGTGGTATAGACTGAATTGTGGGACCCTTTCCTTTTAGCAGTGCAGTTCAATAATTAGCCATTCTCATGAATACTTCATGGGATCTGGCCACGTAGGTACAGGAAGGATTTTAAAAATTGGATTTTTATTCAAGAATGGCCTCTGCATATTTTGCAATTAGCATCCATGAACGGGTTGGTTCAAGATTATGAATCAAACGAGAAGAAAACCTATGCTTAACTCTGGGCAGCTCTGATATCTTCATTTATTTTTCACTCAAAAGATCTGAATATTAAAAAAAAACAGCTACCTCTCAGTGTTAGTGTGCTTTCCATTATTATTATTATTATTTTTTTAGCTTTCATTATTTTCCATTAAGGGCAGCCCTCAATCTTCATTTGAAACATTCTGATTCAGGTCAAGAGGCGAAAAAATAAGCAAAATGCTGCAAAGGTCATCAAAATGTTGGGAGAGAATGTAGCATGTAAACTTAAAAGCAGACGGACAACATTTTGTTTTTCCTTGGTGGAGGTAATCTATATGTTCAATGTTTTTTTTTTAGCTAAGAAGACTTTTGCACAATACTTTATGCGTTCTTGCATCAAAGACCAAAGTTGAAATGTAAATGAAGTCAATCGCACTTGTGTCATGTTTTGTACATGCAATATTAAATAACTTGCAATTGTCACATTGCCATTATTCTATGTATTTGGGGAAGGCACTAAAAGTGAGCCCGCTGCTAACACAGCCACCCGTTGTTACATGCTAATTAGTCAAAAGCTGTCGGACCCAAAATCTCCTTCCGCATAAGAGACTCAAATAGTCAGCTGGGTCCGGAGGGGGGCTTTCCAAAGCCGACTCCTGAGTGTATGAGGATGGATAATCTGGGCAATCCCAAATAGTTTCAAGAAATAGGAAGATTATCACACGCCATAATCTGCCACAAGAAGAGGAGAGCCCCCAAAGTCGAGGAAAGGGAAGGATGGAGAGACGGGAGGTCATTAATTTATTGGTGAAGATGACATGTAAGAAAGAGAAACCATAAATCCAGTACGCACATGTAAAACCACAACAATTATACAAAGTAGAATGTTGCTATGGTGTTAATTCAACAGAATTAGTATAAAAACTGGGAAATAAGTGCGAAAAAGAATGGTAAATTGAATGGGGAGAGCAAGAATAACCAATGAGCACATCTTGCATCACCAAATTTTCATATAGAGATTGTCGTATTTGCCGGACTATAAATATATATTTTTTTCATAGTTTGACTGAGCCTCTGATTAATACTCAAGTATGACTAATATATGTATGTTTTTTTCTGACCACCAACAACCTGTTACGTTATATATATAATAATCTAAAGTACTAGGAAAATTGCTACTAGTCGGAGTACCTCATGGCTCATTTCCCTGCTTCTACTTGCTTCAACCTTTATAAATCAAAAAAATTTGAATCCACTTTAAATGCAGCGCCTCTAAAATAGAATAATGGCTGCTATGTTGAGCCATTACTCAAATGTCTTGATGATCTAAAAGCCTGTCTGGCTCTGAACTTTGTATGACTGAAGTTCAGAAACGAGCATGCCTTTGCTGCCGCCGCTTCAAAACTAGACAACAAACTGCCTCAGCACGTTTCACAGTTTTTAAAACACATTCTTGTCTTGGCATTTGGTACTCAGTGAGATACTGAGTATTTTATCATCGATGTATTTTTATTGGTGTCGATTTTATTACTCCGTTTACAAATGACATTTGTGTCTTTTAATTTCATCTACCCATTTTTCTGTTTTATGTGATGTTTTATCTACGTACTGTGCTTTACAAAATATTTATAGACAATGTGTGCTTTAAAATTTCTTCACAAGATCAGTTGGATAGGAAACTGGGTTTTATATGTATGATTTCCTTTCTTTAGTCAAATAAAGGGAATACCAGAATCGAGTAATGCTAAATCACTGAATTTGTTCCTTGTACAGGCTCTGATTTGTCAGTTGTTTTGGTCCATTGTCATCATATGGGACCAAAGACTCTTTATTAGTTTCCAAATGTAGGGTTTTGTACTTTTTTCTTAAGATAGAGGGGATATAGAAAAGTGGACATGGACATCTTTTGATAATACGTGCTCGGTTAAATTAAGCCAGAAGGACTTACTTTGTTTAGCAAACAAATTGCTCTGATGATTAAAAGCAAATTAGAAATACTGGCACAGAAGATCCACAAATAAATGTCTATTTTACTATCAATAGTGAAATTCCTCCTTGACTAGCGGTGCTTGGCATTTACGTCCACTCCGCAGCCGCTGCCTAAGAGGATTAAAGGTTACACATTGACTTTTGTCAACTTTGTTTGTCTTGGGAAATGATCGAATATTCCAATAAGGCAATATTTGGCGTGAAATTAGATCATAAGAAGACAAAGGGTGCGCGCCACGGATTTGGAAGGGAAGAGAAAACGGGTGTTGTGGTGATTACGATACATTATATTATGATGCTCATTAAAAAGCTGATAAATCCAGCTAATTAATTTTTTGGGGGTTGGAGTGGGGGGCCCCACCAAATCTCTCGCTATTCAACATCAAGTGCTAATTGGAGATCTAATTTGCTTAATTCCTATGAATTGCTGGCCGCTTCAAATCCTCTTCAATTCACCAGCTTTAGGGCTTTAATTTAGTTGCATATGTTTGCTGTGTGTACACACACACGCACATACACGCGCACACACACACACGCTGCTTATAAACCTGCTTAATGAACACATTTTCAATATATTAATAGTAAAAAAGCACAGTTTTAAAGATTGTAACTACCAAAATGTGATTTTTTTTGCGAATAACGGTGTGAATTAGCTGTCAAATGAAACTTATACAACATATTTTTAAATTGGCTCGATAATATATACGAGACTCCCCTAACAACTTTTGTATTCTTTTTAAAAATACTTTTTTAAATGTATAATTTGATGCATAGGACTTCTGGGTCTAGTTAGTTGTTTGTCCAAGAACAAGAACTAAGCTTAACAGAGGAACAAATTATACCTGAAAATCTGAGGTGGGTTTTAATAGTTAGTTCTTTTAAATCAAGGCAAAAAGCACAATTGTTTTTCTGTTAAATTTGCAACTTGTGCTGGTTCCCATTTTATTTCTGTTTTTAACTATTTTTTGCTGGTTGTAATCTTTTATTTGGGTTTTATTTCTATTTCTTGATATTTCTTGTGCAATACAAAAAATGGGAGTTGCCACATTTAATTTCTAATGGACCTTAATTTTGAAAGGAAAAAATGACACTTGGAGCGAATAACACAAATGACAATTTGAAAAGACAGCAATAACTATGGAGTGTTGCCTTTTTTCCATTGGGGCCTGACATAGGCATTTACTTTTGCAAAATAAAACGAGCAACAAGTGGATGCCAAATTTGAGGAATTGTTCTTTACCGGTTTTTCCTCTCAAAGAAGTTCATCTTGTAAATTTGAAAGCTTTCTAATATTGATCACGTTTTGCATCGACGATGCAGGTAGGCCATGTGACACTCATCCAAAAGTAGTAGTCTCTCTCAGTAAAAGGTCTTAAATTTGGTAGAGACGAGTTAAAAAGTCATTAAGGCTGCAGATAACGTGTTGTCATAAAGACACCTTGCCAACAAATGAACACGTTTCAAACAATGTGTAACTACCTTCAAGACAAATGAGGTCACGAGGTCTTTGTGTGTGCGCGCGCGTGCCATTTTGTTAATCTAATGAGATGGGCGGAAGGGTTGCAGGGGGTGCATAGATTAGTGCCCAAAGATGTTCCTGATTAGCAGAGAGTGAGCTAAGAAGATCAGCCCCGCTGAGATGGCGATGAAACATTATGGCCGTGTTTTAATGCGCAGCATTCCAAGGCTGATTCCCTGTAGTTTGCCCACACACCAAACGCACTCAAATACTTGCATTATTATCATAACCTTTCTGCACAGACTGGCTAAAATCAATCAGATGGTTTCGCTGCCACTTAAGTGCTTGCTTGATATAACTTAAATTTAGGTCAGAAATAAATTAAAAACTAATATATATATATATATATATATATATATATATATATATATATATATATATATATATATATATATATATATACATATACATATATATACATACATACATACATTACTGGTACACAGTATAAATGGTTGTACTTGCAAGTACCGTGGTAGAGAATAATTAAAAATATTATTAGAAAATGTGAAAGAACAAATTGGTAAATTATTATATTAAACTGTACAAATTGGGAGGTTGAGCTACATACAATTATTAAAGGAAAAAATAACATTGAAGATTTGTATTCTTTGCATGTGTTGATATGGCAGATAAAGTTAAAAAATATTAATATGAAATATAAAAAGTTGGTTGAAGAATAAGAAAAATATTTTAGTGGAATCTTTGTGAAGATCTGAAAAATAATGTCTGTAAAAATATTTTAAAATGTGTAAAATACCAACATTGAATTTAAGTTGAATGTACAACAAACTAAGCATAAATGATATTGTTTGAATTGATTAAAAACATTTATAGATTTATACTAAAAGTAGAAATACAGTAACCTATAGCTAAAAGTTATCAACATAACTTGTAATTGTTGTATTGAAAGGTTAATGAAGAAAACCAATGACACTTTTTCTCCCCAATATCAACACAAAAAAATAAAACCAATAAAGACCAAAACTACAAAATATATCAAGGGCCCTGGTAGGGCAAAAATAGCTGCAGACTAAACGTTTTCAACGACCCCACCTGCCCCCTCCTGGAAAGATGAGCGAGTGTCTTTCATGCAGCAGGAGTCCAAATTGCCTGTCTATTCTATTCGGAGCCATGATTGCATCCAAGTAGGTAGCAGTATTTAAAGGTAGAGCACAAGCATGCAGCTGCTATTTTCCTCCTCGTGTCCCACCATGAACAATAGCTCGTCTGCCTTCAAAGGCCCTTTAATAGTCAATCGATGGCAATGCGAGGCGCCTATTCTGCAGATTACTGTTAACAATAATTTGCCTCCCAGTGCACCGTTACCATCTTTGAAGGCATATTTTATTGCCTTTTCAGCCCCCCTCCCTCCATCTGCATCTGTCATCCCTCCAGTCCTCCGGTCCACCGTTTGATCTCCCTCCCTGCGCCGGCCTGCATCCCCACGAGCCGCGTTGACCTGTTGATTGACAGCTGCGATCGGGCATATGGTGGGACGAAGCATCGACCCGAGGGGCTCCCACGGGACAAGAGCAAGTCTAGTGGGCTACCCCACTCGCCCAAGAAACGCCATTTCCTCCCCTCCTGTATCCCGATTTCCCCCCCTCCTGCTCTTTCATTATACAGCAAGTCCTTATCTGACCGATAGATGTCGCTAAAAGCATGCAAATGTTGAATCACTACTGCTAGACACAATATTAGGTACAGACCCAGTTCTCATAAATTATCGTTCATTCAGTTTCCAAAGCACTTATCCTCACAATGGCCGCGGGGGGTGCTGGAGCCTATGTGGAGCCAGCTAATCACAGGGCACAAGGAGGCAAATAACCATTCACCCTCACACTCATACCTAGGGGAAATTTAGAGTGTTCAATCAGCCTATTGTGCATGTTTTTGGGATGTGGGAGGAACCGGAGTACCCGGAGAAAACCCACGCAAACCCTGAGAGAACATAAAACCTCCACACAGGGAGGACCAACCTGGGATTGAACCCTAGACCCCAAAACTGTCAGGCCGATACCATACCAGCTTTTCATAAGTTAAAGTGTGATTTTCTTTCAAACATTGTTATGCTTGCCCAATGAAAAGTGGGCTCTTCTTGACCATGGCATGTTATTTGTCCAAGTGGGAGATTTTGTACCGTTTAAGGGCCTGGAGTTGCCACACTGTGGAAATGTTGTTTTTCAGATTGCCACTGGTGGAAACAAAAATTAAACCCTAACCTTTCCTTCTGAGTGTTATTTGAAGCATAAGGCAAAAAAAACCAAAGATAATAACAACTTCCCATCTCATCTGGGCTGAATGTTGCCATGGTGACACCTCTCCGTCCAGTGCAAGTCCCTTGCTGACCCCAATAGGTGACCTCTGACATTAAGGGCCATGGCCAGGGGGAGCAAAAGGTCAGCGATGGCCGGAGGGTGACGAGCACATTTCCATGATTTGCACTCAAGCCCCTAAGCTCCCTTTTTCTTCCATCATTTGCATTTGACCATCAGCTGTAGGAAATTCATCTGACTGAGTCACACATTGCAGTTCAGCAGGTAGTGTGTGCGAGCCTGTTTCTCGCTCACGGCGAAAAAGCAGGGAGCTCGATATCGTATAAATTTGCATTGGATGCTGCTGCAACGGCCTTCTGGGTAAACTGCAGTGATCTCCGCCGGCTAACACCGGCCATGGTGATGATTATGATAGCCGCTTGTAATGATCATCATTATATTCCCATGGCCTTGGCTACTGTATCTCACATATTTTAGATATTTATAGTTTCTTATCATTCTGATGAGTTTTTTCATGATCACAAAGTTTTGCACACAATATAATTCAGTGTTTTTCAAACAAACTTGAAAATTCTTGAGCTACACCACATGAATATCTAATTAAGTGCAGATTTCGTGGGTAAATTAACTAAAGCTGTCAAGGTCCTGAAGTAGTATAGCAGCCCCACACCATCACAACAACACCACAACCATGTTGAGCTATTGCTACTGTATTCTTTCTACAAAATACTGTTTTACTTTTATAACAGACGTTACAGAAGTTTTTTAAATGTGTGTGGTGTGATTGCTGAAAATAAACGGAACTCTCCTCAAAATATAATTAGCTACAGTTGATTTATAATTTAACAAGGGAGGGAAATAGTTTAGTCACATGGGACCAGCGAGGTTTTTCGTTTGCATTCATTCATCTTCTGAAGTGCTTTCATTAGGGCTGGTGGGGGTGCTGGGGCCTATCCCAGCTAACTATGGTTTAACCTGAACTGGTTGCCGGACAATAACAGATTTTACTTTTCAAAATGAATACATAATCCCAATTTTAATATTGCATTTCATGTCCACTTGGGCTATCATGATCTGATCTCTAGATTGATTTCAAGATTTTCAAATGTCATAAGGTGGCCTTTATAAAGTAGAAATATTACCTTCAAATGTAATATTTAGATACCTACTTATTCTCCTTGTGTGTTTCTCTTGGTTCCTCGTGGGGAATAATTACAGAACGATGCACACTAAAGTCATGTGACGCCAGCTTTCTGCTGCCCAAATTATTTATCCCCCACCCTCAGCTGATAGCTCGTCAATATCAGTTTATTAATTTAACAGTTGTGGACTGATAAAAGGTGGTTCGCAATTAGTTCGCCAAATAAATATTTTTACAGCAAATGTGTGCGTAAGTGAATGGAGAAGGGACAAAGAGTGGAAAAAAAGGCAGTGATCAATGCTCTGCAAAAAATGGGATACCATCCCTCACATTACGAGGCTATCGAATGAATGGTTATTAAAATTAATACGCTTATTATCACTGTATCAAAAAATAAAGATTAAAGACGACACATTTGGTGGTACTATTGACATTCCAGCACTCCCAATATATCGATCACGGCCAACCAGTCGCATAGTGCTGAGCGTAAAGCCGGCATAAAACAATTTCCTGTCTTGCAAATAATATCAGATTTTTTTTTAAATACAGTCGGAATTTATCTGTTACGAAAGCCTCGTTTTGTAAAACCTTTGCCACTCAATTAATCCACACAATGCATTTTTTTACGTGCGTGTGTAAATAACATGAAAGGGTTACATGACTGTGCTACATTTAAAGGGAATGAGAAGAACCTTGCTCATTGGTGGAAAATCAACTTGACTGTGTTTCACGACTGGAAAGGTGCAAACCACCCATTTTAATTGATTAAGTGCCATTGAGGGCGATAGATGTCCAGTCCTTTATACTGTAAATGGGAGGGCTGGCAGTGAATGAGCACGGCCTTCACTAGCTGCCATTGACAGCAATAATAATAATATTAATTGATTTAGATGTCCAATCCATGATAACCATTATTTCCTGAGGCTGTGAACTCATAAAACCTGAACTTAAGCTGCAGGTAGTAGTGAAAGATTTCAAAAGCATGGCAAAGTGACCTACTCACCTTTTGTCAAGATTCAATTTGAGAACAGTACTTGAAGAAATCCATTTGCTTACAAGTGGAGGGTCCATGACACTCTGGGAAAACAATAAGATGGAACAAAAGCATATAAACAAGATCACTTCCATGCTAGGTGCTCCTAAAAATTGCCTAATGAATATACATCTGGCACATATAGAACATGCCACAAATCAGCCAAGCCAATTCCCTGAACCATTACATAATATCCCTAAAGGAGGCTAAAAGGTATTTTAACAAGACCCAGTGCACTGTGAACTCTGAACCCTCCTCATTTGACCTCGGCACCACTTACACTAGCTCTTGACAGCAACGGCTCTTGTTCACTTGCAACTGCGGAGGAAAAAAAGCAAAAATGATTCTTAAATAACATATGAGCAAGCACTTAATATGGATCAGAAAAATCATAGAAAATCTGCAATATACAAAGCAAATTTTGACTGTGACATTTTTTTATGGACATTAAAAGAGGTGAAGAGCAACATAGTTGATGACTCCATACTACGTATTGTCAACATGATTTAATGTCATTATTTCAGATTTTATTTTTCAATTCATAAAAATGTCAATATTTTACTGACTATTGAAAAATCATTATATAAAATGTTCTTAAAATATCCAATTACATTTCAACAATGAACACAAAATTATGTGTTGAGATCTTTGGTGACTTCATGGTAGCATTATTAATAAACCTGAATTATGTTAAAATTGATGCTTTTAGTTCAAATATGTAAAATATTTTTACATAAATAAACCTTGGCTATAAATACAGCATCTAATATTTCTTACCTAATGATTGAATTTTTAAGACATAATCCTTACTGCAGTAAAATTGTTCTGTTCAGTCATTTTTCATAAACCTTTATCAATATTACTGTGCATTACATTTCAAATTTAATAGTTATTTATAAATTAATACATTAATAAAATGCACTTTTTCCCATTTAAACACTGGTTGATACAGCAGAAAAACATGGTGAAATGTCAAGAATGATCCATATTTTTAATTATTAGGTATAGTTACTAATATGAAATGTAACCAGTGTGATGATTAAACTCCACCAATCAATATGACATATTAGTTTGAGAATGTTTGTATATATATTTTGATATTAAAAAACAACAACATCCCTCTATTGATTGGTTTGGTGGTCTCACTGGTTGCACTGTTATGCACCGGCCTCCATTTTGATTTAATTTAAATTCCTCCTCACGTGATAAATGTTTAACAACAAACAGATGTATTTATCATGTTATAACAGCACAATAAAACTCATCTAGTCGTGCCTGAGAGAGCTACAGGGTGGCAAGTATCAATAGGAATCAAGTGTGTGCGCGAGCTCGTGCAATGACAGAGCGAGGTTAAGAGGTGTCAAAGTGACACACGAGTGATGGTCTCGAGGACCCTTCACCGGTGCCCGACTGTCACGGTCTTATTATTAACCACTCTAAAGACGCCATTGAGACGCCGACACTTCACTTAGGGCAAAAAACCCTAACAACCTATGTCACCTGGACACACACACACTCACACACACACACACACAAACACACTCTGAATAGGTCTCGCAGCCAGGAATGGATTTGTTACACCTTCGATGTGGCATCAATGTTCAGGCAAGTGGAAGACGGCAACAGTGGCGTCCCACAGGGCTTTGCACCTGTCAGCTAGTGTAATGCAACATGTGAACACACGACATACAGTTACAGTGTCAGAAGTTGTCCGCACATTCACAACCAGACGCCTCTTCATGTGTAACAAACAGTTGTTGTTTTTTGCTTCATAGGATACCACAAATAGAAACCCCTTAAGGAAGACTGTTTACCTAAAAAAGTTTTATATTGGCTAATAAACTAAGTAGCACTGCAAGGCGAATTGAAAAAAATGCATCAATCAATTGCATTTATTTTGCAATGCGATTAGGAGAGAATTATCGTAGTGAAAAAAATAAAGTAAAGTTCACTCAAATTCATTCTAATCTCGGTGAACATTTTGCTATCTTCTGGCCTTTTCCCCGTACAGTAATGAGCCCGTGTGAGCTCCCAGTTTGATGAGGTGAACTGCCAGTGAACTCTTGTTAATTTCACATGGGCTCGCTTTGCCTTATTTATGAACTGGAGACTTCATATTGCGATCATTTAACGATAAGGTCATTGCATTTGGCTTTGCGGTTTGTTGCTTAAACACCTCTCCGACGTGCTCTGCTTCCCCATTACGCAGAATCACAGGCGCGGCTATACACAACCCAAACCAAATGGAGATATAATACAGGCGCCGCACGGGGCTGTATGGATCGCCCCGATGTGAGAACACAGCGCCAGTCGATAGCCAAATGAAGAGAGATGCTGATGCGCATGACTCATAGCTGGACGAGTTGACGTGCGAGCGAGCCGGCCGCATGAATCTTAATCAACGCAGATGAGAAGGCAATAGGTTGCGTTATCCAGATGTGTTGAGCGTCATGACTTTGAATTCTTTAAAAAGTCATTTTTCCTACTCTCAAATGTCTATCTTTTAATTGTTGCATCTGCGTAGCTGTGTTAAACGGTACGATTCTTGCCCCTGTTATATTGGACGCAGTCAAAACTGTATTGCGAATAAGATAGTTGGTGTGTGGAAGGAATAGATTTTTCCAGTTTTAACATGCTCTTAAAACTATGGCCAAACATATCAAATTTGTCAGATGCATTTTGAGCAATCAGTTTTTTTTAAGGATTGCATTTCAATTGAAGCCAATGAGTTGAGCAGTCTGTCGAAATGAGATCAAACATGTTTTTTACGTTTGTACTTTTGTCCCTCCACTTCGGACAGCATGTGTTCCGTGACCGTACGTTTCGTTGTAAGACGTTTGGTCGACCGGGCGTTTGGTCCCCGGACGTTTGGTCCCCGGACGTTTGGTCGACCGGACATTTGGTCGACCGGACCTTTGGTCGACCGGACGTTTGGTGGAACGGACGTTTGGTAGAACAGACGTTTGGTAGAACGGACGTTTGGTCGCCGGGTTCGCTCGCTGTCAATTTATGACAGAGAGTTTACTGTTGATATTTTGATATTAGATATTTAAATATTAAACTCACTCTCTCTCTCATGATTATAATTTTGAGAGCTGGTTTCAACAGTAACAACCGGGCGACCAACCGTCCGTTCTACCAAACGTCCGTTCTACCAAACGTCCGGTCGACCAAACGTCCGGGGACCAAACGTCCGGGGACCAAACGTCCGGGGACCAAACGTCCGGGGACCAAACATCCGGGGACCAAACGTCCGGACGTCCGGGGATCAAACGTCCGGACGTCCGGTCGACCAAACGTCCAGGGACCAAACGTCCGGGGACCAAACGTCTTTCGACTAAACGTCCGAGTACCCATGTGTTCAGTTCAAAGTCTATGATAGTGCCAACGGGAACGCTTGGTCCATCTCGACCTTTGACATGTGATAGGCAATCAGTTAAAGGCGTAGTCATGTAAACTTGTTAAAATTGGGTGGCAAACATTGACCGGAGCAAAAAACGTCAGCTCTCTTTCAAAGAGCGTCAAGCAAACGGCAAGACTTTGCAGCGATCTTCCAGTGATCCTAATGGTCACTCCTCATTCGTGACCCGGTCGAAAAAGACCTTCAACAAATGCTCAAGAATCACTCAACAATCTTATCGATCTCTCAGGAGCCTTCCGATGAACAACAAGTGTTTGTTGACAGATTGGGAAGGGATTTCCGAATGAATTGCCCACCCCTGATCTACACGGATCGTGGCTTTCAGACAAACGGTCATGTGCCGGAACTTTCCCAGCTCGGCTGCTTGCGAACTTGCATCTTATGAAGGTTGTAATTCCAAACAGAATAAGACGCAAAGAAAAAGCCTTTAGCATAGCATGGCGGGTTAAACCAATAGCAAGTAAATGAGGACGAGTTTTGTGGTTAAATAATGTTTTTCTCTTGCAGGCTGTTATTGTCCGGCGGTCCATAGGTTCCCTTTATACAAATAGTCACATGGGCGGTGTTGAACAGGACCAAGCAACCCTCCATCCAAAAGCCTGTGAGGTAGAAAATATGGAGGGCGGAGGCAGATAAGACGATGTCCTACTGACAATGTTGTTTTATTAGCCCCCGTCAGGTTGTCATTTGCCCAACGGTAAACATACAGAACGAGCTTAATTAAGAATTTTTGAGCGGGGATACGGTCAAGTCCGGAAACATTAGCGAGATGCGACCGGGTGTCGTAAAGATTGATTGAGACCGAGGATGCGAGGGACGTGGCTGGAAACAGAAGGCGGAGGGCACGGAGGGGGAGGGTGCCGCTGTGTTCCAGCAATAGGGGTGGGGGTATTCTTGTGTTGCTCCGGACAGTTAGGGACGCAACGATTTTTAATGCATTAACAGCCCGCTTGCGCCAAGACCAAATCTCCGTTAAAATGTTTGACATCCTGCTCCGGGGATCAATGCGACCCGGACCGGACGCCAGGCCCCTGATAATACACAGTACACACACACTCAAGCGTGCGGCCGACTCAACAAGGCGCCTACGTGGGTGGTAGAACTTCCCGAAAACCTCTGAGCCGCATGCACAAAAAGGGAAAAAAAAACAATAGCTAATACATCCACGACAATATCCGCAGGTAAAAGCATCTCTAAATCAAAATGGAATGAGGCCCAGTCGATGGTGGAGGGGCACGCAGACGGCGTAAAAGGCCCGGCAAACTAAAAGAGTAATGAGCCTATCCATATCTCCCCGCGGACCTTAACTTTGCATTCAATACATTATTTACAGCTGCATTTTTACTGAGGGATAGGTTCCTCTCAGGGGGTGTTTACAGAGTCCTGCGCTAAGCGCTCCATCTTCTAACGTCTTGTTTACAGCCATCACGTGCAAGATGAACGTATGCTTGCGTTTTAGAAATATACAAACGAGCCAAAATTCCCTTATACTTAGTTTTTTTTCTGTAATAGGTCAACCAGTACGACGTACTCGCCAAAGACCCCCCAGGTAACCTGATCAAATGCCTTCACCAAGTCCACAGGCGAGAGAAGTTTGCAGACGAGTGTGAAACGATTGGCAGGAAAATCAGCACCATCAAATTTGAGATCATAGTTGTAGGAGTTATGCGCATATCATTATTATTTATCATGTATTTGCTACATTTAGTACAAGCTTTGACTGAAATTGAAGACATTCTTGCTTCAGATAAAGAGTCGCCATCATTTCAATTCTTGCTAGCAATGAAGGACATTTTGTTTATCCTTATTCAAAACAAGAAGTGCCGAGGCATCTTGGATTGCTCGTGGCTTCTTGTTATAAGGACACCACAATGTGCAGGTATGACCAATTAATCGATGCTTAATCTAGCGGCGACATTTGGGACAACAACATGACGCACTGAAGAGTTGAGATTTTCAGTTCATAAGCACATCACAGAAAAGAGGTGAAAATCAGAAGGGGATAAATGCGCTCTCTGCATGTGGCGTTTTAATTTGTTTATCATGAGTTGCATATTACGTGGTAGAAAAGCATTCATGCTAGACATGGGTAGCAATGTTATTACCTTTTGAAATCGCAGGACTTTGGTATGCCCAAAAAAATAAGGATTTATAAAACAGGAGAACCTTGTGTTCACTTCAAAGGTATTATTTACATTTGAGCAAGCTCATGAATTGTAAATTAAAGCCACATGTAGTTGCACTTGTCAATAGTTTGAATTTGCAGCAATGAATTTCAAAAACGGAAGGAAAAAAATTCGAGGAATTTTAATGTTACTGTTGTACTGTTTTTTACATTATTCTGAATAGTGTGCTCAATTTTCACTCAATGTAGTTCACATAGATGTGCTTTTAAAGTGCTTTGTGAATAAAAACTAAGTGCAAAATTTGCCGCAGCTAATTTGTTTACTGTAAAAAAAAAAGTTTGAAGTGTTGTCTCCAAATTAAAAGAAAGCTTTTTGATATTAGTAGGCAGACAGTGCTCCGGAAAGGGCAGCCGGTCTCGCTCTCAAGCATGCAAGCAAGCTTTATTTATGTATCAACTTTATTATATCTCATTTATGCCCGGCTCCGATGTTTATTTGACTGTGCTCGTAGCTCGACTTTATGTCTGAGGTTTATGTGGGTGACTTTGGAGATAAACACTGCAGGGGATTGGCTGGGAGGAAGAAAAAATGTTATTGGCAAAAAATTAAGGTGAAGTTATGGAAATGCATAATACATATTTTTTGTAAATGAGAATTGATCTTAGATTTGATGAGGGCAAATGTAATGTCAGTGGAAAGATTGGGCGGCAGAAGCATAATTCCTCTCTGAGCATTTCAAATAAAATGCAGCCCACACCACATACATGGACGTCAGCGAGGGGAACCACTACATTCCCTGGTGCGTTAACGAGATGTCTTTTCTTTCAAATATGAGGAAAAAAAAGTGTGTATATATATGATAGGTTCATTTAATAAAAGGAAAGACATCGGAGCACATAATCCAGCGTTAACTTGCAAGTGAGAATCCATCCTGACTCGTCCCCGTCACGGATCATTCTAAAGAAAGACATCCTCTTCTGTCCATTTAGTTGCATTAGAATCAAAACAATTAAGGTTATCTTATTCAAAACAATTACATAAGCTAACCGAATAACACAATTAAGGTCAAAAAACAACTGCAACAACAATTGCATATCAGGTCTTCAAAACAACAATTAAGGTCGGAAACCAAAAACAACTGCATAAGAATTTACACAAGCAAGCAAAACTATTTCCATATTAGGTGAAACGAGCAACACTATTTTAAAAGAATATGCGAGTATTTTCGGAAGTCGATTCGATTATCGCCATCTACTCCGGAATCCAAGTCAAAGCAATTTAAGAGTCCTTCACAGATCTTCATTGCGAACCCAGATCAACAGTCCTCGGAGCCGGGACTGGGTGAGCTATCAAGTCTTCTGTCCTCAAATCAGGGCAAAACAATTAAACGTCCTCGGAGCCAGCTGCAGGAGGAAGTGTCCTTCGGTAACAGTTATACTGAGCGTTTGTCTGCTTTTAAAGATTAATATTTCACATATACGTACATATACTGACTAATATTCCACATATAATGATTAATATTTCAAGCACATTTATAATAGTGCCCAAAATAACCACAACAATATCTATATATCCACAATGTATGTATTGTGAGACGCCACCTGCCTTGCCTTAAGGGGTTTTAAGACCCAAAACACACAAGCCCTGGCCTTGAAACCAAAAACACCATATATTGATTGAAGCAAAATATTGCCACAAAAGAAAATAAGAGTCCTGTCCTCTCCTAAAGTGTTGTTGATTTTGGAAAAATACATAAAGGCAGCAAAGTTTCAAAGAGCAGCGTCTTTGTCTCCTGCCTTTCAGAGTGACTATTTGTCATCTCTGCAATAGAGCGTCTTCAAAATTCAACCTGGAGCCAAGCAACCCCCACACCTCCTCCGTCTCGGGCCCCCCCTCTATTCTCACTCTCGATTCCCCAGAGTCGAGCCGGCAACGATCAATACGCCTATTGATCAGCTCTCTCCATTCCCATTACACACCAGTGCCAAAAGAGTCCAACCATTTTCCCCGAAAAGCTGCATCTGGAGCACGTTTGCAATGGGGAAAGGTTTCTCTCGTTCCAGCGGCTTATTATTGAATCATACTGCGTGAGAGTGTTTTGCTGCAGTGATGTCCAATTGAGAGCGCACACAATACAGTAAAAGAAAAATAATGGCTCATTCAAATTGAAAAGTGTGAATTAACCTGGCAGGATGATTTTGAACATTTAACTCACAATTCTCAAAGTTTCTCTTTTCAATTGCCAAGTCATTCTTTCTATCTTGTTACTCCTTTTTGCCTTTTATTTAGAGGGTATACTCTATTTTTAAATGCTCACCAAGTTTGTACCCCCTACAAATCCTGGGCTCTTTACTATGCGCAAAATTAAAATATAGACTAATGGGCCTAAAGCTCATGATATACCAGACCAGTGTACACTTCTCCCTGCCTGTTTGGCTTTTTCCGGGTACTGCGGCTTCCTCCAACATTCCCAAAACAGCATCAAAGGCTGTTGAACACTCAAATTTCCCCATAAGTGGAATTGTGAATGTGAATAATAGTTACTCTATATGTACCCAGAGATTGGCTGGCAACTGGTACAGGATTTACCCCGCTTTCTATCCGTACTTGGCTGGGATAGGCTCCAGCAACCCTCCGTGATCCTCGCGAGGATAAGCACTGCAGAAGATGAATATTTAGGTGTGTTTCACACAGCGACAAGAGGCATCAGATATGTATATATTAAAGACGGTGCGAAATGCAGAGAATTGAATTAAATAAATAAGTAGTCAACAACATAAGTAGGGAAGTGCACAAATAACAATAACAAACAGACCGATAAATAATCATACTATAACAATGTTAACGGGCATTTCCTGAACCCTCTAATGACTGATATAGAAAAAATATTATCTTCATGCCTCACTTTTAGTAATCGTAGGATAAATACATACTGTGATTTGTGCTTGTACGACTGTGTTATACTTCCAAAGTATTTAATTCTTTCTCAGATTTTTTTCCAGCCCGAACTGAACAGGAAAAACTCATTTGAGATTCAAGCATATGGGACAATTTAACCGTTTGCATATACTATCTAGTACACGTGTCAAAGTGGCGGCCCGGGGGCCAAATCTGGCCCACCGCATCATTTTGTGTGGCCCGGGAAAGTAAATCATGAGTGCCGATTTTCAGTTTTAGGATCAAATTAAAATGAAGAGTATAGATGTATATTAAATGCCCTTATTTTCCCCCTTTTAAATCAATAATTGTAAATTTTTAATCATTTTTTTCTGTGTTTTTAGTTCAAAAATCATTTTATAAAATCTAAAAAAATATATAAAAAAATGCTAAAATAAACATTGTCTTAGATCTATAAAAAACTGAATATTCAGGGATTTTAATCTAGTTCTTTTAATCCATTTATAAAAAAATAATTATAAAATATTATATCTAAAATGGTCCAGCCCATGTGAAATCAAGTTGACGTTAAAGCTGCCCGCGAACCAACCCGAGTCTGACACCCCTGATCTAGTAGTATAAAAATATTGCATTGTTACAGTCCAATTTAGTGAGAAGATAGCCATTCCTCATCCATAACATCTGCTTACACCCTCACCTTTTTATCGTCATAGCAACGTCTCCTCCCGCCAAACGAGCGTCATTTATTTTGCCCCGATGACTTTTCATATCGATGCTTTGCCGCGACTAGACAGCCCGCCCCTCCAACCTCTACCTGAGGTGTGGGGGATGGCGTAGAACGCCGGGACCCTTCGGCGTGCCCTCATCCCTTTTCGATGGCCGTTTTTGATTTCTTGCCGGTGGAGGCAAGTGACGGCCGAGAGGGAAGCCGACAACTCTTATCGGGAGCCGGCAGGAATAAGACACATCACGCTATCTGTGCTGGCACACACAATGGGGATTAATTGATCCCCTAATACCATAGATAAATCAATGGCTTTCTCGCATTCTTCTTCGGCAGCCAATCATGTGGAGTCTCTCCGAGAAGTCCGACAGTAGGCCTCACTGAATGCCAACATGCACCAAAGCAGAATTAAGCTATCTAAATGGAGGAAGTGTCCATCCAGGTACATTGCAGGCAATGATTTGAACCCAATATTGAAGCCCTTGTTGAAAAAAAAAACAATTTAAATGCCAAAATGTTGACACCTCAACATTTGCGTGAAAATCTTGTCTTCCAATCTATTGCATTTCTTGGAATTCTAATCATAAGTGAAAACTATCGTATATTTTGGACTCTACATCGCCCCTGAGTATATGTCGCACCAGCCATAAATACATATATAATGAAGAGGGAATATATATTATATATATATATATATATATATATATATATATATATATATATATATATATATATATATATATATATATATATATATATATATATATATATATATATATATATAAGTCGCACTGGAGTATAAGACGGATTTTTGGAAGCACCTTAAAGAAGAGCTCAGAAACCTCGATGAAAAATACATTAAAGTAACAATAGTAAAATGGAGAACAACTGGCCAAATAGGCATCTGTTAAAACAAGTTATTCAGATAAATATAGCCTTAAAAAAGAACATAACAGGCTGTCGGTGGTGAGAGAAAAAAAACATATGTCACACCCCTAACCATAACTCCCTAAAAAATTGCAGAATGATTCATCATGTTTCCAAAATACTCTTGAGTCAAAGGAACTCTATTTTGTTATTGTAAGCACATCACTTCTGAAACTCAGGTATCAAATCTCAGAATCTCATTTGAATGCCTAATCTGGTGGCCGGTGGGTTCTCCGACATTTTCTCTCTGATTTTCTAGCCCATCTTATCTGTAGCTCTACCAGATCCATCTCCATTAGACTTTCCCGTCTCTCATTCGTCGACGTTGAGTCGCCCAAACCGGCGATCACCGTGGTGGGGTTTAGCTTTCCCACCATCACGGTTTCCCCCCTCACAAGCCCATATAATAAGCGGCTAAAAATATTCCTACTCGGTTTTCTTTTTTTTGTTCTTTTTCCGATCCTTGCAGTATTGATTTTGCCCAGAGCATTGTCTATGGCGCGCGAGAGAGAGCGAGAGAGAGCGAGAGAGAGGGAGAGGGAGAGAGAGAAAGCTGGAGAGACAAATGAAGTAGGAAACAACTAGAAAACAAATTACGTTCTACACATGGTCGGGTGACAAATTAAAGGAGAAAACTGTAGAAAATGAGAGTGGCTATTGGAATAGGATTGCAAGATATGAATTCAACCTTTGGAACACTGGGTTAAATGTTAAAAATGTGCTTGTGTACAGTGGCTTGAGAAGTTTCTTAACATTTATACATGCGGGATTGAACCCTTGATCTTAGAACTGCGAGGCAGAAGTGCCAACCACAAGTTAATGGTTCCATGTCAAAGCAAAAGTGACTGAATGACAGGCCAATCTCAGAAAACTTGTAAATTGGGAAATTAGTCAATATTTTCTTCAGGCATAAAATAACATTTTCAAAAAAGCAAGTAAATTTAATGTTTAAGACTAGATGAAAAATAAGCTTAAATGCTGTACATTGTATACGTACTGTTGTATTAAACAGTGTATATATTATGTCTATTGGATTTAAATTGGACATCTGAAGTAATCTAAAACATACGTCAATAAATAATGGCAAAAACTCAAGTGTTCTTTACTAATTATATACAAAAATATTTCTGATTTTGTCACGTTCATTGAAACAAGTACATTTGCTCTTAAGTGACAATAACTTTCTGGGTTAAAACATCAATGCTTAGCTTTAAAAAAAAATGTCATTTACTAACGTGCGATAACCTCCATTGAAACGGAACCTTATCTACGGAAAGGGAGAAACGGTAACAAGGCTCACATATTGAATCTCATTAGGCTTTTGCAGGTAAACCCGATGAAGTGTCCGCAAACACCACGTTAGGAGCGAGAAGACGACCAATCGCCACGGCTTTTTTGACTCCTGCGGAATGATGATGCACGGCCAAACAAAAACAGGTGCAAAACGCGAAGCAAGAGGAAAGACTTGGACAGAAGCGGGTGCTAATTCCTACTTTTCAGTTTAAATAAAGATTGGAGCTGGATGAAAGCCATTAGGGGAGAAATCAGACAGGGCATGCTATGTAGGACAAGAGCTGACTGCAGGGAGGTGAGTGGTGGGATCGATACTCAGTCGATGAGCTCAACACCCGCTGCTGAGCGAGCACACACACACAACCATAGAAGAAGAGAGGCATGTGGTACATTGCAGGGCATCTGCATGTTTGCGTGGGTTACGGTGACTAATGGAGAGCGGCGTACCGTGCTGGAGCAACGAGGCCCGTGTTAAACTCCACATCCTCGCTCTCGTCTGTAGTGAGGGAAAAATTCCAGGAGGAATGGTCGGACGCAGACGAAAGGTCGGACGGCGGCGCACATGCATTTATTTTATTTATCTTTGGAGGTGCGCCGCCGCTAACAAAGATGGATGCTTGTGAGGAGACCATTTTGAGCTTCCTCTAACCCCTCCCCTTCTTTTTTTTTTCTTTCTCAGAAGAATTGATTGACTGTGTCTTCTCAATCCATCTCTCCCTCTGTCGCTTAGCAACGGGTGCTCTATCGGGTGTGGAGGGTGGGAGTTCCACTCTTAGGAGCAGGGTGGGTGGTTAAAGGATGGGTTGGGCAGTGGGGGGGTTCATTAAGCAAAAGCCAATTGGACATTTTATTCAGACTGATATGTTTCGCACCATTGTAGAGTCATGGTGGGAAACTCACAGATTGCCGTTCAGAGTGATTTGATTGGCTCAGGCCATTTTGAAGATAAATGACGGAGTACGAAAATCTGGAAATCGTCTCAACAAGAATTTTACTCAAAATTGATACTTTTTTGTTTTTTTATTTGGTTATGTTGAAAGCATAAACTTGAGTTTTTCCAGTTTAGGAGTCACATTAGAATATGAGCGTCAATGGACATCAATTGCAAAATGGAGAGAGAAAGAGTACATCATGTGGAAGTCGCATTTTTACAGGAAATTGATTTTATCAGGGGTTGTGGGGGGTTGGCTACAAAATTAATTTGAGTTTTTTTTAGTTTTTCTGATGTGTGAAAGTGGAGAATAACGCAAAGTAGGCGAAATAGCTGTTGTTTTTAAACGCAGATACTATTTTAGCCAATAAAATGCAAGTATCCCAGATTGCCCTGTCTCCAGCTAACCTTGTTTTTTGAGAGAAAACATCTTGAATGAGTACAGAAACTATAAAGTGCGCCGTTGGTTTCTTAACTACTACGTACCTTATGAGTCTTTCAGTTAGCACGTACAATATGGTGAAGTCACATCATTTTTGAGGGTTTTCATTTTCTCCATCAAACGTCTAAGGTTAGATGAACTTTATAATGAAGTCAACAATTATTCATCATTTGTCTATTTTGAGTGAGGCATGGTACACAACAGGCAGTGTTAATTGACGTGAAAATATTCTGAACTGGTGTGTTCTCTTGTGGCCATCGCCGCTTTAAACCACACATCCAATCTTATCTCATTGATTTGACTCCAGGTCAGCTCACACCTAACCCTGATTAGTTCTTAAAGAATCCGGAGGTTCACTTACTTGTTCTTGCCTGTCCTGTGATTGTTTTTGCATGTTTGTTTCAATTATACAAAAAGCACAATTGTCAGTGTGCCATTCATTTAAGCAGACATTTATTCTTGAGATTTAGATGGTCCAATCATATTCCATGAATGACAGAAATTCTAATGTGTTCACATACTTTTAGTTCGCACTTTATGCAACTGGTTATGCTTTTTTTTCAGGAAAATTTTGAATTTTTATGTGCGTATTATTCTCATGTCGCACGTAAACAATAACCTGGCAATCAAATCACTCTGAGATGATGTTCAGTATGTGCATGTTTATGTTCAAAACAATTGTTTTCAGCTATAGTTTTTTTCATATAAAGTATATTGCTTTAACAGTCTTAACATCCTAAATTGCAAATACAGATCTATTTTTTTAAAATTCTTTCAGAAAGTGTTATATGATAGATGATCATATCTACCCTGTAAATAACCACCCACCTATTTTTCCAAACATGGCAAATAAACATCATCAGTTGTTTTTCAATATAAATAGAAATGCCTTTGACCTTTGGTGGTCTTTATAGGAGCTGGAATGCCCCCTGACACAAAATGTGTGATCTGGCGCATCTGAAAGCGAAACAGCAGGCTGAAGCGAGCATTTGATATCAGTGCCAGAAGAAGAAAGAAGGGAAAAAAAGATGGTGTTTTGAGAAAAAAGCTGACACTTTCCCTGCAGCTGTGTCACTGATTCATGTCAAAGAATAATCATGAAAAAAATAAACAACTTTCAAATACATCTTTTCTTTCTGCATCCCGCACATACCACATACAACTTCCCAAGCTGATCTGCACTTCTTTTTTCTTCTCTCCCCACCGTGACCCTTTTCCTACATGAGCATAACAAATAGCTTTGCTTTGCAGGAATTACATTGTAGCGTGAAACAAAAGGCTGATTAAAAAAAGCTGGCCGTAGAATGAAGCCACTTAAGTGAAGGACTAAGTGTTGTGCACGGGGCATAATTCCTTGCGTTTCCAGTGTATCTTTTGATCTACACTTAACGTGTGATCCCCTTCGAGGAAGAAGTGCGGGCTATTGCTTAAGCCTAATAAATCCAGCGTTAGCACTAAAGAGTAGGGAGGAGGGGATGGCTGAAGGCTGCAGAAGAGGAAACGTGAATAATGCTCTTAAGTAGCTGGCGGGATCATACACACATTTTACAATGTCGAAAGAGCGTAAGCTCCAACCTATGAGGTGTAATGGATGTATAGCTGGAGGATGAGCGTGCTTAATCCAACATATCCAAATCAAAAAACAGCAAAGTCTATGGAGAACTCGATCAGCAAAACGAGTGATTTTAGACATTTTATTTGTTACAAAGCAGAGTCTGAAGACAGCATCGTCAAACTCACATTGCATGTGTTTTAGGAGGCTATTCCTGATGTTTTTCATTTTGACTACCGTATTTTTCGGACTATAAGGCGCATTTTTTTGGGAGGACGATTTTTTATTTCATCCAAAACCAAGAAAAAACTGGTTTAAGTAACCATGGTAGAATGGAGAACAACAGGATAAATAGGCAGCTGTTGACATAACAGTTTTTCAGAGAATATAGAGTTAGAAACATTACATAGCAGGCTTTCGGTGGTCAGAGGAAAAAAAAAACTTTATCAATCATACTTGAGTATGGTTGCAGGCCCAGCCAAACTATGAAAAAATGTGCAAACTATAGTCCGGAAAATACGGTAACTGGAATTTGGAACTGTCCATTATTGTCATCAATCTGAAATTAAATAAACCTTTTTATTTTTTTATTTTTTATTTTTTTTAGGTCGGGGGTCTCCAAACTGGTCCTCCTGGGAAAATGTCGGGTCTTGTTTTTTAGAGGGAGTTTAACCAATCAGGTTTCGGCAAAAGCAAGAAACCCATGACTGCAATCAACTGGTTATCTTGCAAGACACTGGATCGGTAAGAAAAATGAGTCGTTTTGTTTGGTTGGAATAAAATCCTGCACCCACTGCGCCCCTTTGTGAAAAAATTTGGAGACCCCTGCTTTAGGTTAAAGTACAACATTGCTTTAATTGTGAGGTTTTGGGTCATAAAACGGTATGTACACTAACGCAAGCATACTAGTCTTGTTATTGTTTCATTTTTTTTAACCAACATGCAACGACTTGCATTTGAAAAGATTTAATTACACTGTTGTATTGTAAAAGGACACACATGATGTATTTTCTTTTCTATACCACAAACTGACAATTGAACAGGGGTGTGTAGACTTTTTACATTGGGTTGATCTAATCTATCAATTACCTTATGTAGCCTATTGTGGAGGTTTAGATCAGATGATTTCTTCATTGAATGGATTACTTGCTTTTTATGATATATTTTTATTGCTATTATTGATTTAATTCACTGTTTCCCCTTTAAGTGGCTATTTCTAAAAAGGAAAAATCATAAAGAACTGGCATCCACATACATTTTGGGTCAAATGAGGCCTACATGAGCCAAAATGTGAAGTCCAATTATTACGGTCTCAATAATATATAAGCATAAATACCCTCCAGTTATGACCCCTAATAACACTCCATTAACTCCTTGCTTACCATTACAAAGATGGACATCCAATTGGTTTATAATGAATGGTCATCATTCAGTGTCTGTTTCTATATCACTGTAGTAACTAGACGTCCAAATAATTTTGACTGTGAAGGGTGACGGCGACTATTCACTGCCAGCCATTCAAAATTGAAAGTCTAGCTCTGTCAATGGCTGCCAAAATAGTTGAAGGAATGTCATTTAAAGGGTTCATTTTTTTCTTGAACATTATAATTTCAACTGTGAAGCACTTCAGGATCTTTTTCTGATTTAAACTAAATAAATAACCTTGACTTGAGCTGACTGCAAATTAAATCTATTGATCCATCGATAAAATGTTCATACTCAATAGACACTATTTGGACCACTTGCAAAATCCACTAAAATCTGTAAATAATTATTCTGTCTTTTTTTTTTTTTTATACATTTGTTGTTGTCTGGTGGTGCAACCTGGTGTACCTATTATTGTGGCCTGTGTGTGTGTCTCTATATTCTTTATTCTGGTCACATAAACATGTCATTATTTTCTTTATGATCCAAATTTCACGTTATTTATTTACACGATATATTTGCTATACAGTGCTTTAGTCAATCAATACAATGTATTTTATCTTAACATCACTACTTGATTTTTCCTCACAGACTATACGACATTTATCACCTTTTACTTCTGCATGCTAAATGGAGCAACCGTGTACATATTTAAAAATATGAATTACAAAATATTTTCTTTAGTTAATTTTTTGTAATCTCCTAAAATGAGAGCAATATGACAACTAAATATCTCGTGTATTTCACTATCGTGAATATCGTGAAAGGTGTCTCAAAAAAAATGAACCACAATAATCCGTGCAATATTCTGTAATCCAACCTGCAATCAGATCAATAATCTATTGAATGTGTGTGTGCACGCGCGCGTGTGTGTGTGATTAGTATATTAGTGCCACCCACTGATTGAGGAGCACAACTGACTCATGTTTATTTCTTTCATTAACATCTTGTCACCATCCATCTAACATAAATAGAAATATGCACCACTTTAACGGGCAATCTTTGGAATTTCCAATGTTAAAATCTTGTCAATTTAAATATTATTTAATGAACCAAAAACAACAAATTATGTATTTAAAAACAACACATTTACTAGTAGCAAGTGAGTGAATTAAAAAAATACAGCAAAATGCATAGCTCAAAATAACACCAAAGAAAATATAATTGAATGTATAGCCAAACCTCAATTTTAAATGAGTTATTATGGCTCGGAATGACTTTTTATGACGCTCTCTAAAACAATTAGCAAAAATATTCATCAAATTGGGGATTTCTTTCAAACCTTAGTGAGCTCAAGGAGGCCTTTTGAGGCAAAAATATATATTTTAAAACACACACAGACACCCATAGCTCTTTATGCATTTCCTCTCGGCATCATGCAAATTGCATTTTTCCAGCCACCCCTTAATTTCCTATGCCTGCTTTAAAAAAAGAAAAGACGCAAACCCAGCCAATTGGATCGATCATCCTGCAGATGGATCGATCGTGCACCGGGGCTATTGATCAAACTCACTCCTCTATTGCCGGCCACTGCTTTTCAAATGCAAATGCGCCTAAATAATAATCTATGGCAACAACACTAATTCCTTAACAAACTGCAGCCAAACGTTCCACAAACATCGCCATTCAATGCCGAAGGCCATTATAGGCCTCTTCCTCCCTCTCGCTCCCATTTTGCTTTAAAATACCTAGAATTAATAATCAACACCAACAAAAAAATGATAAAAATGTGCAAGGCTAGAATCTTAAACAAACATTAGAGCATCGATTGGGGCTGCTGAGTGCATGTGAAAAGTTTGCGTAAGAGAATAAAGTCCAGGAAACCAACTGTTAAGATCATGTATTTTTTTTCTTTGAAATTGTTTTCAAAATATGTTATCAGGATAACCAGTAAAGAGCAATGCGCGTGTGTGTGTGTGTGGTGTGTGTGTGTGTGTGTGTGTGTGTGTGTGTGTGTGTGTGTGTGTGTGTGTGTGTGTGTGTGTGTGTGTGTGTGTGTGTGTGTGTGTGTTCCTATCCTGGTGATCAATGGCACATGACTAAACACTGCTACTTAACTTTTGCCAATAGTAAATATACTTTGGAATAAATTAGGTGTAATGCATCAGCAGTAAGTCTCTCAAAAAGCCATGAAAAGATTAACGTGTCCACATGGAGGGGAATTATATAGACTACAGAGAAGATACTACTAAAAATATATATACTTATGATAGGAGAATGCATGAAAAATCGGAAATATGTTTTATCAACATGTTTTGGGGGTTCATATTTAATGACGTGTTTGATTTTGCATTTATTCATAGTCGTATCCTCATGCAATGTGTGACTTTTTTTTTCAATTTTAACCGCAGTGTGCATTTTTACAGCGCTATCGAACCTTCAGAAATGTATTGATCGAAAAAGGCTGCTGCAGGGTTCATTATTGATTATGTGATCAGCAAACGACAGCAGTGCTTTAAGATAACAACAAAATGCTCTGAGAGTTCAAAAATAATAAAAAAAGAAGACTTCAGGATCTAAACGTTTTTAAATTAAATATACTCATTGCAGTGTAGCTAGAATTTAATGTTGCTTTTTTGTTCAATTATTGCTTCTGTGTGGCGTGAATCAAAACTAAATATTAAGATGACTGTGTGTAATTTTACATTAGTATTTTACAAAATTATGGATAAGAATAAAAAAAAGAAAAAAAAAGAAAAACTATTTATAATTATTTTCCCTGACGATTTAAATAACAAAAAAAAATGTTAGACATCCAATTAAAAAGTAACACTAAAGACGTTTTACATATTTATTTGATTTTATTTATTTGTGGGAGAACTTAAACACATGAGAACATGATATAAATTATTTTAAAAGACTATACTGGGCTGATAAAAAGAAAAACACGTGATTACTCATTTGAAAACCTAATAAAGCTTAGTTTAAATAAAATGACGCCGTAGTTTTAATGCGAAAACTAGAAGTCGTTTCATTTTTTTGTACTCATCTCGAATCAAAAGTGGTTTTCATGCACATACACAATAATGATGACTTTCTAACTGACCACGCCGCGTTCCAATCTACGTAAATAACCTGGAAAAAGCAAAATTGCCGTGTGCTTTTAGCGTGTCTTTTACGAGGCGACTGCCACGAGAGTTTCCATCCATCAAGCCGTTCCACTTGGCTCCGCGCGGCCGTGCAACGAGCGCTTCTGCGGCCGCCTGGCTGAGCGCCAATGACGGATTCGCTGCCGCGCGGAGCCGCGGTAATTCATTTTCGATGGCGGTGCTTTTGCCGGGATCAATAGCGAGACATTAACCCGAGCGGACGCTCTTGTTGTCGTTCTCTGTTGGCCCAGGTGAGGTGGCAGTGGTACAAGTTGCCATCGACACCCCCTCCCCATAGCCCACCTGAGCCTCCCAGTGGTACACGTTTGCAGATGAATTTGACGTGATTAGAGACGCCGATTGCTTTGTTTGGGCTATTTGGCTTGAACCACTAATGGCCTCATTATTTTTGCATAACATCGGCATATATAGGCAAGCCTCATTTGTATAGAAGGGCCCACCCAATGCACATAAACAAGCTTCTACGCAGTAAGCGTAAGTCAATTTGAAAGGCATTTTGATTTTTAGAGACAAGCAAGGTTGGCCAACATATGGATCCCAGAGCATAAAATGACTCCATTTGAGGGTCCAATGCAAACTGCTCTGGGTGAAAGCATAGGTAAAAACTGGTCATCAAAAGATATACGTCATACAAATAATATTGAGTATTCAGGTTATGAAACAGCTCATTCGGAACATTTTGACTCGGGATATGAAAGAAATTCAAGATACAAAACGCAAACAAACAAAAACTATTTTCCGTATCCTGGATTACTTTTGGAAATTGGCATTATAGCGTTGCTCTCCCATTGGCTATCTAGGTGGCCTGCCATTGGCTCGGAAGGTGCTGTACCTTCATTATGCTTTTTTGTGCCTTCGACCACCGTTTATCGCCACGGAGATCTAACGCATAGTTATACGACTTTGCAACATCATTCTTAAATTTTCAACATAGGCTCCAAGAGAGTTAAGTTCTTTTGAATCCATCATTTTAAGCTCTTAACTTGTATGAACTGTACATGTGCAGTGATTGATTCGCATACCACAATTTGGGAAAGCCTGCTCGAAAACCTCTTTACTGTCCACAAGACTGAGAGCGCAGAATGTTTTGTAAGGCGACCTGCCACCGATCCGGGGTGTCCCTCATTTATTTACCACAAGTCAGATGGGATCACGTTCATATTACCGGCTTTAACAAATGGATGCATAAAGGTACCTAAACTTAGTAGGGCCCTCAGAGGACTTTATAAAACCGTTAATAGGAAAAAGCTACCTCACCCAGTATGAAAGCATATCAGAGCATATTGACAGGTGTTTCCCCCTCTAGACACAAGTGCACTACTAGCTCCCGATGAGATTTATAGGTAAACTCTATTCAGTCAGCGTGATGGCCAGCACCGTACATGCGTAATCCATTTCCTCGATTCCCATACGTGTTGCCGCATCTATATACGAATGAGATCTCCTCCAGACACATACAAAAGGCACTGGGTGACATCGATGCACCTTCTGATCCATACATGCTTTGACAGTGATGGATCACTGACCTGGATTGACGTAACCACCAGCAACTTTCATATATTGTGAGAACCTCCAAAATGGAACACAATCGGTTCCTTATCTTAACTAACCATGCACAGTTGGAAATGAAATGCAGAATTATTCATTTATTTTCCACACCGCTTACTCTCACAAGGGTTTTGAGGGTGCTAGAGCTGATCCCAGCCAACTGTGGGCATTAGGCGGAAAATATTGAACTGGTTGCCTGGCAATTAGACGAACAATGAGATGAACAACCAATCGCTGTTGTGGGAGGAAATTGGAGTACCCAGAGAAAACCCACACAGTCACAATGACAACATGCAAACTCCACATGGGATTGAAATCTCAGAATTGTGCTTAACATTCGTCCATCGTAATTATAAAACCAAAATAAAGTCGACTACGACAACAAATCAACAATTTCGTCGATTCATTGAAGTCGACTCGATTATGGTCACCTGTGCATCGGCAGGAAAAGATAACACGAAGGGAGTCGATCTGTTCAAGGACAATCTGTCACCAACAAAAGCACCCAAAAACAAAGACTACAAAATACCACTATTATAAAGTACAAGTACTCACCCTTTGAAGGTAACCAACAGATGGGTGAGAATTTTGCAGAGTGGGGGCGGCCATATTTTCTTCTTCGACAAACATGGACAAAGTTGCTGGTGCTTCAATTTCTGGATAGGAGAATATAAAATAAAAACTTCCTAAGAATTTCAATCAAGAGTTAAATTAATTCTGGTATTTGATTAAACATTGATTCTAAAACATAAGCAAGAAAATTAAATGAACTACTTATATATTCGGGTTCTGGGATAAAATGGCTTGTCATTTGTGACCAAAAAAAAACAATAAAAATGGTACATTATATAAATTGTTGCACTAGATCATACTATTTTCTGCACATTTGATTTTAGGCCACCTTGATCGGGGGTCTTCACCTTGTGACCCACTGGCCAATTTTCACTCGACTGTTGTTTATGATATATATTATATATAACTTGTTCTGAGGTTTTCAGAATGTGAGGAAAGCATGAGGACATTTTTTACAGATATCTCCAGCATCTTAAATAAAATAAAAATTAAATTATATCAGACTCTGAATGATGGATATACCCACTGAAAAAATAAATAGCGACGTTTCTTCCCAATCAGTATGTCGGAGAGTTACATTATTGAGTTGAGAATTTCACAATGGTCAAATCATGGTGTCGCTATTAAAAATGTGTCTCCAGTTGGATCAGACTCAAGACTTGTTTCCACCACAATAAATAAACAAACACAAACATGATCTCATTGACGATGAAGGCCAACGCCAAGCTTTCCAATCGAGTGTTTCCTGTGCTTACAATATTGTTGTTAAAAGTTAAAGCTTTATGCATTCAAGAAGATGCATTAAGCGCACGCATCTCTCTCTCTTTCACACACACACTCACACACAAAGCTCCTTTCCTTGCATGCATCCCAAAAATCCAATATTCACATTTCAGCATGAATAAATGATGCACCGTGTTGGTGATTAAAGGCGCTGCAAGGATAAATATCGAATGTTTAAAACTCCACGTGGGCCGTTGTTATTAATATTTAACCTTTCACCCGAAAACACGTGGCACCCTGCATTTTTTATCACAAAAAAACAAGGAAGAGTCCTCTCGTTATCCCCACAAAGTAAACGTTGCTCAAGAATGGCCCTCTTTTCTTGTTTATCGCCCCAGACAGAGCCGCCTATAATGCAATCTTCAGGGATGGAATGGAATGAAATCGGAGTGTGTGTTTGTCTGCGTGACGTCACGCTCGGCGAACGAGTGCGTTCGGGGGTGACGCCGCGGGGGCGCGCACATGCGCACACGCTGTGTGCGATGTGAAAACGTCCACACACACGCACTAGAGAGAGAGGAGAGAGGAGAGAGAGAGAGAGAGGGCGAGAGAGAGGTGAGAGAAGAGGAAAGCGAGGAGAGGTGGGCGCCACTAGGAGAGAGAGGACCATGCTGGATTGACTGCAGACAAGCAAGCACAATCAATGGCCGGGCTTTGAAATCGTTCCCAATTTATCGGCAAGGAAGCGAGGAGTGAGACGACAGACCAGCGTGCGTGTGCGTGCGTACGTGCGTGCGTCCGTCCGTCCGTCCGTGCGAGCGGGGTGGAATTAAAGATCCCCCCTCTTCATTTCCTCCCCCAAACATGGAGCTTACAATGGAGAACATTGGCAACCTGCACGGCGTGGCTCACTCCCACCAGAGCGGGGACCTGATGAACTCCCCCCACCACGCGCGGCAGCCCTCGTCGGTGGCGTCGTCGCACCGGAACTTGGTGTCGTCCCACGGCCGCTCGGCCATGGTGTCCAGCATGGCCTCCATCCTGGAGGGCGCGGGCGATTACCGCGCCGACCACGCGCTCTCGGGGCCCTTGCACCCGGCCATGAGCATGGCGTGCGACTCGGGCGGCATGAGCCTGAGCAGCACCTACACCACGCTGACGCCGCTGCAACACCTGCCGCCCATCTCCACCGTGTCGGAGAAGTTCCACCACCCGCACCCGCACGCTCACGCGCACGCGCACCACCACGCGGCGCACCAGCGGCTGGCGGCGGGCAACGTCAGCGGCAGCTTCACGCTGATGCGGGACGACCGGAGCCTGGCCTCCATGAGCAACCTCTACGGCCACTACCCCAAGGACATGTCCGGCATGGGCCAGTCGCTGTCCCCGCTCTCCAACGGCCTGGGCCCGCTGCACGGCTCGCAGCAGTCGCTGGGCGCCTACGGCCCGGGGGCTCACCTCTCCAACGACAAGATGCTGTCGGCGGGGGGCTTTGACTCGCACGCCGCCATGCTGTCCAGGGGCGAGGAGCACCTGGCGCGAGGGCTGGGCGGCCACGGCGCCGGCCTCATGACGTCCCTCAACGGCATCCACCACCACCACCACCACGGCCACCCGCACTCTCAGGCCAACGGCTCCATGCTGTCGGAGCGGGATCGGCAGACGGTGGTGGGGGGCGCGCAGGGGGGCGGCTCCGGCCAGGTGGAGGAGATCAACACCAAGGAGGTGGCGCAGCGGATCACGGCCGAGCTCAAGCGCTACAGCATCCCGCAGGCCATCTTCGCGCAGAGGATCTTGTGCCGCTCGCAGGGCACGCTGTCCGACCTGCTGCGGAACCCTAAACCGTGGAGTAAACTCAAGTCGGGCCGCGAGACCTTCAGGAGGATGTGGAAGTGGCTCCAGGAGCCCGAATTCCAGCGGATGTCGGCGCTGAGGCTTGCAGGTGAGTGGCGAGGCAGCCCCGCAGCGCGCCTCACTTCAACGCCGGCGACGGCAGCGGCGGCGGCTCCCCCAACGCGATCAATGACGAGTCGATGTGGCGAGACTGTCGATGGCGGCTCAAACGCACATTACCACCGCTTATTAGTCGATGCCATCGAGTAAAACTTGCTGGTCGAGTTAAACGTTGGCCCGTCGTTTGATGGACGTCGTCGAAAAACGACTTTTCCCTCTCCGTTCACTGAAATCTCACTGACGCTTCGTTTAACTCATTGGCTGCCATCGATGGGGGTGAATGTCTGAGCCATTTTGCTTGTTGCCAGCCCTCCCAGTCAAAAGGGATTGGAACAGTGTTCCATTGATGGCACTGAATGTGCATCCTCGCAGGGTAAATGAAAGGGGACGTTAAGCAATAAATGAAAAAAAAATGGGTTTGGGGCAGTGTATTTTATGAAATTATCAAATGTAGTCCCCAAAATTCAGAAATTCCATAAAAGAAGAAACATAATATTATAATTAAGTACTGCTATCCACATATGCGTATATGGGAATCACATTTTGGGTCATGTGAGCCACACACACAAAAAATGGCTGACCCAAAATGTGATATCCACAAATGTTTTTGTTTCTTGTCCATCACTAAAAATAATCACTCACCCTATTGAGTGTAAAAGACTAATAAATGAACTTGGAATTGCACCTCCAACCATAAAAAAACAGCCTGTTCACAAACAAGAATAGCCTAACAGAGATGAGAATGGGGGTTTGTGGGAAGGGGGATGCGTGACCTCCCGTGGATCAATACCTCACGTCCAGGCGTCCCCTTTCAGAGTAGCGCTCTGATAAATGATCGATTTGGATCAAGGCAGACAAAAACAGATGCGTGCACCCCTCCCCAACCTAAAAACAAGCGGCCATTTCCTCGTCTTTTGTCCATCATTGTCCGGGCCGAAGAGGACTTAAATAAAAGCACTCGATGCGAGCTCTCATCGACGCCTGTTTGCTTTAAAAGGCCCGTTAGACGTCAATCAGCCTCTCTTGTTTTTTCTTTTTTTGTGCCTCGTATTTCAAGGCAACACTTCAATTAAGGCAGGCTATTTTAGTTCCAGTCGATGCCTTATTGAAAAGCACTTAATTTGGGATGTAAATTGTTCCTCGGTGCGCTTTTTTTTCTCAGCCAAGAGTTTCTGGTAAATAAAGATTTAAACGCCGCCCCGCAATTGTCTCTTTAAGTGCCACCGCAGTTAAAGCTAATTGGGCTGTACGGGCGTTTATATCTTCCACACTCTATATCCGGATAAAAGCCACCAGTATCCGGGAAGACAAGGTGCTACGGCGATCTGTGTAAATCTATGACGTCAAACGAGGGAAGGGGAAAGCCTAAATATGCTTTTATTTTGAAAATGCGCCTTTATGTCTGCAACAGGCTTGCTTTCGTGGATTTTAAGAAACCCACATGGAGCCGAAATGGCATTCACGGGGGCAAAATGACAAATGGAACGTATGCAAATGTACGGTAGAATAATTTTACTGATTGCATTTAAAACCACCATTATCCTGGGGAGTGTGTGTTTTGAGAGAGAGGGAGCGAGAAAGAGAGAGAAGGGGGCTGCGCTATATGCTGAAAGTGAGGCTCGCTGGGCCACATCAATCAATAACTTGAAATTACTATTCCAAATTCATCACAGTCGCACAAATCAATGCAAGCTGCCCTGCTTAGCTAATGCGAAAATGCCACTGTCTGTACATGCTTGCACGCACACACACAAATGTGTGTGGACATGGCCTGTTTTAGGGGGACTTTGTATGCCCTTCACGCCTAATGGGGCAAACACCCATAGGCTGCAAAGGAGTACCCAAGCAAACCCCCACTGGTAAAATAAATAAATAAATAAAAATGGTTTAGGATAAATACATGTCTATTTTTATATGGGATTAAAGAATGGATATCCGTTTTGTTATGAACAAGAGGCGGCTGCGGGATAAAGAAAAGATTTAAAAGAGAGCGTGCGCGGCGAAAACAATTCGTCTTTCGCATCTGTGTTGAATTCCACACTCCATCTCAATGTATTTGGTGGGATCAATACGGGGCTGATCGATAAGGATAGCCAGTGCATCTATCAATTATCCCGCCTCAGCACTCTCTCCCATTGGTCTCTCCCCTGCAGGAAAATGAGGGGGATGTATAGTAGATGTGAAGGGTGAGGAGGGGGGGATGTAGTAAAAAGACAGCTGCTATTTAAAAAAAAAAAGGCAGTTTCTC
The DNA here is from genome assembly GCF_051989625.1 of Stigmatopora argus. Taxonomy (NCBI): domain Eukaryota; kingdom Metazoa; phylum Chordata; class Actinopteri; order Syngnathiformes; family Syngnathidae; genus Stigmatopora; species Stigmatopora argus. Next base: position 11,795,665 of record NC_135394.1, read on the forward strand.
TGTCCGTGTTGTCATCGTGCTTCATTTCTTTTATGCGTGGCGTGTATCCAAATGTGCTTTTTTATAGCCTAGAGGTCTCCTTTAACTTACGTTTCGATGATATATCATCAGAAGTGTCGTATATATTAAAAACGTGCTTGCAGTGAGATTGGTGCGTGCGCAAGAGCCTTCATTTGGTTTTAAGGGTGTTACATTTTAGTGGTAGAGCAACTTTAAAAATACATTACCTTATTGACAAATGGTCATTTGTGATTTAGAAGTCATTTGTAAAGGAAAGCTGAGAACAGTTAGAGTGGGAATTTACTTTGGGCAATTTTTCTTCATTTGTTTTCACTGGATTTGTTATAGGGAACCTTATCTTAAATATTTGTATCAATGTTTACATAATTGTATACATACATTTAGTATTTTAGGGGAAATTATGAATAGGGAACATTACATTGGAGTCCTGAAACAGCTCAGAGTCAACTTCCTAAATTTAAGATTGGGAAGCAAAAGAAATACCAATTCTTCAATAGGAAGCTAAATAGTCTGCAAGACCATTAGGAATACAAATAAAACCAAATTAACAAAAATAAAAAAACATTTTTGGAGCGATTTAATATTTTCTTTGATAGACTTTTAGTATTTGGTCTCCCAGGATTGCTATATGGAGGAAACCCCTTAAACGTGGTTTAGGGAACCAAATTAGGCAATACCCTCCTAATTTAATCTCCAAACATGGAAAAATGTGTTCTGGTCTATTATAATATTGGTGGTTTTAAATGCAATAATATCCCCCTGAACCACTAAGTCAAATACCACACAATTTTAATTACTAAAACTACATTTCAGCTCACCTTTGTAAACCACCGAACAACAATAACATCCCCCCTGACATTATTTTAATTCCTCTACTTTATACACAAGCATTCTTGCCAAATAACCTACCTAAAAAGCACGGTTGCCTCATTTCCATATGAATAGCCGAGGCATGTTCACGGTGGCTTAGGTCAACATAGCTTGCGAGGACGGGTATTATTTAGCAGGTGAATAGGGTAGGGGGGGCTTCATTCAATAGACTACAGACCGGCACACTTATGGACACACACTGGCAATTAAAAGTCACTGGCAAAGTGTAGCAGTTAAGTGATCTATTAAAAAGGCTCCAGTCTAGTAACTTGATTTTACGACCTATTAGAAAGCGTGTCGTTGAAGTTGCTGTTGGTGGCGCACAAGCCAGGAACATCCCCCCACGTTTCGTCCTTCGGTGGGAGGACAGTTCAAGGTGGTGAACTCTCCCCACCTCAACACAGTTAATCGCATTCTTGTAGGCCCCAAAACACAATTATTTCATCCTAGAGCTCCCAGTCATATGGATCAATAGCACAATGCACAATGGTGTCGATCACGCCGCGGATTTAGGTCGACCCGAACTGCACATGTGATCAGAAAATAAACAATCGTCTCTTCTTTATTTTGGAGCTGTTTTAAGGTACACCTAATTAGATAGGTGCTAATACACAATTGATGCAAAATAATAATAATAATCTGAACGTGAGCTCAGGAGATGATCGATCGCTCTGCTTTAATAATTGATGGTGGCGGCGGGGAGGCATGGGAGTAAACAAGGCGGCTGCGGTTTGGGATTCTAGTCGTTCGTTAAGCACTCGCGCGGCGAGCCGACGTGTGATGTAAGTAGCGAGCGAGACGCCTCGTGTACAACCTTTCAAACCCTCTTGCGGGAGAGCCGGGCCGATCATTTTACCGCAGGTCAAACCCCCGAGGCTGTTACGCTTTGAGATGAGACGCGACGACCTCATTGATGGAAGGCGTCCATGGATGCCAGTGCCAAATTCGACAATCTGGCGGAACAATGGGAATAATGAGAAATGAGTACAAATAACGCCGGGGTCATATTGGCTCCCATCCGGCAGGATTCTGGCCTTTTGCGGTTTGTTTTTTCAGAGGATAAAAGTATACCATTGTTGTAACAATATGCTTCTCTACAGATAAATTTCACTTAAATTCACTAGCTCCATACAGACAGCCAATATACCATATTTTACAGAATATAAGTCAAACTTTTTTATAGTTTGCTGAGGCTGTGACCTATATTCAAGTTAGTATTATACTATATTTTCCGCCTTTTTTCTAGTACACAGGAGCGACTTGTAGTCCAAAATATACAGTCAATGGCAGCAAATGAGTCGACATTATTGTTAGCCGTTTTTAGGTGATTTGCATAATTATCTTAGTTTCCTGATCCAAAGTCGAAAGCTACAGATTATCCCCAAAAAGTGAATACTTGCGTCAGAGAAACTTGGATTATATGCAAGTTTGTAATGTATGTTTTAGGAGTCTTTTTCCACATATATATTAACATGTTTAAGTCAGTCAATTCGAATTTACGCCAGTTAGTACATGCATACAAATAGAGTTAGAATCTGTTTGCGGCATCACGATTTATTTCCACAAACATTGTTATTGAACTATTGAATAAGCTTCACATAGTCTGTACTTTTCTCCATTGTTGACATTTCACATCACCATTATTTGTCAGATTGTAACTTGATATCATAAAAGACGAGATTCAGGCTAGATGGAGATAACGAATCGATTAAAAACCGTCCATTCTCTTGGTGTGAATTTGACTGACGCAATCAGCATCATCATCAATTTCATCATAACATCAATCGCTTCCTTGTCAAAATAGCGTTTAATTCATGAACTCATTCGCTTCCATTGACTGCAACAGACGTCCAATTCATTTTAACTATAGGAGAATCAAATCCTAAACGTATCATCGGTTAATGTGCTGAATTTGGACTTTTACTCCACGCCAAAACAACGTGCACGCGCGTGTTCCTTCAATCCGGAAGCTCCCGCAGCCGCGCATTGTTAGTTCGAAGGCCGATGTGGCCATCCCTGAATATGTATCGATTTCCATTCCCCGACCTCCGCTTTCCATCCCTGGAGCCGAGCCACGCCACTCCCCCTCTCCTCCACTCCCCCACTCCCCCCTTCCGTTCCACCCACCACCATTTTTGCCTCTGCCATGGTGGCGGCCATTCATTCATAAGCCACCAAAGTCAGGACGTGCAAACCCAATGGCTCCCCCTACTTCTTCTTCCAAAGTTCACGAGCATTTAACTCAGGGGTCGGGAACCTTTTTGACGAAGAGAGCCATAAACAATTCATATTTTCTATGTTATTCCTTGAAAACCATACTCCGAATTTAAATGGGTACCTTTGTTTTTAGTAATTTCACCACTTTTAAAGTGGAAAAAACAACATTGACAACATTCTTATGCAATTTCTAATCAATGAGAGTATGCATTCCAGAAGAGTCTAAAGCAAATTTAAAAAACGCAGTATCTCAGCTCTGTCACCAGCGGTTTCCATATTTTAGCTCACAGGTTAGCGGAGAGCCAGATGCACCATCAAAAGAGCCACATGTGGCTCCCGAGCCATAGGTTCCCTCAACCTGATTTAACTTCTCCTTCTCCTTGCTCATGTGGGTTCGCGTGTATGATTAAAAAATATAATGCAATTCTAATCGAAAGTCAAATTGCTTTGCAGCCCAGTCGCACACACTCACTCCCACATGCTCACCCCAATTCGCACCGGGGGCCGCCGTGCATGCATGTCCGATTACAAATGCAACGGGGGAGGTCTGGACTCTGTACAGTCTCCCATACCGTCTCTTTTATTTCACATGATCAATTCCTACGCCCCCACTACACCCCCCCTCCACCGAAGCAGATCAATAGGAGAGAATGACCTTTAAATCAAATTGCTGCCAGAGACGACTGAACGCACGCGGATAGCATCAAAAGGGTTAATGCCTGCATACACACACTTATTTCCAGGCAAATATACACAAAGGAGACGAGATAACCATAATTCAATCTAGTTAGTGGTCCTTAGGGCGCATGCGCAGCTAGTGTTTAAAAAATAAAAAAAATAAAAAAATGAAATGCCTTTTGACCTCATGCGACGCACAATCGAAATCAGTCCAAAGAACATGCACGTATGCAAGAAAGGTACGAGTGTGTGTATGTGTGTGTGCGTGTGCGTGTGTGTTGGGGGATTGTGCAACGGCGAAATTTTCCGATTTCTAAATATATATGAATCATGTGAAAATGTTTTATATTTATGATTATGTGGATGAAAATGCCAAAAAAGTGCAAAAGGCAAGGCGATTTTTTGGGGGAAGGGACATAGCATTTTTCTACATTTTGAAAACAAAATCATATATGGCGAATGTATGAATTTGTAGGAAAATTATGCATTTGAATGCCACTAAAAGACCTCTCAAAAATTTACTTTTGTGCCACAACATGACAATTGAACTCATATTTAATGTATTTTGGATGCCTTTAACTGTACCTAATGTTGTGGCTTGTGTGTGTGTGTGTGTGTGTGTGTTTGTGTGTGTGTGTGTGTGTGTGTGTGTGTGTGTGTTTTCGTGGATGTGTGCTTATCTGGCACACTGACAGGCCATCGGTTATTAAAGGGCCGATAATGGCTTGCTTAATAGAACAAGAGGATCCAATCCAATTGAGCAGTGCCAGCTTTCAAAAGGCAATTTAATCTGGAATTAACTGTGGAAATCTCCATAGAAGATTTAACATTGGGTGTGTTTGAATTGAACCCCTTTGTGTTTTCAAATTATTTACTAACAGTTGAGCGAGAGAGAAAAAAACATGCAATTGCCGACAAAAGTTTAAATAAATCATTTCCCTACGTTTGCAGAAAAAATAATTTGAAGCTATCATTTATAAATTACATTTCTGTACTTTGGATTTTATATCTGTTATGCACACGCAAGCATTTCGGCAGATTGAGACACACACACGTACACACACACGCAAAATGAGCAAAACGAGTGTGAAATCAATTGATGAATGAATCGATGTCCACTCTAACACACTCGGAATGCCATGTTATTAAAATATATAAACCAGCAGTGTTTTCATTTTCCTTAGTCGTGCAATCGATTTATTTATTTGAAACATTCCTGCTTGTGTGCGACGCCTGATTTGGCTTCTGTTATAAGATCCGAATTATCCATTGCATTTAAATTTTATTTGGATACTCATTGAACATTTCACCACTTTAAAAAGCCCTTCAATTGTGCTTTGTAAAACAAAATGTGCTAGAAATGCTTGTGCATGTTTTGCTAATTTAGTAAAAATATTAAATCCAATTTTGGACCGAATTTCAAAATAGATTTTCGCAACCTAAATGACACACACGCAAACAAATGTCCAAAAAATGCAGCAATATATTCAAAAGTCAATTATCTTGGAGAACTTTGAACCCAAATATCCATCATTCACTTAATGAGCATTTTGCTAAAACATAATCATAATAATCGCCCCACATCTTATCACGCGCAACTGCTCGAAGAAACCAAATGGACCAAAATCAATGTTTAATCTCACATAAAACGAATGCCTGCTCCATGTGCAATTAAACCAGTGGTAATAATCATAATCATCATGCTTATTAAAAATGAGTCTACCAGCAAAACGCTCCAGTGCATTTAATTACAAGACTACACTATACATTAGGGCTGCAAGTCCAAAGTACAAAAAGCCATTTGAAATATTTCTTTGCAATATTCTGGCCACCTGAAGAAGGGTGCACACATACACATACACACATACACATACATACACATACATACACGAGTAATGCCTTGCAGGAGGGCCGAGCACAAATTGTGTCCCGTTATCAGTGCATTAACGCCAATTCTCACTCATTACAGGCAGGCGCTATTGAGCTACAAGGATTTTTCTTGGCCCAGCTTTTTGGCCTCCAGCCTGCCTCTCACACACACACTACTTCACTCACACACACACACATACACTCATTCACTCACACTCTTGGGGGGGTTACAGAATTGATAACACATGCACTTTTCTAATGGAAACAAAAAATGTGTTGGAGAATTGAAAAGAAATGTCTTGTTTAATATACATGTAACTGACAGCTGTGCAATGTTGTCCTGAGATATTACTTAAATTATGTCATGTGACACATTGCTGCTCTCCATCTAGGCACATAGGGAAAGATTCATGTTTATTAAAGCTTTGGATGCCATTGACAGCAATAAACGTCAAATCCATTTCAATTTGGAAGGTTGGAAATGATTTCTCTCAGTAGAAATTTGAGCCTTGACGTTAAATTCACCCGAACTGTAAATTAAATTCCGCAGCTAAACGGAAAAGGCATATTATTCAGTTCTTTTGAGTACACTTTCAAACTGCCTTGAAAAAATGCTGTTATTCAAATATAGTCGCACGCATGCGCAGTATGGCTTCTACCACTAAAGTCACGCATTTTTCCTCCAGGTTTTTGTTTTTTTTACGTTTTCTTTCCCAGCATGAATGAAACACTCACTCCTCGTCCAGGCCATAATTAATTGGACGAAGTGAATTTCACACACGAATTATTCACGAATCTATCGATCGATTATCGAACGTCCATGTGCCTTTCTCTTAACCTCGCTTGGTGGGTTTGGGGGAGGAATATTAATGCAGGAGGGGGGGATAACGTGGCTAAATTAAAAAAAAAAACAATATTCCCTTTCAAGCATAATCCTGAAAAGTAGCTCGCTGTTTGCTTAATGTCACGTTCGAAAAGTGTATGTAGTAGGTGGAAACCTGTCGTCCCAGCAATAAACAACCACACACAGACACACACACACGTCCACACACTTTCCTCCCAGGTCCGAGTGAGCCAGCGGGGAGCATTGCAACGCCGCAAAAGCGCTCTCTTGCCCGGCCTGCTTCTTTGTGCACGTCCGCCCCCTCGCCTCGCTCGGTGGTGCCCACTGGAGCTCTAAAAGCTGCAATGATCGATTCCACCATCCCCCCCTTTTTCTACACCGAGCTTGGTTCAGTAATCAGGGCCCCCTTCCTCAACGGATCGATCGATATTGATTAGTAAATCCAGCGCCTGTAGCAAAGGCAGTGCATTGAGAATCCCCCCACCCCTCGCCCACTTTCCCATGTGGAAGACGTGGGCTGTGTCGAGAGCGACACCGGGTGGCCAGAAGGGCCACAGCAAGCAAAAAAGGGGGGAGACGAGGGGGTGAAATGTGTAATTCACCCCACCATCCCTCCACCCAACACACACGGTTTAACACACACACTTACACTCCTTGCACTATATATGTATACGTGATTCATCTTTTGCATTGGAAATTATTATCCATCTATTCTGATATTCATCTATCCTGATATATATTTTTTAAACAATGTAAAAATTCATCATTATTGCTGAATACTAAATGAAAATACATGTTACAGTCAATGGTGAGATTGCTAGTAAATGTAAAACAATACATATTTACACATCAGATTTTTTCCTAGATATATATAAAAAAGAATAAATAATGAAAATGATTGGATTATACCATTTGGTTGTTGTCAATTAGAAACAGGATTTATTTATTTATAGGAATGTACAAGTCTGCATATAAATACGATGCACAGTGCAACATTTTGGGATCAATAGAGTGATTTTTGACGAAAAGTCGCCGTTTGTTTAAACTAAGTGTCATTTGGAAATACAATTTTAAAAAGTGGTTTAAAAAACAGCCTCTGCCAGATTTAAAAAAAAAGACAACATTTAAAATGGAAGTCCATAGCAGCACTGGATTTGCAAAATGAATTGTTGGGTTTATTTTCATTGTGCTCTTGCATACAATAACAGACATTTATTTTACTCACTGTGTAATGCACGTACCTCTTATATTTGTTCCAACCAACCGAAAAGTGGACTTTGGTTCAACTTCAAACTGTTTCAACTGAAGAGAGAAAAAAACACGAGGGAATAAATATAAATAATGCTTCAAATCTATCAATATCAACATAGCGAATGAATTACCGTAATTTCCAGACTATATATTGCTCTTTTGGGGGGGGGGGGATACAACTTATACTCGGGTGCGACTTATATGTCTTATTTCTTTTTCACTCTGCCCACCAACAGCTTATGTTGTATTTTTAGGCCATAATAACGCCCCAAGAGGTTAATATGTTAACATTAATAGGTGCCTAGTTTGTATTTTGTTCCCTATTTTGCTCTTAATTTAAAGTATCGTGTTAGTGGTTTCTGATTAATAAGAAAAAATGCCCCTAAAAATGCAACCTATACTCTAGTGCAGCTTATAAAGGTTTTTTCCCTTTCTTTGTACATTCTACATCTATTGCGACTTTAACTCAGATGTCTGAAAAATACAGTATTTGATAATACATTCTTGTAATTTCAGTTTCCAAATAACCTGTTTACTCTATGAGAATCCCTGATAATGTAGTGCTTTCACTCACTTAAATGAGCTCTCGCTGCGTATACAGATTTAGTTAAGTAGCATTTTTTTAAAGTATCCAAAATTATATAGACAAATTCAGAGTTTGAATTCTATTCTTTCCTGCAAGACTTTGACTTGTAAGGCATTCCCATTCTTTACTTTTGCTGATGAATTTTCCTTAAAGAAGCCATTTTGTTCCTTTGTCAGTTCTATAGACATCATGATGTATCACAGCCGTTCATTTTTCTTCCAGTATATTGCAGCATCTCAGTATCGTGATACCGTCAGTCTCAAGAGCCTCTCTGTGATTGATTCCCACCTCCAGTTCAAAGTTGTTGATATAAGACTTAGAAATAATTTCACCAATCCATCCATCGTAATGAGGAGCTTTTGTCGTTACTTAAACTTGTTTGAAGTGCTAAAGAAATGCAATAATGATGTTGCTGCGAGAGTATTTCTCATCATGAGAGATGAGTGCTTAGACATCAAATGCGGCACTTTAAAATGTGAGTCATTCATCAACAGCTTTAATCATAATCCTAAAACATCATTGGATTGTCATATTTTTCTAAATGTGGGATAATTGTGTGGCATGATGAGATGCAAGTGGAACATTTTGCCTATAATTCTGAAAAGTACTGTATTATTGGTACACACAATACTACTCATGACCAAAAAGATACTGTGTCGTAATATTTTAGGTTCTTTTACCTTGAAATAAGGGGACAGACAACACATTTTTCTTGTCAATCCTATTAAAAAACATCTTATTTAACCCAATGAAAACAAGCAAATGTCTTTTTCTGATGGTTAATAGTTGGGAAAACGCAAATAAAAGCCAACATTTCCAGAGAGACATTTTAACAAAGCTGTATTATTTCAGCCAATCTAATGTGATTATCACAGATTGGCCACCCTTCCTCGTTATATCATTAATACATATCATCCCTTGCACCTGTGTTTGAGTCAATTAGTGTTCACCTGCGTGGGCCTAGCTTATCTTTCACTAAAGCTTATGTATTTAAAGTGTTGTCTGTCATTTTAAGTTTGCATTTTTTTTAGTTTCATCCCAAAATCTATCATTTAAACAGGGCCGTGTAGACTTTTTTTGTTCTTTAACTGAAGCTCAAGGAGAACGTAAATATTCCATTGTTCCTTCCAGATGGGAATTAAAATGTTCCATCAGCATACCTGTCAACCTCTGCCGATAACTGCCCTTATAAATGATTATGATTCCCCTTACAAACCCCCCAAAAACCTTACAAACACCGTACGAGTCGTACGGTGTTTGTAAGGTTTTTTGGGGGTTTGTAAGGGGAATCATAATCATTTATAAGGGCAGTTATCGGCAGAGGTTGATAGGTATGCATCAGTGCAGCATAAAGCAGTACAAAACATCGTTTTCAATAGATAATAATAAAACAGCAATATTCGTGTTGAATTGGAATGGGAGCGGTACATTTTGGCCAAAATGGAGAGAATTGGGAGTGTTTGATGAGGTGGCCCGTGTGTGCACAGTATATATCTAAACACACTTTGGTGGTGTCGATGTGAAACGTGAATATGATGGATGTGCTAGTGTGCAGGTTAGACGTCTGTAGTAAACGGATTGGACTGCAATGGCTGATCAATGGTCTCTGTTCCACTGTAATTAGACACACAGCGCCACTGCCTGACTCTCGCCACTTCAGCACAATCACAACCCCCCCTGCCACTTCCCCAAACACACAAATACACACAGACACACACACACAAATTCCAGCTTGCATACAAGTCGAACAAATTCCGTCTTTACATGCACCGAGATGCAGCGTGCAACTAATCGAAGCCGGCGTTCAGACAAAAGGGGCGGCAGCAGCAGGTGGAGACCCCACGCGGATGACATCTTTCTTTCTTTACACCAATTTTCTTTTCCGTGTTTACCGAGACAGCGGGGAAGCCGAGGTCGAACGTGCGGCCCGTTTAGGCGCGTTTCGATCCCTCGGTCGGCGGGGGAGTGCTGGCGGCTACCAAGGTGGTGGCGCCTTAACATTCCCACTCGCCACTTGTCCACCTGTCTACCTCTGCCCCCCCTTCCTTCCCCACAATGCACCGTCATATTAACTATTAATCCTGGCCTTCTCTGCTTTCCACCTGAGCGTCAAATAAGTGTTTTGAAATGTGCTTCACGTATGGGAAGAGGAGGCGGTCTCAAGTGTTGGTGTTTAGGGGCTGGGGTGCAAGGTTGGCTTATAAATACCCTCTCAGAGCCCAATAGAGTGGGCTCCAGCGGGCTGCGTTTGAAGTAGCAGACTGTAGACCCGCTCGGGGTGGGTAGCGGGGGATAGTCTGACCTCAGTCCCAGCAGAGAGGCCCCCCCCTCCGCCCAGTTCCTACAGCAAAGTCGGTCAATATCTTGCTTTTCTCCTACGTTGGCCGGCCCCTCTCCATCCCTCCTTTTCTCTCCCACCCTTCGTCTTTCCTTGGCTGAAAAACACACAAAATCTCCTCCGTCCAATCTTTTCTTAGCCCTTATTTTATAGCACAAAATGCGTACTTTTGTTCAACGCTGGCCCGGGTACCCCGCCGTGATTCCAACTGCATTAATATTGAATCAAACGGTAGAAGCGGGGAGGGCCCCCCTGACCCCTTACCCCCTCCCACTCGCTTCAACTCACCCCAAGCCCCCCCACACCCCCCCGTCACCGCGGGCTGGCTCCTTGTCTGCGCACCGCAGCATGCAAGGAATATTCCCACTGGGCAGGGAACATGGAATTGCTTTAAATCAACTTTTATTATATTATAAGTTTGGGATGAAATGTTTTTGGATGAAGCCGTTTGGTTCCGAACATAAAGTCAGAAGTTTGCCTAAGCAGCTTTGAGATATATATTACATTTCTTTTAACTATTGGTCACACCACCTGAAAAATGCACCATGAAGAGGAACAAAACATCAATTGGATAGAATGGGCAATGAATAGGCTTGTTTTAATATAACAGATAACTATTACAGCCTAAACAGCACAATGTAGCATACCTATAAATATATGGTATTATTAGAGCTATAGTTCAGCTATGTTTAGCTTAGTGCACAGGTGTCAAAAAGCCGGCCTGGGGGCCAAATCTGGCCCGCCGCCTCATTTTGTGCGGCCCGAGAAAGTCAAGCATGAGTGCCAACTTTCCGTTTTAGGATCAAATTCAAATGATTATAGATGTACATTATATTTCCTGATTTTCCCCTTTTTAAAAACAATCACTGCCATTTTTTAAATCCATTTTTTTCTTTTGTGTTTTTAATCCAAAAAGCATTTTGTAAAATCTAAAAATAATTATAAAAATATTTTCCGTTTTCCACTTCAACAAAATATGTTTCCATTTGAAATAAAAAATAGGACATTTTCCATGACTAAGGAAAAAAAAAGCTCAAATAAACAGTTTTAGATCTATAAAAACAGACTATTTAGGGCTTTTGATCCAGTTCTTTTAATCCAATTTAAAAAAAAAATCTAAATATGAGATCTAAAATGGTCCGGCCCACATGAAATGATGTTGACGTTAATGTGGCCCGCGAACCAACCTGAGTTTGAGACCCTTGGCTTAGTGCCTACTTTCATTAGCGTGATGAAAAGCTGAGGTATGGACCTATTTTTTAAAAAAATCTATTTTACTTGTATTAAATTGTGACCCGGTGACGTAGCATTTAATTTCGGAATAAAATGAAGCTGCAACTTCTGCTCACAAAATGAATGTGAACTGCTTCAACAACATCCCATTTCACTTTAGGACATTTTTTTTTTTTTAAAGATCACTTACAGTACAATCCATAGGCAAATCTTGCAGCAGTCGACAAGTTAGCCTAAACAAATTACCAAACATAAGTGACTTGTAATGTCATTTTGAACTGGCATCAAGATAAAGAATGGATTAGTAGTACTTTATTTTCACATTTGGAAGCCATTTAACACAGAATCATCTCCAGCAATTCCCCTGTCAAATAATTTTAAGACCCCCCCGGGTGATATTTTTGAACCGAGCGGCCCTTCCGACCTACCCTCTTCCTCACGGTAACCCTGGTTTGTATACTTACCTTGCTTTGTGTTTTTCCTCCCTCTCTGCTTCCCACTTTCATCCCCATCCCTCCCACTGCTGCCATCCACGCCAAGCCTGCAAGCGCAAAGAACAGGAGCAACACAAGGACCGCAACACGGCCCCCAAAAAGCAGCGCTTGGTCTTCACCGACTTGCAGAGGCGTACGCTCATCGCCATCTTCAAGGAGAATAAGCGACCGTCCAAAGAAATGCAGATCACCATCTCCCAGCAGCTCGGCCTGGAGCTCAGCACCGTCAGCAACTTCTTTATGAACGCGAGACGCCGCTGCGTGGACCGCTGGCACGACGACCACGGCACCAGCCCCGGGCAGCCCGGGACCTCCGCCACTACCTTCTCCAAAGCGTAGGAGGACTCACGCCACCACCTTTCCCCGGCCTGGACCGTCCGAATACGCCCCCACCCCTCCAAGAAAAAAAAAATCCTTTGTGCCATGCAATCATCTTTTTGTGAAAAATGGTCAAGCTCGAAATATGAAAATAGGTAAAGTCAGGTCCACTCTGTGTCACACACAAGGACAATCATTTCTTCGGAGATTTTTGTTGGGTGGGAGGGCAAAGGAAATCATCCTTAGGGCATCAAAGTTAACAGACACCAAAGATTTTTTTTCCGTTGTTGGACGGTATTGGGCACAACCGACGTAGCCACTTATTCTGAACCCCCCCGGCCCCCTGCTCCACGTCACCGGCAATAAACCTGACACAACTGCACATAGCCTTACTATACGAGCCCTACGCCACACACACACGCGTGCGTACACAACGCCGTCTTAAACCAAACCGACGTATAGGCTTTCCAGTTCCCTCGCCTACTCCAACCCCCCCCCCCCACCCCCCCCCCCCCCCCCCACCCCCCCAGACCCCCAGCCCTTCCAAGGTATTCCCCGATGGCCGGCCATCTCACAAAGCAGCTCTGCCTGATCACGAGGCCGACTAATGAATTGAAAAATGAATCGATGCGGATGGCGAGCGGGGCCTCGACCTCTCCCTCAAGGTGAAAACGAAGACGCTCGGCGGCAGGTCTTCCGGGCCCGGGTCTTTTTTTTTTTCCTTTTTCTTTTCTGCACAGATGTCGGAGGGCCTGTCATTGTAAAGCCTGAGCCCACAGTTCTTTTGAACCGCGGGAGAGGCCCGGCGACACGTCTGGACGAGCTCTTTGTTCGTTTTTTTCTCTTCTCCCCTGATCGATAAGTCGAAAACCCACGGCTAAGCGACAAAAACATGCTCGGGTATCCGTCCTATTTTTTACGGGGAGAGTAAAAGGAGCACCCGGTGGAGACGACGACACAAAATGCCCCATTGTAACAGCGGCGCGAGGTAACAGCGGAGCCACAGTGCGCCCTGCCGGCCAAAGCGTAAAAGAGAGCGGCACAATACGTTGATCAATAAGCAGCCATTACCCTATTGTTGCTAGTGGAAAAGAGAAGGGGGAGGTGTTCCACTCAGTTGGAAAATTGCAGGGATCAAGAGCAAAAAGTTTGACAGCTTTACAAACAAAAAAGCAGGGGGGAAAGGTGCACAAACAAAACAAGGCGCAATGGCAGTTTGCGATTTATTTTGAGAGGCTCGGTTGTTCCATTCAAAAGGAGTATTTGGGCCACAATGAAAGGCGAATAAAACGCTACGACAAACAAAGTCAAAATCGAAGGAAGCCGGCAAAGTCTAGCAGGAGGTCATTTTAACCATATATTGCAAAAATTCACTCATTTAAAAACATTCCCTACCCACTTTCCTTCGTAAAGTGTTACACTTTTTGTCCTTCTAAAAGAAATATTGATCATCGTACACATTCTAGAGCAGTGCTTTTTACGCCAAGTCCTACCAAAAACAATACAGTAAGTATTAAACATTTTGCAAAGTAGTCTTTAAAAATGGTTTTTTAACCTGTGAAAACATGGTTGTAATCCACTGGAACTATTTGAACATTAACACTGTGGCAGAATACAGGGAAATAAGTAAGCAAGTTACTCAAAAGAATAAATAAATAAATAAATCAGGTACCCTTTCTACTACACTTATAAAAATTGGATAAAAATGCCTATGTTGCATTTCTTATTGTATGTATTTTGCGTGATATTTGATCTTTTATCTTGAAATCACCTACCCTGCAAATTTAAATTGAAAAGGCAAATCCATTAGCAAGACTTCTAGCCTCATTACCACTGAATTGAATCACCTATTTCATATCACATTTCCAACATTTTTAGCAAATTTGACACTACTCCTTTTTTTTTTTTTTAGTTATCTCAAGCATAGACTAACGGAACCAAATACATTTATATATTTCACCTACCGGCAGAATTTTTGCATCCATCATTATTGAAAAACAGCAAAAATACTATAATTATAAAAATATGCAATGAAAACCACTGCTATTGCAAACCCCACCCGCCTATTTCCATTCAAACCAGGAGAACGAAAACCCAGATTTTTACACAAATTTGCCATTGACCACGATAGACGTTCCATCCAGTTTGACTGGGAGACCTGGCAGCAACTCCCATCCAATGAGTTGAAAATCACCTCAGCTCAGCTTCTTTTCAGTGTGGCCTTAATACTCTATTAATATTGGCATGCCATATTTCTAAACCACACGCACACAAAGGGGCTATCCTGTAGCCCACTCTCAAGCTGTCAAAAATGCTACAATAAATTTTGCCCCAATGCTTTACTGCCTTAATTCCAATCAGACAAGACGGTAGTGGGCCGACACACACTGGGGGGCCGGCGGCGTGAGCGCGCCATAGCAATCAACAATCAGCTTTTTATCTAATTAAGATTGAAACTCTCCAAAGACAATACACAAGAGTAAACAGTCCAAAAAAAAGGCGCTCATTGTTTGTTGTTTTCTACCTCCCTTTCACCATTTCCTCTCTGTAAACGATGCGGGTATTCAATTAGTACCGTACGTAGACACAAAGTTTCTATTTCTTGTTATTCTTGTGCAAAAAGTAAGGCACCTTGTTGATAATTGAAAAACAAAAAAAAGACTTTCTAAAAGAGCGACGTGGCTAACGAAGGACGGTTTTGGGGTTGATTTTGGCATTCGGACGGACTCTGAGGAGCGATTTCCTACGGGAAGGAGAAAAAAAGAACTTTGGGGGCATTTTTATGTCAAAACTGTGGTACTCTTTGAGCCCCTGAAACGGACCGGATGAAGAAAAACAACACCCGTGTGTGTGTGTCTGTTTGAAAGCTCGGGACTTTTCAACGTGTGGTCTTCAGATGCAACTGTAGCATTTCCAACAATGTAGTCAGTGTAGTGCAGAGCTTGGATAAGGAAGTTGAACACACTTAACTTCACCTTGCTATAAGCAGTGAGTTAAGACCGCTAAAAAAAACAAACGAGCTACAAGGGTGGTACCAGAAAAAAAAGACAAAAAAATGGGGTGGGAGGGGTTGAATACGTGACAAATCAGCTCGAGTGCTGACAAAAATGTTTGTAGTGAGAAAACCAATGATGGCTACCTCACTAAACGGAGTGGTTTGTGAAACCGCCACTAATACCAAAGATTCTGCAGCCTACTGCTCCTAAACTGCCTGGGGGGGAGGTATACATCCCAGAAAAAAAAAATACAAAAAATAACACAGGCAAACACATTTTGGTAGTAACAGCGCAGTCAGACTGCAGTTGGCCAAGTATACGTAAATGGTGGGTGGCCAACTTGCAGGACAGAGTTGAGTGCCTTTTTCCTTCAACCACGGGTGGGACTGCACTGCTATACGAAACACACCACACAAGAAGGGTAGCACACCCTCATTTTCTCCCCCAAAACAACGCACCCGTAATTGGATGGACAGTAACGGGGGAGGGGAGGCGGGAGAGGGACACGGGCTGTGTCAGCGTTCTCTCCCATATTGACTTTCCATCTTGATACACTAGAATACAAGCACTTTATCATGTAGAAAGTCTATAAAACAATCTCTATACGCCATTTATTTCAATCCAAATGATATGTTAGCTCCATCTGTCACTTTTTTTTTGTCTTTTCAAAGCTCTCGCCCCTCCCGCCCGGCGCGTCCACTGTCTTTTTTTGGTTGTTTTTTTTCTTTTTCCTTTTTGTTGTTGTTTTTTTTTTTGCCTCTCTCGCTTCAGAGATATTTTTGTGTAACAGAGACAGAGGGAGGCAAAAAAGGCAAGAGGTGCCGGGCGCCCAGAGGGGTTTTCGACTTGGTCTTTATATCCTAACTCATCATCTCAGTCCGCCTGTGCAAGCACAGAAGCTGCGCTGTTAAAAGTGCAGAAGACTCACATAAAAAAGTAACCTCTCCTCCCCCGACCTTTGACCTTGTCCGTCCATCCCTACGCCCCCCCCCCCGCTCCCCCCTGGCGAGCGCAAAGAGTATGGTAGGCGTGTGTTTGACAATTAATTCTGAAATACCTCAAAAACCTTTCATGTAAACTTTATGTAATTTAAAAAAAGTGAAAATAATACTGCTAATGATAAACGATGATTATGAAATGATGACACTATGATAGTTAGTTTTGGAACTTGTGACTTGAAGCTTTATACTGTTAAAAGAAAAAAAAGAATGAATTCTTTTTTTTTTCTTTTTGCTCATTTTTCCTTGTACTTTTGCTGTACTTGTTTTCATCGAAGAAGGAAAAGACGAGGTGAATGTGTGGAGGGCCACAAAAGAGACAGAAGATAAGAAAGACAGAGTTTTCCTTCCGAGCCCTGCGATAATGCGGGACATTGGAACGGAAAGATAATTGGCCATCTACCTATAAAACCCTTTTTCATATGACGTCTTCACTTGGTAGTAGTAGTCAAGACATTTTTTTGGTAGGGGTGTAACAATGAATTGAGCTAGATGGATATATCGATTGTTAAGGACAACCAAATTGAAATAGATCAAAACAACATATAATTTTTTTTTGACACAAACATGAAATTAACGGATTGGGATAAATAATACATGTTTGTATTAAATCAACTGAATTATGGCAGTATTTTTAATATTGGCTAAAATCAAATCGCTGTCCTCAGATTCAATATCATATCACGGAATTGGAAATGTATCTATAATTTCGAAACAGTGTTGGAAAGCTGGATAATTTAATCATAATTTGAAGTTTTGATTTTTCTATGGCCCCGGACCAATATTAGCCAATTTAACGTAGTTAGCCACAACAAGCTACACCTTCGTAATACAAAAACTCCAAATAATTTGTACATTTCTGACAATTTTGTCGCAGAAACATTATAAAAACTTGAATGCCAACATTTCTTTTCAGCAAAAGAAGGCAATTTTGTTGTTTTGCGTTTCGATCAATTTGATTGGATCATTGTTAAACCAATTGCTGTATACATCCAGATCAATGTGTCGTTACATCCCTAAATCCAGTAAGACCAAGCTAAAGTGGTCCGTCATAATTGTGAAAAGGTTCTCTTCCCAACCAAAAATGACAAACCAAATTTTACTCATCAACTTTCTTCTGTCCCTTAAGTTGTCTTTTCTCTAGGGTGGGGGTGAAATTACTTTTGCGGGTGTGTTCAAGTGCTCCTGATGTTCTTAGAATAACAAAGACCAACACCTTTTGTGTAAAAGGTGTGCCTCTTTGTTTCTTTTGTGCATGGATATTGTATAACTGTATAGAAACCAACAGGACTGACCTGTGATTTTGGGTGGGAGGAGGGAAAAAAAAATAAAGATCTGGGAGTGGGTGGGAATATTTTGGTTAGCTAAAAAAAAAAGTCAAAAACATGATAAAAAACAACAACAACAACAAAAAAGGAGGATTTGGGGTTTTCAGCATTGGAGGGGGTCCTCGTTTTGAGACTACCGTCACTGGTTGTGTGCATGTGTTGTTGCAACCCCCCCTGAGCACCTCCATGTTTCTTTGATGTATATAACTCCAGAGAGTAGGGGGCCGCGTGCGATGGGGAGGTCAGACTCTGCTCCTGCCAATCAATAGCATTCATTCCTCAGCTTTCGGCGGCGGGGCGGCTCGGGTCCTGCCCAAACGTGCGTCTTGCTTTTCCAAAGACAGGGCTGTTCACTTGGAGTTAATCAGAGGGACGCACACAGGCCCGAGCCGTTCTCGATTTCACCGCCATGTCTGTCCACATGCTTCTCTTCAACTCTGTGTACGAGCGTCTTTGTATCTTTGTGAACGACCAAGTGTTTCTCATGTTCTTCTAATGATGGGTTGCAATATTTGTCATGCCAAAAACCAGTTCTAGACCAAAAAAAAAAATCCTAAGCGACGGCAGACCCACGTCGGGCGTGCGACCGATCCCGCCGAGGCCTAGGCATTTACTGTCAAACAGCCTGGTGCGCATGTCACTCGGCTTCTATGGGACGGGTCGCCCGGCCCACTCGTGGACGCCCCCCAGTCACACTGTGCTCTCCCTCTTCTGTTACCTGTTAATCAATCAGAACCAAGTGTCTTTGTGATGGTAGAAGACAATCAGTTTCAAAACAAACGGGGGCAAAAAGGTAGCGAGAGAGTGGCAGGCCAGTGGGGGAGGACACCGATGGGAGGGCACGGAACGGACTCAAGCAAATCACCAGGGAAAAGAGGCTGTCTGAGTCAGGACGCTCTGCTGTGTCCTACTGCCAAACACCTGGTGACATGTCCCGTCTACACGCCAACTTTCAACCTATGTCAAGTCAAAACAACTCACCCAGAAGCTCGGCACACTACGGGAGTGCTGCGGTGCAAAACCCGAGCATCCTATCCTATCACCCACCACTTATTTCTTCTGATAGGGAAAATACAGAAAAGGCTCCGGTTGGTGGCTTTTGCACACAGAACTATGCAAACACCTGACCCCACCCAATCCTAATCGTTGCTGCTGGGTCAGCGTGTAGAACCCCCCCCTCTCCATTTTCCCCCCAAAACCCCTACGACCCCGACCATCTCATCACAGCGGGCAGCAGAGCGCCCCCTTGCCGCTCAGGGTTAAAGTAGCGAGTGGCCAGGTGGGGGGCGAAGCACTGATCTCACCCCAAACTGCCACTGACACAAAATGGAGTCCACAATTTTCCATTTTTTTTTTGCGCCATGTCGGACCGTCTTTGCGACCCCCAAAGTGCCAAGAAGGGCCACACACAATCAACGCAAAGACGCCGACATGGCACTTGTACGTTTACAAAGTGGTCTGGAGATGGTGGCTTGTATTGCACTGACAGACACACGCGGAGGGAGGGACGGGGCAACGTCTGGCTTTTGAAACCAAAGATGAAATCGAAGGTATGACAATCGGGCGAGCAACCAAGAAGACAATGTTCAGCTCTCCACGCCGCTCTACGGGTCATAAAAGTGGACCATTCCACCTCCTACACACAAACATACACACACACCCACCCACAATTCCACAGTCGCGCCAAGTAGACAAGGGACACGCCCACGTGCAACGTCTGCTCAGAGAGCCTCTTTCCCCTCCCTCCCACTGCAGAAGCTGGAGAGCCTGTGAAGGACTTTTTTTGTTTGTTTTTAATTGTTATTTTTTAGTTTTTAAATTTTTTTTTAAGAGTTTCACTCTTGCTGAGACTTTGAAAAGGGAAAAGGAAAAAAATCACTGTTGAGGAAAAACATCTTAAAAGGATAATATGGGTAAATTTGCGTGTTTTCAAATAAATTAACAGAATAAAACAATTGTAAAAGTCATTGGTTTGTTGTTTGTTTGACACCAGCAGTTGTATACACATGCACCTTTATATATTTAATTAAAAAGCAATAATGTGTTTAGTTTTTGATATTTAATAGATTTTATACTGACTGATTTATACACAAATATCAAAAATTCATCAACACTGATACACCAAAAAGATTTTAGTGGATGACCGCTTGAAATAATAGACGAGAATGTTATTACATTTAGAAAAATACATTTATTTGCATTTCAATACGAAAAGTAGAAAACAGGGAAAACATCACAGATCAAAAGTGGACAGTGAGTGAGTTAAAGTGACATTTTAGAAAATAGCCTACCACAAATACTACAATGTTACAGTATTTATCATTGCAAATTCTTAAATTTTTAATGATAACCATCTGGTTACACCAACTTGACTGTCCTATAAAGAATTCAAAAGGCTTCAAAAGGCTCCTTGAGTGACAGCAAATGAGGAATGGCAAAGAGACGTTTTGCCTCTGAACTGTGAATTCAGTTCCAATCGCTGTTTGGAAACGCTGTGAACCTGTACCATATTACCATATTTATCATATATTGTTTTTTTTTAATTCGAGTAAAATTTGACCTGTGAAAAATATTGGTAGTTTTACCTTGAGTTTTCCATGGTAAATTCGGACGATACTGAAGGCGTGAAAGGTAAACGAAGGCAACACTGCCGTCCAAGCAGTGAGAAGAGCAGTGAGCCAAACTATTGGATTGGCAAAAGCCTCATCAGATGCGCCTGTTGAAAAGTCCACAAAAAACACAAGGTATTACATAAGAGAAATACTATGAAAAGCTAAACACTATCCAATTGTCTTAAAATGTGAATTGTTAAAAATACCAAAGATCACAAATTACAGTAGGCTACAGTGTTTAAAACAGTAACTGCAATGATACATTATCTGGATCAATATATCGATTGGTAAAGCATTATTGAATGAGAATTGATCTTGCGCAAAAAAACAACAGTCATTTTAGATCGGTAGTTTTGCAAAAAAAATTATTTTCATTTCAATTTGAAATGGAGATTATTGACTTAAATGTGTACATTTTGGATTTAAATTAAGGCCCTTGAATCAAATTGTGGCATTTGTGATATCAGCAAATATTGTACAAAAAATAATGAATATCACATTATCATGAATTTGTCAATTTACAACCCGAATAACTCGCAACTGACGTCTGCTTCCATTTTAACGTAAAAAAACGGATTGCACATCTATCGGCGTCAAAGGCAGACAATGAATTCATCTCCATTTTCTATCCCTTCCAAGAAAAAAAAAGAATTTTACCGTAGAATAAATAATCGGCAGGTGCACTCTGGAACAAGAACTTGCTGTGAGTGATCCTCGAACAGATGAAGTAGAGAAGCAATGAAACGCATAGCGATCCTATATTGAACTTTGTCCAGTTTTTGGTCAACAGCACAATCTGATGGAACAGAACAAAAGCATCTTCAGCACCCGGCAAATAACAATACTGCTGTTCTATTCTTTGCAATTGACTCTGACCTCTATGTTGGCAGTAAATATGGCTGCCATGGACACAGTGACCGCCATGGTCTGGTAGTCGACGTCAGTATTGTAGTAGGCTCCGCAGGGGATGAAGAAGAGCACAAATGAAGCATAGAGGGCGTACACAAGTGACGCAAACAACGTTAAGGGACTGGAAAGCTCCTGCTTCTGTCCATGCTGGTAAAGCTCAGGCCACCTCAAGCTGTTCTCTGCACTCACGTCCTTCAATGGAACCATAAAATCATTTGGATGGATGTGGCCACTGCGGCTGTTGCCACTTAAAGCCAATGACAGTAACGTTGTCGAAGGGCTGCACTTTTATTCAAATGTTTTTTTTAGGTTCAACAGGAGAAGCGAATCCAACATTTAATTTATGATATTAGGTGCCAGAGTCAAGCAATGGTGATAGTTGATATGTTGTCATTTGTTTCTGCTTGCTTTACTGGACCCAGATTGATTATCTGCAAAAGAAGATTGAGACAGAAATGTTCATCTTATGAAATATTTTCACTGTAACCCTAAAGATAGTATTTGAATCAGTTTTAATGCAAATGTCCTAATTCGAAGTACACTGCAAAAACATAAGGAAACTAAATTGAAACACAGATTTAAAATGGAAAATCACAATCTTAGTTGACAATTGAGCAAAGCAACAAGTACTAACTGTGTTGTGTTAACTTTAGCAAGGATCAAATGCCTTAGCAAAAAAATTACTAATACTATAAATTAATCTGAACACAAAAACTATCAGCTATGGTAGCTTGAAGTTAATTACAAGCTAAAGTATACCTAGTGTTTATGTATATCTATTTGCTCAAAGTTTGAGCTATAGGTTCCTGGCTATACTAGCTAGACAATATCAGGGGTGGGCAAACCGGTCCTCGAGGGCCACTGTGGGTGCAGGTTTTGGTTCCAAACGATCCAGCACAGACCGGTTAACCAATGAGATTTCTGCAGAAAACAAGATGCACTTGACTGCAATCCACTAATTACAGTGCAGGACACCAGATTGGGGAAAAGTGGACCCTTTATGGCTTGGAATGAAAACCTGAACCCTCTGTGGCCCTTTGTGGAATAGTTTGCCTCTGCTAGGTCAATGATAACAAATAAAAAATGAGGGAATAACTTACTGCAGCTTGTAGTCTTTGTGAGCATAGTTGGTTTAAGTGAAAGGATCCAGAAAGTTTCATTCAAAAAAAGCATCCACTGTTCAGCTGCAAATCATTCTTCTTAATCAACATTTGGCAGAATTTCAAACCAAACGGGAGCACAAATAACCAAACAGCAACACAGCCTTTGCAAATTCCACAACACTGCTCAAGAAATTGGATAAATATGTTCATTCTTACCGTAAAAGATGAAATCCTTGCATTAATAGTCAAGTTCAGAGAGATGAGTGGCAAACAGCCCAAATGAAGGAGTCAGTGTATTATATAGAGGTTAATTAGACCAGACCAAGAGTCTCCAATCTCAAGGGGGTTTGTGGTTTTCGTGTTTTTGAGCTAGCTTTTAATATGCCTTAAGTTAAGAATTTGCCTTTTTTACAACTAGACTTATTTGTAAGGGGTGATGAAATATATATACTAGGGGGGTTTTATTGTTTTGTTGTTATTTTAGGTTATCAGGTTATTGCTGTCATGTGTTAAATCCAATTAAGATCTGAAATGGTCTGATCCACCAGGTGCCTCGTTTCTTTTCTTTGTCATTTGATTGGCTGGCCAGTTGAGGCTATTCAAGAGTCATTTTGAGAGACTCATTAAATCAGTACTGAACCATTGTATGCATATTCATATTATGAAAAACATTTTTAAAAAGCCAACTGTATTACCTTTTCAAAGAAAGCCAGACACAAAATCTGGGTTGATGTGTAGAAGGTAGTGTAAAGCGCGATGAACCAAGTCTCATACAAAGACTGCAAGACAGAAATGTTTCATTTTTAGGAGTTAGACTGTAAAAAAAATGTGATTTAGATTTGTTCATGTAGTAATAATAATTTAAACCAAGAATATACCCCAAAAGGTGATGAACAAATTCTTGATATATCAATTTTAATTCATTCACGGGCCACACCTGAGCACTGTAACCATTGAAGAGGCCAAACCACAGATGCACTAGTGCAAAGCTACAGGTTTTAAAGAGGAAGTAGCGCAGGAAGTGGGAGATGCGTCGATATGACCAGCGTCCGTGGACCAGCAAGAGCCTTTGCAGGAATCGGAACCTGGACAGGGAAAAGTCTGCGTTCTGCGCGGCTTGACCCCCCTCCACTCCTACCAATCCGACACCGACGTGGGCAGCTCAAGTGGACAACAAAAAAAATGCATTAGAACTACGTGTCAAAAAACCCCAAACTTTTTGACTTACTTTTGATCATGTTTACATCATTGGCGCCATCTCCGATGGACAATGTGATGGAACTTGTGTGCTCCTTGACTAAAGTAACAATGTCTGCCTTCTGGCCAGGTGTCACCCGGCAACACAACACGGTCTGACACTGGCGAGCAAGGCTCATGAATTTGGCACCCCATTCTGGTCTTTGATCAAATTCTGTCTGTAGAGAGACACCAGGTTAACTAGCACAACAAGCATGTATTTATTTATTTATTTATTTATTTTGTTTACCAGCTCAGGTCCAGTAAGAACAACAGCAGTCTGTACTGCAGTCTTTTGAACAGTCCACAGATCTGCCTGTCTGATTTTAAGGAAATCAACCTCAGGCTCTGATGATTGGAGGATCTGCCTATAAATCAAATATATATTTTTAGTAATACTATACAGGCATTTTCTTTATTCTCAATCATGGTTGACCTCAACTCCTGCCATTCCAGTAATCTTGTGCCAGGATCCAGTAGTTTACATGCATATCCAATGTTAATAGCAGTTTCTTGTTGGCAGAAACGATAACAACAAATTAGGAAATGCACGCTCGTATTTTGTCTTTGCCATTTTTTTTTATTCCCATACCTTTTTTATCTCCTGTAAGAACCCATACTTTTATCCCAGCCTGTTTAAGGAGAGAAATTGTCTCAGGAACTCCTTCTTGGAGTCGATCCTCTATGGCAGTAACCCCGAGAATCTACAAATCAGAAAAAAATTCGACCTAAATTAAATTTGAGTTTTGCAATATATTATATTCATCCACTAACATCTGAAATGTATATATTATTAACAATGCATTTTGAAGAATAGCTTTTGTTCATTTTAAAATTCCATTTATTTTTTTTGCCAATTAATACACACCCATTATTCAAACCACATTAAAAACCTTGAAATATTTCATAACGAACCCACTTGGAAATCTTGCTCCATTTCATCGTAAAGCTTCTCCAGCAAGACGTTGCGGTCAGAGGTCGCCATGGCAGCGGCCCGCGCCAGAGTTTTGCTCCACCGATTCCATGACATCTCCGAAACCGATCGAACGGCAATGCACAAGGTCCTCAGACAAGACTGGGAAAACAACTAAAAATACACGAAAAAGAAATAAAAAATAAAAGAAACGAGCCATATGTAAACCCTTTAGAGTGTTTAGTCGCTTCCACTATTTTTACAGTTAATCTGAACAGATTGGAGAAGAATTTCCACTTCTCTGGCCACATATAGCAGCCTGTTTTGTTAAATTTCCATTAAAGTCCCTCAGAGAAATAGCTGTTGTGCAGTTCAAGCTATTGTTGTGTCCATCAGCATGTTTGTGTGGATGTACGTGCCTCCAGGGCTTGTTCAGTGCTCTCCTGATGTGGACAGTCCCTCTGCAGCCTCTCCAGTATCACTATGTCAGCTCCCTTGCAGTAGAGTTTTAAACCCCCCTCCGGCTCCCGGACTGCAGCATATGGGAATAAAACGCGAGAAGCACTGAGAGCAACCCCCAAAAAGCAGTTCAAAGAGTGGGAGTGAGGCATAAAGTCATTGATTCCCTCACCCAAAACCGACATCCTTCTTCTATGGCTGGTGAAGTCAAGTAAAGCCAGTAGCTTATAGTGACGCCTGACGCCCATCTCGGAGACGTCTATTACGTCTCTGGTTCTGGAGAGGAAGACCCAGCCTAGCTCCCTGGCGGCGCCAACAAGAGCCTCCTCATCAGGAGAAGATGATTGGTAAACGAGAGCATCTTAGAGGAGATGGGTAGGAAAATATTTTGAAAATGGGTTTCTCTGGCACAGGGGTGTCAGACGTGAAGTGGCCCGCTAAGGGGTCCGAATCAGAAGAGATCAGAGCCAAAATATGTTAGCAGTTTTTCCAGAAAGATAATCCTTCATGCTCTGGTATTGCAGAAGGTACACGGTCGATTGGTCGCCGGTCTTTTGGTCGCCGATCTTAGTTAAGTGATAATTACCATTTAAATCGTTGCTCAAATTCCCTAAATACAAACTGCGAATGACTATTTAGTCATACTTAATGCCCTAGTAATTATTAGGCTAAAGAAAAGCTCCAAATTTCCCGGACTTTTATTGTTTTTTGTTGGAGAACTTGTTAAGACCCTGACTGACGTAGCTTCTTAAAGGGACAACGCATGTACATACAAACTTTTATACACTCACACGTCGGCTCAGTGAAACTGCTCATGGCCATTGTTGGCTTTGATTGATGCGTAGATCGTGTTGTTTTACCTTGTTTTGTCGCCGGTCTTTTGGTCGTCGGTCTTTTAGTCGCCGGTCTTTTGGTCGCCCGTTGTCGCGGTCGGGGCGACCAAAAGACCGCGACCAAAAGACCGATGACCAAAAGACCGATGACCAAAAGACGGCGACCAAAAGACGGCGACCAAAAGACCGGCGACCAATCGACCGCACACGATTGCGGAATACTGTGTTCAACATGGATTCTAGCTCAGTTATGGCCTTTCCCAATGTATGTTGGCACAAACCTACTATAAACCTCCTTAGCAGGTGTTTTGTTAAATCTGCTTAATGTGGTTCTCTTAAGGTTAATCAAAGTAAACTTGACAAATGAACGGCTTCTTTTGTAAAGACTTGTTCGTCACCCCCGGTGATTAAGACTCAAGTATTTGCCCTCAGCTCTGGAAATAAAATGCAATGACCGTTATATCTTGTAAAATTCATTGGGCAGGTCACTTGGATGTCAAGGTAACACTCGATATTCTTTCCTCCCACCTTCTTGCCACTGGGCCATGACAGTGTGACACACCGTCAGTGCTGTCAAGAATCGAACGACGGTTGGACACTGTTGTGCTCGGACACGTTCCACTAAGGTGGGAGCCCACATGAACAGACCACCACGGGAGTAAGGATTCCAGGAGAGGTCCATCAGCTTCAACACACGTGCAAAAGTATGACAGAACACAACGCGTATTAAAAACATAAATGACATGATGCTGTACATTAAGACTGAGGATCCATTAAGGTTCACGAGATACCTCAGTTTCCTCTGCCCTGATTGATGCGTCACCTGTTGGAGTAAAATTGATGATAGTAAATGGGCCGTCAATGGTAGAAAGGTGTTTTATCTATTGCTGAAATCATAATTGTAAATGACAGTGAATTTTTTTTACAAGGTGTCAAACTGTTGCTTGTTGGAAAGTGAGTGGAGTTCACTTTGAATTTAAAAAAATAATTTTGATCACCTTCGTAAATCATAAATTAAATGAAAATGATGTTTTTTATTTCTACATTTTGCTTTGCAGTGATACTTGATCATATGGGAAATCGCTTAGAACTATTAAATATATATAAAAATAAAAAAAGTGAAAAAGAACATTTTCAGTCAAACACTAAGGCAGGGCAACAATTATTTTTTAAGCAATTTATAGCAAGAAATTCTTGCAATTAGGTGCATTGCCATACACAAGAATTAAAAATGCATAAGTAGCATATTCAATGATAATAGTCATACATTAATATGTTCTGACTTCCCTTTTCTATCAACCTTCCCAGCCTTGATGAATACATAAACAAAGTTAGTGCCACAGAAAAGCCTTGCCAAAGGTGTCTTTTCGCAAACTGATCTTGCTTTCTTTATCTACACACACAGCCTATTGGAGATGTGATTCTAAAATTGAGATAAAAGGTAAATCTATACCGTAAATCTCCCCAGCTATGCAGCATTGCCTGAAGAGCAGATGATTTTGGGTTAACGTCCCCGTTTTGTCGCTCAGCAGGTATTCCACTTGGCCCAACTCCTCACACAAGGAAGTACTCCGAGCCTGGGCTGGACAGTCCGTCTCTTCCCAGTACATCTCCAAATCCCAATTAATAAATTTGCTGTGGAACGTGTGGATCATCTCAAACCTGCACGGCAACACACAATCACAATCACAGACTGACTGATCTCCAGCACCCCTCTCAGCAGGTTCCCACTGACGTGACATAGAGCATGATGGGCACGACGGGACCGAGCAGCATGAAGTAGCTCCAGTAGACCAGAAAACCTGCATAGACCGGGTCTCCATTGATGACCAGCGCAGAGAGAAACTCTGTGCGAAGCATGACCCGGTGTGTAAACACCCCACAGCCGATGGCCAGAAGAAGCACGACCAGCAACAAAAAGGCCACAATCTGTGGACGGTCAGCAGACAGTGCATTAGGCACAAGTCGTAATACTCTAATCAATTGGTCAATAATTAGCTCACCCCAATCACTGCTCTGTTGAGAATATTCTCCAGGCGAGTTCTCTTGGCCCGTACTTTCCCGCAGTTCTTCAGGACCTTGGTGTCGGCACCTGGGTCGCACAATTACGAGAGCGAGAGTTCAAGACCCCGCCTGGCAAGGCAGACAGCTGCCGACCTGCCCTTGAGCAGGATGACCTTGCTGTACAGAGTTGGATAGAATGCATGGAGTAGTGTCTTCCCTTGAAGGGATGCCTGGTCTAACTTGTTTGCGTAGATACTTTACAAAAGACTGAAAATGGAGGTTGGAATTGAATTGTGGCTATGCGAATAACCGACTAACTTCTTGGGACAAATCAATAAATTGTTGAATTTATTTGTTGGCGCCGTTTGAGCCTGTCGTTAGGGGCTAACTGGCCCTTTAAGAAATTGATTGATTCTGAAATAAATATGTATTCTTTAGCTGACAATATGCCCACTCTACCATAGTACCGTTGAGTTAACCCTTTCATGCACAGGACACTCATTTAACTGTTTGGCTGCCTTTGATGAGGGGCTGTTGGTTAAATTCCCAGTCAAAATTGTCGTCTCGCAATAGTCAGTTACCCTAGAAAAGGTTAAAGGTCTTAAGTTTCCACTTTTGAAGAGCTGTCCAATGTACTGAAAGAGCTGTCCAATGTACTGACCACCTTTGAAAGTGTTAAGGTTAAGAAGAAATTTGTTTCATTTGTTAAACACTAACATTTGTCATATAATCTTCACTTTCTCACTCTGCTAGCAAGACCACACTTTTTGTGCATGTGACCTTGACCAAATACTCATTTCTATGCACATAAACAAAATGGCACCTTATAGTGATGTTGAGTCATGAAACTGGATAATGTGAAAGCCCACCATCATGACCAGAAACTTTGAAAGTCTTAAAACCTCAAAATAGTCTGCTATTATTGCCATCTCTTTCCTACGTGTCTGGGTGGTCAAAGTCAAGGCAAATACACGAAGCAGGGTCTTAATCGGTGTGTATCGCTAGGCACGATATGACAAATGGCGTGAAAGCCATCTGTGGAGGATTTGAACGTACGTCGGTCCGGCAATGTGCGATCAATGATCACTTAAAAAGAGTGTGTGAGGGTGTGTGTATGCGAGCTGATCCAGGCGATGTCAGGTGACCCACATTTCAAAGGCATTGTGCATAATTAGCCTTATAATGCATTCGACATAATATAATTTGCCTTTGAAGCAGTAGAAGGT